>NC_143398.1:30370394-30995394 GCF_052110815.1 Crocodylus siamensis | reverse complement strand
ATAGATGGTGACCAGGTCCCCCCCTCAGCCTTCTCTAGTGAAGGCTGAACAGGTTTAGGTCCTGCAGTCTCTCATTGTAGGGGCTGCCCTGTTGTCCCCAGATCATGCGGGTGGCCCTCCTCTAGACACTCTCCATGTTGTCCACATCCCTCCTGAAGTGGGGCGCACAGAACTGGACACAGTACTCCAGCTGTGGCTTGACCAGTGTTGTGTAGAGGGGGAGGTATGGTAAAGCACCTGGAGCAGATGCTATACCAGCAGAGGTCTACAAGGCTAAAGGCTCACACATGGCTTTGAAACTAACTGTACTCTTCCAGTTGATGCGGATTTAAGGTACTATACCCCAGGAGTACAAGGATGCATCCATTGTCTACTTGTATGAGTGGAAAGGCAATAGATAATTCTGTGACTACCATTAGGGCATCTCCTTGCTGTACATAGCTGGTAAAATCCTTGCTAGAATTCTGTTGAATCAGCTTGAGCAAGGGCTCTTGCCTTTGAGTCAGTGTGTTTTCAGAAAAAGATGTGGGGCCATAGACATTGTTTTTGTAGCCTGTAGTTCTTTGTAGCTTCAGGACAAATGCCAGGAACAGAACTCCAACCTGCACATAACTTTCATTGACCTGACAAAAGCATCTGATACAGTCATTTGGAAGGACCTTTGGAAACTTATGGCAAAATTTGATTGCCCAGAGAAATTCATCGCAATGGTTCAACAATTCCATGATGGCATACTTGCTCATGTTGTGAATGACTGAGTCCAGTGGTGACTGGGAACCATTCCCAGTCACCACTGGAGTCAACCAGGTTCGTGTGTTGGCCCCAACCCTTTTCAGTATAATGTTCTCTGCCATGCTTACAGTTGCCTTTCATAACTGTGACACTGGGATTGACATCAGATACCAGACAGATGGCAAGCTACCAGACTGATGGCAATTTCAGGACACTACAGGCAAAGATGAAGTTACAGAAAGTGACCTTTCATGATCTTCTATTTGGTAAATTTCATAGACATTAGGAGCTGGGAGGGACCTCGTGAGATCGAGTCCAGCCCCCTCCCCCCTGCCCTATGCAGGAAGTCAGCTGGGATCAAGTGACCACTGCAAAAAAATACATCCACATGTTAATACATCCACATTTGCTAATGACTGTTCCCTGAATGCCAAATCTAAAGCTAATATGCAGTGGAATATGAACCATTTATCTTCAACTTGTGACAGCTTTGATCTCGCACTCAACACCAAGAAACCAGAAGTGATGTACCATCCTGCACTAGTAAAGCCTTATGTAGAGCCTACCATCACAGTGAATGGCCAACCCCCCCAGCAGTGGACTAGTTCACCTATCTTGGCAGTACACTGTCATGTGCAGTTCACATCAATGATGCCACCAATGTCAGAATTACTAAAACAAGCATGGCCTTCTGCAGACTGTGACAATGTCTGAAAGCACAGAGGCATCAGTCAACAAACAAAACTGAAGGTCTACATAGCCACCACATTACCAAGCCTGATGTATGCATGCAAAACCTGGACAGTATGTAGACACCACGCTATGAAGATGAACTGCTTTTATATGGGCTGCCTGAGGAACCTGATGAGGATAAGATGGCAAGGCAAGGTCCCAGACACTGAAATTCTCACATGGGCAGGCATTCCAAGCATCCACACTCACTTGATGAAATCACAGATGAGATGGGCAGGCCATGTCACCAGGATGTCAGATAACTAACTGCCAAAGAAGATCTTTTACAGTGAGCTAAAGGAGGGAAAGCACTCTCGAAGAAGCCAGCAGATATGCTTTGAGGACTCCCTCAAGTTGTCTTTGAAACATTTCAACATTGACCAGAAGACTTGAGAAAATCTTGCTCATGATTTTTCCACCTGGTGAAGCCTCATTCATACTGAGCTACCCTCTATGAGTGAAGAAGAACTGCTGAGACAGCAGAAGCACAAACAGCGTACATCGCACAACCGCAGCACATCCTTTGTTAATCAAGCAACCCAAAGTGGTATCTCTTGTTCAGTATGCCATAGATAGTTGAAAGCACAAATTGGCGTGATCAGCCCTTCGCATATTCTCAGAAACCTAATCAACCATTGATGTCATGGTCATCTTCAAGTTCGAAAGACAAGCAACATCATAACTGCCTGTGTTTACACTCTTATCCCTTTGTAAGTAACAGCTTAAACCACAGTAACTTCCTCGTCTTTCACTGAGGGCTATGCTTCTTTTCGTTTAGCTTTCATTTACCATGAGCAAAAGTATGCACACAGACAGTTACTGTGGAATACTGCATACATGGGAAAGCCCTCCCCTTTTTGCCCCAAGTTAAGTGGTTCATTAGCAAGGTTGCATCTATTTAATATATATATATATCTGAAACTGAACTAAAACTGCTTGCTTAGATAGAAATAATGTAAATGTAAAGTTCAATCTAAATCACTTTTACTCTTGGTTAAATTTCCCTAGTTTGCATTAGTAAAGTACCAAATCAAGCTATTAAACTGTCCTAGTGCATCTAATTCAGTAGTTTATATTGATCTCTTCACTTTAAAACCTATCTAATTAAATTAGTGCATTTTTTCCTTATACGGACCAGGCTTTAAGCTATTTTAATCTTATCCTAAATGCATTAGGATCATAGGACAATATGGGCATATATAAATATTTCTATCTTATGCTTATGAACTTTTTGCTTTCATATCCTAAAAGAAGCAACTGTCTTTCATAAAGAAACCACAGCAACTAATGTTATTTTAGAGATTAACTAACATTAATTGGACTGATGTTGACAGCTGGCAAACTGTACACTAAGGTTCTCCCTGCTGTTAATACCTAGTGGAGTTCAGTTAACTTTTTTGAAAGTTGAAAACTTTTAAAGCTTGTTTCTCTCATAGACAAGGCTAGAGAGAGATTCCAGATTGAAGGAGTTTTCAAAAAAGTAGTTTGAGAGGAGGGATAAAATGGAACCAGACCGTAGGGACTTTTAAATATGGAAAGCTTAATCACATATATTGTGAAGGCCCTTTTCTGCTTCAATGACGATGGATTACCCCACTGGGAATTTACCTGGTAAGAGGGAAACTTTAGATAGCATAAAGCTGGTATAGCTAGCTCCTGAACTTCTTCATTGAGCCCGCCACTTGTTTTATCACAGAAGAGCTCCAGGAGCATTCCTGGACATAAAAAGTGCAGCCAGTCCACTGTTATACTGCAGAATCGCTCATTAATTGACAGCCCATTGGAAATCATGGGTATTTTGTTTGTAAATTAGATTATCCTTGAGGCTGCTCTAAACAAAGTTGAGAACAGAACAGGAATGGGAAAGGCACAAACAGATCCCTGTCTAGCAGTACATAAGAGGTTTGGGTTTTGGTAGAAAATTGGTCCCTGAAAATTTTGATTCTCCACTGCCTTGTGGGATCACTTGCACCTAGTCAAAGTTAGCACTTTCAAAGTGAACAATTGCATTTTACTTCCAATTTGCACTTCAAGCCAGTAGAAAAGAAAGCCCCTCACTTTCTGGAAGAATAAAAATAAAAGAAGAGGGAGTGATCTTGTTCTCTTTCTCAAAGAAAGAGAAAAGTGGAACCCTGATAGGGTGGCATAATTTGCATGGGGCAACTGGGACATCTGCCCCAGGTACCTCCTTGAGGGAAGGAGAGGGTGCAGAAATACTCATTGGCTGCTACATAATCACACAAGGTGCACAGCGATAGCCAAAAGGCACCACTGCCACCTTGTGTAGCAGAAGCCCTGATGCCCAGCTGCATTGCCATGCTCCTGTCTTGGTATCTTGGATAGCCCTGAAATAGAGGATGTTAGATGCCTGTTCAGTAAAGAGATTTAAAATTTTAACAATTAAACACAGAAATAGATTCTCAGGATTTCAGATAAAGACTATAGTAAGGCAGTTATAGCTTAATTATGTAGAGATCCTGATTCACAACCAATAAATGTCTCATTTTTCTATTGAGAACAACTAGTAAACCTTCTGCTTCAAGCATTATTTGCCATATTTCTCTTTTCAAAAGAAAGTTTTCTGAGTCTAGCATTCACTAGCCAAATAACTTATACTTCAAGAAAGTGAGAAGCAGAAAAAGCAAATTTATAGAGAATCACCCAAGGCTTAAATTGCTGTATAAGAAAATGACTGTGCTTGACCTTATGTTTTTTAAGAAGGACAATTTTTTTTTTTAATAATTTTTTTGCAAAATGCTCAGAAAGTACCAAACAGAGTTACTAAATTACGAGCAAAATTTTTTTTCCAGTTTCAGATGTTCCAAATTTATATGAACTAATTAAGCAAATAAAGCAGCTCTTCTACCTATGGATATGTGGGCTAGTTAACAACAGGAAGCCTTATGACCATCAGTGCCTGGTGTACTGCTTTCTCTCAGTCCACCAGTAGTTATGCTATGTATCAGAAAATTGAATCAGTTTCTACCAAGAGCAAACTCCACCCCATTGATGATCAGCCAGATAGTTATCTTTTTGGGATATCATGCAATAGATGAAACAACTCTGTTTGAACCTTTTATAACCATCAGCTATTCATCTAGTGGCTGAAAGATGCAGTGAAGGCTCCAAAGGTAACAAAGGATATTCAATTTTTAAATTTCAGGAAACTGGAGGATTCTCAGCTGGTTATGACGTTAAGAAAAAAGAGGGGAGGAAGTGGTAAATGTAATGATCTCTAGGTTCAGGGAAGACCATCAGGCATGAATGAGAAGAACTAAACAACATTTTTTTTATTGTGGAGTAGCAAGCAAGCTTCCTCATCCTTTTAGTCTTTCTATCTGGCTAACTGGCTACCCCCTAAGGTACCATCTCTTCTACATTATGGAATGTCTCTAAATTATAACTTTTAAAATTACATCTTCCCTTGTAACAATAACTACAAACTTCCATTAACAGCCATCTGCAGTGGAGAGGTTACTAGCATGTCAGCCTGGAGTGGGTCTTTATCACTCACTTTCCTATTCCGCCTTTTCTGCGGATCTTTTAATAAAACGAACATTTCAGGAGGTTTCACTTTCCTATCAGACTGCAGAAATATCAGAACTGGTTTCCAATTTGTTTTTGGAAGCTTTTTCTCCAGTGGGACGTTTCCTCTGGTTCTTGATAGACTTAACTCCTTACACTGGGATTCAATTTCAATTTTGGAGCGTTATGTTTGAGATCAAAAGTACCATCATTTTTAGTGCTACCTGGAGCACTGTTGTTTTTTTACCAGTCCTTCTTCACTTATAGTTTTGGCAGGTGCTCTTCTGGACATTGCATGAAGTTCATTAGCTACAGACTGCTAAAGTGGTTTTCCTCTTCCTACATGACAATACTTGTATTTATACATAGGTACATTTCTTTCCAGAAGGACATGGTTACTTTTTGTTTTCTGGAACAATTGATGTATTCCTCAGAAAACAGTCCAGATTTGGACTGTGATGGTCAAGAAGATTATCAGGAGGCCCGAATGTGTCTTCCTGCAATGCAAGCACACACTTAACTAGATTCAGTTTCTCACAGTCTGCCAGATCTAAAATTGCTGTCACTTCCTGAAGTAGCACAATTAATGCGGCGTGTTCACTGTATTTTTATTTTTTCCCCTTTCACTGGCATGTTTGTTTCTGAGCAGCCAGTTATTCTGAAGTTTGTTGGACTCACTTTTGGTTTCAACTTTAATTTTCTGTAGTCATGCTCTGGCAAAACATCAACCTAAGCTCCAGCACCCAATTTAAATGAAACCATTATTCCATGCATTTCCTCTGGCAAAATCAAGTTTTTCTCCTTGGCTTTGCTCAGTCCCACCATATCCACAAAAATCTCCTCTTCTAGTGTATGCTTAGCTGTATGCACTTGAGGTGTATGTGTCTGTGATCTGCAGCACCTAGAAAAATGGTTCCTTTTGTTAGAGGACTTCGCAGGTGCAGCACAATGTTTGGGGGCATGTTGCCTTCCACCCCTGCTGTATGCCTACATGAAATCTCTCCCTTAGAGGTCTCCACCAATAGAAAATTCCATCTTGTGAGACTTCTTGCCAGAAGAAAACTCTGCCATTTGAAGTGGCTTCTTTTAGCCATATTTTTTCATGCTTAATGCCTGACCTTTGTTGATGTATTCAGCTCTGCAGCCTGGGTCTTCACAGTTTCTGCCTCCCTGCAAATCTAGAGCCTTTTCTCAGGACAAGCCTCCTTCCTGTAAATGCCTTTCTTGCAATGCAATGTCTGAAATGCCACAAGTAATAATTTTTATCAGAAATCCTATCAAGTTCCCAAAAGCACAGTTCTTACTCAGTCTCTTTAGTTCTGTAACACTGGGGTATCAAACATACAGCATGTGGGCCCAATCTAGCCTGAAGAGTCCCATAATCCAACCTCTGGTGTTGCCCCATTGACCTACATGCTGCACCAGACCAGGCCCACCCCACATGCAATGTGCACCTGAGCTGGGTCCTGGGATGCAGACTTCCTTGGGGACAGGTTCCAGGCTGCATCACCCGTGGCACTCACTTGGGCTGGCATCCCAGAGTTGTCCAGGCAGATGCCACATGTGCTGAATCAGGCCTGCAAGCTTCCATGGACCAGCCCCCCCATGCCACTCATACAACCAATGGGGCCAGATAAGTTTGACACCCCTGAACTACCACTGATCTACACTTTCTCCTTTTGTTTATTTTCACACAAAATCTGTGTCTTTTAAAGGTATCAGTCTTTTTTGGCACATAGCACTCATTAAATTTGAATAGTATATCATTTAACTGGATATTTTGGCCTTCTACAAATGTAAAGGCTCTATAAACATCTAGGAATTCCTTCTCCATGTTATGCTATGCAAGCAGATAGAGGATTTGAATGTATTATTTTACCCGTTTTGCCCTCTAGCTGCTAGGTACCCCTTGAACTTTTGTCTGAACGCACTCCAGTTTTTTGCTATGTTGCCTGACAACAGAAGGACAGGTGGATGTTGCCATCCGCACCACTTCCATGAGTAGGTGCCCTGTTATAGACTATATGGCTGTGCCGACTGCTTATAGAAGCCTTGGCCTTATGTGGCTGCATTGCTCCACTTGCTCTCAGTTTCCAACTTCACTTTCAGTTTAAATCCAGCTTTTTTCAAGTTCTTTCTCATTCACTACTTCTGACACCAGATTTTGATCACTGACTGGGTTCAATGATCAATCAAGCATAAATGAGAAGAACTAACCAATAAGTTTTATTGGGGAGCAGTAGTCAAGCTTCGACATTTAGTCTAATTAACTAATTAGCTACTGCCTAATGAAGGAGACATCTTCCAATCCCAACTCTTCTAAAGTAGGGTATCTTTAAAATCTCAGCTAACTTTAGTACAGTATACTAACTATAGTATAGCAAGGCCTTGATCAAGAGAGGCATGCCTGAATGTAAAATCTGGGCCAACGTGGGGCTTGCTTAGAAATGGCTGGACCCACAAAGGAGCTGGTATCAGGACAGCAAGCACTGATGATGGGTTGACCAAGAATGGCAAGAAAGGAAAGATTAGTGTCACAAGAAGTTAACGATGCACATATCTTTATTCTCTGCAAGCATTTTGAAAATCTGTGATGTGTAAATCTAGAGTGCTGTACAAAGCCTCGATGTTCTTTTAATTGCATTCTCCTTCTATTTTTAATAAACCATGGGTTATTTAAAATGACTGTCAAGAGTAATTTCTTACAGACATTCTTGAAGAGAAAAAGTACTCTGTGTCCTCTGTAGTGTGGCTGTGAAAGGAGAACAGTTTCTGGAACTTTCTCTTTCAGCCTTGATAAAGATGCTCTGTTTTGTTCTAGCTGCAACGATTAGGTCAAGGCAGACAAACACAAAGGGAGAAGCAGAAAGACCAAGTGTGAAATAAGAGCCGATGGCAGTGTTGTGTTTTGTTTCACAGATTCTTCACCTGTTTCAGTCCAGTGTCAATTACAGTTTTGGGGTAACAATCCTAAATTGTGAAAGTCATACCAGAATCCTGATAAAAACAGGAACGCATGTAATAAGCCACCAAACTTTGTTGGTTCCTATGGCAGCTCATACCATCCCATTGCAACCTACAGGATAGGAAACAGAGTCCTTTTATCAGAGATCAGAGTGTACAGTGCTTCATCTCATATTAAAGATATACACCTTTTAAATTTACATATGCTTTGAAATTTGGTACCTTTTATCAGAAGATACTGCTTCTTGTCCTGTCCAAAGGCTATGATTTTTTCTTATTTAATGTGTTTTAATCTACATTGGGATGAATACTATGCATACCTATCCTCAGGGCCTTTCTTTGACTTCCTCTCAGATTACCTTCTAAACTAGAAGCATTTTTTTTCTAGAAAGCTTTGATATCTGATACTGCAAATCATTGTAAGTGCAGCTAATTGAAATATGACTTGAATATAGTGAACTCCACAGGCTAGGCTCCACTTTAATATATGAATTGGAAGCAGAACGAAACAGCTCATCAAGTCTATGTGCTAGTCTATGATTGATTGCAGGTTTCAGACTGTATTGTGACTTTCTGTATTACTGCATTGGAATAAATAATGGAATTTTATATTAGTCCTTTTAGAAGTTACATAAGAATATATTGCATATTAACATTAAAAGGGAAACATATTGAACTCTTTTCTCCAGCCCCTTTTTGAAAAGTTTTTCTCATTCAAGTGTGTATGAGGTCACAGTAATAACTGTCAAGCCAGAAAATGCTTTACAGTTTCTAGGGAAGAGAATATGCTACAGTGTGTTCCTCTTACAGGCACATCAGAAATACAGAATTTGCTTACCTATAAAATGTAGTAAAAATCACAATTTTTTACCTGTTGCATTTATTGTAACATATATCAGTTATCTGCATGTTAGTTAAGAGCATGACTATATCTCTAATAATAAGTGTGTAAACCTCTAAAAGGCATGGGATCATTCATCCCTACTGTCTACTTTGTACTCAATTATACCTAAGTTAGCTGTATGCTTACTGTAACTTTTTGTCTACTTGCTAACTAATTGTATTCTTTTTAACTTTGCCAGAAACCAAGAAGAGAAAGACGGTGTCAAAAAGCTATTATGAAAAGCCTTGATAATGAGGGGAAATAATCAAGGGGGCGGAGGGGGTTTTGGTCTTGAGGCTATGCACTTAAATGGAGTTTGTTGTAATTGGCAGTACCAGCTCTTGGTAAAAGTCTAGAACTGACTATTCTTCTGGGTGTCTTTGGCATATTGCAAATAAAGGGTCAGATTGTGTTTCTTTTTGATTGGTTGGACATAGTTTCTTCTGTGTAACCCTTTCCCTTCCCCAAACCATATGACTATGCTAAGAAGTGGGAAGGAAGGGTGCTTGGGCAGATATCTGATGAGAGAGGGAGGTACATGGCAAGATGAGGAGGAATCTGATTATTTCTCTAGATAGTGATGATTCTATAGACACCATGTGAGGTAAGTAGTTAAATGAGATATTTTTTCTGCTATTTTAAATGAATTGTGTTTAACTAAAATTTGCAGTTTTATAGTTGGAGTCTAGTATTAGTATTATGCCTGTGCACACATGTTCATACGATCCAGGAGGATTCTCCCCAGTTTGTTTTCCTGGTAGAGAAAGTTATCTGGAGAGCTCAGTACAGACATTGTAAAAGAGGCTGCAGTGTTGATGTTGTGTGGCCAGGGGGCACCTGTGCACACATCTCAGCATGCTCTGAAGGCTCCACAGTCTGCCTGGAGACAGATGACCAGAGAGTGCACAGGGCAGCCCTGACTAGCTGGCCCAGGCTGTCTTCCCACAACCCTGGTGCACAGCATGGGAATCAAAGCACTGGATGGGAACAGTAGAGTCCAATGCAAATAACATACCCAGAGAGAGGGATATGAGTAAAGCACAGTGAGAGGCTAGAGATGTGTTCTGAAGCTTTTCTCAGGAGGGTAAATGTACAGACCTTCACTCTCCCAGAAGCAATTTAACCCTGGGTGTTCCTAGGTTACTTTTCTCCTGGAGCACCCATTTTTGCTCTGGGAGAAAAATACTAAATATCTGTTCAGTTGTTGTTCTGGAAGAGCACAGACTTTTCCATGTTTGTGTATGGCCTATAATATAATCCATCACAGGCTTCCTACTATTCACATTTGGGTCATTAATAGAATGAACCAGGACTCTTGGGTTGAGAGCCCAAATAGGAACAGTCATTGGGAAGTATAACCTGCTTCCTAATAGGATTAATGAGAAGCCAGAACACTGAGTAGTGAATGACCTAATCCAACCAATAGAAAAGGTTAAAGAGAGGGATGTTTCTTAAATTCCACCTATATCAGGGGTTCAGGTATCCATTTCTGGGCTGTAGAGAGCCACTGATGTAAGACTGGGAGTCTTAACATAGTGCTCTCTCCAGGGACAAGGTGCCTAGCTCTTCCTTTCCAACACAGAACCAAGGTCATCCTTTTATTTAAAAAAGGCCAGTGGTGATTCTTCTCCACTGCATTTTATCCCATTCAGTGAGGAAAACAGTCACTCAGATGTGAGAGAGTTGGTTGTATGCCCTTCTTAGTCTGAAGAGATTCAAACACATATAGCCTAGCAGAATGCTTTGACTTCTTGGGTAGAGGCTTATGGAACTTTGCCACTTCTCAAAAAAGTGGGCCTATATTGCTAAGGATCTGGCCCCAAATATTAAATAAAGCTAGAAATAAATGTCCCCGCAGGACTGACCAAGCAGGGAAAGTGCTTCGAGGTAATAGACATCTGCCACAATAGAACAGCAGAGTCTATTACTACCTTTTGTTGAACCACTGGATGTCCTGTCATGTGCCACGACAAAGGGTAAAAACATCTATTTGCTCAGAGTTTGTGCCACCTAACATTTTTTAAGGTGGTACAAATGAGACATAAGACAACATCTATTTCCATCCTAAGATAATCTTCATTCTTCATCCCCTATCTTGTTTTGCCTCTGTGGAGGACAGAATGAAGGAGTTGTATTTTTCCTGGCCAGTAGAAAGAGATTCTATTTTTACCTCTACCTTTAAATGTTGTTGACTTGCCTGTAAATATTTATGACTTCAAATGGATCCACACAGCAAGCACATCAGAGCAAAACTTGGCCCATTATATGGTATTCTGTAACACAGAAAATTCTTGATGTCCTGACAAAGCTGCTTGAGAATTTTCCAAAATGGAAATGGAAATTCATAAAAATTAAGAAATTATATGCATACACAACATTTTAAGATATTCCGTAAAATGCAGAAGGGAATAATCAAACTTTTAACTAACACTCAGATGTTGAATATCAGACATTCAAAATGAAATGTTCACAAACTACAGTTCAGGATTTATTCAAAGACACTATTTTGATAACAATTTCACATAGTGAAAAAGTAGATTAAAACTCCCATTTTTCATAGAAGAAAGTAAATAGAAAATCCATTGATAGAGAAGAGCAAGATTCATAAAATACATTCTTGACTATGAGTTATTCGCCTAGCTCTTGAATGAGGTGGTGTTCAATTCAGGAACAGCAGAGTATTAAATAAAACTGTTCCAAATAACAGCATTAGCATTCAATAACTATTACACATTCTTAGTTGAAAATAAGTTCTAAATCTTGAGGACATACAAGCATATGAATTTTTGAAGGAATAAGCATAGGCTACTCAGCTAATCAAAACTTCTTTCTACTTTAACATTTTATTTCCTCAAGATACCATCTCATTTTTGCTTGAATTAATCTAGTATTTGTTTTTCTACTCTGTATTATTTTTCCCTAATTTCCATTTATGTCCCCTTATTCTGCACCATCTGTACTGTGCTGAAAATAGTATCTTGAGATGATACTGGTGACACTGTTTAAGATTTTATGCACTGGAATTCAATCTTTTCTTAATATTTTATTCTGTAGGCTATATAAATTAAGTTTTGTAATCTGTTTTCACAACTATTCTCTTATTCTTAAAATCTAATTCAGCTTCCTTCACTGTGTTTTCTTTTAAAATATTTCTTGCCCAGTTGCCAAAACCCTGTAATCACATTCTCATTTCAGGTGAAAGTTCTCGGAGTTTAGATAAAGTCTCATCTTCACCCTTTCCCTTTGATATGTCTGAACTTCATATCAAACTGTAGACATCTGTGTCTACAATAATCCTGAAGGTCTATCCAATCAGGTCTCAAATACATCAATAAAGCCAGGGACTTAATTCTTCCAAAACTTCTGGATGGTATTAAACTTCTGGCTAGTGGCCTTGTAATCAGTAGCACTAAAACAAAAATAGATGCTTGCTCATTGATGATAAAAGCTGAGTGAAATTTGGCACGAAAAAGTGAATTTTCATGGAATCAAAAATTGTAGTTCTCTATATTTATTTCTTTTAAAAAATAGAATAGAATCTAAGAATTTGATTTCAGGAGAAGAAAAATGAGCAAAATACCTATCTCATCTATAGTATGAGCATGGTTACATTTTGCTTTGCATGCACTTTTGAAAAAATTACCCACAGCATAATTATAGGATAACTAATCAGAGAGATGTAGTTAGCCATGTTAGTCTGAAGTAGAAGGCAGGGTAGATTTTCACTTTAGACAAAGCAGATTATATACATATGATCTCAAAAACTTGTGTTACTTCACCAGGTGCTATGAAAGATGTGCACAAAGTTGTATAAGGACAAATACATTTGAATTAAAAAGCAGAAAGGAGAGGCAGAGAGGGAGATAAGGGAACAGTGCTTAGAGAGACAAGCATGCAGGCAGTAAACCCAGGGAACAAGAGCTACACAAGCTAATCCAAGTAATGGGATAAGAATCCATGGTCCCTGTTATACCATACTTATCACACACCAATTTGTGGATGCTTTCTTATTCCACAATTTCCTGTTCAGATTGGGTTTTAAAGGTTCATCGCCTGAGAACAGGCACTGTTAGGTCAGTGACAGGATGTCCAGGAGGTTAACATGTTCTGCCACAGGTTTGCATGTCTTTCTGTAGCCATAAACTTCATCCATGTGGTGCCAGTGCCAA
This sequence comes from Crocodylus siamensis, assembly GCF_052110815.1. Lineage (NCBI taxonomy): Eukaryota > Metazoa > Chordata > Crocodylia > Crocodylidae > Crocodylus > Crocodylus siamensis. Next base: position 30,982,389 of record NC_143398.1, on the reverse strand, counting down.
AGACAGTTGGGTGGCCTGGGTTGTGATTTTTGTGAATTTTGGATAATAAGTAAAAGTTGCCTGGCCTGATCTGAGAGATGTAATAATCCTCTTCTGTCTTTCCTGAGGTGTATCCCAGAAGAGGCCTATGAAATTATTTAAGATTTAAACAGCTGAAAATGGGATGAGACTCTAGACCTAAATATCTTTTACTTTACAAGTAAATCCATCATGAATATCACTAAAGAAAGAACATTTCCCGTGTTTCTACTCTAGAGTATATGAAGTACTATTATAGAGTAGTTGCTCTTCTCACTAAGGGCAGCTGTGGCTAACTGGGGGTCATGGAGTTTTCCTCTTCTCTCCTTCTGTTGGACAGTGACAATCCCCCCCTTCCTTTCCCATGTCTGACCAGTAGATAAACTGCATTCCACGACAATTAGTACTGTGGATCACCTCTACAGTAAAGACATTACATAATAAGCAGAAAACGTTTTATTATAATTGGAGTGAAAGGTAGTGAAGCAATCTAGGACTTGCTCCCCTTGTTCAAAGTCACATCAAGTTTTCTGAGAGCCAGAATCTATTTTATCAAATATATGTTATAAAAACAGAGGAAGATTCACAAGTAGTGATTTTATAAACAAGTTGCACTGTAAATTGGCAGTTCTTTTATGAGCCCAAAGTATACATATTTTTCCTTTCTTTCTCTTAATATTAAAGAAGCAAATACATAGACAAATGCTGGAATGTAATTAATAAAATCATGTTAAGGTAGCAATCAAATGAGAAAATAAGCCAAAATTATTGATACTAATATCTAATGAGACTGAATAAGAAAATCATCCCTATATCTTAAAAGCATAATACTTTGCAAATATATTGTATGATAAGCTCATTATTATAATTATCACAACAGATATTCTGGAAAAAAAAACCCAATCTAATTATATTTGTATTATCACAATGACATTTATTTGTGGTCACATGTTCTAGAATTAGCACCTGCCACTGCTTTTTGAATGATGCATCTCTCTTCTGTGTGAATGATTGAGTACATATCTGTCATAAGACCCTTTCATTAGTTAGTCTAATATTCATTATTTAGATATATGTATGCAAAACCCATTTCATTTATGAGAGATATGCATAGATGTCTCTGTCCCTTTTGGGTCTAAGAATGAGGGTCAGCACTACAAGCAAACTGAATGGGGAACACCTAAACCAGAAGATAAAAAATGCTAAGAGGAATGCATCTGAAATTCTTGCTTTTTCCCTAGAGTTAGATGCTTAGCTAAAGCCTGAAAACCCTCCTAAACAAAGGTATTTAAAGAACCCTTTTGGCACAGATGACTGGTTTACTCTCAGAGTACAGCCAGTGATAACATCATGTGTCCAGGAAGTGGGAAATCTGGGCTAGGTGCCCATTTCTGTTCAAATCTCCATCTCTGTCTTCCCAGGATAAAATGTATGAGCAGTTAGGAACAAACAAGAAGGCACGTTCCCCTATAGCCTATGAGTTAAGGAAGTATCCTGGGAGGAGTCCTGAGTTCAAGATCCTATTACTGGCTCTATTTTTATATTCAATTAAGCAGTCATTGGCTAAAATAAAAGTAATAAGCCTAGCACCAGGGACCAGGACCCAGTAGTAAGTCTACTAAAATGACTTCTAAATGAGTACTACTACTAAAGCCTACTAAAATGAGACATTCAGAACAGAACTGAGTCCTTGATGCTACACCCCCTTGCATCTTTTGTAGTAATTGGCAGAATGGTAGTGTTGTACACTCACTTTCCTCTATGTGATAAGCCAGGCAGTGAAGCATTAAGCCCTGCTAAGTTCTGGGCTGCTGTTACAGGACACATTTGAATACGTTTTTGGAATTTAGGCAGTTAAATTCTGTCCAAGACCTACTAAGAAACACTGTGAATCTGACCATGGTACCCAAGTGCTTTTTTTCACGTGGCCCTTAGCTCTTAGTAATAGCCATAGTACTTAGGGTTGGAAGAGATCAAAACAGATCATCCGGTCTGACCTCCTGCCCCAGGCAGGAATGGGTGCCGGGATCATATCACCCCAGCCAAATATCTGTCCAGCTTTCTCTTGAAGACCCCCAAGGTAGGAGAGAGTACCACCTAACTTGGGAGTCCATTCCAGAGCCTGGCAGCCCTAATTGTAAAGTAATGTCTCCTGATGTCCAGCCTGAACCTTCTCTCTAACAATTTGTGGCCATTATTCCTAGTAACGCCAGGTGATGCCTAGGAGAACAGAGCTTTCCCCAATTCCTGCTGGTTCCCCCTGGTGAGTTTGTAAATGACCATCAGATCCCTTCTCAGACTTCTCTTGTGGAGGCTGAATAGGTTCAGGCCCTTTAGCCTCTCTTTGTAGGGCCTGCCCTGCTGCCCCTTGACAATGCAAGTGGCCCTCCTCTGGACCCTCTCAACGTTAGCCACATCTCTCTTGAAGTGCAGCACCCAGTACTGGACGCAGTACCCCAACTGTGGCCTGACTAATGCTGCATAGAGGGGAAGGATCACCTCTCTGGACCTGCTTGTGATGCATCTGTAGATGCAAGACCAGGTGCAGTTAGCCCTACTGACCGCTTCCTCTCATTGATGGCTCATGTTCATCCCAGAGTCAGCAATGACTCCAAGATCCCTTTATACCACCATGTTGACAAGAAGGGTGTTCCCCAGCCTATAGGTGTGTTGCTGGTTCCTTTCCAACCTATTCTCATCTGCTCACCTCTGTAACCTGTCTAGATCTAGCTAGATTCTGTCCCTTCCCTCCAGAGTGCTCACCTTGCCCCACAACTCGGTGTCATCAGTGAATTTGGACAGTGTGCATTCCACACCCATATCTAGATTACTGATAAAGATGTTGAACAGTACAGGCCCCAGGACCAAGCCCTGAGAGACTCCACTGCCCACATCCCCCCAGGTCAAAAACGACCATCTAGCCAATTTGTCACCCATCCAACTGTGTAGGCATCAGTGCCGCAGTAACATAGTTTTCTTAAGAGAACGTGGTGGGAAACTGTGTCAAAGGCCTTCTTAAAGTCCAGGAAGATAACATCTACCTGACACCCTTGTCCAGGGACTTTGTGACCTGATCATAAAAAGCAACCAAGTTAGTCATACAGGAACTTCCCTCAATGAACCCATGTTGGCTGCCCCTGAACATTACCTCCCCTGCTGGGCCCTTGGAGATGTGCTCCTTGATAATTTTCTCAAAGGTCTTCCCAAGAAGGTAAGACTGACTGGCCTGTAATTTCTGGGGTCCTTTTTTCTCCCCTTCTTGTAAATAGAGACCATATTGGCCCTTTTACAATCCTATGGTACCTGGCCAGTGCCCCATGAGTGCTCAGAGCTGTGCCAGGGGCCCCGCAATTACCCCTGCCAATTCCCTCAGTACCCGTAGTTGAGGAGCATCTGGACCTACTGATATATACACATGTTCAGTCCTTCCAAAAGTTCCCTAACTAGGTCATCTCAAATCCTAGGCTTGGCAGTGCCTCTCCTGGGTTCATCCACAGTTCTAGCTGGGGAGATGTCTTGGTCCCTGTTCAGGAGTATGGAAGCAAAAAATTCCTTAAAGAGGTCAGCTTTTTCATTTGCTGCAATCAGCAGATTGCCAAGCCCCCATGTTACCCCATGGGACCCCATGTTACCTGATGCCTTCTTATTTCCTATGTATTTGAAAAAGGACTTTTTATTATCCTCAATTCTGGTCACTAGCCCTAGCTCCATCTCTTCCTGGGCCTTCCTAATAGCCTCCCTATAGTCCCAAGCAATGGGGGTATAATCTTTGTTGGTAATAGCCCCATGCTTCCTCTGTTTGTATGCTTCCTTTTTTGCCCTCAGGCATCCCTGGATGCCTTTGCCAAGCCATGGGGACTTCTTAGCACTTCTGCCTCCCTTGGTGAGCATTGGGACTGACTCCCTTTGAGCTTGGAGAATCATCTCCTTAAGGAACAACCACCTGTCTTGGACTCCCATCTCACTGAAGCTCTGAGAACCTGATGCCTCTCCTACTAACCTTCTTAGCTTACAGAAGTCAAGCATCCTGAAGTCAAGGACCTCTTTCTTGCTGCTTGCTTTCACTGCCCTGTGCTGGATAGTAAATTCCATCAGGTGATAATCACTGTCACCCAGGTGGTCAAGTACCCACAGATCCCTCACCAGGTCATCGCCTATGGCAAGGACCAAGTCCAGCAAGGCATTAGCCTGGTGGGACTATGCACCTCTTGGGATAGGTGGAAGTCCTGTATCCTGGCTAGGAAGCTATGTGAGTGGTTGAATCTAGCTGATTGCTCCTCCCAGCAGATGTCTGGGTAGTTTAGGTCACCCATGAGAACCACATCCCTTGACTTTACAGCCTGTGTGAGCTGACCTGAGAATTCCAGGTCCAGCTCATCCCCCTGGTGAGGTTGTCTGTAGTAGACGCCCACTATCAAGTCTCTTTCCCTGTGCCCCTGTTGCATTCTTACCCAGAACTCCTCATTTTTCCCCTCCTCTGATCCCATCCTAATAATTGAGGATTTGTATTGCTCTTTGATGTACAGCGCTACACCCCACCCTCTTTTCCCTACTCCATCTCACCTGTACAGCCTGTATCCCTGGATTTCCACTGCCCAGTCATGGGTAGAATCCCACCAGGTTTCCGTGAGCATTAGTCGGTCTGGGTTTTTGCTAGCTAACAGGAGGACAAGTTCCTCCTGCTTATTGCCCATATTTTGAGCATTTATGTACAGGCATGTGAGGCTTCCTGTAGATGCCTGTGCTGCCCCCTTTTTCCTAAGCCTGCCCTGGCCCCTGTCACTTACCTGGGTAGTGCTTGTGCATGTCACCTGGCTTGATGGCAAAGTGTCCTCATGTTCCTCTGTGTCCCATCTCCCCTTATTAATATGGTATTGTATTATACAGTATTGTATACCATGGGCTAAAAAAAACCCTATTGCATATAACCTATTGTGATCACAAGAGGTTTCACATGTATATAATATAATCATGTTGCTACTGAATTAATTAACATAACATTATTTAAAAAATTCTAGACTGTAATGTAGTTTCAGAAGTTTTCTTGAGTTCCTTATTTTCAGGGCATTTACTGCTGTGTCTTTTCCAACCAAGAAGAAAGGCCAATAGCTTCATTATCAGCCAAGTGCTGATGCTGCACTTCTGCTAGTTAGGGACTCCCTAGCTTCCTTCCCTGGAGTCACAAACCCAAAAGATCACAAACCTCTCCATTTACTGTATTAAGGTATAGAATGCTTTACCAGGAGGATCAGACTTTTTTGGGGGGAAGGGGGTGGAGGGTCATTCTAATTATTTAGGTCTCAAGCTGTGCATTACATCAGGTTTCTTGTCTGTCTTTTTAGTCCTGTAAGCATCTTTAAGCCTACAATGTGTAGAGGCATCTGATAGTTAGACAGAATTGCTGCAGTCTGTGCACCTGGGGTTTGAACTCTGCCCCACAAATCCCTTGTGAGTTCATTGTTGTTTGCACATTAACCTTGTTGCTTGCTGCTCCAAGGTTTCCCTCCTTGCTCATGGTGGGAAGAACAGCCTAAGAAAATAAACAACAATCTACCAAAAGCTAGCTATTTTGAATCCACAGGAAATTCAAACTAATCCTGGCACATAAGTTTTCTGGTCACATGTCAAGCAAGATTTGTTTTAGTTATTTTTAATAATCATGTACCTTTTTAATTTTTTTTATACAAATCAGAACAAAGTTTGTTCACTAATATCAATAATTGGGAGAGAAAGGAGGATCTTGAATCTGACCACAATTGAATGTGTCCAATGCCTGCTCCGATGCATTCTAATTAGAATGCTTGCAGACATGGTTAATTGAGGCTGCTGGAGCATTCTACTTAGAACACTTCATCATCCTTGGTATCATGTGCATTCAGTGTCCCCGCATTTCAAAATGGTGGTGGGGGCACTTTAGTTAAAGCACCTTCACCACCATTTTGAAGTGTGGGATGCTGAATACACAAGACACTGTAAACATTTTAATTAGAGTAGCTCTTGAGACCTGCTCTAATTAAAATGCTTGCAGTGTCTTGTGTATTCAGCATCCCATGCTTCAAAATAGTGGTGGAGGTGCTTTAACTAAAAAGCTGCTCTAGTTAAAACATTGCCCCACACCACCCCACCCCAAAGTGCATGTATAGGCATCCAAGGATCCTGAAAGGGAATTATTGTTAGGCATTTCTTATGTCAGGGCAGAGTTGAGCCATGCAGCCCCATGGTCTGCTTGTGGGTGGGAAGGTTCCATTTCACCTCCAAGAAGCCCATGCAAACTCTGAATATACTGTATGGCATTGTGGGTTTTGCTTCCAGAGAAATATGAGAACATAGCTTGCACAAAAGGCATTCCACAGATATGGAGCCCACTAAATGATATCTGATATATGCCTACTAAAATGGTTTATTAAACAGAAATTCAGACTGGAACTCTGTGACCTTGATGCTGCACCTACTTGCATCTTTTGTAGTAATTGACAGAACGGTAGTGTTGTACACTCACTTTCCACTGTGTGATAAGCAAGGCAGTGGAGCATTAAACTCTAAATCTTTCAAATTCTCTCTATCAGTAGTTGTACATATACTTCTCTCCAACCTGAAGAATGATTTACTTTGTGCTTTTAAATTGTTTCATAATAATGATGCTAATTTACTTTTCACAATTACACGGTTAAATGCTTTACAGTTCTTTTTTTGCAAGTAGATTATGTTGCCATGGTATTCCCTGTACTTAGCACTGGAAATATTATATATAATCAGTGTCTGCTGTTTTACATATAGCATTCTTAAAGTTCATCTTAAAATATCTCCTGAAAGTTTTACTTTTTTTCTAAAGCATTTTTTCTCTAAATCATTTATATTTCAAGTTTGGTAAATAATGTTACAGAACAAAACCACTTAGTTTATTAATTTCCCAATGAAATCATCCATTTGTGTGTGTGTGTGTGTGTGTGTGTGTGTGTGTATCATTAAGCAAAAATTCAAATATTAAGAAAAGAGGCATTAATCAGTTTCAGAATATGCAATATTTTGTTCCACATTTGTAGCATGTGTATTTCATTGTGTTAAGTGAAGTAGCTTGAAGGAAATAATAGACATGTTTTCATTCAATTATAAAACATTAATAAACCTTAACAAGAAACTGTGACCTCAAATAGTTTTTAAGTTTTGATGCATACAAGCTGGAGTTAGCACTGTTGGAACTCTGGAGTAAGCAATATAAAAGTGAAATGAAACTTTTATACACCTTTTGTAATTTTCAAATCTAAGCACCTTTGTTTTAAAAAATCTGGATTTGTTAACTCTTTTTGTGATGTTTTAACAAACAAATAAAGCATTTGAATATATAATGTTTTTAGTTAAAAGTCCAAGGAAAAGAATTTGTCTTCTCTTGAAAATCTGTTCACTGTATGTGTAAAAGAAAGGTGGCAATGAAGAATTAGAATGGAGTTACCTTTCTTTTTTAAAAAAAAGAATCCATTAGATGCAGAGAGTTGATTAAAAGCATAGTACTAAGGAATACTTTGGGGAATTAAGAATATTTTACCCAGGAAACATCACATGTATTTCTGATTGCATCAAGACACAATATGAGGTAGTAAGCTGTTGAAATATTGGCAGCCTGTTGCTGGAGAAAAAATAGAATGCGGCTTCGTAATTGCTCATCCATTCACTGTATCTAAGGAAAGGACAAGAATTTGACCCCCCCCAAAAAAAGTCTTGCACATTATTAAAGAGCAAACTACAGTCTTTTTTAATCTTCTCACCTCTTTTCAAAAAAATTCTTCATACTACATGTACTAGACAGAAGTAGTGGATTGATATAAAGAGCAGAGGTGACATAAAGTCACTTAAGCTTTATTTTCATGTCAGATGGATTTTATTGCTAAGTGATTATTTCTTCCTTAAAGTACTGTAGGTAATATCTTTAAAATAGCTTGTGCTCATTTCCAGATAAAATATTTATTTTCTGGTCTGAGGGGAAAAAACATTAGCATATAGTTATGTGAGTATATGTGCTTTTCCATACAAGAAGAATAAGCTTAACTTCTCAACTGTTCATATATTCTGTTCTGGTCTTGAGATAAATATTCATTTCACAGCCAGCTTATTAAATGTGTCCTCAAATAAGGAGATTGAAACTAATTTAGGGGCTTTTGAAATAAGAGTTTTGCCACTGACTTCTATAGGCGAAGGATTAGGTTCGTTATTTGCCGCCTTCCAAGTGAATTTTGGAAATGTACTTGAATCAGTAGAGCCAAGTCTGTTCATTTTACAACTAGTTTATTAAATTCTGGGACAGAGTCAGACCCCACAGCAGCTACCTGCTCCCCCATTGCTTGCATCTGCAGCTTCTTCCCTCCCCCCACCCCATGCCACCTTTCCCCCACTTACTGTCAGCCACAGCTCAACTCCAGCTTAGGCTGGATTCCCTCCCAGGCATGGAGCAAATGGAAACTCTGTCCTCTGCCCAGCCAATCAGCAGCACTGACACTGCTATGTGGTCCATAGGGGGCTGCACTATGCTCTGGGGAGGAAACAGAGCCTGAGCAACATCTGATATTAAGGCTGGGGGAAAAGGGAAGAAGCAGAGAGTGTGGGGAATTGGTTGGAGGGGCAGAGACTGTGGCTAGGGGGGTGCCGGTGGGGGGGAGGGCAGAAAGAATGCAGAGGGAAGAAGAGGGGGGAGCAGAAGATAAGGAGGCCACCTGACCTACCCCAGACATCTGAACTTCTGGCCACTGTTTTCCCTGCTGTAGCAGGGGTCAATTTCAAAACAGCCCTCCAATTAGATTATATACCTGAAAAATTATAACAAATGTATAAAATTTCCTTATATAGAATCTAATTATTGGGAGGGGGAGGGGAGGTCATCTTAAATTTAGGATTAACTTGGATTCAAGTAAATATGGTACTTAATAAATAATGAACCAGATTTACTGTTATCTTCCACTAGTGTGCTCTGTGCTGGTTCTGTGGTGCGAGATAGCTGAAATTTGGGTTTCTAGCTGCCTTGTTGTGCCAGGTCAAATGCACCACCAAACCCAGCCCAATGTATTTTTTCACTATCTTTCATCATCTCTTTCTGTCAGTGGAAACAAATTTTCAAAGACAGATATTATCCTATTACGCACTTAAATACCATTGCATTGTTGTATGATGATCAGTTTTTCTCTTCTTTGGGCCTGTTATCAGTGTATGACTGGTAGTTGGTCTTTATGCATAGTGGGAAGGCATATAGGACTATATTCTTCTAGTATGAACTGAAGATGGACATGCTTTTATTGAACCATATTTCCAGTTCTGAAAGGTAAACAAGAAAGAACAACCTGAGTGTCATTTAAAAAAAAATACTGGACTTAGTGTTGCCTTAGTTCAATTCCCATTAAAATAAATTAGGCTATGTTTGCATGGTAAATTTACTGTCTGGCAGCTACACCTCAAATGCATCACACTGCTTGAAGTTGGTTGCCTCCTAAATCAGAATCAACGTAGCTACATTGATATCGCTCATTTAGCAGTCTAATTAGCACTGATGGTGCCAGTTAGCTCACCCTGTGCTAAGTAACCTGTCTGCAGTGCCAAATGGATAAAGCTACAGTGATTCTGGTGAAGGAGGGAGCCTGTGCAAAGCAGCACAATGTGTTAATGAGTCCTCAGGAAGCTTGCCTTGTAGATGTGTCCCAAGCTAATTTTGGTAGGAATAGAACTATATTTAAACTTTTTAAGACTTAGGATGTTGGTAGAGATTGCCCTTCTAGTATGTTAAATGCACTTAAGATGGGAACATCTGATACATTAAGGCAAGAATAGATTATCTGTGTTGTCTGAACATCTCAAATTTCTGCCTCTCTGAATGAGGAGTATCTTGGGGTGGTGTTAGCTCACATTAAGGTAACATCAATCTGTTCCATGGAGCCGATACAAGTAATTTGCAGTCATTTAGAATTCCAGATTGCAGCACTTCCAGCACCCTTCCCTCTCTCCCATAGATGATCTGAACTCTTATGTTCCTAAACTGTACTGCTTCAGATGGATGGAGAGCCGGGGAGCTGGGCAGCTGTGGCAGATGAGGGCACTAGGAAGCTGTGGGAGATGGGAGAGCTGGTGAACAGGGGTTGTCAGGAAGTTGGTGGCCAGAAGTTATAGAGTCTATCATGCGGCTGCCAGGATCTCTGGCTTCCTGCTACTGCCCTGTTCTCTGGCAGCCACTCAGCTTTCCCGTCTCCTGCAGCTGCTAACTTCTCTATCCATCTGGGGAAGAAGAGAGAGTTCAGAGAGTAATGGACAGGTCTTGTAGCACCCATTGCTGACGAGATGAGCAACACATGGAGTTTTCAAAGTAACCAACTGAAGCAGGGAAGAAATTTGTTTACACTCTCTCATTTTCTTTCTTTTAGAACTTCAGTGCAGACTTGGCAACTCCTAGCCATGCCCCCATTCCTAGCCCTCTAGCCACAGGTCAGAGTTATACAGGTTGGAGGCAGCATTAAACCTTAATGTGCAACTGCTCACAGCAGATTCAAATTTTCATACAGAGTTAGCCCCCCTGAATTGCAACATATACAATCACCGTCATATCCCTAATCTTTTAAAGGCCAAATCCTGTTCCGTCTAAGTAAACAAGAGTTTTCCTATTTACTTTTGTGGGAGAAGCATCAGGACTTAGTAAGAACTGGCTCTTTTTTCCCTCATAAAAGCAACACGATCTGGATGATTTTAAAGCCATATTCTAACCTGGAGACCATTTTTACCCAGGCAATCTACTGCGTCATGATCATTAAAGTATAATACTAACAGAACCTTTAAGGATACATGGTTTCAGCAGGGCAGCACTAATAAATCAGTTCTAATTTAAATTAGTACTTAATCATAAATGCTTTACTCTACTAATAATGTTTTGTTTTACACAGCAATTGCTACAGAAGTAATTGATGTTTTGTAATCCTGTTATTATATTTCTCTAGTTTTCACACTGAGCCATAAACATAAATAATGAGACTCTTATCTTATATTGGTCATGATTAATTGATGACTGAATATCATAGATTAGCCAACACCTCATTTATTTCATTGTATTACTTCAAATTATGGAAGTAAGTGCTCCATTTGTCATCTACCTCTTGGGAATTAAACTTGCAGGGAAAGGCAAAAATTAAAATATATACAGTTTAAATATGAATCATACTGAAATGATAGTGCAGGTGTAATTTACAGTTACTGTAAACTCAGTTACTTGTTTACAGTATCTCAATAAAATTGCAAATCAATAAGTAAGCATTAGGCATTCGTGCTGTTGTTCTAAAATCTATACTCAAACAAAATATTTTCAGTAGCTTCTCTACAAACTGATATTTCTCTATCTCCCCATACAAGGCCATGTTTAAAGAGCTTTTATCTAACCCTCTATCTTGTTTTAAACAAAAAGGAATGACATAGAATATTTTTTAGAGCAGTGTTTTAAGTCAGTCTACAACATCTTACATTTCTGTTGTTTTGGTTCATCAAGAACTGCATTCTGTTGTTTTCTGCCCACTTGTCTAACCTGTCCAGGTCTGCTTGCAGCTGCTCCCTGCCCTCCGGCGTGTCCACTTCACCCCATAGCTTAGTGTCATCTGCAAATGTACTCTGTCCAAGTTTGCAGATGACACTAAGCTATGGGGCAAAGTGGACACGCCGGAGGGCAGGGAGCAGCTGCAAGAAGACCTGGACAGGTTAGACAAGTGGGCAGAAAACAACAGAATGCAGTTCAACAAGGAGAAATGCAAAGTGCTGCATCTAGGGAGGAAAAATGTCCAGCACACCTACAGCCTAGGAAATGACCTGCTGGGTGGCACGGAAGTGGAAAGGGATCTTGGAGTCCTAGTGGACTCCAAGATGAACATGAGTCGGCAGTGTGACGAAACCATCAGAAAAGCCAATGGCACTTTATCGTGCATCAGCAGATACATGACAAATAGGTCCAAGGAGGTGATACTTCCCCTCTATCGGGCGCTGGTCAGACCGCAGCTGGAGTACTGCGTGCAATTCTGGGCGCCGCACTTCAAGAAGGATGCGGATAACCTGGAGAGGGTCCAGAGAAGGGCCACTCGTATGGTTAAGGGCCTGCAGGCCAAGCCCTACGAGGAGAGACTAGAGAAACTGGACCTTTTCAGCCTCTGCAAGAGAAGGTTGAGAGGCGACCTGGTGGCTGCCTATAAGTTCATCAGGGGGGTGCAGAAGGGAATTGGTGAGTATTTATTCACCAAGGCCCCCCCGGGGGTTACAAGAAATAATGGCCACAAGCTAGAAGAGAGCAGATTTAGATTGGATATTAGGAGGAACTTCTTCACAGTTCGAGTGGCCAAGGTCTGGAACGGGCTCCCAAGGGAGGTGGTGCTCTCCCCTACCCTGGGGGTCTTCAAGAGAAGGTTGGATGTGTATCTAGCTGGGGAAATGTAGGCCCAGCACTCTTTCCTGCTTATGCAGGGGGTCGGACTCAATGATCTATTGAGGTCCCTTCCGACCCTAGCATCTATGAATCTATGAATCTATGAAAGAGTAATGTAAGAAGCATAACACAAGTAAAAAAGCAAAAAGCTAATTCATATTTCTCCTATTCCTTGAATTTATAGACCATGGAGAGTTTTGTCCGCCAATATGGTTCTCCTCCACCCCCTTCTGTCATTTTTCCCCAAGCTGAGATATCACATTAAAAGCCCTTAGGTGTGATAGTACATCTCCTTCTTCTTCACCAGTCAAAAAATTGAATATTGGGGGTGGGAGGGAGGGGGAGAAGAGAGGGAGGGGGGAGGCTTTCAAGAGACATGCCACATACTTTTCACCATCTGTACTAGTTCTTGAAATTCTTAATTAGATGTTTTCCATACATGACTCAGTTATTAGCCTAATATGTATATAAATACTTTCCAAAAGTATTTAGTAATCATCTCTCTTAGTTAATGTCCAAGTATTAAAACCATATTGAGTATTAGGCCCTAAGATGGTTTTATAGTTGAAGTTTGGCCTTTCTCAATAGCCATTTGGAACTAAAAATTCTCCTCAGAAAAAAATAAGATATTCCTTCCTGCTCTGTTCCCATGCCTTAATTTCCTACCTCATCCACCTGTTACTTGTAATTTCTGGTAGTTCCTGATTTTTTTAAATGGTTTACCTGGTCAATATTGATGGTTATCAGCTGCTAGATGAGGTTGTACAAGATCATCTTATTGACGTACAACCATGTATTTTATTTTATCTTCACTGATTTTCAAACTCAGCTTTCTTGCCTGTCACGGACCAGCTAGGCACTGTGAGTATATCAATTTAGCCACTAGGCTGTTTGGTTTGGGATCGAGGAGGCAGAGTTGGGAGTAAAGCAATGGCAAGTTTATTATAACACACACACTCACAAGACTTAACAGAAATATAAATGTAATAAGCAGATAATGCAGTATTAAAGAGCTAATAGTAAATAATAACAACAGATAATGACAACAGATAGATAGATCAATCTGTCACAGGCCAGCAGGGCACTGTGACGGTATCAGTCACTGGCTGTTTAAAACAACAAATAGACAGACATAGGTTGGCAACTTATCGATAGTCCCTCAATCCCAGGTGTGTGCCAGGTGATTCTACTGAAGTCAGGCATCCCCGATTGACGCTGCCCAAGGGATTACTGGGGAAGGTCCCTTGATCAGAATTCGATCCTTACTCACACCGCTTGGAACAGTAATTACCATCCTGTTCCCTCCTTCCTACTGGTCACCTGATGCATGCGCTTTTTATATCTAGTCTTATGCTAATCTGTTGGCTTTAGAGCTATTCATAATCTTGTTCTATAGTCATCACCCTATGAGATTAAATGGTGTTAAAAATTATTATAAAAGATTACTACTACCCAGATTTGGGTTTATCCAATAAACAAATTATGATGCAGCATCTTCAGATTTGAAATTAACATTACTCCGCCTAAATCCAGCCCCTTTAGAACTCTCTGACTGTGCTTTTTTGAGATGTGCTTTCCTGGAATGTGCTGGGTAGGCCAGGTGGTTGAATCTGGTTTTTATCATCATCAAGGCTAAATTCTGAGCAAGAAAGAACCTTTAGGTCAGCTAATTTTACAACTATAGCTTTGTCTTTGAGGCCTAGTCAGTTCCAAAAACAGTTACAAGTTACATTTGCAGGTTACAAAAATGCATTGAAGTAACCAATGAAATGGGAACATGCATTTAAAGTAACCCATCCTGATTTTTGTTAATGATTGTACCACTGTTTTTATTGCCACATTAAAAAATATTGCATCTCCCTGCTTTAATTTTGATGTCAAATCCGGCAAAATTTGAATCATCTACTCATAACCTGATTTTTGAACTGCAAGGATGCATTAGTATCTTCCTAATATTTTTTTTCAGAGATTCTGAAGTCTTTCATTGTGCTCAAGAGATCATTTTCAAATATACTAATTATGCTGTTTTAAAATCTATAAAAACTATGTATCTGTGCTACTTATATTCCCATCTGTACGACCTTAGTTGATTAATTGAAACATTTAAAGTCAAGCAATCCCCAAAAAGAAAAAAACAATCATTCAAAATTGTTTTTACATTATTTGTCATATATTTTATTCATAGGCATTTGAGTGGGAAGGCAGTGTCCACAGGGTGGATTGAAGGGCAGGTGGGGTCTTTGGGAAAATTAGGGGATTGGGGCAGCAGGCAGGGTCCATGAGAAAGTTGTTGGGATCCAGAAGTGTTTGGTGGGATCAGGGGGCTCACAGGTCCAAGGTAAGGATTGGGGGTGGTGGGGATCTTTCCCCAAGCTCTGGAGATCGGGGCTATTTTTAGCTCCTCCCCCCAACCTCCCCATCCCCAGACAAACAACCCCCCCCCCAGTGAACCTACTCCCCATCCCTCCCACCTCGCCCCACCCTGATTGACTTCCTCAGATTGCGTTTTCAGCAAGTACTGATAAAATTGGTATTTGGAGCAGCTTGTAAGCTTGCAGGAGAGGGAGGGGGTTGGCAGGATGGGGGGGAGTAAGGGGGAGGGAGGGGTAGCTGTTTCATGGGGAGAGCTGTCTGTCTGGGGGTAGGAGCAGGAGCAAGGTTCTAAAAATAGTCCAGTTCCAGGGAGGGGGTAGGAAAAGTGCAGGTACCAGTTGGGCTTTCCCAGACATGGGCCTGCACTGGGAATCATATAGAAGTCCAGTTAGATCAGTCTTGCTGGATCCGAGCTAAATTAGACTATCTCTGGGGTGCATTTAACATGGATCAGGTTGACCATTTTCAGACCAATCTAACAGTCCTGAACTTCTGTACACCTCTCACATTGCTCAACTTAACCAGTATGAGGTCTGCACCTGGATGAACTAAGTTAGATCGGGGGGGCAATTTTAAATGTGATCTAACCTCTTCCTAACCTCCCCAAATATCTGTACACCACCTACGCTAAACGTTATTCATACTGTTTTGAACAGGAGGCATCTGAGAGGGTGAAAGGTTCATATGATTTGCCCTAACCACTAGCAAGATCATAGATAGAATTCGAATTTGGAAGTTTCAGCTATGCAGAATTAATCTCCTATCATTGCTTTTGTTTAAATGGACATCTGTCTAAAGGCATAAACATAATAATTCTCTCTTCTGTATACATCAGTGCCAAGATAAATTATGTTATTTGCTGTGTCCTTGTCTATAGATTATTGTTGTTATTATTATGTTCTTTCAGAGTTTTGTGGAGCTCTTCAACTTTCAAACCAAAACACTTTTAATCCTGTAAAAGCTGTAATTCTTAGGTCACTTTTTATGGTCTATTCAAATCTTGATTGTGTTATTTTTTCTCCCTGTAGCAGGCTGCAGGTACTGTGAAAGTGATTAAAGGCCTGCCTAGGAGGACTGGGCCAGCTGATGAGGATAATTTTGCAGGCCCAGAGAAAGTTAAAAGCCCCAAGGGAGGAAATCTGGAGGAGAAAGGGAAAACTGTGTGGCTAGAGTCTGCAGCACTGAGCCATGGTATTCTGTTGGGGATTTGGTTTAATCATTTGTTTATGTATTTGTTGTTTTATGCTTTATGTTGTTTCCTGTGGAGCAAGTTTGCCACCAAGGAAAGTAAAAACTGTGAAGTATTACTTGACAACACGCTACACTCCTCCCTTAACTTCATAGAATGTCATCTGTGTAATATCAGTAATCTTCCCTGTGGGGTTGCTGGTTAACTTAATGGAGTGTGTAGTTAATAGAAACCCTCTCAATCTAGATCATATGTATCATGATCACTTGCGGGGATATCTAAGTGTTGATCCCAACTCATCTGCCATGCCTTGATGTTGGAAGAAGATTTCTACTGGGAGAAGTTAAATTTAAACACCCTCAATATTGGGAACTAGAGTCAGTTTCTTCTGTGGCTCCAGCCTCCCAGACAACCCAGCATGCTGCTTCTCAGAAAATTTGGCCAACTATCATTATACACAGACTTGCGATGAATTTTCCTTTGAATAATTCACTTGTATTTATTGACTTTCTTTCTTAGTGTTTTAGGTTCTCTCTTGTCTAGTCGACTCTGTGATGGTCGTCAATACTAGTGGACTGCCAAACAGCTTAGTCTGGCTTAGGTATGTCTGTATCCAGTCTCTTTAGGGGTAATATGATCTGAAGCAATGATTTCTCTGTGAGAATCTTGAACCAGACAAGCCAGAAAAAAATTCTGGATCAGTATACTAAGATAAACAACATATCATAATATATTTAGGAAATAATAATTCAAACAAGGAAAAATATAAATGGCAAGGGACAAAATTCAAACTCACAGGAAAATAGTTCTGGGCGAGGCCACAGGGAATTATTTAGTCCAACCACTTGTCAAAGAAAGATCATCCCAGTCTAAACTATTCTAGGCAAATTTTTGTCTAACCTGCCTTTTAAAATATACAGCAACAGAGATTCCACAACCTTTCTAGCTAACTTGCTGCTTTGCCTAACTCCCCTCAGACTTAGAAAATCCATTATAATTTCTTGCTTAAATTTCCCTTATTGTTATTATTGTTGGACACAGAGAAAATTGATTGATTCAATGCAGTCCATTTTGTATAGGAAATCTGTATTCAAATCCCTCTTGGGTCTTAAAGCAATAAATCTTGTATATGAAATCTGTATCCAAATCCCTCTTGGGTCTACTTTTAGCCCATCTAAATGATCCCAGTTAATGGAATCAATCATAGAATCATGGGAAGTTAGGGCTGGAAGGGACTTCAGGAGGTCATCTAGTCTAACTCCCTGCTCAAAGCAGGACCATCCCTAACAAGATGATTCCATCCAAGGCTTTGTCTAACTGGGTTTTGAAAACCTCCAAGAATGCAGCTTCCACCACCTCTCTGGGTAACCTGTTCCAGTGTTTTACTACCCTCCCAATGGGAAAATTCTTCCTAATATCTAACCTAAACTTCCCTTGGTTCAACTTGAGACCATTGCTCCTTGTTGTGTCATCTGCCACCACTGAAAACAGTCTAGCTTCATTCTGTTTTGAACACCGCTTCAGGTAGTGGAAGGCTGATGTTAATCCCTCTCTGTCTCCTCTTCTCTAGCCTAAACAAGACCAGTTCCCTCAGTCTTTCCTTATAAGTCATGTCCCCCAGCCCATGCTCACCATTTTTGTTGCCCTTCCTTGGACTCTTTCCAATTGTCCACATCCTTTCTGTAGTGGGAGGCCCAAAACTGAACATAGGATTCCATGTGTGGCCTCACCAGTGCTGAATAGAGGGGAATAATTACTTCCCATGACCAACTGACAACTTACCTATCAGTGCAGCCCAGTATGCTGTTTGCCTTCTGGGCAACAAGGGCATACTGCTGGCTTGTATTCAGCTTATTATCCACTGTAACCCCTAGGTCATTTTCTGCAGAACTGCTGCCCAGCCAGTCAGCTCCCAGCCTGTACCAGTGCATGGGATTATTCTGTTTTAAGTGCAGGACTTTGGACTTGCTGAACCTCATGAGATTCCTTTTGGCCTAATCCTCCAATTTGTCTAGGTCACTCTGAAATCTAGCCCTTTTCTCCAGCATATCTAGTAATCCCCACAGCTCGTTGTCATCTGGAAACTTGCTGAGGGAGCACTCTATGCCATCTTCCAGGTTATTGATGAAGAAATTGAAAATAAACAGCCCCATACTGACCCTTAGAGTACTATTTGTCTGGAGATCAGGGGCTATTTTTAGCTCCAACTAGAGAGCAAGCCATTGCTTACTATCCTCTGGGCCTGATGCTCCAGCCAGTTTTCTATCCACCTTACAGTCCAGCCCATACTTCCTTAGCTTGGCTGCAAGAATGTTGTGGAAGACCATATCAAAAACCTTGCTAAAATCAGAAAAAAATGCAAAATCCTAGAATTCTTGGTTCAGAGATGATACTATTTATTAGACCAACTAAAAAAATCACAAAAAACCAAAAATCTTTTCAAGGTTTCAGGCACACGTGCCCTTCTTCAGGCTGAGGGCAAATCCAAGATTGTAAAAATCCTCTTAAGACAAAATAAACTTCAATTTGAACACGGGAATTTTGAAGCTGGAAGTCTGTTCCCCTGGGTCCCTGAGAGGCTTTGTATGAGGTGCTCCTTCATGTGCAGATAAGGCTGGTCTCATCCCTGGAAGTGTCAGATGTCAGAATCAAGGTATACTACATCCACCAGTCTCCCTGCATCCACAGAGCCAGTCATCTCATCACACAAGGCAATCAGGTTGGTTAGGTATGACTTGCCCCTGGTAAATCCATGCTGACTGTTCCTAATCACTTTTTCCTCTTCAAAGTGCTTAGAAATGGATTCCTTGAGGATCTGATCCATGATTTTTCCAGGAGCTGAGGTGATGCTGACTGGTCTGTAGTTTCCTGGATCCTCCTTTTTCCCTTTCTTAAATATAGGCACTATGCTTGCCCTTTTCCAACCATCTGGTACCTCTCCTGATCACCATGAGTTTTCAAGATGATGGCCACTGGCTCTGCAATCACATCAACCAACTCTCCCAGCACCCACAGGTGCATCCCATATGGACCCAGGGACTTGTACACATCCAGCTTTTCTAAATTGTCCCTAATCTGTTCTTTCAGTACTGCTCACTTCCTCCCCAAACTGTGCTGCCCAGTGCAGTAGTCTGGAAGCTGACCTTGCCTGTGAAGACTGGGGCAAGAAAGGCATTGAGCACTTTATCCTTTTCTGCATCCTCTGTCACAAGGTTGCTTTCCCATTCCCACACTTTCCCTTGTGCTTCTTTTGCTACTGACATACTCATAGAAACCCTTCTTGTTATCCTTCACAGCCTTTGCTAGCTGCAACTCTGATTGTGCTTTGGTCACCCTGACTTGCTCCTTGCATGCCCGAGCAATGATCTTATATTCTTCCTTAGTTATTTGTCCAAGTTTCCACTTCATATAAGCTTCCTTTTTGTGATTTAGTTTACTTAAGAGTTCCCTGCTAAGCCAAGCTGGTCTTCTGTCACACTTGCTAGTCTTCCCATTCATCGGGATGATTTGTTCCTGCACTCTCAGTAAGGCTTCTTTAAAGGACAGCCAGCTCTCCTTGATTCCTCTCCCCCTCAGTCTGGCTTCCCAGGGATCCTGCCCATGAGCTCCCTGAGTGAATCAAAGTCTTCTTTTCTGAAGTTCAGAGCCCTTATTTTGCTGCTCTCCATTCTTCCTTTCCTCAGGATCCTGAACTGTATCAACTCATAGTCACTGCTGTCCAAATTGCCAACTTTTCCCCTTGTATCTTGTTTCTTAGATCGCACCCAGATCACACTAGATTGTATTGGGGGGTGGGAAGGCAGCCCAGCTGGACTTGCCTACTTTCCCCCTGCCAGATCTTGCACCAGGGATGGAAAGTCAGCCCAGCTGGACTGCCTTCCCATCCCCAGCACTATGGTTTGAAACATTTCAACTTTTGAAATGTTCCAACGAGCCTCGTTTTGTTTTGAAGCTATTTCAGTGGCCTTTATTTCATTTTGATTTTGCTGTTTTGACCTCAAAATGAGTTGAAACAGTGGTGAAACAAAATGGCTATCGAAATTTCACATAGCCCTAGGGTCTAGTACCTTAGTCATGGTCTGAGGGTGATAAAAGCAGCACAGCCCCAGTGGCTGCGCTTTTCCAGCCATAGGGCTGTGATGTGAATGTACACAGATGTTTGCAAAATTAGGTTAACCCTCTATAGAATGGGTTAAACCTTTCTCAATCTAAAGATGAATTAACTTAGATTCAGTGTGATTTAAATCTTCAAATGCCTATATGGCTATACATTGAATAGTTTAGTAATGCTTGTGCTTACCCACTAATGTGCCTTCACATCCCAGTTCTTCAGAATGCTTAATCACCTACTTTACATTAAGCATATGCTTAATTGTTTTGCTAAATAGGGATACATGTAAGCACAAAAGTATAGACAGGGATGAGCACTGGGCTGGACCAAATGATTTGGTGAAATCCCTCTCAATCCTATTTTTCTGTGATTCTATATGCTTTGCTGCATCAGATCCTAATAACTTGGTAATTCCATCCTTCAGACATTTTAATTAAAAAAACAACAACACTGTTTTGTGGAGTGCTACATGCATAATATCCTTCCATCATAGAAAACAAATTCCTAGCACGAAGATAACAGAATTATTGGTGATTTAGTTACAAACAGCTTTCCCTTTCCTTACTGTTTTCTAATTTTATTTTTAAGGCTTGCTTGATCTATCTGGGTTGTTTCTCCTATCTCCAGCTGCTCATTCAATAGCTGTTTGTAGCCTAATAACCATTTTGCACTCCCTTTTTAATGTAAAAATATATCCTGAATATTCAGCAGTTTTCATCTAAATGTTTATGCAGTAGCTTGCTATTATTTAAAAAGCTTTGTTCTCATCATGTTTTCTGCCAATTCTTCCTCCTTTTGCTTCTTCTTTGATAGATTTCTATGTAAATCTGAATACCTAGAATGTCTTCTCTGCTTCTGCTTAACCTGTGTACCTCCACAGGACTTTCCAACAATTGTCCTTGAAAAAAAAAAACCTAATGAAAGCAAATGCATGTATCATACATTTCGTTCCACTCCTTTCTGTATATATATTTTTGTTACTTGTAGAGGAGGGAACTGCTTTTTACAATGTGGACCTGTCCTTTTTAGTACATTGGAAAAGTTCCTAGCACGTTTTTCGGTGACACATAAATAAACGATGATGATGATGATTCTGATGCTAATAAGTATGGAGAAGAACAGATGTGTCATATTGCCTTGTGTGCTCTTCTTTGTTGAAACTCTGAAAATACTGTGCATCTTCTATAAATAGCTTTTAGCTGTGATTCAGAAAAGATCTGCAGTTTGTCATATGATCTATCAATAGACATTTCTTTGTTGTCCTTTTATAGTGACTGTTGGAATTCTTAAAGAGGATTTGAGGAAAATGGGAGGCTTTACAATGAGAATCAAAGGTTTTATAAATCAAGAATATGCATTTCCTCATAGTCACTTATATGTCAGGGAACAAGCAGCATTATTCTATGGCAAGGTTCCCTGTTCTGTTAATGCTACCTGACTCCTTCCACTACTCTGCAGATGGCTCTTGCCAGATCCATGCCAGTATTTCTAGATCACAGCTGTCTGAGGCTTAGGCAAATTTTCTTTCTATTATGAAATGTTTCCTATAATGGTGGGTTGGCACATAAGTCTTTTTTGTTGCACCAGAAAATACTGTACATATTGCACATATGTCATAACCTCTTGTTAACATTGGATGCTAAACTATTTTTATGTGTTCTGTGCTCTTTGAATACATTTTTAGGATTTTAATATTTAAAGACTGCTTCCATTATGACACATTAATTTACTCTGAATTAGCAACTCATACACATTTTATGAACTCTTGTCAAAACTTTTTATCAATAGTTATGAAGCACTTCTGTATGGAAAAGAAAATTTAGGCACACATTTTAAACAAATAGTGTATTTGTTCACAAAAGTATAAATCATTTCCCAGACTTCTGTGAATTCACTGCCAAGACCTAAATTAGGTGGATTATCATTTAATTAATCTTGAGACAGAAATATTTTTAAGCACTGAAACCTTTTTGGGTGAACTGCAATAAAATATAACCCACTACCAAAGATTTTTTTTCAGTGCTAAACTGTATTTAACATTTGTCTTATATAAGCGCTTATAAGCTGTATACTATATCCTTGCTCTTAATCAAATCACATTGACCCTGTCTGAAGAGGTACAGAAAATACGTGCATGTGACACAAATAGTTCTATTAGTCCCGACTAAGAAGGATTGGAAACAAGTTAACACCACATTCCCTAAAGTAAATTAGCTTTTATTAATTCTGGCTTGGGTATTAAGAGCTATATCATTCCCATCACCCTAAGAAGAGGATCTAACATCAGAAATAACCTGTGTGGGATGAGCATAGAACTGGAGAGTGCTGCCAATGTTACAATATTCCATCCTTAAGCTAAGCCTACATTTTGGGCTGGATAGGAAAAGAAAATGTGGTGTTTGGCAAACTTAATACAAAACCATTTTAAAAGGAAAGGGACTTACTGTGCAGGAGTATGCATCACCTACACCAATATACCTGTTTGGTTTGTCCACTCCTCTACTGATTTGGTAGAGCTAAACCACTGCAGCTTTAAATCGGAGTGTTCTTGGAGGAATCAGCATGGATAATGGAGGTATTAAATAAATTTTTAATTCACATGGGAGGCCATGACTCTTTACTTGTGCCCAAGTCTATGAGTTCCTTTGGCTCCTCAAGGGAAAAAGCTGGTGGAAACTTTGTTAATTCCCTTGTTCGTATATTAGAGCAACCATTACAAAGGACAAAAAATAACGGTTCCTAAGAATAATTATTTTTTATAGATTTCATAACATGGTACAAATGTGACAAAATACCAGAGTGCCTATAAGTGATTAGTGTTTAAAGGATTATCTAAGACTTCAGTTTCATACTACTAACAAAAACAAATGTGGAATTGCACATGATGCCCCCGTGAGAAATATTACATAGAAAGCAAGAATAAGGTGTCAATCTGTTATGATTTTAAATCTGCTGAGCTAGTTTTTCACAATCCTGTATTGATGTTGTGCCTCCACATGAAGCACTAACACCAGTGCTACCTAGATGAAAGTGTACCTAGATGAAATATGACACTACAAGATCTCCAAGGATACTGATTAGAGGCCTTCAGCAACACACATTTAGTGGCTTTGATGGGAGAAGGATGGTTTCCTATATCTCCTTCTCCCTAGAGAAGTGTAGAGTGATATATAAGAAGTTTATGTGAGGCAAGAGGTTTCTAGCATTGGCATTTGAAGGTAAAGAGTACAGGGGTTCTCTGTTAATCACACAGAGAAAGTTCCTTGTCTTTCAGCACTCTACTAGGAGTACCATTCAGCTGCAGTGTTTCTACAACTAAAATCACAGTGCAGAAGGCCATCTGTTAGCCTGGTAAATATAGCTATAGAATGATAGGGTCAGCTACTTGCTCATGAGTAATAGTGGATTTCATTATGAATATAATTGAGATTGTAAACAAAGATTGTTGTCCCTAATTTTGGAATGCCCACACTTGCTGTTCAACAACCATATTTGTTAAATGTTTTAATTCAAATATACTCTTTTAACATGTATTACACAGGATTTAAGGACTCTTCTGCATGGAGAAATTACTGCAGAATAGGTGATTCACTGTAAATTCATATCCTACACATCAGCTAGTCTTTAATTTTATCCTTAACTTCGCTTCAAAATTTTATAGCATCTAAGGGGATTAAACCCTTTAAAAGAATCTTTGAATAACATGTAATTAAGACAGTTGTTACTTAACCACTATCACTAGCACAATATTTCATTTTCATTTACAGGGGAACAAATGATAGTTATAGTGCAATGTGGCTAAAACACTTATCTTCTGTTTAGGAATTTTAGTCAGTGCAGCTCACTAAATTCAACAGCAGATACAGGATTTTGAAAAGTAGGGAGTAGGCTGGGGCCTTTGGCTTCTGGGGCTGGCAGAATACAGTAGGCACTGTTAGACACCCACCAGGCCCAGGAAGAGTGGCCAAGCAGCTCAGGAGCAGAATAATTGGGCCATTAGGAGGAGGCAATAATGGAAGAACAATTGAAGGGAGTGCAGCCACACTACTGTATCCCCTTGGATCTGCTACTGACTAAAGTATGTCTTGTCAAATGGAACAAATTTTCTGTGACATCCATGACAATGAAAACAATCACCCTTTTTTCCCCCTTAAGAAAACATACAGTCCTTTAATGAAACCAAGCATACATTTGTTCAAATTATATGAATTTACTTATCTATTATGACCAGGGATCCGGGTTTTCTCTGATTAAAAAAAGCACAAATTCTCTGGTGAAAAATCACAAATTCTCTGACAAAACCTCCAATATGTAGTATTAAAATTAAAAGCCCTCTGCAGTACCCCCCAACCCTGCTGGCACCCCTCATACACCCAAATGCCTCCCCCAGCCTTGCTGGTGCCCTTCACTGCCCCCAAAACAGCCCTCCCACCCTAATCATGCCTCCTGCCCCCACCTACAGCCCCTGACCCTGAGGCCTGCCAGAGGGGGCCCCCAGCTGCCAGGGTTATGGGACCATAGACCCAAGTATGCAGCTCCCTGCCCAACAACAGGAAGCTGCAACAGAAGCAGCATGGAGGCAGCACCCCCACTGCTGCTGCCTGCTTGGTCAGGGTGGGGGCTCCTGGCTTCCCCCAGCCATGACATGCTACCCTCCAGCCCTGCCAGAGGTGCCCCTGTAAGCCCCACATAGCTGAGTGGGAACCTCAGGCCCTCCTTCTTCCTCCCGCTCCCCTACCCCCCACTCCGGTCAGGGCTGGGGTTTCCCGCCCTGTTTGCAAACAGCTTTTGCAGGCTGGATCTCAGAGTGGTTTGTAAAAGCAGGAAATCTGAAGGTTTCTCTGCTAAAAGGAGAAATCCACATTTTCTCCGACAAAAAGTGAAAACCCCTGTCCATGAGAAACAGAAAACCTGGATTCCCAATTATGAGTATTAAGGTTGGCAGAAGAAGGGATTTAAGGTTACTTGTTAATTTTCAATAAAAGACACTGTTTTAAACTGCTTTTAAAATTGTCAAACTGTAAGTTTGAGCCTTTCAAAGCTTGAAATTCTCTAATGCAGTGGTCTCTAAACCTTTTTATCATGCACCCCATCAGTAAAATAATTTTGAGCACACCCCCCAATATATGTATATTTATTTATTTATAATTATATACATGCACTACTGTACTAATATATTATGTACATTATAAAACATACACAAAAAATAGAAATTCCCTCAGGATACCTCGCATACCATATGTGACACGTGACCATCTGACATATGGACCAAGTGAGGGCACCAGTATCAATCTGTATATTAAATATTAGTAAGCCTAATTTCTTTCTTATTTTTTTAGATACAAAATAAATATAAATAGAAGTTCTAATATTTTCTTCCTGCACCCCAATGGATCATCCTGTGTACCCCCTGGGGTGTGCGCACCCCACTTTGGAGACCACTGCTCTAATGGATAAATATCTGATGCAGGTTGAATTATTTTTGGTAAGTTTCTGTTAAAATGGTTCGATAAGGCGTAAGATAGGAATAATATGTTGTTTAACTGATGTTGAAATCTGTAAGCCTTCTTGAGAAGTTGTACTCTCATATTTTTAAAGACAGCAACTACTGTAAGCCTGGGAGGATGACTGAATTAGCCAGGCCTTATTTGCATTTTTGCTAGGGAATAAGTAGTTTGTTCAAAATTCAGGTATAATTTAATTTTGGGGTAATAACATGTTGTTCTTCCTTTCAAGACATATTTCATAGATTTCATAGACATTAGGGCTGGAAGGGACCTTGGGAGATCATCGAGTCCAGCCCCCTGCCCAAAGGGCAGGAAGTCAGCTGGGGTCATAGGATCCCAGCAAGATAAGCATCCAATTTACTCTTGAAGGTGTTCAATGTAGGTGCTTGAACCACCTCCGCTGGCAGACTGTTCCAGACCTTGGGGGCTCGGACAGTAAAGAAATTCTTCCTTATGTCCAGCCTGAAACGGTCTTGCAGGAGTTTGTGACCGTTCAACCTCGTCATCCCTTGGGGTGCTCTGGTGAACAGACGTTCCCCCAGATCCTGGTGGTCACCCCTGATAAACTTATAGGTAGCCATCAGATCGCCCCTGAGCCTGCGCTTTTCCAGGCTAAAGAGTCCCATGGCTCTCAGCCTGTCATCGTAAGATCTGCTTTCCTGACCTCTGATCATGCGCGTGGCTCTCCTCTGGACTCTCTCAAGCTTCTCCACATCCTTTTTGAATTGTGGAGCCCAAAACTGGACGCAGTTCTCCAGCTGCGGCCTCACCAAGGCCGAGTACAAGGGGAGAATGACGTCCCGGGATTTGCTCAAGAAGCATCTATGGATGCACACCAGCATTTTGGTCGCTTTACTAGCCGCAGCATCGCATTGCAGGCTCATGTTCCTCTTGTGGTCAATGATGACCCCCAAGTCTCTTTCTTCTGTACTGCTATCCAACGTAGCACTGCTGAGCCTATAAGGATGCTGCAGGTTTTTGTTCCCAAGGTGGAGAACCTTGCATTTTTTGGTGTTAAACACCATGAGGTTCTCATCTGCCCATTTGCTGAGCTTGTCCAGGTCAGCCTGGATCATCCGCCTATCTTCTGGCATGGATGCTTTCCCCAAAGTTTGGTGTCATCGGCGAACTTGGCCAGTCCACTCCTAACTCCAATGTCCACATCATTAATGAAGATGTTGAACACTATGGGTCCCAGGACAGAGCCTTGAGGGACCCCACTGGTTACAGGGCACCACCATGAGTGACTGCCATCAATCACAACCCTCTGGGTCCGACCACGAAGCCAATTTCCCAGCCAGCGGATTGTGGTGGAGCCAAGGCCACAACTGGGCAGTTTGGCCAAGAGGTGATCATGGGATACCAGATCAAAAGCTTTTTTGAAGTCAAGATATATGACATCAATCTCTTCTCCCTTGTCCAGTTGATAGGTCACCTGGCCATAGAAGGAAATGAGATTGGTCAAACAAAACCTACCCGCAACAAACCCGTGCTGGCTGTCCCTTAGAATGTTAGCCTGGGCCAGTCCCTCAAGGATGGCCTCCTTAATAAACTTTTCTAAGATCTTCCCCAGGATAGAAGTCAGGCTAATGGGCCTGTAGTTAGCCGGATCCACTCTCCTCCCTTTCTTGAAGATCGGCACCACATTGGCCTTCTTCCAGTCTTCGGGCACTACACCAGAGTGCCAGGAGTTTTCAAAGATCCGTGCCAGGGGCTTGGCTATGACGCTCGCCAGCTCCTTGAGTACCCTGGGGTGCAGGTTGTCAGGGCCAGCTGACTTGAAGGTATCCAGCTTCTCAAGGTGTTCCTTCACGAGGTCAGCATTGATGGAGGGTAGGGGATTCCCCTCACCCAGATTTCCCTGTCCCATAGCAGGCATGGGCGTCCCATGGGACTGATGAAAGACTGACGCAAAGTACCTATTTAATAGGTTGGCTTTTTCCTGGGTTGTCAGTTGCCCCATCTGGTTTAGCAGGGGTCCAACATTGCCCTTGCTTTTCCTCTGGCTCCCCACATATCTGAAAAAGGACTTTTTGTTGTCCTTGATGCCTGAAGCTAGTTGGAGTTCAGTTGCAGCCTTGGCTTTCCTGGTTTGGTCCCTGCAGGACCGGACCAGCGCGGAGTAATCCTCTTTGGAGGTGAATCCCGTCCTCCATCCTTTGTAAGCTTTCCTTTTTAGCCACAGTAGGTCCACTAGGTCTCTGGAGAGCCATGGGGGCTGCTGTGCCTTCTTGCTACCTTTCCTCCATGTTGGAATAGATTTAGCTTGTGCACTGAGGATCGCTTCCTTGAGAAGCAACCACTCTTCTTGAACTCCCATCTCCCTGGGGTCATGGTCCCTGAGGGCCTAACCGACTAACCTCTTGAGCTTGTCAACGTTGGCTTTTCTGAAGTCAAGGACTTCTGTGTTGCTGACTGACTTGCCAGCTTTACGGCAGATGGTGAAGGTGATCAGCTCGTGGTCGCTGTCACCCAACTTCCCATCAATCACTAGGTCGCCGATTAGGTCATCCCTCATAGCCAGTACCAGGTCAAGCAGCGCTTTGCCTCTCGTTGGCCCATAGACTTCTTGGGTCAGGTAGAGGTCATCCACGCACGAGAGAAAGCTTTGCGCCTGCTCAGATTTAGCTGAGTGATCTTCCCACGAGATGTCCGGGTAATTGAAGTCACCCATGACAACCAAGGTCCTGGAGCAAGCGGCCTCAGTCAGTTCCCGGGCGAACTCCTGGTCAAGCTCGGGACTTTGAGTGGGAGGTCTGTAGTAGACTCCCACCATTGTGTCCCCTGTGCCGAATTCCCCATGAATTCCCCACGAGGGTCCCTAGCTGTCAGGGACATGTAGCTTTCCTTCACATGGAGAGCTACACCCCCGCCCCTTTTGTCAACACGATCCCTCCTGTATAGGGTATAGCCCTCTATCAAACTGAACAAATATGCTTAGGGTGTGGGGTCCTCTTAAACAGAGCCACAGCCTGGCCTTGTAAAGTAGTGGAGCCTGGGAAAACTACAAGGAATGGGGGAAAGGTGATAGCAGTATCTTCTCACTGGATGGCCTCTGTTGAAGGTACTGGATTTCACTCATAACTCTCTGAGGCTTTTGCAAATAGATGGCTTAGAGCCAGCTTTTGTAGAAATCTCAGAGGGCAGCAACATAGGTGAAGAATACTGATGAGATGTCCTACCTAGTAGTCAACAGAAGGTATAATAACTACTTCTGGACAGAATGAAAGAGCCCTTGGAACAGACCAGGAATCACTCCATTTAAGAGCTGGAAATGGACTTCTGTCCACCCTTGACTCCATCAACCTTTGACAAAGAGTGAACATGGGTATAATGTAGGAATGTATTTCTTAATTGGGCACTCGCACCAAAAATAGAGGGTTAGTTTAAGACTGTTGCAACCCTGGTGGTCAGGAGCATAACCGAGGGAGGGAGAAAACTGCGGCCCTAGCTGCTGTTTTTTTGAGGAAAAGGGACACAAATATAGATGCTACCACAGTGGCAACCGACCACACAGCCATCATCAGTAGTGCAGCAAGTGGTACTGCCCTGTGTGTCACAGTTGCCCCAGGTATGGAACTGCCCTGCTACATCTTTGCTAGTGTTGGGAATCTTACTTTGTAGGCATGTATACATATAATTGTTTAATTATTAGAGGTTTCTCCATTTTCCTTTTGTTCAGTTCAGTGTTTTTTAGTATCAATGTAAGTTTCAAAGTCAGCCAGGGGGTGCTTAATTTTCCTCTGGGCAGGCTCAAGTCAATGTTGCTTAAGATTTTAGGAAAGCCTTTGGAATTTGGACCTGTACTTTTATTTTTCTGCTGACAGCACCTGTTAAAAGAGTTGCATGTGTTTCATAGACCTTATAACATCTAACAGCTTATTCTCCTATAGCTGAACTGTCCAGACTCTAGGCTGCAGGTATACTGGCAGTAATTGTGTTTATTAACATTTACAGTGGCTACTCTTTTCCACTTTAAGAGTTGACCCTCATCTTGTATTAAAGGAAATCCCAGATGGCTGCCAGATACCAATACCACTGATAATAGTTGTTGGCAGTCTTGAATGGATATGCACAGTTATCTTAGAAGTTAAAGGCCTTGTGTTTCACTACCACTTCTCTGTACCTTGCAGCCCATTTTTATTTAGTACCTCTATATAAAAAAGGTGGGCACATCCACACATACAAGCACATGTGCTTGCAGCAGCTCAAATAGAAGTGGTCCAAATTTGAGCTGGGGCTTTTTGTTTCAGTGCACATGCTCAGACATGCACTTTCTTGTGGAACAAATTGTACCACTTGGGGCCTGGCTCCTCCCAGATCTTCAGCCAGGGGGAGCTAGAGTTTGGGGCCAACACCTGTGCTGTCACCAGCAGTATAAAATCTACCCTGTCCTGGCCTCAGCAGTATAAAAAGCTACCCTGGCAAGTAGCTCAGGGCTCCTAGTTCTCAGGAGCTTCTGGGGCCCAACCAACTGGTACTTGGGGACACTACCCCTTGTGCCAGCTGGACTGCTGAAGCAGCCCTGAGAGTTTCCTGCACCCTCTGCCCATTGAAGCAGTCTGGCAGTGGGGGCTGCTGCCTGGCTGTGACCTGCTGTGCACCTGCCAGACTCAGATGGAGACTGCAGAGCCAGTAGATGCATCTGCCCTGCTGGGCCAGCTGCCCCATCCCCCACCAGTTGCTGCAGCCCCCCAAATGGCTGCCCCACCTCTGCTCCCCCAGACTCCCCAATGGCTGCCCCACTTATCTTCACCCCCCTAACTTGCACCCCAGGCACCCTCACTTAAAAACAAAAGGAAAAAAGGGGAAAAAGCCTTTGCTTACCTTAGAAGCAGGGGTGGAAGGGGCTCCAGGGACTCCTGGCAGAGTCCCCCAGGCAACACAGGACAGTGGAGGGGCAGGAAGACTCAGGCTGGGGCTGCTGGGGCTGTCACCCTGCCCCACATTGTGCCCCAGTCAGCCAGACAGCAACTACAGCTGCAGGTAAATGCCAGGGTTTTTTTGTTGTTGTTGTTTTTTAAGTATGGGCTTGGGGGATGGGGTTGGCCAGGGCAGGGGGAGGGGGCCTTGGGGGGTGGCAGGGGGATGGGCCAGCCCCAGGAAGGGTTGGGGGCCTTGGGGGAATGGCAGGGGGAGGACTGTCCCCAGCAGGGGTTGGGGGCCTCAGGGGGGGCTGGTGGGGGGAGGGGCCAGAGAGGACCAGAGTGAGGGCCAATCATAGAGATGCTCTGGCAGCCAGAGCATCTCCATGGAAGATTCAGCCTCCGGTTGCCTCAGAGCATGGTCAGGGACCATGCCCTGCTCTGCTTTTATAAACATCATTTTTTTAGACCCCTGGATATCCAGGGGTCTAGTTTTCTCCCCATGCTGCAAGTTTGCAGCATGGGGAACATTTTTTTTTTTCCCACACGTGCCTGTTGCCCCGCCTCAAAGGGGTTTGAGGCAGGGCAAGAGGCACGTGCATGCTTGTGTGGACACACCTGGAATGCTCCTTATCAAATACACAAGATAATAGCATTAATTAGATTAATTAATATCAGTCATCAAGTTATATTAATAACTTCCAAAAGGCTGGTGAGAGCTAAAAATGAATTTTCATTCGTCTGAAGCTAACATGAATTTAGCCCTCCTAACATATACTCCAGATAATAATTCATTACCCATATGAAAATAGGTTGACTGAGGATAGGGTTGCATTGCTCTGTAAAACCTATTTCCTGTACTTTTTACAGTGATACAAATGATAAGGAAAAATAGTGAAGAGGCCAAATATTGGCAGTAAAATGCTGTCTAAGCACAAAGCCCACAACACCACAGAATATGTGTGTTGTCCATGTCCACATTTTCCCAATCTCAGTAAAAGATTTTTAATGGTTCTCTGTTGACTTTAAGTAATTGTTCCTGGAAATATAATAATTTTTTTTCTCTTTTGCCTTTAGATAAACATGTATATGTGTTAGTTTTGCTTTATTCTTTCTAGTTATGACTTTCAAAGCCCTTTGAATTATTTAACAAGTGAAATTTTGTAGTCTTCTAAATCTTCCTGGGAAACTTACTGAATGTTGAAGGGGATTGAGTCCAGGAAATAACCAGCTCTTTTAATGTGAAGTATTGGATTAAATGCCCTGTAATTTGGGAATATAATTTAACTGATATTAGCAAGGTGACCAGTACTACATTCTGTTTTAAAACTTTGTCAGACATTAAAAGAAAAGCATTTTCCCCTGCCTCATGTGCCTATAGTGCAATTATTTTCACTTCCCTTCAGATCAATTGATACTTTATTTTCCATCTAGTATCAACTAGTAGCCTGATAGAACCCTCAACCCAATATATTCCTGTAATTTAAATGAATGAGAAACATGCCTTAAATAGTTTTCCTTGGCCATTGAAGTATTTGTTTTCTTGAAAATGTTGCTCAAAACACCCTTTCCTTCACTAGCTGAAGTGAGACAGAAATATTGAATATGCAGAGACTGAGCTACTGGTTTCCTAAGCAACAGTAACTAGGCTAGAGCTTTCAGAACGTTTTCTATGCTCACTTGATGTTTTAATGCGTTAGAATGTACTCCTTATAGAAAGAAGCAGAACTCAGAACACTGGTTGATTGTACTGATTAATGGTCAATGGAGTTGCAAATATTTGGTGATTTCAGTTTGTAGAGTTCAGTGAAAATATTTTTCTTCAAAAAGACCCTCAACTTAGTGTTTAAGACACTAGTGCTAGTTGGGAAGTTCACACTGACATCTCAGCTCTAAATCACTCATCTTCTCACTAAATCAGGTATAACAGGGACCTAAACTTTGATCTCCTACACCAAGCCAGTGCCCTATCCACTATGCTATGAACTGACTTTTGCTCACATTTTCATACTGTTTGAGGGTTATGTTCCAACTAAAGCCTTGGTGAGAAGAGAGGGATTAGGGGGGAAAACAGAGAGAGAGAAAGAAGAGGAAGAATTTTGCATCAACCAAAAACATTTTATTCAACCTGAAATGTCATGTTTAGTTTAGGAAATATAATGTATTTTTAGGGGGGGTTATTATATTAAAAAAAAGTTTCAAAGTGAAAAATCACAATTTCACTTAAACTATCAAATGAAATAGTTCATGTTGAAAAATGTCACAGATAAGTGGTTTGACATTTTAATTTTTCCTCCATGTTTTTGGCTGAAACTCTTTTGATAAACTTGACCCACATTTTAGATATTTTCCATCTCCTTGAAGATTAATTTTTCAATAATTCTATTGCTAATACAAATAATAACCCCAATTGTCTTCCAGTGTGCAAGGAAAACACATTGAAAGTTTGAAATTTTTGACAGGAAATGGAAAATTGTCTTTGGTTAGATATGACACCATGTTCTCTAACATGTAGATTATACATTGAAAACTAATTCACTCTCATTCATAGTTTATTCCAGATTCATTTCAGGTTTTTATTGAGACCCTGTGATGCATCCCCCATCCCAGCCGGTCAGAAGCCACAATTGCCTTCACTAGCCACACCTCCCCTGGGATCCTCTTGCCTTCCCCACTTCTTCTCTATCCTTCTCCAGCCATGAGACAAGTAGCATCCCCTGGCAGAGGCCCCTAGGCCCCTGGGGGTACAGTGGAAGAAGCAAAAAGGTATGGGTGGCCTTCCTGACCAAGTCCTCACATGGTTGGCCCATGTTCATTCTGGCATCAATAATGCCTTCAAGATCCTTTTCTGCCTCTGCACTGTTGAGGGTTGTGCTGCCACAAGAAGGTTGGACCCCCTCACAGGTTCCCTACCAACATCTTAAAAAGAAATGTTGCAGGTTTCTTGGCACTCAACCCAAAAATGTAGCTGACCCCTGAACTAAAGTATGTTCTGTGATGCAATGAGGCCAAGCTTGCTCATTCCATAAAGCAGGAGGTGCATGTTTTGTGGCCAAATGAGGCTGAGCTTGCCAGGACTGCAAGGCAAGAGAGTGTCAGGGGAAAAACAGGACTCAAGGCCAAGCTGCCTACATAGTAGATATTGCGAGGTCTGAAACCTGAAGTCACAGAGCATGGCCAGGGCCACAAGATCCTGGCTCAGCTCTGAACAGTGAACCCTGAGCTAGAGGGCTCAGTGAGAGTAAAACTGGGACAAGGCCAGGGGACAGCCTCAGACCAAACAAGGCCTGCCTCTTCAAAAGAGTGCCTTGCCCTCTATTCAGCCTCCCCTACTACTTTTGACATCAAGACATGGCAGGTGAAACTACTGAATAGGGGAGGGACTGAAGGGTATAGGTGCTTTAGGCAGGTACTCTGTAGAGACACTCACAAGCAACTGACATATATCATGTGTGGTGGGAGCCTTAGTCACGCAACTTTGACTAAACCTGGACCTA
Source organism: Crocodylus siamensis (assembly GCF_052110815.1). Lineage (NCBI taxonomy): Eukaryota > Metazoa > Chordata > Crocodylia > Crocodylidae > Crocodylus > Crocodylus siamensis. The sequence goes on along the minus strand of NC_143398.1, from coordinate 30,948,402 downwards.
TCAGTTTTTAAATCATGAAACCTTGGGATAACTTACTAAGGCTGGGACCATCACATGAAGATGAGGATTTTGCAGTACAGCAGTGTATCTAGGAAATACCAGATTGCCTTTTGATATTTAAAAAGTAAAACAGAGAGAGAATTGTTGGGTGCCGCTACACCAAAATGTTGGAGTGCATTCTTCAGTGGGAAGAAAGCCATGTATCCTTGCCAAGTATGTGGCTCTGATGGAGGTTGGAAGTATTTTCAAGAATTTACAAGATCACCAGTATTGTTCTGTATGCATTCACTCTGAACCTGCATTCACTCTGGACTGCAGTCTGGCTCTAGGAATTGGCCAGCTGGTATGGAGGGGGGTGGGGAGGAAGAAAAACTGAATAACATCATGCTTCATTCAAAAATTGAACTAATTTCCTTTTAAAAGTATAAAAAGGAGAGTTGTAGTTTGTCTGTTCATTCATTTTCATGAACATCACCACTTTCAACTCTGAAAACAGTGAACAACCGTGGAAGTATACTTTCAAAGTATTTTATCCTGCCCGAAAGAACGCAGAAGTTAAAATTTTATGAGGGGGCCAGATAAATAAAAATAAAGCATAAAAAATAAATGAGGATAGAAATAAATAATATCAGGGGAAATTTTATCATTCAAAATGTATTAGACAAATTATTTCAGTCAGATGGATTGTTAATCTCAAGCCACTTTTAAATCACTTTCAAAGACATTGGAATTGGATCCAATTCTGTTGCTCCTGATGTCAAAGGGGAATTTTCTGTTTACTAAAATGGGAACAGGATCTGGCTCTTCATCAGCAGAAGCTCATTTGCTAAATATAAATAACTTTTTAAAGAGAACATATAAAATGGTTTCACAGATTTCTTTTAAAAGGAAGATTCCAAAAACTGTACTTTGAAAGCCTATAATTATTGTTATATATAAACAAGTGCCTCATGAATACAGTACATCAAGATAGTAATAATTGCTGTGCAACTACAAAGTCATAAGCATGAAAGATAGGCAGCGATTTAAAAAAATATATATTAGCCAGTTCAACAGGGACCTTTTGAACTGCAGTTGAAAGTCATTGGAATTCTCTCATAAATATAAATTATGCAAATCTACCACTATTAAAGTTTGCTCTATTCAAATATGACTGAATAGAATTTGGTCAGTGTAAAAAAAATAAAAACTTTTTAATTGGACTGACATAAAGTATGGAATGCTGCATCCTAGAATGAGATTCTAGGGAAAATGATGAATAAGTGAAAAAGGGTTCAAGAAAATAGGTATCACAATGCAGGTCGAATTGTGAGAAGATTAAAAAAAACATGTCTATGAAAATCAAATGCAGAGAACTTCATTAAAAATCAAGATGTGGTATTATAGATAAAATTCAAATGGTGTCTAAGATAATGGTCATCGTGATTTTGCCCTTTTCATGCAGCCTTAATAAGCAATGATAGAAAAGTGATTACTTCCAAATTCAAGTCATCCTTATCTTTTATGTGAATTATCAGGTTTAAAATCTTTATGTGTGTATGTATCTACATATAATGTGTATGTCTAGTGGAATCATTTCACTTACTAGTGAAAGGCAGAGAGATCTGCAATGGAAAAGTAGATATTCAACTGAAAATGGATGGGAGGTTTTAGGTAGACAGAATATAATTTATCAAGCTTGATTTTGCCAGGTCACAATTCTGTGGAATTCCTTAAGAAAACACACACATGCAAACCCTAAACTTCCTGATATACCCAGATGCTCCATTAAGTTTCATTTGCAAGTTTTGATATGTTTAACTTTTAATTCAGGCCATCTAATGACATTTTGTACATAGATATGACTTAACTAGAGGGCTTGTATATCAGGTGGTTTAAGTCATGTGATTACATTCCGTACATACAGTGGATTTTTTCCCTTAAATTGACTACATAAAACTACTACAGAATACCCAAGAACAATAGGCAGATTTTACTTCTTTGCTCTTGTGATTTTGATAGAAATTTTGGAGGTAACCCATATTTATACTACCTTTAGAAAAGCTTTCTTATCTTGAACTTCTGCAGCAACCCCCACCCCCCACCTTCATAAGAAAGTATTTTTCATCTTCTAAAATAAGGAGAACATAAAAACTAACAAACTTCAGGCTGATAACTATGCCCATGATATTTTAGCATTTGGTAAAACAGACGCCTCATATTTCAGGCAGAATTTATTAAGTATTCAAGAAGTTATGTTTGAAAAATCTCAGTATTTTCCCTGGTAGCTCCTTCAGGTAAGTTTTCTCTTTAAATGTTTAAACGTTCATGCCTTTGTAAATAAGTAAGTCTCCTTCTCTATCTTGGTGCAGGTGAGGGTTACATCATAAGAATTAGTAGTTACAGAAAATAAATACTCTGAAAGACTTTCTTCCTTCATGTTACCATATGTCTGTCAGTTGTGAATCTGTATTTTTTTCCTCACTATTTTCTTGTCAAAAAGCAAACAGCAAGAATACCACCACCAACCATAAACAAAAGAAGCCAAACTATTTTATACTGTGTTTAGGAATGCCAGCTGTAACAGTGTAACATTGGTAAGTTTCCAGATTGTAAAACAGTGATTTTCAAATAAGCAATGGATTTTCTGGTAGGGAAAAGAACAAGACCATACAAACTGCAAAACAATCCCAGTGGTAAAAAACAGATCTGCCTTTTAAGCTACAGGTCAGGATCAACAAGAACACCTGCTCATGATTCTCGGTCACAGATGCTGGGTTCTTATTCATATTCTGCCTATTTGGTAGCAGAGTGGTACAGTTTGCATCTAAATGTGTGAAATTCTTTTTCATGTTTTTCAATTACTTGTCACACAAGAGAATCTCTTCAGAATTGCACACTAGGGTCTGGTTGAACACTGAGCCCTTTGAGATGCTAACAAACTGCTAACAGAAATTATTAAGGACTGGATACATTGTCAGACAGCTAACACATTGTGAGGTACTTTACTCACAAATGAAAACTCATTATAGGTAGAATCTAATTAAATTTAATTCATTTGTGAAATCACCTAAAAAAAGAAAGAAAGAAAGTCCTTATGGGATAGAAGTGTTCAACAAATGGATATTAAGGGTCTCTCTTGTCAAAAGGATTAAACAAAAGGTCTTAGGGGAGCACTACATTCCAAACAGTTAACTTAAGGTACTGGACAAATCAAAGATTTTTTTTAAGGGCAAACTCAGTTTTGTTTAGTTAGTGTCCAAGGGTGAACTGTTTTGTTTTGTTTTTTCTAAATGCAAATTTGAAAAGCTCCTCCTTACTTCTGCATGGAGACTAGTTTTCTATATCCTGATACTTAGCGAGGACTATGATGTTGCCCATTGGTGCTGTTGCCCATAGGATTCATCTAATGGGGGGAACATAATTGATTCCAACTTCTGTTCCAAAACATTTCTGATTAGGCTAAGAAACCCCCTATTGCTATAGCTTGTTATTTTTGTGAGATGGAAAGAGATCAACATCTAGGTGAATTGTCTCGGTGTTGGTTTGATGGCTGCTCAGAGCCCTGTATAAAATACTCTTACCTCATACCTGATCCCTGGAACAATGCAGAGAACAGAGTTCTGCCTGTGGTGTTGTAGGCATCAGTATTATAGTCCCTTTGTGTTATCCCTGACTGTGAAACAGCTTAAAATGGACTAGTCCATACTATAACATCTGATGGCACCACCTTTCTTAAATATATGGCATTCAGGCTTGGAAAGTCATAAGATAAGGCAGAAATTAAACTGTTCTGCAAATGCTGTCTTGCTGTGTCTGAGGCTAGCTTCTCTTTTTAAGAATGTGAGGAAGGGTCTATGTCCAATGCACATTCACACCCCATAGGCTCTTGAGGGATCCAGGAGCTCTTGGCTTTTTCGAATGGTGCCCAAAATATGTGGATGTTTTTTACCCAATAGGAGTACAGAACCAAGTTATATAAACTAGATGACATAGTGGAATGTCAAGCAATGCTATCATGGTCCATAGGGAATTTTAACATAGGTATGAAAATATCATTATCATAATTCCAGGCAACCAATTGGAAAATGGATTTTGAAAAACAGTATCCTGTGTGTGATAATTGTTGTTTAAATTCCTTAGTGGTCCAAGAAAGTGCATACTCAGTTAAATTAAGTGCCTTGCAGAAATTAACTCCAGAAGGCCAGAAACATTAAAACAGAGGCTTCAGAGATAGGATTTTCCTAATGGTGTCATATTAGAAAGGAAAGAAAATTTAAGTTTGGTCATATGCAAACTAGGACATGTAGAGGCACTAACAGAATGCCAGGCAAAGAATGGGCAAATTTTCATGTCACTGTTTCTCTTCTTGTGTGGTCTGAATGCAGCTGACCACTCACTTGACTTTGATTCTTAAATTTTTTTGTATTTTGGTCAGCAGTGAAATATTTCAGGGCCTTATTACATGTTACACTAAGCACATTAGATTATAGTAAGCATTATTATGATCCAGAACGTTTTCTGTGCAGTCTAAATATAAATCATAGTACCAAACCTGAGTTTTGATCTGGCTCTTGTGCACTCATGGGCCTGTGACCAAAAATCAGCTTGAACCAGATCCAGTGTGGTGTGGGGGCGGGGAGGACACTGGCATGGCATAGGAGCTGGACCTAGCCCCCACAAAGTAAAAGAGTGAGTTCAAGGCTGCAGTGCATTGCCAGGGCTGGGAACAACACTGGCACTGCTTAGGAGCTGGTTCAAGGCTGCCGTGCAGTGTAGGGGCTGGGACAGCCTCTCATGCCATGCCAGGGTTGCTTCCAGCCCTCACGGTGCATTGGAGCCTTGAACCAGCCTGGCGGCAGTGCAGTGGGCCAGGGAAAGGTGAGAACCTGAAAAACCTCCTACTCCTTAGCACACTTGAGTCTCTTGAACATATTGCCTCCATGAATTAGCTCAGTATGTATTAGTTAGTAGGGTTGTGTGAAGCTTCGGTCCATGATCCACTTCAGAGATTTGGCCTGATTTGGAGGCTGAATCACCAAATGCAAATGGAATCAGGAGGAAAATCAAAAGGCAGTCTTCCAGGGGAACAGAAACTGAGAAGAGGGAGGGGGAGCAGAGGGGGAAAGACTGACAACTCTAGCTGGCCAGTAACTGTGATCTCTCCCTGAGTCCTCTTCCAGTCACGGTGCTCTGGGGGAGGGACATATGAACAGCATATAAACCTCTGTCTGCAGGCTTTCTGTGCCTTTTGAGAGCTGTTTCTGCCTGAGCAAGAGCTTCTGAAAGGTACTGGACTGGATTGGCTTCCTACCTAGTCAGTCTCCTGCTAGTTTCTGTTCTTAGAAAGAATTGGATAAAGCTTATGAACTAGAATCCCTCTACTTATCCATATTCAATCCAATTCTTTCAACTTGTATTTGTTCTTGTTCCCCTGCCCTCGCGCACACGCACTTTAAAAAAAGAAAGCTGTGTTTTCCCTGGTAGTGTGATCTATCACTGTGCAGGAAAGCACATAAATTGCACACATTCACATACATACATCATAGAAGAAGTCAGACAGAGATTATTAAATGCAATGCAGAAGAAGAGATTATATATAGTTATTATTATAGTTATATACCCATACAAACTAAACAACAAAGAATAAGTCAGATACAGATTATTAAACACAACACAGAAGAAGTCAGACAGTCATACATCAGAGAAGAAGAAAAAGAGATATTGTTAGTTAGTTACAGACACATTTTCCAGCACAGGAAAGTTTAATATGAAGCATGCTGGAAAGGCAGGTGCCAGCTTCTCTGGCAGGGGAGAGAGTGTGGCTGGGGGGTAGGGGGGGTGATGAGGAGGGAACTAGAGCTGCAAGTTCCCTGTCTCTCCCAAACATAGATGCATCCTCTTTCCTGGCAGCCATGACTCTTCTGCTGCCAGTGGAAGCAAGGAGGTGGGAGCAGGACTTGTCCCTGCACCACTTCCCCTAACTCCAGAAATAGGCACCAGCAGCAGAATGACAATTTCCTCAACTCCAATTTCATCTCCCAGAGTGAACCCCCCACTGCCAGAGGAGGAGCTAGATCTGGAACCAGGAGACCTGAACACCCTAGCTAAAGAGATTCTGGGAACCGAGGGGGAATCTGAGTTTGTGTTCCACACCCCTCAAAGTTCCCCTAGACCCAGGTCTCCTTCTCAGGAAGGCACCACAGACGATGGTATGTAGGCAAGTGGCTCAGCTGAGTCAGCTTCTCCTGTTGTTGTGCCTCTGCCTGCTGAGGAGGGGGATAAGCCAGGATCCCCACCCTGAACCCAAAAGAGGGGTGGGTAGTGTAGTGTAGCATCATTTTGAGGTGGCAGATGATCCCACATATGCTATCTTCCAGCACTGACAAAGGCAGATCAGCCAGGGCAAGGAGGTGAAACATTTCACCAACATGACAATGTTGCTGCCTCGCAGGAGGCAGCACCCCCTTGCCCTTCTTCCTCCTCAGCCTGGCATCAGTGGGAGTGTGCCCAAAGGGAAGTCTCCTACTCACTCCAAAGCCCCTATCCCCTCAAAGCAGAGGTGGGCCTCCCTGGAGCAGTGGGGGAAAACCACAGACAAAGGGAGGCACGTTGCCTGGGCGAGCGAGGTCACCCAAAGCATTGGGGAGATGCTTGCTCTTGATGCTCAGCCCTTCTCCATAGTTGAGTGGCCAGGGTTCAGGTGGCTCATGGCACTTGTGGCCCCATCCTACCATGTGCCCGCATGTACCACCTTTAGCAGGACAGTGGTGCCCTCCCTGTATGAGGCATGCAGGAAGTATTTGAGGGAGGAGCAGTGCAAGATAGGGCCACAGGTAGCCTTATACTTCACCTCCAACATCTGGAGCAGCTGGGGTGGAGATCATGCCTACCTCCCCCTCACAGGGCACTGATGCAATCAGTCAGGCTGTCAGTTGGCTCTACTTAGAGCTGAAGTGACGGATGAATCCCACATGGCAAGGGAGATCATGGTGACCATAAACCATATGGTGCAGGGGTGGCTCATTGGGCAGAGCAAGCTCACCCATGGGTTCATGGTCACCAACAGTGGGCCAATATAGTCAGATTGGTCCATGATGGCATCACTGTGTGGCACACAAGCTGCACCTCATAGTCACAGATGCCTCGGAGGAGGACAGGGCTGCCAGTGATGATGCCATCAATAGCACCCAGCTGATTTCAAAATGCAAGAACGTAGCAGGCTACTTCCACTGCAGCATCAAGAGGGGCAAGACGCTGTGGGAGAAACAGGCAGAGATGAACATCCCATAGTACAGAATCATGCAGAATCATACGCTTGGTGGAACTCTACATACCTGATGCTGAAAAGGCTGGTGGAGCAATACAAGGTCATCCATGATCTTGCTCAGAGAGATTGAGATCAGCAGCCCCCTTAACAAATCAGAGTGGGATACCATCTCCCAGATCTTGGTGGTCCTCAAGCCCTTCCTCGAGGCCATGGAGACCCTCAGCACTGCCAATGTCATCCTTAACCAGGTGATCCCCATAGTGAAGGAACTTCAGAGCCAAATGGAGATCTTCCAGGGGAAAAGTGTTCCTGACTGGGGCAAGCCACTGTCACCAGATGTGCAAGCACTGGTGAGGTGGCTGAAGGAGGATATCAGGAACTGGCTGGATCTATTGCAGTCCAGTACAGTCCACATGGGGGTGGGCTTGTGCACCCCAAGGTTGAAGGGGAGCATATACACTGGCAGCATGAAAACGTGATCACTGGATGGAGGTGCTGGTGAACAGACTCAGGGAGGCAGAAGGGCAGAGGTGAGGGGGATCTACTTTCCTGTACCAGCACTCCCAGCACCAGCCAGTCTCCTCCATGCCAGCCACTGTCAATGTGGGCCAAGGCATGGCTTCAATGTTGGGGTCCAGACACACCAGACCCCACTTTCGGGCAGGTAGTGCCCAGGCTTCAGTGGCTACCTATCTCACCAAGGACGTAGAGTCACTGGGCTGCAACTCCTTGGCCTAATGGGCAACCCACAGCCAGCTGTGGCCAGATGTGGCCACGGTTGCCTGCAAACCCCTGCCCCATCCACCAAGCAGTGGTCTGAGTGACAGGGTGTTCAGCACTGCTGGGGATATTGTGACACCCCACCGCACCTGCTTTGATCCTGGTGTGGTAGAACAGCTGGTGTTCCTCAAGGTGAACCTCCACTACTGGGGTTCCCCAAGCTCCACCTACAGATGGAGTGACTGCCACCCTCTTCACTCCATCCACACCTATTTCTGTTTTATTTTTTAAAAACCAATTAATGCCCCACTCTCTGAGCTGGAGGCAGCACTCACTGTATCACTAGCCAGCAGGGGAAGAACATGTCTCTGCTGAGCTCCCATGCCAGGATGAACTTGGAGGTATGGGCTGGAGCTATGGGGAAAGAGAAGATCCCAGGTGCTGGGCAAGACCACTAAAACTGCACTCTGCCAGGGTCAGGAGGCCTGGTGGGACTGCTGGTGGCACAGCAGCCCCAGGAAGTGCCAGGACTGAGGATCCTCATTGTGAAAGGTGGGTAGGAGGTGCCATAACCTCCCGCCACCAGATGCATGCACACAGTCCTGGCTGGAGAAAGCCCAAACCCGTCACATCTTTGACAGGCCTGAGGCTTGTTGGTTGCAGTAGAGTTGTGAGGCTTCAGGTGATGTGAGGCTCTTAGCTGCCTGGGATGCCAACTTTTGGACTGAAAAACCTTTGTCAGGCTGAGGAAGCACCTGCAGTTGTTGTGTGTATTGTTGCTGGATGGAAGGAATAGTAAAGAAGTCAGAGGCTGGCATGCAATACAGGCAAGAAAGTCAGTCAGTGAAAATGGAAATAGAGGAACCAGGGGATGAGAGAGACAGGCTGGGGTAAAGGGACAGGGGGATGTAGCAGGTAAATTTTCAGAGGTACCTGGGGAGTCAGATGTCAGGAAGGTTGGTGTGTGTAAAAATCTAATGTCTATATTGAGTCCATGAGCACCTAGGAGGTTGACGAAGTGAAGTTCATAGGCCTGGCTGTGAAAAGTGGGTTTTAATTTGTTCCCTTTCAGGATCAGGCATGAGAGACCAGAGACTACGGGGGGGGGGGGGGGTTGTGACAAATGTGCCCCCACAGGTGTCCTTGTCTTTGGATTCTGGTGTGCAGTTTGTGTGGGTACTGAAGATATGTCAGCAGGTTTTGTGTTTTGAGCTGTAGGATGCTGGCTTCTGATGATGAGGTCAGCAAGGTTCAGTGCTTGTTTGAATTTACAAACTGCTTTTCACAGCTGGGCCTATGAACTTCATTCCTTGTGACATATCCTTAGACCAACACCTGTAGCACCTGTTCCTGGTCAGCTGGCCGGAAGGACGCAGGGCCCTGGGCACATCTAAGCACCAGGGCTGGTAGGAAGAGTTCTCTGGCAGGTGCTAGAGAAGAAGCTCCTCTAGGAAAGGAAAGAAGGCTCTAATCTGTGACAGTTTGGCTGCCTGAGATGCTGCTGATGTTACTGTACTGCAGTCCACTGCAGTGCTTACTTGTTGTTATTTAAAGTGGTGACCTGAGTGAGGCTGTAGAGGAGAAGGAGCCCTCATTGGGGCACATTACCAAGACATGTAGAGGCCCCAGCACCAGTGAGGATGCACTTTAACACACACACAGCATCACACAACATGAGTTTTGCTTGTCAGCAGCCTGAGGTGCAGCTTCCCAGAAACCCTTGTACTTATCTCCTTGAAACCTGGCAGAAACCCTGGTAGCATGACCTACCATCTCTGCAGTTTTCACCCTATTGTGCCTTAACACACACACGACACGAGTTTTGCTTATCAGCAGCTTAAGGTGCAGTTTCCCAGAAATCCCAGTAGCTATCTCCTTGAAGCTACACAGACCTCATGCTTTCAGAAGAGGCTACCATCCCTGATCATTCAAGTCTTCCTTAACACATACACATGACGTGAGTTTAGCTTTCAGAAGTTTGAGGTGCAGTGTCCCAGAAACCCCTGCACCTATCTTCTTGAAACCTGGCAGACTTCTGCTGACAGGACTTTTCTGCCACCTGTGTTGTAAGCAGATGCTTCCCTCCTCTGTGTGACAAGGAACTCTATCCCTGTTACTAGAAAGCAGGCTGGTCCCTTTAAGACCAGAACTTTCCAGGCACAGCCTATGGGCAGGGTAGGACTTAAAAGCTGAGCCTGGCTGGCTAGTCAGGTGACCGGAAGGAGGCAGGCCAGAACTATAAAAACCCTGGGCCTGGCAGCAGTTAGAGGCAGCAGCCAAAGGGGAAGGAGGTTGGGTATGAGAGCTCGACAGAGAGGCTTAGCTGCCAGTCGGGCTGCTGTGAGAAGGGAACTCCTGATGACCCTTAGAGAAGCAAGGGAAGTGCCACAGGGAGCAGCGTCACAGACAGTGGGGAAGCAGAACCACCAAGCTATGAAAAAATATAAGCTGGCATGATGCCTTCTTTAATTTCTTGTTTTTGTGGTTATAACCCATTGACTTACTGTTTATTTATATTTGTTGATTAATAGACCGGTGGTTTGTGGTCAAGGCTGTAGGGGAGAAAGAGACCTCATTAGCACCTTGGGTGCAGTCATAAAAGGCCAAAGAGCCTAGTGTACTAGAGTGTGTAGCCATGTAGGGCCTGTAGCTCAGAGCTGGTTGCAAGACTTTTAAGCTGGGTCCCAGTGCGGGGATCTTGGCTAGTATCCCAAGCTAAAGAATAGGGTGCTCTTAGGCAGTGGGAGCTTTGGGCTGTGGCCCAGACTGGACCTTGTGGCCTGCTGGATCCATGCCCAGCAGACAGGCCTCTGGGCTAGAAAGCCAGGGTTCTAGATTGAAAACAAAAGGAGAGGTATGGACCCCTAGAGGATTAAGGAGCTAGAGCCTCGGAGTCAAACCCTATCTAGTGGGTTTTGACTGGTAGGCCTAGCTACAGAAAGATGGGGGACAAGGCCCATGGTGGCTGAGAACCCCAACACAGAATTACAATAGGCAGTCTCCCACTTGTAAGAACAGCTAAATAATATTTACATCAAGACATGGCAGGCGAGTAAAGGCGGGATACGAGGCGAATGAGAAAAATGAAACATTAAGGGACTTCATGGGTGCCCCCATAGGCAAAAAAAAAAAATGCCACTGAGGGGCAAACTGTTACACTGTAGAAGGGATGGGTAGAGGAAGGGGCAAACGTTAAGGGTGCTGACAGACATGTAGGTCCTTGCCTTAAGTCCTCATGCTTTATATAAAATGCCAGAGTTATGGTTACAACCCCCTCCCGCCGACCCAACAGACATTCATCTGTTGCATCAGGGGGTAGGAGAGAGATTTGAGCTCCACTTTTAAGCCGGTCCAGCAGAGGGGCCTGCCTTCAGACTCTTTTCCCTAGTCCTTCTCTGCCACACCCAAATCCGGTGCTGTCTGCAGGAAGGGAAGGGGAGAAATCTGTAATCTTCAGTCTGTCTGTCCTGAACTGGAGAGGGTGGGGACTGAGGGGGGCTCACAAGGTGGGGAGAACTGCAATCCACACTGCCCCCACTCCAGCTCAGTTTAGGAAAACCCAAACCTGCAGCTCCCTCACCCTGCCTTCTCTCCCCTCCTTTCCTTCAGACAGCACCAGGGGCTGGGCTGGACTGGGCTACATGAGCCTAGCCTTTATAACACTGACAAGCTGACCCTAGGGAAGAGAACTTTCTTAAGGCACCTCCTCTTTGCAGAACTTTTTTTTTTCAAGTGTGCAGGATACTGTAATACAATCACCATATGTACTCACACATATGTAACTGACTGCTGAACAAGTTACAATATTTTAATGTTATGCCAACCCAACCTTACTGGACCAGATTTAAATGCATAGAACTAGATTGCAGTACTCAGGCAAAGTGCTGGATTTGGGTGAAATGCAAAGGCACTGTAGAAATGATCTTACAGTAGAAAATTAACTTCATAAACCTTTGAGCTGATGCAATCTAGAATGCTAAGCTGGAAAAAGAATGAGTGAGGACACTGATCAGTATTTACATTTTTCTTTCCAGCCCTGTTACAGAATCTCATTGCCATCACCCCTAACAGTGAGCAATAGCTTCCTAGTATAATTGTCCCAGTCACTGCAGTATTCTGGATTACAATGTAGGGCTCACCATAAGAGTATGTGAGATTGGTTTAAAATATTTGTTTTAGTTTTGTGTGCCTCAAGTTTCTCTGCCTTGATTTATGCTGTTATATATTGCACTTAATTGAGCTAGCCTCCAATTCAGTGGGGGAAACAGGGATTGCAATGTGGATGTGTGCATGCAGCTGTTTGGCCTTCTATGAAATAGGCCACTAAGAATTAAATGGAGATGTTTACCTCCAGCAGGAAAAAAATAAATAAATACAGTGGAATCCCCCAAATCTTGAAATTTAATTTAGAACCACAGGCACTCAAGAGTTGGGATCAAACAGATATTTGGGAAGGATTTATTATTTATAAAGCATGGTAGGAGAGATGTGGGGGGAAAGACAGCATGGACTCCAGAGGGGGTCTGCACTTAGGTCTATCACTCTTGCTGACATGCGTTCTGCTTATGCGTGGCTTGGCCAACCTAACCCAAGGAGTTAGGCAACTGTAGTTCAGTTGGGCAACCAGGACTACTGTGTATGAAAAGCCCGGAGTTGAGAGATCTGTGGGGCATCATCTATTAGAAGCTGTGCTTGGGGCTGGCTTCAAGAGATACTTAGAGAGTAAAAAGTATGTTGGTCCAAATCAAAAGCCTCTAGGGAATCTAGGACATGCACTTAAATGCTTTATTGGTTGTACCCTGTTATCATATACTGCATCGATCCTATCCAGAAAGTTATTATGGGAATATCAAGATTACTTCATATTTCAGTAGGTATACTCTGGCCATGACTTTGCTACAGAGAGAAGTTGAACTTGAGGGGGGAAAAGGAAAAATAAAATTCAAGTATTAACATTGTCGGAGTAGCCTTTCTCTTAGTTACCCTTAGTACCTATGCCACAGGTCAACTAATAGAGAACCTTGGTCATCTGAACAGGATTTTGAGGCTATGGAGGTTCAATGAAACAGGGGACCAAAAGTTATAAAAGTGTACTAAATGCCCTTAGCAGCTCTTTCTGAGTGATCCACCAGAAAAGACTGGACAGAAATGACTGGCCAAAATCCAAAGAGCTCTCAGAGCAGTAAGGAAGGTATGTTTGAGCATGCGATCATAGGTAATTGCTTCATAATTTTTACATGGATCTGAATGTCTTATGCTTTTTTCTAAGAACTTGGCATGCGTTAATGTGCATTTAGAGATGCTTTACAGAATCTGAGGTTTCACTTGGTGAAACTATAATGCAGGTCCTGAAAAGAGGACTCATAAACCAAGGGGTCTACAACTTCAGAGGCAATCTGAAAATATACAATACTGAGGATGACTGGGGGAATAGAAACTATTTTCCTGGATGTGAGGTAAAAAGGGGTGTTCTTTTTATTGAGTGTTCAGTAATTAAATCTAAAGTAATTACAAAAAATGCAGAGTCTAGAGAAGCAAAAACAAACAAAAAGCATTGGAAGCCAAATCTTAACAACGGTCTCTTTCAAAATCAATTAAGGGATATGACTTCCATTATTTTAATAATAGGGGGTTCTTTGCTGTAACTTAAGAAATAGCAATTAAACATAAGCAAATTATCACAATTTGGGTACATATAGACAATTGGGAAGTTTAAGGGGTTAGATTGAGTTAAAAATGTTCTCCCGATATAAAGGAAGTTGGGATGGGGGCCTAGTGGGGAGGCTTAGTGCACTGTGGGAGACAGGCTCCATGTGGGAATGGGTTGGCTAGCATGGTCCACAGGGGGGTCAGGGGGGCTGGGCTAGTGGAGTCCACAGGGTGGATCAGGGACTAGCAGTGTCTGTGGGGTGGGGGGGATTGAGGAGCCTAGCAGTATCCTGGTGGGGGGCAGGGGGCGGGGGGGAAAGGGATCAGGAATCAGGCTGGCAAGTGGGGTCTGTGGGGCTAGATTAGTGGGGATTGGAGGGGCTAACAGGGTCCATGGTGAGATCAGGAGGACTAGTGGGGTCTGTGGGGGAGATTGGGAGGATAGAGGGGCTCTCTTCCCAACCCCTCAGGTCCAGGACCTATTTTGGCCCCCCAACCCCACTGCCCCCAGATGAACAAACCCCATCAGGAACTTACACCCCGCCCCCCAATGCTATCCACTCCTCCTCCACCACAATTTACTTAAATTGGCTTCTGGCATCAAGAGTGTCCTGTGGGATGTGGGGGTTTCATGGGCTTGTGGTAAGGGGTGGAGCTGGCTGGCTTGTGGTGAACAGTTGACCATCTGGGGGAGGTGGGGAAGGGTAGAGGGAATAAAAATAACCTAGTGCCAGAGGGACAGGTAAGAAAAGCAGTGCTCCAGGGCTGGAGCCAGTGGCTGGACTTTCCCAGCCCCAGGGCTATGCTGGGAATAATACAGAAGTTGAGTTAATTCAGTTATGCCTGTGAACTGATTTAAGTTAGACTACTTCTATGGTAGGGTTAACTTAGATCAGGTTAGCCATTTATAGATCCATCTAATTTCCCCAAAACATTTGTACAGTTTACACTTAGATTGACCTAACTAGGGCAAACTAAATTAGGTTGGGTGGCCCTTTTTAATGCCATCTAACCTCTCCCTAACTTTCCTGAACTTCTGTATCTGTCCTTAATCTTTATGATTATATTATTGTAAACAAAAAAAAATAGAAAACAACCAATAAAAAAAAGGTCATTTCAATCATAGGTATTTTTCATGCCCCTCAGTAGAAAGCTTTAGTGGAAATTATATCTTTAAAAGTAAATTTCTCAGTAGAAATCAAAGTACCTTATTCCCAAAATGAGTTGTGACTAGACACAAATAACCTAAAGAGATGGTACATGGGCAAATCTATTAATGTAATGTACTGGGGATAACTTAAACCATTTATAGATATGCAAACATGAGTAATTTTAATTAAACTTATGAAACCACAGAAAATAGGTAAGTGAATTATTCAAAAGAAGCCATTCAAAAAAGTGTCTTGAGACAGGCAAATCAATGAATGTCAAGAATCTCGTAGTTGAATTAAATCTGTTTACCAACAATTAGCTCTATCTTCTCTTCCGGAATAGATAGTCTAAACAACTTTTGTTGAATAGGAAAGGCTGCTAGTGAGTGAAATTACATTACCATTAAAATATCCTTCTAAGATCACGACAAGAACAATATTAATCGAAATCATTAACTGTGCTTTACTAGTTTGTCTCACCAACACAAGTTGACATCCTGGAAAGGTTGCCTCATGACCTGGAAGACTACTTCCTCATGATACTCTGCTGTGGCTTCTTTTTTTTTATGTTATTCTGTCTCTTCTCGCTCTCTGGTTGTTTGTTTGTAGAAGTAAGAAGAAAGAGTTAGGATAAAATGCTAAGTTGTGGATGGGCACAGAGAGAGGGAGAGGTTTGTTCAAGTCAGAAAGTTTGTTATCAAACATTCTTTTCATAACTGTGTGAAGGAAGGAATATGCACCTCTATCATGCTTGGTTAATACAAAATGAACTACTGGCATCTTTTCTTTGGCTTGGCAACTTTATGGGCTGTTCTTAGCAACATCTTCAGGCTGGGGATGTGCATAGCCTGTTCAGCAGACTTGTATTTGTTCTTGTGGCAGGAAATCTTTTTAATGTTAGATTTTCTTAATCAGTCCATTTTTAAATATCATAATAGTTTCATTAGGGTTTAAGAGGAGTTGAAATTGTGTTTTTAAAATAATCCATGCAGCCTAAATTTTTAATGTAAAAAAAATTTCCAGCAATCAAAAAGTCTTGTTTTTTAATTTACTTCTTTAAAAAGAGAATTAAAAATTAAATAGTAGTTTAAGAAGTTGCAATCCTTTATTCTTATCTTTTTGAGAAGGGGCACTCATCTTCATGTTTTGGGTAAGGAAATTGATTAGCATTTCTCAGCTACTAAATACTGCTACTAAATACTTCTCCAATTAAATAGCATTGCTTTTATTTAAATAATTTCTTAACTAATTAAGTGACCACTTGGAGCATCAAATGAGCTTACTCCTTTTTGCCAAGCAAAATGATAAGTTACATGAAAGTTTGTATAAAGATATACAGTATTCACAACCACAAATCTTTTTTTGAAAGTTTGCACCTCATACATTTAAAGAACAACCAAGCTTTACACTTGAAAAGGAAACATGATTTAGTTAGCATAAACCAACTTCTTCTGTAGAACATTTTCCAGGGATCAACGTTTAAAGCTCTAGACTACTTATGGTAGAAAATACATTCAATAAGAAAACCTTTAACACCTTTTAAAAAGATTTAAACTATAGGCCTTTGCTCATAATAGGGAATAGAAAATGGCTTGGTCTATGACATACTATATAGCTTTGATAGCACAAGCCTACATCATTCCTCTTTGTGCTTAATGGAATATCCTTATGGTTTTCTAAAGGAACCTTTTTAAAACATTAATGCTTTATAATTTTTTTGTTCTTAAGATAGGGATCATGTCTAAATTAGGCCAGTACTTGTACAAAGGGTCTTTTTGTTAAACAGATGATTGAATGTTGGTTTGTGTTGGCCCTACCTTTATAAACATCCATTTTTAGCATATTAGCAACCTGTGATTGAGAGCTTTTTAATATATGGTTCATACAAAATTAAAATTCCAGTAACCAACATGTTCATTTATAAATCTATAGAGTATTCAAGCATATCTTGGTATTCTGTGGCCATCAGTGCAGAATTATAACTAATAGGATTTTTGCCTTGGGCAAAACCCTGCCATAGAACAAGGGGATAGCGGAGGATACCAGAGTCTTACCTGCTCTGGAAACTGGTAGTCTCTGGCTACTGTTGCCAGGGCACAGTCTGCCTACCCTAGTTGTTGCTCCTGTGGCAGTAGTTTGGGGTCCCTGCATCTGGCAGCTGCTACAACAGGGATGCTGTTGCCATGGCATGGACTCCCCAGTGGGGATGCCATTCTGATGCCCCCACAATGTTGGTGCCCAAGGTTGGTGCCCTGATTTCACACCCCAAGCTACCTACTTGTGCATGCTATCTCCTTTGGTACCTGAGGCAGATTAGGAAACAGAAACTTCCTTTGGTTTCATTAAGTAGCAGATAAATTAAGCAAGAAAAATTACAAGCATCTGGGTATAAAAATAATTATAGATATCTCTTAAAAATATATCAGAGAAACAGGCCAGTTTAAAGTCATGTAACATTATAAAAACCATATATTAAAAATTAGTAACCAGGTTTAAAACAATATGGAAGGTTCTTTAAGATGCCTAGACAGGATAACCCTGCCAAGAAGGCACCTGAGGGGACTCAGAACCAGGGATTCAATACCTAAAATCTGCACAGCCTCCACAGTCGACCCCAAAGTCTGAATTCAGTATAGAAGCCTAAAGAATGCCCAGAAGGAGGAGATGGTCAGTATTATAATGGTCCCTTCACCTGTAATAATAACACGCCTTTCACTTTTATTACAGGGACTTTCTTCTATCAGAAATTCTGAAAACAAGAGAACAAGAGCAGAGAAAATGGGCCTAAATCAATGGTAAGGTTGATTCCACTGAGGCCAATGGAAGTACACAGTTTTATTTTGGGGGTTATTAAATGACGTGCAAACTAAATTCATGGAAGAAGTTAACCAATTTGAAACCTGTCTTTTAGACAGGGCATGATTCAAATAATGAATGTGGACTTTTTGTTCCCCTTGCTGGGATTTCTAACAGAGACATAGAAGCACACAGGCCCATGCATAGGAATGCATCTAGGATTTTGAAAAGGGAGGTGTACTATGCACGTGGTGGGGTGTGTCATCAGGAGTGTCAAACTCATTTGGCCCTGCGGGCTGGATCCAAACTATGGGGCTTCATGCAGGCCAGGGACCTGCCTCTGGTGTCAAGACAGTGGCTTGGTGCAGCTTCTGGAGCTGATGAGTTGGCATGGCTCCAAAAAACAATTATACTTGCCAGTAGTGACAAAAGATCTTGAGTTGAGTGGCAGGCAAGAGATGAAGTGGGGCAAGCAGTGGAAATTTCTTCCCCTGGGTTCCAGAGCTGCACCAACAAAGGGGCTTCAGCAGCTGTGGAGACAAGCCCAACATACACTACCTAGCTGCAGAGGGGTCCAAATGCATCCCTGCACCCATCGCCCTAACTCTGCCCCTGCACATGCAGCTAAAATGAGAGAGCTAATGCCAGTTACTTTATGTTGATTTCATTAATAATAGATTTTCCTGAACAAGGCAGTAAAAGGAAAATGTCATATTTTTTTCAATTGCTTTTAGAAAAGGAAGCATAAATCATTTTCCCAAATGGAAGAGAATAAATTCAGTAAAGAAAGTAATATTTTCAGGGTTTTAAGCAGGGTCTATAAATGAAAGTAAACGAAAGATTATAAACTGTTTTTAAAAAGTACTTGATCAGGAAAAGTCTCTCGAAAGTAGTACAGATTTTCTATCAAACAGAAATGCTGTCAACCTTGTGGGAAGAGATAAAATCACTGCTGTACAGCCATGGACAACGCAGGCCATTTCCCAATGCAAAATATGTTTCACAAGGATGATGATGTTTCTGATGGATGAGAAGTGGTCAGAAGGTTTATCTATTGATGGAAACAAAACCAAGGAAGCAACTGCATCATAAAAATGATATTTTATAAAGGGCACAGGCAGACATATTGCATGAAAATAATACATCAAACAGGAAAGCAAATAAAGAAATGGATAATAAAATATGCTTGGTGAGGGATGTAGCTTTGCAGTTAAAAGGCAGGGGCTCTTATGTCTGCCTCTAGCTCACTGAGTGACCCTAGGAAATTTATTTACCTGTGTTTTGAGTTTAAGTATGTATAAAATGGTTACTAACTTGTTTCCCAGGGGTATTATGAACTGATATTTATAAGACAGTTGATCTTTACAGAAAAGGTAACATCTTTAAAGTGCATTAGAACAAAGACAATAGGATTAGCACTGTGGTTTTCAAAGGAGACTAAACACAAAACTCCTCTTAAATTTCAGTAGCATTTGGGCATATAACTCATTTAGGCTCCTTTGAATATTTTCATCTAGATAGCTACAAACTGAGGAAAGTGATACTGGAGAAAGGGCTACCATCTGTTAATCTGCAAAATCGAGACAAATGTGTGAAAGGAAGTTCATAGATTTCAGGAGAGTGGAAAATGAGACACTATGAGAAAAAGGCTAGTATTTCCAAAGACCATTACCATTACAGTATATTGCCGTTGTAACAGTATTGCCATTACAATGATCTAAATAGTACACCTATTATCAATCTTGCTATGTATTATTTTGTAGGATGGCACTCATTCTATGCAGGCCACTTTGCACTTGTAACAGAGCCCCTGTTCTGAAGGGACAGACAATTAGATGACAGAAAGAAGTCAAAGAAAGAGAACAACCCCTGTCTGTCTGTCCCCAAACAGAAATTATCTCTATAAAGAAAGACTTATTATGGGCAAGGTAATACATGATTAAAGAGATTCCTAAAAATTAAAAGGTTGGGGGTCTTATGGATGAATTCCAGGGCAGGTGGGGATCTCACACAGGGGGTGACAAGGAAAAAAATATTAAATAGTTGTGAGATTGTGTCCATTGACTTCAACAGAGAGGTCTACTTAAAAACTTGTGATGTGTCACATTGATTTTAATAATGTTTCATTATTTTAAAATGGATTGTATTAAATTAAAATATCTAACAATACCTCAAGCCATATATAAAGCCTGATTCTGCTACCCATTAAATTTAATGGATATGTTCTCAGTGATATAGTAGAAATAGGGATGAAGTATAAAAGGCCTACCTTAACACTGACAGAGCAAATTATGTCGCTTAGCTGTGCTAAAGCTATGCAAGTCATTCATGTAAATCAGAGAGAATTGCCTAAACTCTTTATATAAAGCAATACATATTAATCTTTTCCTAATGGTGAACCAGATCCCAAACATGGTATGTGCAGAAAAGTAGCCCAATGTTTACTATTCTAATTCAGGAAAGACAGTGAGGAAAAATCAACTCTTTAGAGAAAGATTGTCAAATGCTGTTTCTGCTGGTGAGCAACTAACCTTTCCAGCAATGCCATTAATTTCATTGGGAATATTTGTCCGAGTGTGAATAAGGAAATACGTGTTGTCCTATGCTGTTTGAATAGCATGGTATCTGTATGGAATTGTAGCTGCACACTTGGTTTTTTGAACATGCTGCTGACAACTTCCCCTACTTAGGCCAATGTCTTAAAAGGTCCTATAAATATCACAATATCATTTACAAAATTGTAACATTGGTGTCTTATGGAAGTGCTTGTTAATTGAACAAGTTTATCAGTTCCTGTGTTTAGAAAAGTCTGAATTTTACATTGCCATTTCTTTTTTCCTGACTCTAATGTGGACTTATGCTGAGTTAATATGTGGTCTGAATTAAAATGAACTTGCAATCATTCAGGATACGATTTGTTCATCAGTTTACCATGAAATCATTTAGTGCACTTTAGTTTTCACTTTAACAATTTTAAATGAAAATTCTATGCTTTATTTGGAGAAATTCTACATTTCCTTGAACAAAAAAAATCAAATATATATTTTTTGTTGAAAGAAAATTATACACGTGTATAGACACTTTTTTGTTGAAAGATTAAACATACCAAAGACAAAAGGTATTCCGTTAGTATCAGAAAACCAAAGTATTTAGCTGTTTCTCCAGTGTCATAGTTCATGCATTATGCAGTGCCTCTGTTCACTTCGAGAACAGACCCTAGTGGATCATGGAAACGTCAGTCTGATCAGAGAGCTCAGTGTAAAGACATCCATAAGGCTATATTTATAATAGAAAATGTTTCCTAGAATGAATGAGATGTTAATGGAAGCAATACAGGGTCCTCATAAAGTCCTTGTGCACAACCTAAGTTATTAAAGTTTAAAAATGCACAAGGACTTTATGAAAACCCTGTATAGAGACCAAGAAAGTTGGCATGTTATATCAACAATGATGGTGCAGAGTGTTCATTGCTGTAGCACATGATGAAATGTTCCTAGCAGTGAAACAACTACACTAATTCTGGAAAATGTATTTTTCCCTTAGGCTGTATAGAGAAGGCCCTTATAGGCGTAACTGTACTTCTATCTAAGATAGCATCTCACTGCTGAAAGGTGCAAAGGACTATTAATTCTCATTGGAGTGAGGGAATGTGAAGGGTTCTTAACACCATGTGGGATCAAATCTCTGGTGCTTTGTATTTTAATTATTTTGGTGCTTTGACAAGGAAGAGGGTAGTGAGGAAAAGGTTGATCTTAAAAAAAGCAATGTTAATAGGAAAAAATATTTTTTTAGAAATATTTTTAGAAAACAAAAAGGTTTTATAAAATTGCAGACCTTTTTGACAACATATTTTGTTCCTGATATTTAAAGTGTCTGCTATGATGTCTATGATTTTTTTTTTATTGAGATTACATAATTGTGTTACTTTGAATATGATATTTTCAGGCCATGTATATTTTCTCTTAGTTTTAAGTGTTTTTTTTAATACATCTCTTATAATCTATCAGTGAAGAACATTTGTGCAACACAGGAAATTAAACAAAAAATGCTTGAAAATCACTGGTAAGTGTGCTGGAAGCCAAACACCACAAAATGGTACCATCAATAGGTAATTTTCACACATCCCAGTTAGACAAAGCAGTCTCCTCTTCCTGTATTGTTCTGCTTGGTAGTGTAGCCGAGGGGGTGAGCACACAAAAATAGCTGCTGTTAGAGCTTGTGGTCAGTGCCACTGCCATCACCAGCTCTGCAGCAGCCAACACTGCCCAGGGCACACAGCTGCCTTGTTATGCCTCTGGTCCTGCTAATAGTCTGCTTCCTCACATCTTGAAAGGATCTGAGATTTTGCCAAAAGAAAAGAGGTTCATAAAAGTTTCAGGGTGGAAGTCAAGAGGTTTTTCTGTTCCTACTGTATAACTTTCTTGCTTTGTAACCTTGGGCAAATCATTTTACCTCTCTGTACTTCAGTTCCCCCATCTCTTAAAAGAGAGGCAATGCCATTCCACCTATATAAAATACCTTGAAGTGTACAGATGGAAAAATACTACAGAAGCACTTAAAATTGTTACTGTGGAATTAATGGTAGTACATTCTTAGTAGAAAAATGTTGACTATAGTCTTAATTTCTCCAATACCGCTTTAAGAATAAACAAAATGTAGGCATTTTAGCATGTACCGTTTTCTACAGAGATCATTTTAAGTGTAAAGGCTTTCTAAGGTATTTAATGGATTTATTTTATATTAGAAGAATTGTTAAACTGTTTTCCTGAGATTCAGTGGAACCTCGTTGACTTAAATTATTAGAAAGTAGATTGAGTAAGTCACTGGGGAACAATCCTTCACCTGAAGGGGAATAAATTGGAGAATTTTATAGGCATTTTCCAGATCTAATTACTTGGATTTTGTGATTAAGGCAAAGATTCTAGCTAATGAAAACATTATTTTTTTTAATTAGCATTGAAAGGTCTGTGTAGTTGCCACAAAAAATACAGATAATCCTTTGTCTTTGGAAGAAGCACAGGACTATGAAAGTATGAGAACATATATCATGTTGTAATATATAAGTAATATAGTAGAGCACTGGTGTCCAATCTGTGGCTTATGGGATGAATGTTTATTTGTGGTCCCTAGGCTCCTTTCTACCCATTGCTCCCATCTTCTGTTTCTTGCCTCCTCCCCAGAAACAGGGTGGGGTGACACAGTCCATGGGGCTGTAACTCAGGCCACCTGCGCAGCCTCAAGCAGCTAGGAAGGGGTCCCAAGGCCAGGGAGCTCAGGGTGAATTTTGGGGTGCCCATGTAGCATGCACCCCTGGAAACCCATGGCCCATGCTGGTGCAGCTCAAGCATCATGTGGCTCTCTCTGGTGCACCCTACATATCATGTGGTGCCTGGCTACTTGAAGTTGGACAGTCCTGTCTTACAGAATTTAGTGTAGGCACATTCATATGGGTAAAAAAAAGGAAGAGAGACATCACAAAATTCACTTTCAATATTGGTAGGGGTTTACCCAACTTGAGGTGGGGGCTGGGTGACTTTGTGGGCAGATTGCAGGACCAGATGCTTATCACAGCACCCCCCCGCCCTGCCATATGCATCTGATTGGCCAAGGGGCCTCTGAGCACCCCCCCCCCGTGATCGGTGGAAAGGGTGTTCTGTTATACACACCCTCCCCCCGCCAGTAATTGGCTAAGAGGGCTGTCATGCAACCCCACCCCTCACTGCTGATTGAAGAGGGGTGGGGTTGCATGATAGGTAGCTCTCTCAACCAATCAGTGCAAAGTGGCAGCAATGGCAGCCATTTGTGCCTGCAGCCTCCCTTCCCCCAGCAGAATGCATGTCTGGGAGGACTGCTGGCTCCTACTGGTGAGCAAACATTTTATATTTAGTGAAATTTATTTCCCCCTTGAAAATTTCACAAAGATCACCCAATTTGACAATTCTGAATTCTGAAAATTAGTACAGAGGTAAGAAGCACTATGATACAGTGTTATCCCCAGTCTTTTATGGTGGTGAATGTAAGTAGGATTACAAACAATGGGAAGTAGCTGTTTGTGTGATGGCAGAATCTGTGGATAAGCTAAATGCATGAAGTTCCTTGTAATCATCCCTAAGTAAACCCCATGGAGATGACTATAAACTGCACTAGTCAAGCTAATATACTTCAAGGGTAACCACAAAATGGTCATAGTATGGCTGCTATTGAACAGACATGCAGTTGGAAAGAACTTTCTGCATTCCTTTGCACATTCCACGGGGAGGTGATCATACTCTGATCATGAAGAGACTGGAGAAATAGGCAGGTTAGGAAGTACATGCACTCTGTAGCTATGAATAAACCATCTGTTGTGGCTCTGCAGGCCACTGCTCCATCCAATCTACATTTCTTTGCATGCCAAGACCTGCTGGCTAGCCTCGCATTGAAGCACTCTCATGCCACAGCCAACCCCTCACAGCACGGTGAGCCAGGGGAGAAGCCCCAGGATGAGAGGCTTCCCCCTGGACCTTCTGCCAGCCAGGGCTCTTCCAAGCCAGCTCAACATGCTGCAGTACCAGGCTCATGTGAAGATGCAGCACCGGAGAGCAATAAGCTCTGGAGTTTATTTGTGCACATTAATTACGTGTCTAGACATACCCTCTGTAATTAACTTTTCTTCAGTGTCCAAGCAATGCAGCTGTGCCTGCTAAAATCACAACCTTGTTCAAGGTTAGATCCCTAGGTGGGATGGAGACTTGCTGCAGGATTTTTAGCACCAATGAAAATAAAACACAGAAGTCTCTGATTTTACAACTGAAAAATGCTGTTGCTGCTTCATATGCTCCAGTCTCATGATCAGTATGTTCTAGGGAAGGGGGAAACCTCTTTATTCTGTATGAGGAACAGGATAAAATTTACATCTTCTAAAGGTTTGTGGGGGGGTTTCTGCATAAACTTAAAGTCAGAGACATTAAGTCTAGTTTCAATCACTTACTGCCAGAATGCTTCCTTGATAAAAGTTGGTTAGCATCAGATGTTTCTGAAAATAAACCTGTGTTGACCACTTATTCCTTTTATATAAGGTTCAGTATGGTTTTAAAGACTGAGCCTGTCAAAAATGTAATTTAATGGGATAGATTGTAACATTCTGTATGTGATGGATTTCAAACTAGATTGCATCTGATCGTCTGTGTACAGCAAAAGGGCACCTATTTATGGAAGTTGTGTATGTGTTTGTGTGCACTCATTTTTTTGTGAACTTATTATTTCCTGTTATACTTGTGAAGGTTTTGTAAGCATCCATGGCTCTGTGGACTAATCTGAGGGAATAGTTTTCCTGGAGCTCAATTCATAAAAACCTGAAAGAGATATAATAGTTTTGCAATCATAACTCTGCTTCTATGACTTAGACACTGCAGTTTTTCCTTAAGAAAATAACTTAATATTTACTATACTATAACATGAACAAAGGTTAGGTAAAATGCATGCAAATAAATATGAGAGAACCCAGATCTCTCCACAAGACTCAAGGGGCGTGTCCAGATGAGTGCGCACGTGCCTCTTGCAAGAGACATGTGCGGGAACAAAAAAATGATCTCCATGCTGCAAACTTACAGCATGGTGAGAAAATTAGACCCCTGGATATCCAGGGGTCTAAAAAAAACAAAGTTTAAAAAAGCAGAGCAGGGCGCGGTCCTGGACCATGCCCTGAGGCAACCAGAAGCTGGGTCCTCCATAGAAATGCTCTGGCTGCCAAAGCATCGCTGTGGTTGGCCCCTCGCCCTGGTGCTGAAACACACAGCTGGCCAGGCTGCATGTTCAGCACCAGGGCTCCAGTGCTGGTGAGTAAGGGGTCGGGGGGGACTGGAGAAGGGGGGAGGGGACTATGGGGGGACCCCCGCTGGTGCTGCCCGCTCCCTCAGCCCCCCGACCCCTGCCCTGCCTGGCCCCTTCCCCCACCAGCCCTCCAAGCTCCCCTGATCACTTTTATACCCTGCTCTACCCGGGGCTATCCACCCAAGCCCCCTCCCGATCACTGCGTCCCCACCCCATAGTTTAAAAAAAACAAAAAAACAAACCCCGGCACTTACCAGCAGTCCAGCTGCCATCTGGCTGACTGGGGCCCTGACCGCAGAGTGTGGGGCAGAGTGACAGCCCCAGCGGCCCCAGCCTGGGCTCTTCTGCTCTCCTGCTGCCCTATGCTGCCCAGGGGGGACTCTGCCAGGAGCCCCTGGAGCCCCGCCCACTCCTGCTTTTAAGGTAAGCAGAGGCTTTTTTTTCTGGGGGGGTTTCTGTTTGTTTGGGTTTTTTTAAGTGACAGTACTTGGGGTTGGGAGGGCAGCCATGGGGGCCTGGGGGTGCAAGTTGTGGGGTGAGGCTGGGTGGGGCAGCCATTGGGGGGTCTGGAGGAGTGGGAGATGAGGCTGGGTGGGGCAACCGTTGACAGGGCTTAAGCAGCTGGCGGCAGACAGGGCCAGGTGGGGCAGCAATCAGGTGGCTGGGCTTGGGCATGTGGGCCTTGCAGGAGGGCTGGTAGACCCTGTGGCGGCCCACGTGTCCAGCCAATTGAGCTGCTGCAAGTGCACATGCTTTCATGTGTGGACACACCCAAGAGTATGGATAGCATATACTCCTGAAGAGTTTAGAAACATCACACTACAACTGTGATACCTGAAAGCTCATCTATGTCTCTTCCAACTATACAGTTAGTCCAATTAAAGGTATCACTCACAAAAATCCTTGCCTTTCACATGTTTCTTTATAATTATTCTAGTTTCCAAATCTCTCCATATAAGTCGGTCCTAAACTACTCTACAGCTCTTTAACAGAATATTCCTTTTATTTCAGATTACTGAGATTCTAAAAGAATTTTTCATAGTGTTAGTACACTTTTGTAGATATCAAAATGTCAAGAAAACATTCAGGGAACTGTATATGGAAACATAACACGCATCACATAGTTCTGATACTCTTGTATATTTCTGATACTCTTGTACATTTAGCTGCATTTAATCAAATGTCTATACTTGCAAATGCAAGTTATATTTCTGTGTGCTGTATGGAAGTGTTTTTATACAGTGTCCTACTTTCACAAGAGAGATTTATTTTGAATCTCACTACTGGACAATCTTCCTCCTACCAATTCTGTGTGTTGTACAGTGTTTTATATTTATGTGTTCTGTCAGCTAAAATGGCATTATCTACTTCTGCCTGCTTTCTAGGTCAGTGATCAGCTGTGGTATAGTTTGTTTTTTCCTCCTCCTATTGTAGAATCTAACTCCACCTGACTAAAGTCAAAGCCAATGTTTCCATTCTCATAAATAACATGGAAATGCAGCTATTTATGTAATTATATTTTATTTTGGATACAAATTGTCTCATATCTCCATCACATTCCTCCTCTTTAACAGATCAAAAAATATAAATTGCAACATTACACGTGATAGAAAGTAATGGTCATTACTCAATTCAACAACAAATATCAATTAAACTTCATGGGGACTGGGGTGGCATGAGCACTAAGGTGCATGGTTGACAGCCCTGAGGTTGCAAGTTTGAGGCCATAGTAGAAGTGCTCACAGAATTTGTCTGATTCCTATGAATCTGCAAATTCTGCTGAATATCTTGTTACAAGAACAGAAAAAATGAAGGAATTAAACTCCATAATCTCCCCACCATGCTGTGGGAATCTTTCTGAAAGGATTGTGTTATGATTTAGTTAAATGAACTCATATACCATATATTGTTAGGCTATAAGGTCTATAGCCTGGTAACAAGTTGCTCCTTGTTACTACATTCATACCAGTACTAAAAAGGTTAACTGACAATAAAACCAAATAATACAGCTGCCTTTGCTACTTTTCCTTCATAATTATCTATAGCAAGTAAAGAGTTAATCACTGATATTTTAATGGCAATTCCTCATGTTAAATCTACTACAATTAACAAGAACTCTGATGTCTGATCAGTTAGGGCTCAAAGATCAATGATATGGAAATGTGTGTCTAGTTTGATCACAGGTTAATATCAAATTCAGTCTGAATTGTGGCCCACAAATTTTTGTTTGAAACTAGTGTGTATGTGATCGAGTATGAAAAGACCTACAAAATTGAATTTCCTTCAAAAAGCAGCATGATTTAATTTTTGGATAATTTACAGGCAGCTGTGAACTTTGGGAATTGAATTTCAGCAGGATGAACTCTAACTTTAGATTACAACACAATAATTTTCACATCTTGCGTATTTTTTTTCCTGCATGGACTTACTGGAAAAGTATAGAGTTACACGCTTCACTTCAAATGACATTTTTTTTTTATCATGCTCATGTGGAAGAGGAGCTTGATTAGAGGATTTGCCTGGCTTAGAATTCATTTTCAGAATATGTAGGATGAGTTTTTTCAAAGACTAAAGAAGTTTTTTCAAAGCTAAAGGAGGGATATTTCTGCAATGTCCTCTATTGAAATGCTACCATTGCCCTATCAGAACCAATACCAAGTGTCATCTGTGCTCAGAGCACTAATTTCTTCCTCTATTATTTTCAGCATTTAAAGAGGTTTAATAAAAATATACAAAAAAGCCTTGCTTTTCTCTGGAAGTTGTTGTTGTTGTTGTTATTCATTCCAATCAAATTAAAGCATAGCCTACTCACCAACAGTCCTAACAAACTTCCTTTTCCCTGTCAACCTCAGCTCTCATAAAATCCTTCGTTTGGTAAGAGTCTGAACAGGTAGCCCTTGGATCTTTAGTTTTGAATCCATTGTGCTAAGTATCTCTCTTCAGCCTTGGGTCAACTTTCTTTTTGGGTGTGAATTGATTTATTTTATGCTGAAACACAGTCATAACACATTACAAAATACATTTTTTTGGATTGTCACAGAAAAATAATATACTGGCTAAAAACACCAAACGAATTTTATACTAAAAATAATTGTAATAGAATGCATCAGTAAGACTCACTAAGGCTGTGTTTGTTCTCCTGGGAGAGAATATTACCCAAAGTTGTGTGTGCACACATTCAAATGGTGAGACCCTGAAGAGTGGAGGGTGTAAAGTGCTGACACTGTGCAGTCCGTATGGGAAAAGAGAGGAGGGGAGCATATGCACACATCTCAGTTCCCTCTTGTTAAAGAACCTGTGGCAGCATGTACAGACATTTACTTTCCCAGGAAAAACTATTTTGGACTCTCCTGGGAGTGATTTAAGCCTGGTTGTTCCCAGATTATTTTTCTCCTGGGTGACCATTTTTACTCTGGGAGCAGAGAGCAACAACTTTCCCAGGAGAAACTGAATGTTTGCATGAGGCTCCTAGAGCATTTACAAACCCTCACAGTTTTGTGGTTCTGCAGATTGGATCAATATATTCTATCCCTGCATCCAAGTCATTAACTGGTATGCTGTGGGTAAACTGTCATTATTATTCTTACTATACTGATGCAACTGCTTATGGAGTGATCTCAACAAACTACAATCCTAAATGTCTGAAGAATTCCAGTATTCCTTATTCCTGCCATTGACAAAGCATTAAATAAAGAATAGTTAGTTTCTGATTTTAAATTATGAGATTCAGCTTCTCTTGCTTCTTTGCTTTTCAAGAACTGAATGGTTACTAAAGATGATTCCTGTAGTGTTAGTCACTTTGTTAAATATGTTTGCTTTTTATAGTGGTTCTCCTATGGCTTTCTGTATGAGTTTAGTCATTTTATGCTGTTCAGGTTCTAGATTAGATTAATATTCTTTTATAGCTATATCCATATGGTTCCACATTTACCTGTGCTGGAAATAAGCTTAGATGATGATTTGCATGTTGTATGTGTGTGTAAAATAAGTATGAACTAAAGCCTAAGATTTTGGAGAAAGCTGATTTTATAACATTCTGGAAGTTTTGGGGCAAAATTCAGGCAATATACATAAACTGGTTAGTGTGACTTTGGCAGTATTTAGGCATCATGTTTCCAAAGAGTATCTACAAAACACACTTGACACTTATGTTTTCAGTGAAAATTTTCCCTAGGTTCTTACCCTTGGTCGGCTGCACATGTGTAGAAATGGTCCAGCCTGAGCTGTTTCTGCCTCTCCTCCTTTTCCATCTCCTGCTGTTGTTGGGAGATTTCAAAGTACTTGAGATCCCTGCATCAGATTCTTCCTCCATTTGGGATGGTCCTTGGAGACAGTTTCCCACAAGTTGACATCAATGTTTCATTTCTGTAAGCTGGCCTGGAGGACATTCCTGAAGCACTTTCTCTGCCCTCCTATTGAGCATTTGCATTGGCTGAGCTGGAAGAATAAGATTTGCTTCAGGAGTCTAAAGTTGGACATCTAGATGATATGGCCAGCCCAACAAAATTTATTTTAGATGATCATTGCCTCAATTCTCATGGTGCTTGCTTGCAGGAGGACGCTAATATTGATGTGTCTATACTCCCACTGGATTTGGAGGATCTTCTGCAGCAAGCATTAATGATACTTCTCCAACAACTTTAGATGTCTCCTGTATGTTATCCATGTCTCATCCCTGCACAGCAAGGTGGGGATCACAACTGCTTGATAAACCATGAGCTTGGTATTGGATCTGATGTTGTGATCTTTGAACATTGGTTTCTTTGGGCATCTAAAGGCTGCACTTGCACATTTGAGGTGAAGTTGAATTTCTTTGTTGATATCAGCTTCTGCAAAAGATGACATCTGAGATACAGGAAATATCATTCTCCAGTGTCTCACCATGGATCTGGATTGTAGGAGCTGGGAACTGTTCATTAAAATCTTGGTGGAGGACCTTAGTCTTCTGAAAGTTATGTGTTGGTCCCATTTTATTGTATGCCTCCGTAAAGTTGTCAATGATTAGCTAAGGTCTGCTTCCAAGGGAACATGCACTACAGCCTCATCAACATACTGGAGCTCAGTGATTGAGGTTGGGGTAGTCTTGGTTTTAGCTTGGAGTTGGCTGAGGTTAAACAGCTTACCATCTGTTTGGTACACTCTGGCTGGAAGCTTGTTGGTGGTCAGATGTAGCATTGCAGCAAGGAATATTGAGAAGAGTGTTGAAGTGATGGCACAGCCTTTCTTAAAACCCATTTTAACCACAAAGGGATATGTGATAGATCCAGTACTGAGAACCACTGTTTGTATACCATTATAGAGCAGGCAAAGAATAGTTACAAATTTTGGTGGGCATCTGTACTTCAGAAGGATCCTCCCCAACACTTCTTGGCTGACAGACTCAAAACCTTTCAAGGAGTCAAAGAAGGCCATATGGAAAGCATTATGTTGTTCCCACCATTTCCCCTGCAGCTGGCAAACTGTGATGATCATGTCAGTTGTCTCTTGATGCCCTAAATCAACACTAAGATTCTGGGATGAGCTCTTCAGCAAGTGGAAGGAGGGTTTTGACAATGTTCTTTCTTGTGGTGGACAGCTATAAGATCCCTCTGTAATTTCCACAGTTAGACTTGTCTCCTTTCTTGAAGACTGTCACAATTAAAATTGTCACTATTGCCACTATTTAGATGAGCATAGTCTCACTGTAACCACAGCACCAATATTTTTATTAGATACCCTCAGTCACACCTAACTCAGACTGGCACAACTGAGTTCTACACAAAATGTAGTATCCATAGACAATTTCACTAACAAGCATAATTGTGGTGGTGGCAGTATTGCTACTGCCCACCCTTTGAATAATAACCTAATCATTGGGTCACTTACCAGTCCTCAGCCTGAGATGACCCAAGCTCCACATCTCCCACTTTCCAGAACACCCTACCCATCCTTCCAATTAATGGGACAGAGATCCTAAGAGGATTATCCTGCTGGGGCCAGACACCAATTTTTTAGGTACTTCAGTACCTAAGTGGAGGCATTTAGGTAGGTATAGAATTGTTATAATATTAATATGCAAGGATTAGGGAAAATACAAACTTTAAATGCATATATTTCTGCTGTGTAAGTAATCAGTTTCAAAATATGTTTCCTTCCCCCCACCCCAAATTTTGTGTGTAATGTTCATTTAGGGTGCTACTGAATGTCATGTTTATCTTGTATAGAATACATCTACCCTGAGAGGTATGAGTACTAAGTTATTTTACTTGTCATGAAATATACTTCAGTTTTAACTAGAGCTTTTATTGGTAAGTACTGTATGTACTTGAATCTAAGATGAGAGGTTTTTCCCATTTGACATGAGGAGGAAAGCACCTTGTCTTGGATTGAAGTTACAGGCATGGGGTAGGGAAGGGGCAGGCAGTTACTGTAGCTCTGACTCTGACTTTGACCTAGGGTTGGAGTCAGAGCCACAGCTGCTGCCTCCCAGCAGCCTCTTCCCCTTCTCCTATCCCCACCATACCTGCCTCCACTGTGCTTGCCCTTCTACCACCTGCTCCATGCTACCGGTCCATCTGCTGCAGTCTCTTCCCCTCCTGCCTCCACTGCTCTGGCTCCAGCATTTCTCTGGTATGGCCCACAGAGCACCTGGTCCTTTCAGTTTCCCCCCAGCCATGCAATAATATTAGTGGTGACAGACTCTCAAGCCCTGGCTCTGGCTTCAGGCTGGGGCCAGAGCTGCCATCACTACAACCAATGCTGCATGGCCATGTTGGGGCAGGAACAACCATGTCCTCTGTGCCTTGGGTCAGAGCAGGGCTGGAGCCAGAGTCAGAGCCAAAGAGGATAAGTGGTAACAGAGGGGAGGTAGGCAGTTGGAAGCAAGCAATGAGCAGGAGCCTTCAGGGAAAGGCAATGGGGTGCAGGGGGGCAGGGAGAAGTGTGGGAAAGTTGGGGGGCATTTGCCAGGGGACAGATTCTGGATGAGAGGGACATGATAGGAGGGATGGATGAGGGGAGGGGAAAGCTCATGGAGGCAGGTTGGAGGGGGGCTAAGTCTCAGGGTACAAGTGCTGGGGGGGCAGTCACTACAGTTGGGGGTGAAGGGCTGCAGTACTCAGACACTAAGGGCATTACAGGATGGACAGAGAGAAGAGAGCAAGAGATAGGGGTCAGGCCCCTTGGCTCCCTTGTAACCTGTCCCCTACTGCCTGGGGCCTTACTACCGGCCTCACTACCACTGCTTGCCCTGCTGGAGCAGTTAGTTGGGGGAACAAATTTCAGATAATCCTCCAATATTTACATTCTATACATTGGAAATTATAACAGATTTATAAATTTTCCATGTATAGAATCTAATTATTGGGGATCATCTTAAATTCAAAGTTGTATTGGATTGGGGTAATACAGTATTCCAGTCTCCCTATATATTCTATCTGGCTTCTGTGTTGGGATCGCTATTTGTTTAACATCAGTATTCAAGTACCTCATTAAACTAGAGAATGCAAACACACAGGTGTATACATTTCTACTCCAAAGATTGTATACCTTATATGTATAACTTAAGATTTTACAATTTTGCCAACAAGAATGCCAATTGTTACCAAGTTTAGTGTAAACACCACACCAGTAGGAGTTGGATTCAGGCTGCTAATATTTTCCTGTAGACTGTGAAACTACAGTATTTTGAGCAAAAGGAATGACAATATGTTTTCATTTTTTTTCCAGAAGCTCCCTTTCATAGCAATACTGAACCATGCACTTCCTTAAATTTAATGATGCTAGATCACATTAAGGTGAAGGAAAAAAATCACAAAATCACCAAGGAATGGAATACAATATCTGCCAACAAGACAGATTATATTGAAGTGAATCAAGTGCCTTGGGAAAGTCAGGAAGAGCTCCTGGGAAGGCACATCAAAATGTACTTACTATGCAATAAAGCAGAAATGAGTTCTAGATTTGCTAGTTTCTAAAAGTGTGAGTCTCCTACTGTTGAGCAGATGGTACTGGCATAGTGGAGTACACTCCCCCCAGGCATTTTCTAAAAGCAGTCCATAGTGGAAAAAGAAGCCGGGTGACAAACAGCATGGGACAACACATTTTAGAGTATGGTAGACTAAAATTATCTTTGCTCTAACTCCACTGAAGCTAACAGAGTTACATCAGATCAAATTGGTACACATTGGGCTCATCTACATAGGCAATTAATGCAACTGAATACACTCTGGCACAATTTGACCCAAAGTAAACTAATCCCAAAGTCAGCATCTACACATGTGTTTAACGGCAATAATTTACTCTTACATCAATTAGTACCTGTGGGTGTGTGTGTAGATGAACCAGGGAACCTAAATTGAAGCAGTGGATTTTTAAATTTAGTGCTTGTTAAACCACTGTGTCATGCACATACCCCATACTTACCTGCCTCCCAAGTGGTGGGGAGGGGAGGGCAAGTTGCTGCCGGGTGGAGCAGTCCCTGGGCTTCGGGAGGACTGGTCCTCTCCTCCCTGGCAGCAGTGGCTTCCCCCCAGGTAGCTTCCACCAGCAGGAACCCAACTCAGGTGGTTCCGGGGGGCACTGCAGCCATGGAGGGAGGCACCACACAGCTCAGGCAAGCAGGCAGGCTTCAGGGGAAATTTTTAAAAAAAGATCAGGTTTGCCCCTTTTTTCTTCCTTGGACAGAACCTGCTTTCCTGGGCTGCTGCCAGGCAGCGTGCAGGACTTCCTGCAGAGCCCCTAAGTTGCACGGAACCCAGTGATTCACTTTGTGGCTGTAGGGTCAGCAAACTAAAACTCCTTGGAGGGGTTTTAGTTTGCTGTGCCTAAGTCATTTAAGGTGTATTACGACCCCAAATTTCCTACAGTGGCTGGGATTAATGCTCAATACACTGCTGAGGTGTGCAAACACCATTAAAATGGTGCAAAAGCATTTAGCCTGCTTTAAAGTGTTGTGCACACATGGCCCTCATTTCATCTACACATGGCCTATGTCTGGTGGGGGTATCTATATATTAGTCTACACCAGCCCAATTGCTTCACAAGTATAGATGATGATGATTTACTATGCACTAAACTAGTCTACTGTGCAGTAAAGTGCACATGTGGATGTGCCCATTGGCTATATCTACACATGTGCTTTACTGTGGAGCTGACTAATTATCCCCTCAGTAAGTAAAGCATAACCATCAGGAAGGAAGGAAGGAAGACCCAGCAAATTACAGATCAGTCAGTCTGACATCCATCCCTGGAAAGATCCTGGAGAAAATTTTCAAGGGTTCCCATTAGCAGCAGACTGGCACAGATCATTGAGAACTCCTGGCACTCTGGTATAGTGCCCAAAGACTGGAAGAAGGCCAATGTGGTGCCTATCTTCCACAAAGGGAGGAAAGTGAATTTGGCAAACTGTAGGCACATCAGCCTGACCTCTATCCTGGGGAAGGTCTTAGAAAAGTTTATTAAAGAGGCCATCCTTAATGGACTGGCCAACGCCAACATCCTGAGGGACAGCCAGCACAGGTTTGTTGTGGGTAGGTCTTGCTTGACCAATCTCATTTCCTTCAATGACCAGGTGACCTATCACCTGGACAAGGGAGAAGAGATTGATGTCATACATCTTGACTTCAAAAAAGCCTTCAATTTCGTATCCCATAATCACCTCTTGGTGAAACTGGCCAATTGTGGCCTTGGGTCCACCACAATCCGCTGCCTGGGAAACTGGCTCCATGGTCGGACCCAGAGAATGGTAATTGACGGAAGTCAATTATCATGGTGCCCTGTGACCAGTGGGGTCCCCCAAGGCTCTGTTTTTCGACCCATATTGCTCAACATCTTCATTAATGATGTAGACACTGGAGTCAGAAGTGGACTGGCCAAGTTCACTGATGACACCATACTTAG
Source organism: Crocodylus siamensis (assembly GCF_052110815.1). Lineage (NCBI taxonomy): Eukaryota > Metazoa > Chordata > Crocodylia > Crocodylidae > Crocodylus > Crocodylus siamensis. Next base: position 30,913,146 of record NC_143398.1, on the reverse strand, counting down.
GGGCAAAGCATCCACACCAGAAGACAGGAGAGCGATCCAGATGGACCTGGACAGGGTCAGCAAATGGGCAGATGAGAACCTGATGGTGAAAAGTGCAAGGTTCTCCACCTTGGGAGGAAAAACCTGCAGCATCCTTATAGGCTCGGCAGTGCTACACTGGCTAGCACTATGGAAGAAAAAGACTTGGGGGTCATCGTTGACCACAAGATGAACATGAGCCTGCAATGTGATGCTGCAGCTAGTAGAGTGACCAAAACACTGGCTTGCATCCATAGATGCTTCTCAAGAAAATCCCGAGACATCATTCTCCCTTTGTACTCAGCCTTGGTGAGGCCACAGCTGGAGTACTGCGTCCAGTTTTGGGTCCTACAATTCAAAAAGGATGTGGAGAAACTTGAGAGAGTCCAGAGAAGAGCCATGTGCATGATCAGAGGTCAGGAAAACGGACCTTATGATGACAGGCTGAGAGCTATGGGGATCTTGAGCCTGGAAAAGCGCAGGCTCAGGGGTGATCTGATGGCCACTTATAAGTTTATCGGGGGTGACCACCAGTATCTGGGGGAATGTTTGTTGACCAGAGCACCCCAAGGGATAATGAGGTTGAAAGGTTATAAACTACTGCAAGACCATTTCAAGCTGGACATAAGGAAGAATTTCTTTACTGTCCAAGCCCCCAAGGTCTGGAGTAGCCTGCCATTGAAGCTGGCTCAAACACCTACATTGAACAACTTAAAGAAAAAATTGGGTGCTTATCTTGCTGGGATCCTATGACCCCAGCTGACTTCCTGCCTTCAGGTGGGAGGCTGGACTTGATGATCTTCCGAGGTTTCTTCCAGCCCTAATGTCTATGAATCTATGAATCCTCCTGAGCACCAGCCAACATTGCTTTGTTGCTGGAAGGTCTTGCCTACCAACCTTGTCTCTTTCTATGACGAGGTGACACATTTCCTGGACAAGGGAGACAAGGTTGATCTCATATATCTTGATTTCAAGGAGGCCTTTGACTTGGTCTCCCATGATGTCCTCATGGCTAAGTTGGAAAACTGTGATCTTGACCATCTCACGGTCCAATGGCTGGGGAACTGACTCCAGGGTCAGACCCAAAAAGTACTGGTTGATGTGAGCAAATCAACATGATGCGAGGTGACTAGTGGCATCCCTCGGGGCTCAGTACTCAGGCCAGTACTCTACAATATTTTCATTAATGATCTGGATTCAGGCGTCAGATGTGGCCTGGAAAAGTTTACAGATGACACTAAGCTATGGGGAAAGGCAGTCACACTGGAGAACAGGTTGGGGCTACAGGCCCACCTGGACAGGCTCACAAGGTGGGCAGACCAAAATATGATTGAATTTAATGCAGAGAAGTGCAAGGTGCTCCACCTTGGGAGGAAAAACAGTGCTACGCTCACTAGCATCATGCCCAAAGGAGACTTGGGGGTCTTGATTGACCACAAGAGGAGCATAAGCCACCAATTCAATGCTGTGGCCAGCAAAACAAAACAAACTGCCATGCATCCACCAATGCATCTCAAGCAAAACCAGGGATGTCATCCTCCCACTCTACTTGGCCTTAGTGAAGCCGCAGCTGGAGTACTGTGTCCAGTTTTGGGCCCCCCACTTCAGGAGGGACATGGATAAGCTTGAGGGAGTCCAGAGGAGAGCCAGAGTATGATCAAAGGCCAATAGAGCAAGCCTTACAAGGAGAGGCCGAGGCAAATGGGACTCTTTAGCCTGGAGAAGAGAAGGCTCAGGGGGAACTTGGTGGCAGCCTATTAGTACATAAGGTGGGTATACCAGAATCTGGGACAGCAGTTGTTCACCAGGGCTCCCCAAGAGATAACAAGGTCTAATGGCCACAAATTTCTGGAACGCCAATTTAAATTGGGCGTAAGGAAAAACTTTTTTATGATCTGAGTGTCAAGGGTCTGGAACAGACTTCTCCCAGAGTTGGGACAAGGACCTACTCTGGACTCATTCAAATGGTGGGTGTTTGGATAGTTATCTTGTAGGGGGTCATTTGACCCCAGCAGACTTCCTGCCTATGGCGGGGGGCTGGACTCAATGATCTTGCGAGGTCCCTTCCAGCCCCTAATACCTATGAATCTATACATTCACCCATATTACAGAGTAGTAAGTGAACTCCACTGTAGGTTAGTACTGTGTGGAATAAGTACTATCCTACAGGGCAGTAGTTGCATGCACCAAAACAAATGTGTAGGTGATGACTAGGACTGGCTGGGGCACGAGGGCTAGCTTTGCACTGTAGCACACTCATGCCCCAGCGAACCCCTCCGCAGCACACTGAGCCAGGGCAGAGCAGCCCTGAGCTGGTAGAGTGACTCCCCAGAGCCTGACAACCTGGGGCTGCTCCACCCTGGCTCAAGGTGCTGTAGTCCTGGGTGCATGTGTAAACACTGTGCCTGGAGGAAAAAACACCACCATGAATTGCACCGGAGTTTATTGTTATGTGCTAATGGCACACTAGATGCACCCATTATATTTTTCCTATCTAAGATGGACAGTAAACTGAACTTGGATATATCTGACTGCTCAAAAGTGAAATGCTTAGTTCCAATCTTAGTTATTCTGATACAAATCAGAAGTAACTCAGTGCAAGAGGTACATCACTAGCAACTTGCCAGTGCAGGATTGTTTTGTGTTACCATTTCCTAGGAATTTGTCTCACCTAATTTGAAGTGGGTGAAAGGTAAAGGAGCAACTGCAAACTTCATGGTTCATGGACTTCTTAGATATAATGTGCTTGTGTGAGATATAGTGGCTTTAGGACTTTCACAGAGATGTTGGTGCCCCTACATTATACTCAGTGTTGAACTGTGTTTTAAAGCACGGGAAACCAACAATGTTTCCAAACCCCAGAATTCAAAAACAAGGACTTTAGGCCTTTATAAAACACATTTTTGAGAGAAATAAAATGGGATTAAGTCTTTTATAGAAAAGGGGAGAGGAAGAAGGTCACAAGTTGTAATACCGGAGAAGACTTATAAAAAATACTTAAATGTTTTTGGGAGTTTTAAAGAGATTATAACTTGTTGTTCAAATTTGATAAAAGCTTTGATCTGTTTGATTTGCTGACTGGAAGTAGTGCCTGGGGATATCTTCTTGCAGCAGTCCATTTCAGGTTGTGGAAATTCAGTTTATCAGATCCTCCGGAAAATAGTTTTTATGTAATCAGCCCTGAGAACCTGCCAAATTTCCCTTCTACTTTGTCAGCTTTGTTCAGTCTTGGCTTTTATTCTGCTTTTAATCAATTCCTTTCATGATACAAAGAAATTCACAAATTTTTACAAGGAAAAAAGGTAATTTCTATTTCTAGGATTAATTTAGAACATACATTGCAGAACACTGGATTTCACAGTTTTTATTAAACAGCCCTATTAAATTTAGTCCTGTGTTCATTGAACTTTATTTAACACCTTACATTTCACATGAATGTCACTGTAATGCTTTATTTTAGGCAAGTATTCTAGATTACTAATTGCTTCATTTTGGGTGTTGGGAAGCAATATTACATTTCTTGTTTCCAGGAGCATTTAATATTTCAAAACAGATAGGTAACAGAGAGGTGAATAGCTGCTTTTCCTGCCCTGAATTCAAAGAGTTTATGAATGCATTAAGATACTTTGTTTTAGTGGTAATTAGGAGCTTCAAGGTGCTCAGAACTTTTGAAAAATACACAAGTATTTAAATGTGAATTAAGCAGCTTAATTTTAGGCTTCTATTTTATCTTTTCACTATGTTGGAACAGATTTTTGATAAACTACCAATACCATGTCCTTTAGGACAGCTCTTTTGGGTCCCTTTATTGTTTAATCTGTCTGTTCCTGGGACTTTCCCTACAATTCCCTGAGCTGTTTAAAAAAAAAAAAAGATTATGAGGTAATATAATACCACTTCTTGAAGATTTCAAAACCTCTCCTCTCATAAAACTGAAGCAAAGCAGATTTAGGGCCTTATCACGTTACACTTAGGATAAGTTTTTACAGCGAAGCTTACTATGGTCTAAACAAAACATGTCTTAAGCAGCAAAGCCATGGAACATTCTGGTGGACTAGTGTGAGCAGGTTCAAGACTCTGGTGAGAGAAGGATGGGGGATGATAATCACCAGCACTGGAGCTGCTTCAAGATGCCAGTAAGGTCAAATCAGCAAACATGAAGAGTCATCACAGAGGGGGAAAAGATACAAAAGGAGATGTTTCAGAGCAGCAAAGGGTCCCTGAGAGGGGAACCCAAGACCACTATGGACAGAGGACACACTATCAACCTGTCTCACCCACCCCACTTGGGGGAGGGGTGAGTCTTTGCCTCCAACATCCAGGCTGCTGACATCTGACATTGAAGAGGGAACCTCAGATTGAAACTCACATACTAGCCAAATGTACTTTAACTCTGTGCAGCTCTAGGACTGGTAGATATAGAATTTTTTGCATTATTCTTAACTGCTATCTCTATGTATCAATAAAACTTGACTATTATTGAATTGCAAGATCATGGTTGGTCTGGGGGTTTGGGTCTGCCTGGAACAAGGTATCTGGGTCATAAATCCAGTGCTAACACCTTAAAGGTAACATGTGACAAGGCCCTTAGTTTAAATCTCAAAATAAATTTCCCTTCTGTCAGAATAGTGAAAAAATGAAACAAGTTGCCTAGGGAAGTTGTTGAATATCATCCACTGGAGGTTTTCAAGAAGAGGCTGGGGAGCATTACTCTGGGGTAGTATAGCATAGTATAGCCAGTTCTGGGCGCCGCACTTCAAGAGGGATGTCGACAGCATGGAGAGGGTCCAGAGGAGGGCCACTCACATGATCAAAGGGCAACAGGGCAGGCCCTATGGGGAGAGGCTATGGGACCTGAACCTGTTCAGGCTCCAAAAAAGAAGGCTGAGGGGGATCTTGTGGCCTGTTATAAACTAGTCAGGGGGGATCAGCAGGCATTGGGGGAGTCACTGTTCCCCCAAGCACCACCAGGAGTGACCAGGAATAACGGTCACAAGCTGGCAGAGGGTAGGTTTAGGCTAGACATCAGGAGGCGCTACTTCACGGTCAGGGCGGCTAGGATCTGGAACCAACTTCCAAGAGAAGTGGTGCAGGCTCCTACCCTGGGGGTCTTTAAAAGGAGGCTAGATGGACACCTTGCTGGGATCGTTTGACCCCAGTACTCTTTCTTGCCATGGCAGGGGGTTGGACTCGAAGATCTGCTCAGGTCCCTTCCGACCCTAGAAACTGTGAAACTATAAAACTATGAAGCATTAGTACATTTTACATTTGTGGAGGGGTTTGGACTAAAATGTCTCTCAGGTCTCGTCCAATCCTATAACACTAGATCTACCCTTTTTGACGTACAGTATTTTAGTCTTGCTAATCTCATGCCTTCCTTTTCTCAGAATCAAGAATTCTATCATGTCTTGGTAACATCCTCCCAAGTGTCCTGTCACTTTCACATTTACAAAGTATTCACCCTTATTAGGAGATAAATAAGATGACAAAAAATATTCAAAATAGCCACACATCTACCAGCCCTTGAAGGAAGTACAGTAGCCATTCACTTATGCCCTGTTCTCCTTTTTGTTCCCTGTTGCTGAGCTTATGGTACCAATTTGACAGAGAGCTGTGGAAAATGTGCAATCCCAGGAAAGCCTTGTGAACTCAAGAGAACAAAGGCCCAAACTAGATTTATAGAGCAAAGTCCCTTAAACAGGGACAGAACAGAGTGACATGTAAACTACCAATTTACTGGTGACCTCTGGGAGAGCAACGCTGGTACAACTTTAGGTAAAACTGACCAACACCCAGACCCTTGGTTGTTTGAGTTTTCTCTTTCCTTTACCTTCTTCTTTTATTCCCAATGTTAAAAATAAATAATACTTTGGTTTTAAAAGGATATCATTCCAGGTCATAAAGTCCTGAATGCAAGAACCATGGTTATTGTACCTAGAAGGATCTGGTGAGTAAGTAGGTTCACTACATTGGATAGTACACTCAAAGACAGGGTCTAGGGAAGGTAGTCATGTGGTCTGACACCTAGGGAATGCACATAGAGATCAACTAGTTCACAAAGAGTCCCACACCATTTTAGGTGTGATCATTGCTAAAAATATTATCATTATCAAGATCATTATCTCTAATTTACAAACACAAAAATGAAGCTCAAGGCTAAATACAAGTGTTCCCAGCTTTGCCACTGGAACTCAGGAGTTCCTTGCACCTGGGAACAATCTGTCCCCTTGCCTATTCTGCCTTTTATATTGGTCAGTTCTAATTTGATTCACTGCAGCATGTTACTCTCATTAGTGAAGGAAAGATACTGCTGTGGCACTGAAAAAGGTAAAGACCATCCACACTATCTGTTGGTATGAAAATGGACAGGCCAGTTAACCAAGAAAGAAGAGAAGAAGAACAATGTGAAGGCTATTAAAATTCCTCATAAGAGCTGAAAATAGTTCTAATTGAATTCAGTCCTTTATGTTTTTGGAAGCAGTTTTATTCCAGGGCTTCACAAGTTTCAAAAAATTATGATGTCATTAGGTAATTTTAAGTGCACTTAAATCATAATTAATGTGTTTATAGCAAAATTAATTTAAAAAATACAGTGTCTGCATTAAATAAAATATCAAATGGAGCACAAATGCAAATTGTAAAGCTGTTACTTTGTTTCTGAACAGAAAGGTCTCTTTTGCAATGTTATTTCTACCCCAGAAACCTATTAAAATATAAAATTATAAATAAAAACATAATATCCAAATTTTCAAAAGCATGTTGTAGTATCATTAGTTTCACCTCCAGATTAGTATATCATTTGTCTTTTGGCTTGAGAGGTAATCAGGCTCACTATTTGCCTGCTGTGTTTGCAACTGTGAATGCCAGAGAAATAGCTTCTTAGTACTAAGCCTAAGCTTTGCTGGCATGTGTTTTGTGTGAGACAGACATTCATATAAATAGGACTGTGATATAAATAGGATCTTTCAAGGCTTAGCTGCTTCTTTGTTTCTATCTTGATCTGAGTTTAAAAGGCTAGAATGAATGGAAAATGTACCTGTGAAAGGGATATCAGATATACTCAACAGTGACTGATGACTCTACTGGTCCATCACTTTTTTGATCCACAAACTTCCATCTGCACTTGGTAATTTTTGTTTTCAGAGGTAGTTTTTCAAAATCTAAAAAGAGGACGTTTTTATACTGTTTACCTTTACAAATGCCTATAGAAATAACTATAATCATAAGATCACAGCAATTTACATTTATATAGAATCTTCATTGCAAAGTATTTTACAAACTGTACATAGGAATTGGCCCCCATACTTCTACACTAAAAAATCCCATATATCCTATACTTTGCAACTAAAACATCCATCCATGGAAAGAAATACAGAAGTACAAAGCCTTAGTATTGCCACCTTCGTTGTTAGGCTATCCAATGAAAGTGATTGATACAACCATCATATTTATAGACCGGTCAAAATTTTCACACTTTCTTGCAAAATATGCAACATCCTGTTTTAAAAAGGGATGGAGCTATCAACATGTCCGTTGATGTCAGCTAGACTCTTGGGTGTTCTTTTCTTCTGAAATTCATAGCTGTAGGACTCTCTAATTAGACACCCAAAATTAATATACACTTCTGAGAAATATAATACATCCTATGACTTCCCTCAAGATGCATTACGGCATATATCTGGGAAAGAAGTCCTACAGCTTGATTCAAAACCCCAGTCTCTGATAACTACCACAGATTCCAAGTTATTCCTCTTCACTATTCCAAGTTATTTATTGAATGTGCATTTAAGGGAGAGAGTGCCATTTACTAAATCATTTACACTTCTCCATCTAGGTTTTCCTTTGGATCCTGAACTTTGTATGTGAAATCTAGCAAATTTCCTTTGTTTACTTCAGCTGCCTTTAGCAGTATTTTATTAGGTGGCAGCATTATGTGAGTGCTTAAATGGCATGCTCATAAATTTGCGTTGAACTACTGCTGTATGTAACATGATTGAAAGTGTTATGAAGTTGTGCAATGGGATGCAATAGTGCCTCTTGTAAATGGTTTTTAATAGGTTTAGAAATGTTTACTGTGGTGGTGAGAAGCCCCCACGGGCACCAAGGGGGCTGGAGGTAGCCCCAAGCACCCCCATGGCAAATAAACAAGCCCCCTACACCCTGGCATACTCAACTCCAGAAGCGGGAGCAGGACCAGAGCCAGAGCCGCGGTCGCGTTAATGAGCATTACGCTGGCTCTTTAAACAACTAATCCATGGGCATGGTGGTACCCAGCAAATTGTGGCAGCTGATGCCACGGGAAATTTAAAAATCTGCTGAAAACCAGCAGAGGGGAGAGACGGGGAGGTAGTGGAGGCTTGCAGGGAGCACGCAGGTCAGGCAACCCTAGTAGCTCCACAGGCTGGTAAGAGCAGCCAGGCAGACACTGCCTCTCTACTGAGGCAAAGGAGATAGTGTCAGGCATACCAGCTACCTGAGAGTTTAGTGGGAGCATCTCTCTCCTGTGGAGAGGAGAGAGGATGCCGAGCAACCAAGAAGCACAGTCATTTGGGATCGGGGCTGCGGCTTCAGTGATAATAACATCTAGATGACTGGCCGGTTGTAAGCAGCAGATGCCAGACCCCTATATCAAAGAGGGGCTCTCAGAAATTGGCTGAACAACTAGTGGACCATTGAAATAGTTGGTGAGTGGATGGGGTGTAGTGGAGGCGGAGCCCTGAGGAACACTGCAGCACGAATGTGAGTACCCCTGTTACCAGGTCCCCTGGAAGAGGAACATCCTCCTTTCATCCAGTTACATCAAGTCATGGCAGGTGAGTTGGGGGGTGCCCCAGTCAAGGGGGATGGTACGGTGCTCACAGAGCCCACTGGAGGTGCCACATTTACTATTTGCAGCCAAATCTTCCCATTTTAGTACCTAAACAAAGAATGTTAATAAGGAAGTTTGACTACAAACTGCAACGGTAGGAGAAGTTAGCTTTGTTCATCAAGACTATAAGTGATGCACCTGGAAAGGAGTCCCATTTATTTCAGTCAGTGTTTTATGGGTGCCTGGTTCCAAAACTTTCATGAACTGGTCACTTGTTGGCAGCAGTGGAATATCCTCTTTGCCCTTGAATCCCTCAGTATGGATGGAAACTGAAATGCACTCTAGAACCGATGGACTTATCCCTTGGCCATGTCATAAAATGATACTATATACCTTATATCGCAGCTGAAGAGAAGGTTCAGTTTCATGTAATGCTCTGGAGATAATGAAACTATATCGAAGAGCTAAGCAGAGTTCATTCTAATCATACCTACAAGGTTTACTGTGTGTGATGCATCGCTGTCACTTTCTCTGCTAACAATGATTGCATCTAAAAACTCATACCAAAAAAATCAAGAAGAAAATATAGAAGCCCTGTGTTGCTAAAGGGTTTACACAAGTGCAAACCATTTGATTTACTGTGAGGTGTCTATAAAGCAGCCCACTGTCTTCTAGACCCAATTTTTCTATAAAAATATTATTTCTGAATAACAATTGCAATTTGCTATAAAATGTCCCAGTGCATTTTCTAATAACACTGTACAGTTTTTATTGTTCCATATATAAAAACGGTGTTGAATATTATGGGTAAGAAGAAAGATTAGTATCCATTATGAACTGATATTAAGGTCGATGTAAAAAGTACTGTGCTTAAAAAAAATCCACCCTCAGTGATATATGAATAAAAGTTTTGTTCTCACACCCGTGGGAAGTAGCCTCTCTTATTAGGGAGTGAATATTGTAATATTAAAAGGATAAAGCATGATGTAGTGACCCTTTTATATGACCAGTAGGAACAATAATAGGATTGCATTTAAAGGAGAATTTATTGAGCAAACTGCCAGGTAAAATTACATCAATGTAATGTGTCTTTTTGGTTTATTTTCTTTTTTGTATTTTTGTAAATTCTGGAGCTTTTTGCATGGGTGATCTGGCAATGTGGATCTCTCTACTGACTCCTTTTGAGTTGCAAGAAGGCCTGGTACATCTCCTGTTGTCTTTTATTTGGAGGGCAATGGTTACTTTTTCTAATCATGCTTCCACTATATGAGTAAGACTCTACCACAGTCTTATCCACTCTCCAGTGGGAAGGATACTCCTCTCCTGTAATACTCTTTTCCCCATGTATTGGGTTCCACTGGTTGCTCCTGTCTTCTTATCCCATTGCCCCCAAAACAGCCATATAACATCTCTCCCATGCCAGGAACTATGGAAAGGGAATGAAGTAGGCTGCGAAAGTCGGACTAAAAATGAATTAATACCCAACCTAATATTAATAGAAAATTGTTTCCAGGATCTACTGAACTCTGATCCATGTCTCAGTTGCTCAGCATATTGCTTACATTGGCATTATCATTCTGACTCAAGTGTGAGAAAAAAATTAGAAAAGACTAGTTCAACTCCACAGCATAAGTAAGATACTTTTTCTGATGCTCTGCTGTATGAGTTAGCACAGAAAATATTTCCTTTATCATGGCTGGGGATTTCTAAAGAATTCTTTAAAGTGGGGCTAGCCCCACAAATGGTTTTGTTTTTTTTAAAGATGTTTTTTAACAGAAAAGTGAATGAAATTCTGGTCTCAGGCTGCTGGAGTCCATTTTCATGATTACATATGCCAAGGAAGCTTTCTGTGTAAATCAGCATATGGACCAATTTCCATGAGGTCAGGAGGCTCTTGCTGCTCTTTCATTTTGAGCTCCTATATATCTCTATGCATTACTGCCTCCCCATGCAGCTGTTTATACTAGATGTTCCATATTGCATAGGAAATCTCCTCCAAATCTGTACTGCCAGCTTAAAACCAGCCAATATAGGGTGCTTAATTCCAGATGGCAAACTGTTCTTCCTTCTTCAGAGAGTGAAGCCTCAGTTCTAATCCAGCATACTGCATGTAGACACACACGTTCAAATATCCACTATTGCTTAAGTATGATCAAGCAAAGAGTCAGTTTTTCAAAGCAGAGATGAATTCAGAAACCTCCAATTCAAGCCATAGCACATCCCTGCAGGCCTGGGGACTGAGGAGCTTATGGTCTTTTCCAAATCCAGCTCTTCTGTGTTATATTACAGAAGTCAAATGACTAAGCTTCTGCGTGGGATGTCAGCCAGTTCTTAAATAGACTCTGTAACCTTATTTTTCCTAACCTGTTTAGAATTAAATCTCGAGTTCTTATTCTACACTACAGCAGCTGAATGGTAATCAGGTAGGAGGCTGAAACTAGTGATTGAATCTTTCCATTCAGAGTCCTGCTGGTGTGATTTTTATTAGGTTTTTTTTTTTCTTTTCTTTTTTTAATAAAAAAGGCAGAAGGCTCATAACCTGTCAGCTGCTATATAATATTCTGATTTGCTGGTGAGGAGCAACCAATTACTGTGAAATAACTACTCTCAGAAAAAATATTCCATTTAAACAGAACTAACTGAGTCAAGGTTCAAAGAAATATGTCTGGTTCAGATTCTGCAACTTTGTTAATAAATTGTCCATCATTCTTGCAGGGCAATCTTAGCAGGGAAGGTAAATTGCGATTCATTTAGTGGCCTGTCATAAACCAGCATTGCAATGGTACATTTGAAATGGTGAATCTAAAAGTTACCTGTTTAAGGAACACAAATGAAGGGATACGGCCCTCTGAGACACTCTTCAATCCCTGTCAGTGCTGTAATCAGAATCTGAACTGATGTTTGAATTGGAGTTTCATTGGTTAAAATAGCAGGATGCTATCCACTTGGCTCTGACATTTGCTCCCCTTGTGCAATCAGGGTTTGTGCAGGACATGTATATTTTGCTCTTAATCATTTATTATCTAAAATAGGATTTTTCAGAAAGCCAAATGGCTGTCAAGCAGGAACCGAATCAATTGTCTAAACCTTCTAAATGACCTTCCATATCTCCAATTTTACTATCTGGAGTGTTGGATTTAACTCATCTATATCATTTACTCTGGAAATTGTGAGCATAAAATCTATTTTTTTGCCAGTATATGGGGGCCCCTCTATATGTGCAGGTAAAGGCAGAAATGGGATGTAATGCACCATCCACACAATTGTACCTCCTGCCATGCCACATGTGGCATGCCACTTTAAGGGCCTGAATCTAGCAGCCAACAGGTTCCTGATGAGGGCAGCCATTTTGGACCTAGGGGTCCCCATATAAACAGGGTAGATTTGCTGCTCGAGGTCAGGCAACAACATCGCTTGGCCATAGGGCTGCTGGTATTATCTGGAGGTAAGGGAGGAACTGTAGGGGATGGTCAGGAGGTTCCTGGTCCTGGGCATGACCTAAAACTGCACCCTGCCAGGAGTGGGTGGCCTGGTGGGGCTCTCAGTAGTGTGGGAGCCCCCAGGAAATGCCAGGCCAGTTACCCCCCAGTGAAAGGCTGGTAGGGGTGCCTTAACAAAGTATTGGATCAATACTGGCAGTGCCAGAATCTGTGGGACTCATGATGGCTAGGAGATAAAACAGCTGTCATCCCACAGCCATGGGGGTGCATGGAGCCCCCCAGAAGCCCCCAGCTTCAGGGAGCTTGGTTCTGAATGGGCTTCCAGAAATGGGACCTTGCTTTTTGCCACTGCAGGAGGAGGCCATGCTCAGGCTCCCTCTGCACCAGCAGTAAGGCATGATGGAACCAAATGCATGTGTTAAGGCAATGTGGGCTTCTCTCAGTCCCAAGGAGGAGAGTTGGGGGCCAGATACGGTCTAGGCCGCCTGAGCCCTGCAGGAGTTCAAGACCCCAAGGAGGAGAGTTGGGGGCCAGGTATGGCTGTGGGCACCTGAGATCTGCAGGGGTTTGAGACCCCAACAGGGAAGTTGGGGCTAGGTATGGCTGAGGCCTCCTGAGCCCTGTGGGGGTTGGAAACCCCGAGAGGGAGGGTTGGGGCCAGGTGTGGCTGTGAGCACCAGAGCCCTGTGGGAGTTCAAGACCCCAAAGAGGAAAGTGGGGCCAGGTACGGCTGAGGCCACCTGAGCCCTGCAGGGGTGCAAGCCCTGAGGAGGAGAGTGGGGGCCAGGTGTGGCTGAGGCAACCTGAGCCCTGTGGGAGTGTAAGACCCCGAGAAGGAGAGTCGGGACCAGGTACAGCTGAGGCTGTCTGAGCCCTGCAGGAGTTCAAGACCCCAAGAGGGAGAGTTGGGGGCCAGGTATGGCAGAGGCTGCCTGGGCCCTGTGCAGGTTTGAGGCCCCAAGGGGGAGAGTGGGGCCAGGTATGGCCAAGGCCACCTGAGCCCACCAGGGAGCAAGCCCCAGTGAAGGGCAGCTCAAGGGAGGGGCAGAGTACTAGAGCCCCAGTGAGGGGGTATCCCCAGCAAAGGGGGCCAAGATCTGTAGCCCCAAGTGAAGGGCAGTGTGCTAGCCCAAAGGGAGGGGCAGAGTAATGGAACCCCAGTGAGTGGGGAGCTCCAAGTAAGGGGTGGAGAACTGGAGCCCCAAGTGAGGGGAGTGATGTGGAACCCCAAGGAAGGGGAGCAGGAAGTCTTTGGATGCCTGAGGTCGAGGTTTGGGCCAGAGGCTGAGTGAATGAGGGGACTCAGCCCCAGAGAGAGAGAGAGGTGAGTCCTAACCCTGATAAGCCCTGACCCCAGACTGACTCTTACAGAACGTGCCTGTTTGTGCACTCTGTTCACGTGGCTCGGGAGCAAGGCTCCCTACCAGCTCAGTTAAGAGGGATCTGGGGGGCTTCCCCTCTGGATCTGGCTCAGCTGTGTTGGTCCCTCTGCCCCACTTACCTTAGGGGGTTCAGCTGCTGCTGCCCCCGCTGCTGCTTCATTCGCCTCTGCTCCAGGTCCGGTAAGGGGACACATGTGCGTGCAGGATACACGTGTGCACTCGCAACCTTGACTTGGAAGATGTTGGCATGTTCGCCCATGACACCAAACTTTGGGGCAAAGCATCCACACCAGAAGACAGTCAGGTGATCCAGGGTGACCTGGACAGGCTCAGCAATTGGGTGGACGAGAACCAGATGGTGTTTAACACCAAAAAATGCAAGGCTCTCCACCTTGAGGAAAAAAACCCTGCAGCATCCTTATAGGCTCGGCAGTGCTACCATGTCTAGCACTACGGAAGAAAGAGACTTGGGCGTCATCATTGACCACAAAATGAACATGAGCCTGCAATGTGATGCTGCAGCTAGTAAAGTGACCAAAACGCTGGCTTGCATCCATAGATGCTTCTCGAGCAAATCCCAGGTTGTCCTTCCCCCTTTCTAATCAGCCTTGGTGAGGCCACAGCTGGAGTATTGTGTCCAGTTTTGGGCTCCACAATTCAGAAAGGATGTGGAGAAGCTTGAGAGAATCCAGAGAAAAGTCACACGCATGATCAGAGGTCAGGAAAGCAGATCTTATGATGACAGACTGAGAGCCATGGGGCTCTTTAGCCTGGAAAACTGCAGGCTCAGGGGTGATCTGATGGCCACCTATAAGTTTATCAGGGGTGGCCACCATTATCTGGGGGAATATTTGTTCACCAGAGTGCCCCAAGGGATGACAAGGTTGAACAGTCATAAACTACTACAAGACCGTTTCAGGCTGAATATAAGGAAGAATTTCTTTACTGTCCGAGCCCCCAAGGTCTGGTACAGTCTGCCAGCGGAGGTGGTTCAAGCACCTACATTGAACACCTTCAAGAGTAAATTGAATGCTTATCTTGCTGGGATCCTATCATCCCAGCTGACTTCTTGCCCTTTGGGTGGGGGGGCTGGACTCGATGATCTTCTGAGGTCCCTTCCAGCCCTAATGTCTATGAAATCTATGAAATCTAAAATAGCTAAGCAATTGTTGGAAGAGTGAGTTGTCCAGGTGCTTTGTACAGGTAGACATTTCTAAAAATGATTGGGAAAGTGCAGATTAGCTTTGCTTATATGGAATACTAAGCAAATGTGTAAGAATGAGTTTTCATCCTTCTCATGATTTCAGGAGCCTCCATATACTTTTGGTCCAGAATATGAGGTCATATTTGTGGTGTCCCCCCCTTTTGCTCAATAGTACATTAAGGAAGTAGAAGTCGGCAATGTTTTTGTGCAGAGTACCCAAACACTCGCAACCTTGACTTGGAAGATGTTGGTATGTTGGAAGCAGATGGCAAGAGTCATAAAGGGTCCAATCCTTGTGGCATTTGAACTCCAGCCCCTTCCCCACCATTTACTCTGAGGTGTGTTTGCCAATATCTTTGTGTGCCGCTCACTGGCACCTATGCCAGGGTTGCCTAGTGTTTATGGCACTCACTTGAAAGAGGGGAGACCTGGATCCTGGTCTCTGCTCCCAGATCTCTATATGCATATTACATTACATAGCCACTGATTACTAGGCAGAAATAACTGTGGCAACAGGAAACAGAATGCAAGTTCCCAACTCCCATGCGAGTTATGTAACAACTCAGCTACAGAAGCACACATCTTCTTATTTATTTTCCTTCTATTCTCCATAGGTCATGCATTTTTTTTTATTTCTAGTGGCCTATTTCAATTGTTAGGCTTGGATGAAGTTTAGGCATACCTTGGCACCAATATAAATTGAAACTGTGTTGGACTTAGATTTTAACCCCTAATTAGCCTACATCCAATTTAGAAGCTTTGCCTCTTCTAGGACCTTTTTTTTTAACCTCTTGTGAAAACATATACCATATGGAAAGTTTTCAGCTTCTTCACAAAGTACCAGTTTCAAATGGCAATTTAGGTGTCTAAATGGGAATTAAATGGAGTCTGTAGCCAGCAGCTATACAATACATTTACTACCCCAAAGCATTATTAGCTGCCATTTGTACTTCAAAGTTGCCTAAGTGTGTACACTAGGCTTTTCACACATAGCAGCGATCCAAATCCAGCATATAAGTTTCTGAGCATTACCTAAACTCTGTTAAAATATTTATTGGTGTCAGGAGCTGCCTAAACTTCACAGATGTCCCTTGTCTAGTAGTTAAAACACTTGCCCGGGAAGTGGGTGACCTATATCCGTTTACAGCCTAAGGAAATTTGAACCTACATCTGCTCCTTCCTAAATAACACTCTAACCACCAGGCTCAGAGTAAGATGTATGGGAGCACCCTCTTGAAGTGGGCCACTGGACAAGCTATTTGTGAGTATAAATGGAGATCTTACCACATAAACAACATCAGATTGAAGCTAGAAGTGTGATGTGTTATAAACAATTGCCTATCGGGCAGCTGGCCTGTTTCCCTAACCCAGAAAGTCTGACTGCCAGAACACAACCAAGTCTCTTTCACAAGTTGTTATTCTTCAAGAAAGCAGTCTGTTCACTGCAGGTTACCATTTTCAGAGGCCCTTTTAAGCTTTCTGCAGGAAGAATCTGCCTCTCCCCCACAGTCTCTTTCCAACTGAGACACTGCAGGCTTATATAATCACTGGATCCTTTCCCAGCTAGGTCTGCTAAATGAACAGAGCTGTCTGACCCTGGAGCCCTTGGGCCTTAAAGGGTGCTTGTAGGCATGCGGGTGCCTGTAGATGCTGTGGGTCCTTTAATTAGAGTGGCTCCTGAGAGGGGCAAGTGACCCTATTAGCCTCTAAAACACTTCCTGATAGTCATAATTTTTGGAAGATTTATTCTTCTACCTCTGCAATGGAGCATTTGTATAATTAAATTTCTGTTTCTTTTGGACCTGTGTTAAATTTGTTTATTATTTCTGCTATTAGTGCTGACAGGTCCAAACCAAGGTCAGTGTAAGATGGGCCTACATCAGGAGGTAAAATAAGTCAAAAGTTCCTTCCTCAAAGAAATTGTCTAAGGAAAATATCTTTATGAAGAGCTCAAACAATAGACTCAGAGACTATGGCTAGAAACCATCATTACATAATCTTATCTGACTTCTCCGATACCCTGAGCCATTACATTTCATTCAGTTACTGTGTTCAGCTCAAAAACTTTTCCTTGACTGAAACATATCTTCCCAAAAGGTATCCAGTCTTGAACTGAGGGCTTTGATGTTAATGTTTGCACGCAACAGCGGTGTATTGCACAATAATTCCAGCTGCCGTAGCAAATTTGGCAGCATAATGCGCCTTAAATGGCTTGGGACACAGCAAACCAAAAGTCCTCTGAGGAGTTTTAGTTTGATGCCCTACAGCCACGAAGTGAGGCGCTGGGCTCCATGCAGCTCAGGGGCTCTACAGGAAGCCCATGCAGGCAGCCTGGCAGCAGCTTGGGAAGGCAGTCTCCACCCTAGAAAAGAAAAAGTGGTGAGCCTGATCTTCCTCTCCACCCCCCTCTGAGCCTTCCTGCTTGCTTGCCTGAGTTGTGTGGGGGCCCAGTGCTTCCTTCCATGGCTGTGGTGCTCCCTGGGAGCCCCCAAGTTGCATGCCTGTGGGCGGGTGCCACCTGTGGGGTGGGGGGGTCCCACCACTGCCATGGAGGGAAGCACCAGCCCCCCACAGCCCAGGCACCACTCTGCCCACTGGCAGCTCACCCTCCCTTCCCCACCGCCAGAGAGGCAGGTAAGTTCATGGGTGTGTGCACAATATGGGGGTTTACTTGCCCCTAAATTGAAGCAGCATTTTTAAAAATCCACCACTTCAATTTAGGGCTCCTGTTTCATCTATACATGCCCCCAAGTTACTGATTTGCATAGGGTTGTACAGGAACGTGGGTTTGAGCTTGATATTGGACAGCAATATCTCCTCCCCACTATGTCCTACTCTAGAACTTGTTACCAAGTGACTTGATACAGTTCAGCTGCAAAGCAGGAAGGAGAGAAGGCAGGCCAGTTCTCAAGTAAACAGATATCCAGAGTGCTAGGATACAGCTTTTTGAATCACAGAGAAAAAAAAAAAAGGAAATGCATTTTGTAACTCCTTTAAAGAGTCCCTCTTCTCATAAATGTGCACAGCACTAACATAAACTAGAGTTCTGTCAGATATCTGGTCTGTATTTCTGAAAAGTGATGTATCTGGCAAGTATTGCCCAGAATGTGACAGGGGGAAGTGGTTAGAAGTTTTAGGCTGAAGTCAGTCAGAAAGCAGGGTAGATATACACCTTTAAAAACAGACTAAATGAGTTATATAGAGAGAGCGCAAGTTTTCATGAACCCAAGTTCACTTCATCAGATGCTGTGCATAAAGCAGAGTATAAAGTAGAGTGAGTGATTAGAATAAAATAGGTGGGAGAACTTTATAACAGAATATAACAGTCAAATATTTCATACTTTGGAATCGCATACCAACAGAAATAAGATTAGGAAAATAACATGCTCATTTTGAAAAAAAACCATTATTACTAAATTTTCCACGTAAGAAGTTAATTATTGTGTATTATGACAACTAACATCAGAATGAAACTGTGTATTAGTGAAAAAGACTTACTTTTGACGTTGTTAATACCTCTTAAATAGCTGCTAGTAGAACTTGGAGCTTTAAGTAGATATATCAGTAAATAAGAACCACAACATTCAAATAATCTAGTCCAAATCTGTGGCCACTATTGATCAGATTGAGTGCTTGCTTAGTACATTTCTGGATGACATCAAGCAGGGTAGCATTGATAAGACTCTTGAGGGTAAGGTTAGGATCCAGAATGACCTGCATAAACTGGAGGCCTCACCAGTTTTGGGGCCCACACTTCAAGGATGAGGACAGACTGGAAAGAATCTAGCCATAGGCAACTGGTAGGGCATGCACGGGGTGCATGTGCCCCCCACAAAAGGCCGGTGTCCCCAACGGCTGACACTGACATTGTTGGTAGGGCTGGTGCTCCCCCTGACAGGGCACCGCTGTTGGCAGCTTCTGCAGGTGCCTCCCCAGATTCAGGAGGTACCAGTCACTCATGAGTCTAGCACAGAGTAACAACAATGATTAGGGGAGCAGGAAGTGAGATTTATGAGGAAAGGTTGAAAGAACTAGGGTCATTTAGTCTGTAGAAGAGAATTTCTACAAGGGAATTTCTAAAAGGGAATTTCATAACAATTTTCAAATACCTGAAGAGTGATTATAGAGAGGATGGATACAGGCTTTTTCTCTGTGTTTGTATGGGACAGGACTAGGAACAATGACCACAAGCTACACAAAAGGGAATTTAGGTTGGAAATTAGGAAGAACTTTCTTACCACAAGGGTGGTCAAGAATTGGGACAGCCTACCTAGAGAAGTTGTTGGACTCTACATCCTTGGAAATTTTTAAGAGCAAACATTGAACTTCGATAGTTTAGTCAAGGATGATACTGCCTTGAGTAGGGCCCTGGACTATCTAAACTTAGGAGGTTCTTTTCAGTTCTACTTTCCCATGATTATGCTAAGATGCAATGGACTAGAGAGACTACATTATACAGAAGTCTGTCAGAATTTTCAGTCTGAAAAAATAAGAGAGCTGAATGCCCTACTGGATAGTGGTCTTGAAAGGAAGGACCTTGACTTTCAATGTTTTGCCCATAACATTTAACAAGAAGGTCAAAGACCTTTTTAGAAAGTTCCAAGCAATGAGTTGAAAGCCCTGTTGGAGTATCTCTGTGCCCCCAAATATGGGACAGTTCAAGTGATGAAGCAGAATGGGAGAGTAGAAGTTACTCCCCCATATAAAAACTGGAAGTGTCCATCACTTGGAAAGAGGTGAGAAAATTGGTCAGAATATAAAGAGAGCCTGTAACAAAATCAGATGCTAGAGGATCACCAGCATCATACAAACATTTGTAAACTCCACAGATATTCATACTCCTCTGTTTATTGCAATTTAGCATCTCAAAAATCCCCGAAATCATTTCGTTTCAGCTGAGTTCATATAGTTTTGATTCCTAACCCAATTTGGCATAAATTTGGATAACATTCATATAAACTTCACAGTTTCTCAGTATATAGCATGATAGATCTCTTTTCTGTTTAAGATCGTCTTATCATTATATATTAATCTTTCCACTGTCCTAAGTAGGAAAGTACGATTGTGTTATTCTGCAAAATATCCTAGTATATTATAAAATATCTAACCATTAGTTGAAGTATAAATATCTAAAATGTGCCCTTTAACACAGGATGTGAGATTGTATATATTCTTATATGAAATAAATTTGCTAAAAAATTTCTGTGAACATTTGAAAGAAATGGTGATGTAGTGTGTCCTTGCTAGGACAAACTTGCAATTTGATTGTAACAGTGTCTCTTTTTGAAGAAAAAAATGAAAATTATCATGGAGTGAAATATTAATCATGTTTTACTGAGCAACTGTTAGCTTCATTGGTGTTTTGCCTATCAAGAATCTTTCAGCCTTCAAAGAGATGACAAATTGTATACTATTGATTCAGGTTGTTGCCATTTGTAACTGACATATTGCAAAGGTAGAATTTATCATTTGATTGATTGAGATTTGTTTAAACTATGGAGTTTCATGCTGGGTTGTCTCTGTTTTCCTTGAAATAATTTCATTTTACTTTATAAACTGTTTGTTTCACTCTACTGGAGCTCATTTACAGTTTAACATTGACTCTCCTTCACCTTTCCTTTTATTGATGCCTCATTCTCTTCTTCTACCTACCGTTCTTTGACTTTGTGTTTAATCTTACCTGTATGATACTGAAACTAAATGCAGAGCAGTCATGAATTGCTAAGATTCATAATAAAGATGAACTTAAGAAGAGAAAAAGAAAAAAGATTTTACCTACCAGCAACTCAGTTCTAAATTCTGTATTTCTATTGCAATGCTTGAAAAGCTGGTACCTCCATCACCAAAGGCTGAGTTTTTATACTATTTCTGATACTACAAGTACCCATAAGGTAAAACAGAGAACCCTGAACTCAGGCATTCAAGAATTAGTAATAGAACAACTGTGGTAGTGTAGGAGTGATGTTGTAGCCATGATGGTCCAAGAAATATGTGAGGGGCAAGAATGTGTACGGGTAATATTTTTTACTGAACCAAAAAAAAGAGAGATTTAGACAAGGTGCTGCCTTTTACCCAAAAGCTTTCTTAAATCTCTCCTAAAGAGGGGGTGATATCTTTTATTGGACATGCAGTTGGTCCAATAAAAGATATCACCCCCCAAAATCCTTGTCTTTCAAAGAGTAGAGAATTGATTTTCAGTTATTCTGTTTTCTACAGGCTAGATCTTGTATATCATCAATTGCCCTCCAGCATGTCCAGGCAGGAACTTGCAGGTTTAGGTCTAAATGTATTTAGTGTATTTAAAGCCTTCTGTTAATGATTGTGTCCATTTCTGAGCCCAAACCTGCTCTCCTTTGGAGAATTTTGGCTCAAATGAAATATTATAACTTGAAACCACCTTTACTATGAGTGCTTGAGTTTTTGTCTGTTGTCTTATATGGAACAGAATTACAGTAATATACTTGGTCAAGGTGAAATAATAAACCAAAGAGTGGAGGACTTGTACAATCAGCTGAGACCAGCTACACGTGCAAAATATCTTTCAAAGGTCCATCCAGCTATAAAGTTAAACCTTGTAAATTTGTTATAACTTCATAGCTGGTTGCTATCCAGCTTTAATATATATTCATAGCAGGGTCTGCTCCTGTGTCTGGGTTCCCCATCAGCTGACCAGATTCCAAGAGACAGGGGTGCAGCTGGGGCTGGGAGTCCAGCAGCTGAGAGGACTGTCAGCCCCAACATTGCCTGGCAGCTTTGGACTCTGGGTACTGTAAAAAAGAGTATTATGACCTCGGTGTCATTGGACAGATATATGAACTGGGAGAGTTGGTATGGGTAAACCAGGAGGAAGACCAGTGCCAAAAGTTACATAAGAAATTCAGTGGACCTTATGTAGTCATCAGAAAATTGTATGAGATGTGATATGGGGGCAACATTGGACCCCTGCTGAACCAGATGGGACAACTGACACCCAGGAAAAAGCCAACCTATTAAATGGGTACTTTACTTTGGTCTTTTATCAGTCCCATGGGACACCCATGCTCAGTATGGGACAGGGAGGTCCAGGTGAGGGAGATCCCCTGCCCTCCATTAACGTTAATCTCGTGAAGGAACACCTTAAGAGGCTGGATACCTTCAAGTCAGGCAGCCCTGACAATCTGCACCCCAGGGCACTCAAGGAGCTGGTGAGCATCATAGCCCAGCTGCTGGCACGGATCAACCCCGACAAGTGCAAAGTGATGCACCAGGGGAAGAACAACCAGCACCATACCTACAGGCTGGGGAACTCCCTTCTTGTCAGTACAGAGGTGGAAAAGGATCTTGGAGTCATCATTGACTCCAAGATGAACATGGGCCGGCAGTGTGGGGATGCAGTCAGGAAAGCCAACCATACCTTGTCATGCATCCACAGATGCATCTCAAGCAGGTCCAAGGAGGTGATACTCCCCCTCTATGCAGCACTGGTCAGGCCGCAGCTGGAGTACTGCATCCAGTTCTGGGCGCCGCACTTCAAGAGGGGTGTGGACAACATGGAGAGGGTCCAGAGGAGGGCCACTCGCATGATCAGGGGGCAGCAGGGAAGGCCTTATGAGGAGAGGCTATGGGACCTGAACCTGTTCAGCCTCCAAAAGAGAAGGCTGAGGGGGGATCTAGTGGCCTGTTACAAACTAGTCAGGGTGAACCAGCAGGCACCTGGGAAGTCCCTGTTCCCCCGAGCACTGCCAGGAGTGACCAGGAATAAAGGTCACAAGCTGGCAGAGGGCAGGTTTAGGCTAGACATCAGGAGGCGTTACTTCACGGTCAGGGCAGCTAGGGTCTGGAACCAACTTCCAAGAGAAGTGGTGCAGGCTCCTACCCTGGGGGTCTTTAAAAGGAGGCTAGATGTACATCTTGCTGGGGTCATTTGACCCCAGTACTCTTTCCTGCCATGGCAGGGGGTCAGACTTGATGATCTACTCAGGTCTCTTCTGAACCTAGAAACTATGAAACTATGAAACTATGGATCTCTCGTGTAGTTCCCAAAGACCGGAAGAAGGCCAATGTGGTGCCTATCTTCAAGAAAGGGCGGAAAGTGGATCCAGCAGACTATAAGCCATTCAGTCTGACTTCTGTTCTGGGGAAGATCTTAGAAAAGTTTATTAAAGAGGCCATCCTTAATGAACTGGCCAATGCCAACATCCTGAACTTAATGAACTGGCCAATGCCACACAGGTTTGTTGCCGGTAGGTCTTGCTTGACCAATCTGATTTCCTTCGACAACCAGGTGACCTATCACCTGGACAAGGAAGATTGATGTCATATATCTTGACTTCAAAAAAGCCTTCAAACTGGTATCCCATAATCACCTCTTGGTGAAACTGGCCAATTGTGGCCTTGGGTCCACCATGTTCCGCTGCCTGGGAAATTGGCTCTGTGGTCAGAGCCAGATGGTAGTAATTGACAGAAGTCAATTATCATGGTGCCCTGTGACTAGTAGGCTCCCTCAAGGCTCTGTCCTTGGACCCATATTGTTCAATATCTTCATTAATGATGTGGACATTGGAATCAGAAGCAGACTGGCCATGTTCACCAATGACACCAAACTTTGGGGTAAAGTGTCCACACCTGAAGACAGGAGGGCGATCCAGGCTGACCTTGACAGGGTCAGCAAATGGGCAGATGAGAACCTGATGGTATTTAACACTGAAAAATGCAAGGTTCTCCACCTTGGGAAGAACAACCTGCAGCATCCTTATAGGCTCAGCAGTTCTACACTGATTAGCACTACAGAAGAAAGAGACTTGGGCATCACAATGGCTTGCATCCATAAATGCTTCTCAAGAAAATCCCGAGACATCATTCTCCCCTTGTGCTCAGCCTTGGTGAGGCCGCAGTTGGAGTACTGCATCCAGTTTTGGGCTCTACAATTCAAAAAGGATGTGGAGAAGCTTGAGAGATTCCAGAGAAGAGCCACACGAATGATCAGAGGTCAGGAAAACAGACCTTATGACGATAGGCTGAGAGGTATGGGGCTCTTTAGCCTGGAAAAGTGCAGGCTCAAGGGTGATCTGATAGCCACCTATAAGTTTATCAGGGGTGGCCACCATTATCTGGGTGAATGTTTGTTCACCAGAGCGCCCCAAGGGATGATGAGGTCAAATGGTTATAAACTCCTGCAAGACGGTTTCAGGCTAGACATAAGAAAGAATTTCTTTACTGTTCAAGCCCCCAAGTTCTGGAACAGCCTGCCATCAGAGGTGACTCAAGCACCTACATTGAACACTTTCAAGAGTAAATTGGATGCTTATCTTGCTGAGATCCTATGACCTCAGCTGACTACCTGCCCTTTTGGTCAAGGGGCTGGACTGAATGCTCTTCCGAGGTCCTTTCACAGCCTTAATGTCTGTGAAATCTGTGAGATGAATTGGCAAGAAAGCTAAGTGGACAAATATCTGTGGTGCACTATAATTGGAGGAAAACCTATTTGCACAGGGCAGAAATCCTGGCCTGATATAAGAGCTAGGGAGGCCTGCTCGTCATCAGCCAAGATGTTGGCAGATGCTTCACAACAGAACCCTCATTAATACAACCCCCAACAGGTTCAAGAGAGCTGCTAGAAGATGTTTCTGGGGCAAAAGACATAGGATAGAATTCATGGCCAGATGTAAATGAAGATAGTAAGTATGAACAAGTACTTGGGGTAGGATCAAGGTTAGGTACAATAGGAAATACCCCAAAGCTACCAAAACCACTGAGAGTCCACACCCCTTAATCCCCAGGTAGACCACAGCAAGTGCAGATAGTTTAGGGATTATATATGTCACAACCAAATTTGATAAGAGTGCTGGCTAACACAGGGTTAAGCATACACAAGTGCTGACAAGCTGTGGAAAATCCCCAGAGGGCTAGTGAGCTCCATGCATGACCCCAGGCTTCTCAATCATGGCTCTGCCATGAGGTAACCTGAATTGGCAACATGCACATGCTCAGACAGGCACCAGAACGCACTGGAACTTTCCACAGGGGAAGCCTTATGATTGGCCACACATTTCATATTTAAGGCTTATAAGTTTCCGCCCACAGCGGAGACCAGACCAGAAGGAGACCAGACCAGTCTGAGAGCAGAGACTGCTACTGCAGAGACTGCCTCTCAGGAGACCCTTTTAGGCCTAGAGCCCTGCTTCGCTTCCCAGAGCTCCGCTGGTCTCCCCACCGCTGTTGTTTCTGGGGGCATTACTCGTCTTCGTTTCACTCCGACTCTGATTACTCGTTTACGATTCTGATACGATCTGACCACGATTACCTGTTCATGTTCTGGTTTTATTCGACTCGTTCTCGGCTATCTGTTCTCCACCATCCGTTTGCTTCTCGTTCTTCATCACTACGTTACGGCTTTGATTTCTCGTTCCACGTTTACTCGAGTTGTTCCTGATCATTCGACATCATTCCTGTTATCAACCCGGCACCGTTTCTCGTCCACTGTTATCACGTTATCGTACTCGTTTGTAACCAAGTTGACCTGCCTATGCTACTTTACCACCACCGTAGCATAAGTAAACAATAAAACTTGTTCTGTTTTTGAAACTGTACGTGTCCTGAACTGCTCTGACTCCTTGCTGTTAATCCCACCTGTTTGATCCGCACTTGGCCCACCGTGACCTTGGGGCCCCATCCCCAACAATATGGTGTAATTTTGGCTGGATGAGGTGGCACATCCAACTCTGTGTGTGTGTGTGTGTGTGTGTGTGTGTGTGTGTGTGTGGTGTTGGGGTAGTATAAGGTAAATGTAATATATGTAACAACAGATAGAATTTAGGGGGCAATCTGAAGAGTTGTGATGACTGTTAATTTGGACTACAATACCTAGAAACCCCTGGGAATAGGGAAAAAAGAACAGGCAGTTTGAGGCTGGAGTAAGGAAAAGAGAGAGGAACCTGGTCAGCCTTACACAAGAGGAGCACACAGTGAAGCGGGCGATCCTACTGGCTCAGTCAGCCAGGACTGTGGACTGAAGGAGCTGGACTCAGACTGGTTTTAGCTGGAGGCTGCTGTTTGAGCACTCTGGAACTAAAAGCTTATTTGGGGACACTGTCAGAGGTACGTGTGTGTGTGTGGTGGTGGGGGGATTAAAGTACTAAGGGCCAAGGAGGTGATCCTCCCCCTCTATGTGACACTGTTCAGGCCACAGTTGGAGTACTGCATCCAGTTCTGGGCACCACACTTCAGGAGGGATGTGGACAGCATTAAGAGGGTCCAAAGGAGGGCAGCTCACATGATCCGGGGACAGCAGGAAGACCCTATGAGAAGAGGCCACGGGATGTTAACCTGTTCAGCCTTCACAGGAGAAGGCTGAGGGGGGACCTGGTGGCCATCTATGAACTTACTGGGGGGACCAGCGGGGAATGGGAGAGACCTTGTTCCCCCAAGCACCTCCCAGAATAACAAGGAATAATGGCCATAAATTGTTAGAGACTAAGTTCAAACTAGACATTAGAAGGCACTACTTCACAGTCAGGGTGACTAGGGTCTAGAACCAACTTCGAAAGGAAGTAGTGCCGGCTTCTACCTTGGGGGGTCTTTAAGAGGAGGCGTCATGATTACCTAGCTGGGGTCATTTGAGGCCAGTTTTCTCTCCTGCCCAGGGCCAGGTGTCAGACTAGAAGATCTGGAAGGTCCCTTCCGACCCTATAGCTGTGAATCTATAAGTATATGTACCATGATATTATTATTTCTTTATCTTGTATATGTTCCCTCCCTTTCGACTGTTGCCTTGTGATCCTAATCCCTATGATTTTCTGTATAAATTCAGAACTCCCCTCTTTCTTATGTGTTTCTGGGGCTGCAGGGTGGCATAAATTGATGGAAGTGTCGAATTCTGAAGGAGAGGGTATTTTACAAATGAAGGAAATGGGAATTTGTGGTCACAGATGATAAGGCTCAGGGCAAACTGCTGAAGTGAGTGTATACATTTTGTTTGTTGTGTGGGATTTTATCAGGGAAGTTGAGTAGCAGGAAAGGGGGTATACCCTAATGGGAGGGGGAAATGCACATAATCCACCAAGTGTTTCATGTCCTATATTCAAATATGGAACCCTATATTGGGGAGCAACAAGAATGGGATGAGTGACATGAACAATTTGAAATGGAAGCTTTCATAGATTTCATAGACATTCGGGCTGGAAGGGACCCCGAAGGATCATCGAGTCTAGCCCCCTGACCCAGGGGTAGAAAGTCATCAGGGATCATAGGATCCCAGTAGGATAAGCATCCAAATGTGTCTTGAAGGTGTTTAAAGTGGGTGCTTGAACAGCCTCCAGCAGCAGTCTATTCTAAACCTTGGGGGCTCAGACAGCAAAGAAGTTCTTCCTTATGTCCAGCCTGAATTGGTCATGGTGGAGTCTGTGACCATTTGATCTTGTCATCCCTTGGGGCACTCTGGTGAACAGACATTCCCCAGATCCTGATGAGAACCCCTGATTAAATTTATTCATGGCCACCAGATCACCCCTGAGTCTGCGCTTTTCTAGGCTGAAGAGTCCCATAGCTCTCAGCCTTTCATCATAAGCTCTGTTTTCCTGACCTCTGATCATGGATGTGGCTCTCCTCTGCACTCTCTCAAGCTTCTCCACATCCTTTTTGAATTGTGGAGCCCAAAACTGGACGCAGTACTCCAGCTGCGGCCTCACCAAGGCCAAGTACAAATGGGTGAATGACATACCAGGATTTGCTTGAGAAGCATCTATGGATGCAAGCCAGCATTTTGCTCGCTTTACTAGCCACAGCATCACATTGAAGGCTCATGTTCATCTTCTGGTCAATCATGACCCCCAAGTCCCTTTCATCTGTAGTGCTAACCAGTGTAGCACTACCAAGCCTATAAGCACGGTGAGGTTTTTTCCTACCAAGGTGGAGAACCTTGCATTTTTCAGTGTTGAACACCATCAGGTTCTCGTCTGCCCATGTCATGAGCTTGTCGAGATATGCCTGGATCACCCTCCTGTCCTCAGGTGTGGAAGTTTTACCCCAGAGTTCAGTGTTATCAGCAAACTTGGCCAGTCCGCTTCTGACACCAATGTCCACATCATTGATGAAGATCCCCTAAGACACAGCCTTCAGGGACCTCACTGGTGACAGCCCACCAAGATGATTGGCTTCTGTCAACCACCACCCTCTGGGTCTTACCTCAGAATCAGTTCTCCAGCTAGTGGATCGTGGTGAGGTTGACGCCACAGTTAGACAGTTTTGCCAAGAGGTGATCGTGGGATACCAGATTGAAGGCTTTTTTGAAGTCAAGATATATGACATCAATCTCTTCCCCCTTGTCCAGGTGATAGGTCACCTGGTCATAAAAGGAAATGAGATTGGTCAAGCAAGACCTACCTGCAACAAACCCATGGTGGGTATCCCTCAGGATATTGCCATCAGCTAGTCTGTTAAGGATAGCCTCTTTGATAATCTTTTCTAAGACCTTAACCAGGATAGAGGTCAGGCTGATGGGCCTGTAGTTTGGCAGATCCTCTTTCCTCCCTTTTTTGAATATCGGCACCACTTTGGCCTTCTTCCAATCTTTGGGCACATCACCAGAGCAGCAGGAGTTCTCAAAGATCTGTGCCACGGACTGAGCTATGATGCTTGGCAGCTCCTTAAGAACCCTCGAGTGCAAACAGTCAGGGCCGGCTGACTTGAAGGTGTTCAGCCTGTCAAGGTGTTCCTTCAATTTGTCAGCTTTGATGGAGAGCAAGGAACCTCCCTGACCCACAGTGGCATCCCGTGGGACTGGTGAAAAGTTGACATAAAGTACCCATTTAGCAAGTTTGCTTTTTCATGGGCATCAGTTGTCAGTTGTTCCGTCGGGTTTAGCAGGGGTCCAGTGTTGCCCTTGCTTTTCCTCCAGGTACCTGCATATCTAGAAAAGGATTTTTATTGTCCTTGATATTGTAGCTAGCTGGAGTTCCATCACAGCCTTGGCTTTCCTGGTTTGCTTTTGGCAGGTCCGGACCAGAGCAGAGTATTCCTCCTTCAAGGTGGATCCAGTCCTCCGACCTTTATAGGTCTTCCTTTTAAGATGCAGGAGGTCCACCAGTTTCCTGGAGAGCCAAGGGAGCTGCTGTGCCCTTTTGCTCCCTTTCCCCTGAGATGGGATAGACTTTGCTTGCACATCCAGGATTGCTCCCTTGAGGGGCAACCACTCATCCTGAACTCCCCTCCCCTTTGGGTTGTGGACCTTTAGGGCCTCACTGACAAGCCTCCTTAGTTTGTCAAAGTCAGCTTTCCTGAAATTGAGGACTTCTGTATTACTGACTGACTTGCCAGCTTTACAGTGGATGATGAAAGCGATCAGCTTATGGTCACTGTCACCCAGTTTCCCTTCAATCATTAGGTCACTGATTAGGTCATCCCCAGTTGCCAGTATGAGGTTCAGCAGTACTTTACCTCTCATTGGCCAGTAGACTTTTTGTATCAGATAGAGGTCATCTACACATGAGAGAAAACTTTGTGACCACTCAGATTTGGCTGAGTGCTCCTCCCATGAGATATCTGGGTAGTTAAAGTCTTCCCTGACAAACATGCACTGGGAGCATGCGGCCTCAGCCAATTCCCTGGCAAATTCCAGGTAAGATCCTGACTCTGGGGTCCCTCCCCCCCACCGAGGGAAGGAAAGGTGGGTGCTCCCTCCACTAACTTGGCTTGTGTGCTAGCAGCTTGGTCGCATGGCTTCCTAGGGGGCTGGGCCAAGTAGGAGACGGGGGGGCCTGACCCTCCTTGACCTACTTAGCCCAATCCCAGCTGGCTAGGCTCCTCCCTCCATGGTCCCCTGTTTACCTGGGGCAGGCCGGGGCTCATCAGGTAGGATTACAAGCACCTTGCAGATGGTATTGGAGACATTGAGATAGATCTGAGGTTAACTGGACTAACTCAAGTAGGGTATGGAAACCTAATCCAAGAATAATGTGAACAGGGAGAGTCTTCTGGACCACAGTGGCTGTGATGTCATTGAGAGACTAGTGATGAATGGCAGCACTGTGACAGCTCTGATCATTTTGAGAAGAAATGGCCAGAGAGAAGGTAGCATTCTGAACAGGGAAACTGAGCTAGGCAGTGCAGAGGGCCCCATCCACTGCTACTAGACCCAGAAGGCACCAAGGAAGTAATGACTGCTGTTGTCATAGGGTTGGGATACTACCAGGAGGGAAAGATAGGAGAAATAATTTTGGGAGAGCAGAGTACAATCATCAGCCTCCAAGGACTTCAGCTGCCATGGTAAATTCCTCATAGCAAAGGATGCTAAGTAGGATGCCTTGTTGGTTCTGACTTCCTAAAAAATTATCAGGTCACTATAAACTTTGCAGATTGTTCATGTTCCTTTCTGGGCAGGCATTTCCCCTCGTGCACCACAGATGGACAACTGAAGGCACTTGAAGTGGTAGTAGAGAAAAATCTAATGATACCTCCTAGAAGTTAAATGATTATCATCAGAAAACTAAATAAATGGTGCCATGAAGAAAAGGAGGGCTTATTTGAACCTAAATTCACTGATGAATTGGGATTCCTGGTGGAAACTTCAATGGTAAGAGACACAGGGGTGAATCCCAGTGCATTTTGCTAACATATCAGCAGAACCACAGAACTCATAGGCACTGTGATTGGGACATTTAAGGCAGGTGTGGATGTCCTGCAGGAAGACTCTGGAACACAGAGGTTGGGTGATATAAGATTAGTGAGGTTAGACAAGAATTAAAACCTTAGAGAACCAAGAGATAGCCTCAAAGGAATTCAGGAAAATTGGAACATGAGTTCATATTAAGTTATTATGTCCCAGATCTTGAGCAGGTGGGGACAATGCAAGAAGTCTTGCTGGGATATGAAGATGTACTCAGCCTTGGAGACCACAACTTAGGCAGACATGCTTAACAAAGCACTGGATCAATAGTGGCAATGTCAGAATCTGTGGGACCCCCAGTGGCTAGGAGATCAAGTAGCTGTGGTCTTACAGCCATGGGGGTGCATAGAGCCCCCCAGGAACCCCCAGCTTCAGGGAGCTTGCTTCTGAATGGGCTCCCAGAAATGGGACCTTGCTTTTTGCTACTGCAGAAGGAGACCAGGCTCAGGTTCCCTCTGCACCGGTAATAAGGCGTGATGGAACCAAATGCATATGTTAAGGCAACATGGGCTTCTTTCAGGCCAGCTATCGCTGGCCTCCCACCTGCCTCCAGGCATGCTGCCCACCTGTCTTGCCCACCACGACTTGTTGGAAATTAATAAGTTGTTAAATAAGGCAGGAGGTTGCCCATTTCTTGGCCTGATGGCAGGAGGCGCTATCTGCAGCTCTGATCCTCCCCTACACCACCACCCAAGCCTCAGATGGCATTCAGATGTTAAAAAGCACACCAGCCACACACTAGACTCCAGAATCCTCCTCATAGTACCCTCCTTTGGTCCCCCTGCTCCGGTGGCCTACGCCGCATTCATCTGGGCTGCCAAGCTCCTCATAGCTGGCTCCCCTCTTGAGCATGGTCATTATTCAGGACCTTTGGCCGTACACAGGACATGTCCTCACCTCCAAGGCCAGGAGGCGTCCCAGGCCCACAGCTCTGGGTGCCCCTCACAGTGGGGACCTGGCCCTTTTTACCTTCTCAGTCCTGGCCCCAGCATGTGCCAGTCAAGGGGGCACTCTACCTCCAGCCCCACACTCTCTCCAGGTCCCCCTTCCTGGATGTGGGGAACTGAGTTACTTCACACCATGACCTCAGGGTCTCAAAGGGGACTCTCACCATCCCCCCAGGGCAGCAGGTCGGGGTGCTACTTCAGATCTTACTTTCAACCCACACTCTGCCTCCCAGCAGTGGAGGACTTTCATATATTTCATAGACATTAGGGCTGGAAGGGACCTTGGACGATCATTGAGTCCAGCCCCCCACCCGAAGGCAGGAAGTCAGCTGGGGTCATAGGATTCCAGCAAGATAAGCATCCAATTTACTCTTGAAGATGATCAATGTAGGTGCTTGAATCATCTCTGATGGCAGGCTGTTCCAGACCTTGGGGGCTTGGACAGTAAAGAAATTCTTCCTTATGTCCAGCCTAAAATGATCTTGTAGTAGTTTATAACCATTTGACCTCGTCATCCCTTGGGGTGCTCTGGTGAACAACGTTTCCCCAGATACTGGTGGTCTCCCCTGATAAACTTATAGGTGGCTATTAAATCACCCTTGAGCCTGCGCTTTTCCAGGCTAAAGAGCCCCATGTCTCTCAGCCTGCCATTGTAAGGTCTGTTTTCCTGACCTCTGATCATGCGTGTGGCTCTTCTCTGGATGGATGACTGAGCCTGGTCAAACTGAAGCACCATCCTGCTTGAAATGCTTAAATGTAGGTGTTAAAACAAAACTTAAGTGCCTACAGAATTGGCTTGAATTGGGCCTCAAAAACTTAGGTTTGTCAATTCATTTTCCCAGATCAAATGCTAACAAGCATACTCAGGCAAAGGAGGAGAGAAGGGGGCGAGGAGGAATTTATGGAAACAGAACAGTAGTTGTGGGAATATGATTATCTTTCAGGTAAGGAGAAAATTAATTTATGATTAGATAGAGTTCTTGATTCTTTGGAGGTGAATTTGGACTGGATGAAGTCTGCTTACAGGATGGAGTTTCCCATCCCTTTCAGCCTGGTAATGATAGATATAGATCCAAATGAGAGAAAATCCAGCATCACCTAGGTCTATGATTCAATAATAAGCTATCACTTGAAAAAGAAGCTAGAGAAAAAAAATGAAGATGATGGACTTTGAGAAAATGAAACAAAATTATGACAGGCAGAGCACTGTGTCATTTCTTTAGCTGGGTTTTATGTTTTCACAGTCCAAAACAAACTTCACAAGCAATGTGGCAGTTGTACTGAAATGTCCAATGCTCATATCTTCTCTCATCATGGCTTAACAAGAAAGGTCTCTAAATATACTGAGACCAATTCTTAAAACAGCCTACTTATTCTTGATATACCAGCAGTTAAACATAAAAAGCTTCTTTAAAGTTCCAGTGTCCAGTTCCTTTAGTTTTTATAATTCATATCCATTAATCTCTCACCCTCTAGGAGGGTCAGGTTTGCAGATTTCATTGTCACAAAAGGCCTGGGAAGGGGGTAGGGAAGTCAGGCTGCCTGCAGCAGGCACCCAATGGCCTACCTGCCTCTGTGGAGTGAGCAGGGACAGAAGGACTCAGCTGGCAGCCACCTGTGCCAGGGCCTGCCAGATCCCTAGGCACCTGTGCATGCATGAACCCCAATCTGAGGTTGGGCAGCACATATCCCTCTCATATAGTGCATGTTATCTCACAAATGTAGCAAAATCTCACAAACAGCCTCTTTCCTCTGGCTCTGCAGGTTCAGCAGCTGCACATGGGGGAGAGGCACCAGCTGCCAGCAGGGATGAAACATCAGGTTGACTATCAGTCTTCACTGGGACCTTCCTTCTGCACCAGCTTCAGCAGTGGCAGAACCAGGAGTGGATGTAGATGCTAAACTGACTAGTCACCATGGTGGAGGAGTGACTGGCAAATTTGTGGGCCTGGTACACAGAGGATGTTGTGTGCAAGCTGGAGAAGGACGGCGTGGACCAGTCGTTGTGGGACAGGCTCCTGGCCTTCAAGGAGGGGCACATCGCCCTCCTTAAGAGGAGAGCAGAGGGCCAGAAGTGGCAAGCCACCATGGTGGCCAGGACAGTGGAGGCCACAGGGGTGCTGGATACCATCATGGCCCTGGCAGTCGACTTTGTCCCACCCACTGCCCTGCCCTTGGCCCTAGCCCCGCCTGCCCCCCAGCAGCCATCCTCAGCCAGCTGCAACCTCCCCAGTGGGCTTGGGCTGAGGTGCAGCAGTGCTTCCAGCAGCCAGGTCCCCCTGCTTCAGCACTCAACCTGGGTCCCCTGTCAGCCAGCTCCCCATGCCTGGATGCCCTCCCCCGCCAGCTTGCCCCAGCTGTATTTGGCCCCAGAGTAGGTGCTGCCTGCAGTGGGACCAGCACCATGCCCTGACCCTGCTAACTCCTGCCACTGGCTACAGGAGGGGGAGCTAGCTGCACCAGCAGAACAGTGGCTGCCCTTGCCCCTGTGCAAGCCCTCTTCCCACTGGCCTCACCATGGCATGTGCACCCATAGTGGTGCAGGCAGTGGCCAGGGTGCTAGCTGCTTGTCTCTGCCCTGTAGTTTGCCCCACCCTTGGAGGGCACACAGAACTCTGTACATAGTCTTCATGGAGAAGAGGGTCCTTTACTGATGGTGGGTGGGGTGGTTGGTGGTGAGGCTCTGTGGTTTGGGAGGAAGGGGAGAGAGGGCCTGTTGGGGAGGGAGGGATGGGATTTGTGTTTGTGGGAGGGGAATAAAGTGCTTTTGAGAAAACTGTCTGCAGTGAGTATGCAGCTAGGGGTGCGTGGTGGGGCTGGAGTCGATGGCTGGTTGTCCAGGTGGCCTGCAGCAGGGAGTGCAGCAGGAGGTGGTCCACCAGCACCTGTCACACATGGTGCTCTGGCCCCCAGTGCTAGATGTGTGGCTTACCTGGGACCTCGGTGGCAGGGGCCCACTGCTGTTGCTGCTACTATACCTGGTGCTTCTTGCACCAGGTGTCCGCTGCCCACTGTGTTTCCTCTGCCCATGCCTCACAAAAATGCTCCCCCCAGCCTTATAGATGTTATGCAGCACACAAGCTATGAGGATGACCCAGGAAATGTTGACCTCCGTGGCCTCAAGGCAGGTGGTGAAGGTATGCCTGCGCCCCTTCAGATGGCTGAAGGTGCCCTCCACCAGCGCATGGGGCTGGCCCCCGCATCTATTGAAATGTGTGTAGTGGGGGTCTAGCTGGCTGGTGTAGGTCTGCACGAGCCCAGGGAGGAGCAGGTAGGTGGGGTCCCTGATGAGGGGTGAGACCATCACCTCACCCAACTAGCAGTGGCACATATTTGGGCAACTGCTAGTTGTTCCCAGGGAAACACGTATATGCTCATCTGGACACTCCCATGTTTTCTGTTTTTCCTGTCTGAATATTGATAAACTTCCCCAGCGTTGCCAAAAAGAAGGCTTAAATCACTGGTCAGTAAAGTCAAGTTTGCACATTATAAAATACAATATTAGAAATTCAAAAAGCTGCAGATAATACAATTTGTGGACTATAGTAGTACAATTTATAAAGCAATACAGGGATGATCCATAAAATTAAATATTAATGTACCCTTTAAACAGAACATTTGCTGTTTCTTTTCCTAATAAACACATTTTCCCCTTTCTCTTCCATTAGAAATGACCACTACTTATTGCGCATGGATGCCAATAGGATATGCCCCCACTTATTTAGAAAAAAAAATAATGCCAAACAAACAAGAAATGTTGTTTTTTTAAAGTTTGTACAGTCATAAACTTTTACTTCTTTATATAAATAATTTATTATAAAGGAATTTGTATGAAGAAGTGTTGCTTCCACACCACAAGGCTTATCAAAATACTTCAGACTGCATGCAGCAATTCATTCACCTTCAGCCAGTTTTTGCTCTTCAGCCAAAAGTTATTACCTTACCATTGCCCAGTTGCTTCCTCAGGAGGAAATGGCAGCCATTTTAACACATCTGCTTGCTTCTTTTCTCCCCTGCTTCTATTCAAACAATCAAAAATCAATTTTCCTGTTTAGAACACACACCTCAGTTTTGGAGGCCTGATTTCTGAATAAGGACTGCATGTATGTGAGCAAATATGGCAATGTATATACATGAAGCAAGTATTAAGTTCACCTGGAGCTCAACTGATCTGGAAAAAAATGTGATTAATTAATTGAATAGATCTGATGTAAGAATTGTATCAGTAAGGATAGTGCAGAAAAGGGAAAATGTTTGGTTTTGGAACGGAGCATTAGCAAGGAACAGACCATAATCTGTTTCATTCAACAGTTTGTCCTTAGCAGACAGCCTGAAGGGATGCATTTTTTTCATGTTGAACACAATACTTTTGTTTTCCTCATGGTTATGTAAAAGACCACTTCAGGGAAAGGCTATGATACAAATAACGCTTAGCTGTAGCCTGAGACAGAACAAGTGTTGTTGTTGCAGTTGGAGTCACTATGATCTCAAGTCAGCCACCATCACATATTGAGCAGCGCCTTGCAACAAATAGTCCTGTTGGAGCCAGTTAGACTACTAGTGAAGAAAGGTATTTATCCAACATGTTGGTAGTATCTATCACTAGATTTCTTACCCACTAAACCACAAAAATATATTTCAGCCTGCTAATACTAATTTCAATATCGAAGAACGTCCTGACTCCAGTGCATATAGCTAAATAGCAATGCTTTCCTACCTGCCTACATTACTATTAATAAAAACAGGACTGGCTTACCTACCTTCTTTTATATAATCCTAGAATGTAACAATTATTAACTTGAATAATATGTTTCTCATGCCAATAGTGGATTGGGAACAGCAGGTTGGCTCTTTTAGGCCTGAAACAAAGTACTTTAGTTAGCACATCAATGCAAGATGGTTGTCTGATTAGTCATTGTAGCTGGAAGCTGTTATTTTCTACTGTATCTAAATATTTAGTGGCAAGAAGATCCTGATTGCCAATGAGCTAGGTTTTGTATAATGCTAAAGTACTTTTGAACCATTTCTCTATACTAACTTCATTACTTTCCAGCAATAAGTATATAGTAATTATTTGTTTTTCATTCAACATGCTTTAGTCAAACTTACTGCCATGATCTTTTCTTCCTCTTTTTTCAGGGTCTATACACTTAACATTAAAAGCAAGTTTCATTTACTGCTATTCCTGTTTCATTATATATAACTTCTTTATTTAAACAATTAAAATATACAAGAAACAGAAATAAAATAAAACCCTTGGTGGGCAAAGAAAAGCATAACAAAGAAACTGTACAGGATTTTTTTTCCATACATTTTTTCTTGTTGCTGGCTTAACTGTAGTTTTCTCAGTATCTTTATACAATAAAAATAATTTGATGAAAGCAAATTTATGCAACTAATATATTCTAGAAAGATCCGTCAGCACAGTTATTTCTTTCTAGATGGCATACATTAGGCTTGTAGGAAGGTAAGGCTGAAAGGGAGGGACCACATGAGCTCATCTAGTACAACCCCCTGCTCAAGACAGGATCATCCCTAACTAAGACATCCCAGCCAAATGTCTGTCTAACCTGCTTTTGAAAATATCCAAGGATTGAGAGTCCGCAATTTCTCTAGGCAACCTGTTCCAATGCCTGACCTCCCTCATAGTCAGGAAGTTATACCTAACCTCCAACCTATATTTTTTCTGCTACATCTTGAGGTTGTTGTTCCTAGTCCTGTCCCATATGGCCACAGTGGGCACGTCTACATGTGATACTACAGTGATGTAGTGATGTGCTACAGTGACAGAATCCACAGGTATCTACACATGGCCAGCACCTACTTCACCACAGTGGTGCACTCCCCCATTATAGCTCACCATAATGGCAAAGTAGCTGCTAAAAATAGCCATGTGCCCTGCATATGACTCGGTAGGGGTGGTTACTGTTGTAGGGCAATGTGTAGATGCACCCAGTGAATAGTGTATCCACAGACTCCCTATAATCTCCCTTCAGATATTTAAAAACCGTTATCAACTCCCCCCCAGTCTGTTCGTCTCCAGATTACATAACCCTAGTTGTTTCAGCCCTTCCTTTTAAATCATGCCTCCCAGGTCTCTAATCTTTTCTGTATCTTGCCAGACTCTTTACAAACTGACAGCTTTTTTCCTGAAGTGCGGGGCCCAAAACTGGACACAGGACTCCAGGTGACGCCTCACCAGGGCTGATGAATAGAGTGAAAGAATCACTTCTCTTGATTTCCCACAGAGACATTCCTGTTAATAAAACATAATTTGATGAGGATTTTTTGCAGCAAAAGTATACTGCTGGGTCACATTCAACTTACAGTCCATTTTAACACCTACATTCTTCTCTACAGTACTACTGCAGCCTAGCCAGTCAATATTTTTCTATGCAATTGTTTTGTTCTAAGTACAAGACTTTGCACTTACTCTTGTTCATTTCCATCTGATTGATTTGGAACAATATATCTCATTTATCCAGGTAATTAGGGATCCTAGCCCCACCCTCTAGCGTATCTGAAACTCTATGCAATTTAGTGTCATCCACAAATTCACTAAACATGCACTCAATCTCATCATCCAAATCATTAATGATGTTTAACAATACTGAACCCAGGACAGGCTCTTGGGGATCCTCACTTAATAACTCCTTCCAGCAAGACATTATGCCATTTGATTACTCGTTGAGCACAATAATCCAACCAGTTTTGTATTTACCTTATAGTATTCCCATCTAGTCTGTATTTCCTTAGTTTGCTACTTAGAATTTTATGGGAGACAGTGTCATAAAAGCCTTGCCAAAGTCAAGATTTATCACATGTACTTCTCTCCATCCACAGAGCCTGTTACCTTATCATAGAGGGAAATCTGGTTTAGTCAGATTTCATTTGTTCTTCACTAATACATGTTGGCTGTACCTGATCACCTTGTTCTCCTCTAGATGCTTTAAAATAGATTCCTTGAAGACCTGCTCCATAATCTTTCAAGGTATCAAGGTTAGACTAACTGGTCTATAATTCCCTGGCTCCTCCTTTCCTTTTTTCAAGATTGGTACTATATTTGTTCTTTTCCATCCATCCAAGAATGAATCAATCCTTTTCTTCATGGGTTCTTAAGAAAGGTAGTCAGTGGCTCCGAAATTATTCCAGCCAATTCCTTCAGTACACTATGGTGTATTATATGGGCCCTGCTGCCTTGAAAGCACCTAGGAAGGGGCCATAGCACCGTAGGCAGAGTGCTGACCAGTGGACAGTGGGGAAGGAGTAGATGGATCTTACCTGTCCCACCTCTTTCCACACTTTGACAACAGTAGCTACTGCAGCTAAGGATTAAGCTCTTTGCACACCAGCTGCAGCAGAGGCATCAGAACATCCCTCCCCCCAGGATTCTTTGCTACAACATGCTGAGATCAGCTATAGAAGGCAGGCAGCTCTATACCCAGTCATGCATGGGGAAGGGGTTGAATGGAATGGCACCCCTCCTGGTATTTTGGATGCAGGAGTTATAGCTCCTGTTCAGGTACAGCATGTTGAGGGGGATGGGGGCAGAGACGGGGAGCATGGCACAAGGAGTAGCCCCCAGGGAGCTGTGAGTCTGCTGCAGACAGTATAACTGTCACAGTTTCAAGGCCCCTCAAAGTTAGTGCATGAAGTAGGTGTCCCATTTCTTTTCTCTTCCCCTCCCCCAATTAAGCTATTGCGTCATTTAACTTGTCAAAGTAAACCCTAACCTGTCCCTCCTCTACTCTAGGCTGTTTGTCTCCTTCCTGATCTTTGCTACCAACTGTACTTATCATCTAGTAGCTCCTCCCGCCCATTCCACAGGACCTGTTACCTTTTCATCAGGGTTTCCTCTAAATTTTGGTTTTAAAAAAGTAATCCAAAATCCACATTGTTCTGTGATTAAAATGAAACACCACTAATATATGATGAAACCCAGGATCCCTACTTATCATAAAAGAAAACTGGTTAGTCAGGTTTAACTTGTTCTTGGTTATTTGTAAAGACTGAAATGAAAAAAGGACAAGTCAAAAAGTAAATATTTTAGTGTTCTCTGCATCATCCATGAGTAGATTGCTTTGTACTTTCTGTAAGGGACTTTTGGTCTCTTTTGGGCTTCCTCTTACTCTTGACATACTTGTAGAATCTTTTTATTGGCTTTTATGTCCCTTACCAGTTGTGTCTCAATTTGTGCCCTGGGTCAGCAGCGACATTTAGGGGGTGCATGGGAGTGCATGTGCACCCCCTGAGAGTGTTAGTGCACCCCCTGACTAGCTGCACTCCCCACGTAGGCGATGGGCATGGGGGGCAAGCAGGAGCACCATTGTCCCCCCTCAAGTGCCGGCCAGGGAGTGGGAACACAGTGGTGCTCCCAGAAGCATCCGCAGCCACTTCCAGAAGCTGCCGCAGCGATTGGCTGCCTCACCATTGGTGAGATTGGCCGTGGGGATCCCACCTCCCCCAGCTGGTCAGCGAGATTGGTCACTGACTGGTTGCTGGGGGGGGTCATGTGTTCCCTCCCCCCAACTAAGGCGGCACCAGTCGCCCATGCCTTGAGCTTATTAATTTTGTCCCTTTTGATCCATATTTCTTAACTCTTACCTAGTAATATGACTAGGTTTCCACTTTTTATAGGATTCCTTTTTAAGTTTCAACTCACTGAAGAGATTGTTGTCCATCCAGGCTCATCTTCTGTTGCATTCTCCATTCTTCCATGACATCAGGATAGCTTGCTCCTGTGCCCTTAAAAGGACCTCCATAAATGACAGTCAGTTGCCGTGGACTCATTTTACCCTTAGATATTCCTCCCAGGGGATTATGTCCACCAGTTCTCTGAGTTTGGTCTGCTTTTCTGAAGCGCAGTGTTTTTGTTTTTCTGTTCTCATTCCATACTCCCCATTGGATCTTGAATTAGCCACTATTCTTCCCATTTCCCAGTAATTCTGGAGGATTATGATCTCAAAGAGATTTTTTTTTCTCTAGTAATCCCTAAAGTTTTGGATCTCAGGTTGAAATTGTGTTATTTATATATTTATTTATTTTTGAGAGAACTTCAATCTCAGACCCAGCACTATGATTATGTGATGGTGTACTATTGTTTTTTCCAAGCCCTAAAATGTCTCCTACTGACTAATTCTGCCCTCTGTCTGTTCTATAAGTTTGTTTCCGAAAACATAGAACAAACCTTTAGAAGGCCATAGAACCTCTGACAGCACCTAATCAGTGATCCTCAAACCAAGGCTTCTCTTGTTAACTGTGTTATAGGAACAAAAAATAGGATGCTGCCTTCAATTTCTCTAAAATAAATTGTTTTTAAAGAGGCTGTGAGAATAAAATAAAGAAACTAAGGATCATAAGACAGGTCACAAAACGTTTTGAAAGATATACTGCTAGAAACAATTCAGTCTTTCTGTAATATTTCCAGGGTCATTTTCTCTTCACTTATAATAAATAGGAACATTTACATAAAAATGGTATTTTTGTTTCTCAGTAGTTTCTCTTCAAGTATAATGATATTTTCTTTGGTTGCTATGGAGATTAGGCATTTTAAGTTTTCAGTAGTTTATTCAAGGTGAGCAACAGCACTAGGCTAAACTGAAATCCATCAGTATTGTGTCATATTATCATCACTGAAGCTAGATTTTCAAAGAGCCAAAACTTAATCCCATATTTAGGCATTAAAATGAGAAGCCTGATTGTTCAGTGGATAGCCATTCATTTCAATCAGAGGAATTTCCATTTTACTTTTGAAAATAAATTTGTGTAATAAAGTCCTTAATTATAGATTTAAGATTTTATATATATATATGAGAAGAGAGAAATCATAATTCTCAGCCATATTTTGACAATTATGATCTTCCTCTTTTGACATAAGTAGGTAACACTTATACCTCTGAACTAGATCCTGAAGGCACAAATTAGGCACAATTCCAGTTGATCTTGAAGATTCTGATGGATCTCAGTTATGATCAAATATTTTTAAACCAAAATATTGCTGTGCACATATTGACTAATTGGGTCTTTATGTCAGAGGTTTGCTATAAACATTCTCATCCTTCTGCTCCAGTCCAGACAAATATTGTGACACCTTTGGTCATTGTAATAGAAATACTAGGGGCCATGCAAATATGCTAAAATAATGGTCCAGTTAGCAGTACTGCAGAGTTTTCATTCTAAGTTATGTTATTTTACCTATGCCATCAATCTGTGAAATAAATCAAAATGAATTCTAAGTATTATAGATTTTAGGAGAAGTGTCTTGTCTAGTTTCCCATCTTGGCCTATATGCCAATATATATTTTATATATTTTATAAATAAAAGGGGTCCTTATCTACACATAAGCAAATATTACAAGTTTAAGTCTAAACTCCTTATATGTTTTTCTTCACTCTGCCCTCTGATTGATCTTAGAGGAAGTACATAATCAGAAGAGTTGTCCATATCAGTTTAGACTGTTTTTTTCTTAGGGTGAACATTGTTTTTCTGAGGTGCTGCTTAATTAGCTACATTCAACTGAAGAACTGAAAAAAGGGTCTTTGCCCCAAACAGCACACATAATTTAACAGGGTAAGACAAGATACAAAGCAAATCATAGGTCAAAAAGACAGAGTGGAATAAAAGCCTGAATACTAGTGGTGGCAGCAGCAGTAGTATTAACAACAGGGCTACTTAGGTGGATGTTTGTCTTTCTGATTCAAGGTGTCTTTTTTCCTCTGGGTTTGTTTGTTTTTCCTGAATTGATTATTTATCTTTCCTTTAACTAGCTCTGTTGGCTTAGCACATTTGGTAAAAAAAATATTGCACACATCTGATAGTCTGTAGCTCCTTCAGTTGCATTGGGAAATGCTGGTCTTCAGTTAATTAAATTTTGCCTGGTTTCTGTGGTATAAAATGACTTACTTATTGCTTTATTCACCAAACAATAACACTGTAAACATAAAAACTGGGTGCAAACAATTTGATTACTTTTTTAACATAAATAATTTACTAGCTCTAATTAGAATATCATGCCTGCACAGGAATCCTCAGGGAATGATTCAAGAGAAAATGATATTTTCAAGGCAAACTTTTAATGAAACGTATTTGTATTAATTAATGCATTTTTCATTTAATTATGTAAGGTGACAAATTTGGCAGCACCACAGCCTGCTGATCAAAATCCTGTGGCTTCAAGTGTTTCTGCTTTATT
The DNA here is from genome assembly GCF_052110815.1 of Crocodylus siamensis. Taxonomy (NCBI): domain Eukaryota; kingdom Metazoa; phylum Chordata; order Crocodylia; family Crocodylidae; genus Crocodylus; species Crocodylus siamensis. The sequence continues at coordinate 30,870,514 of NC_143398.1, read as the reverse complement.
TGGATTTATATTGAATGAGTGATTCACAGCCAATCACTTAGTTCCTGAGTTTTGAGTCTACAAGGTGCCAAGAACTCTGGCCTTGATTCTGGAAAGTGATTAAGTACCAGCTTAACATTAATCACAGTGCAGAATTTTGCAGGGTCAAATGCAGTTCCAAGCAGCCTTTGAGCAGATTTCAGTTTCCTTGATTTCTCTGTCTGAAATTTATCAGCATTGTTTTCTAGTAGTGGTGGAGTGTTATTGTCCCTATGATGGTCCAAGAAATGTATGAAAGAGTACAAGACTGGATCTAGGGAGGGTGCAGTGGCGCATTTACAACACCTGTTTGATTCTTCATCCACCTAAAGTTTAAAACCAACTGCCTGGCATGGCAGCAACATTTCTAGTTAGGCAGCACTGAGGGAGTCAACTGACTTAATTGCTCATTACAGTCCACCTGATTCCTTCTAAACTCCTCATTCCAGAAGAGTTAACAACCCTCTCTCCTTTTAATGGTTTGGATGATGTTCCACGAATCCAGTTATTCTTTTTTCAACAGTTCTGCTATTAGCTGCTCCTCTTTAGGTGACTCCCAATTCACAGCCCTGGAGACTGTTTTTAACTCTAGCTAAAAACATCAATTCGGGTGTGGAAACATTAACTCAGGTGAACATGAACATGTAGAAATAACTGTCAGTGAAGCATTGGATGCACTGTCAAGAAGCTCAAGGAGGCTAGATTGTATTTTATGAATCTGAACAGGACTAAAGAAACGACATTCTTTGATAATTTTTCCCCAGTTATATTTTTATACCTAATATATGATATAGCAAATTAATGCCATTTCCAATAAAGTTATATTTGTTTTTGCTTAGTCTTAAAATGAATAATACAGCCTTAGGCCCCTAGCATATTATAAAGCTTATAGTTTCTTGCTACCTGGAGAAAAAGGAATGCTGTGTTATACATGATGATATACTGCACCCTCCTTTTCAAAATCCTGTAAGAGTAGCTTGCAAGGGTAATATCTTTTCTGATATCTTTTATTGGGCCAACTGTATAGTTGGATATGATTAGGCAAGAAGTTAGGTACAAAGTACCCTTTGTTGGGTGACTCAATGAAGGGTACTTTGTACCTAAAAGCTTATTCAACATCTCTGCCAACTATACAGTTGTTCCAATAAAAGATATCACAAAAAAAAGAAAAGAAAACTTGACTAGCATATTTTTCTGATATATTTTCATTATTACTTTTAACTTTGTACATACACCATTAGAAATTCATTATGAATATTCAGTCTCCAAAATCTGATGATGATGTTGGTTTTTATGACTAATCTCATAATTCATGTTGTATTACTGTATGTGTGTTTCCTGACTTGTTTAATATAACTCTTACCAGGGGAATATAGGAAGAAATCATTGCTGCTCTGAAACCCTTAGGAAATGGTAGCTGACTGAGTAGATTGCTGTAACAAATAAGCAAGATCAGAACATCCTAGAAAAATATAAACTTTTTTTTCTTTCTGCTCGTGGTGTTAAAGTGTTTGCCATATTGCTAGAAAACTTAGGAAGCCTGTAGGATTTAGTGGCAGAACAAAGAGTATATATTTAATTTTTCCTTATCACATTTACACAAAGTAATTGGATGCATGTACATATTCCTGGATGTTGTAGCCAGAGTCTTCTTAAATTCTGTACCCTGATTTTGGTGAAGCCTTAAAGAAACCATCACTGCAATGAAATCCTTAGGGAAAAGCTGCAATTTGAGTGAATGTTGTGACAAATAAGTAAGAGTAGAACACTGTCCCCCTACCTGTGTAAGTACTATCTCATAAAATAATATAAATCCTAAGGGATGTTAACAACACATAATAAAGGGACAACAGCAGAGAATGGAGAAAAAGGTCTTTCAATCAGATGCATTTTTAAACATGGAAGACTTTAAGAGCCAGTCTGAGCATTGATTCCAGATTTTTTACTGTAGTCTGACATTGTTGCTACTTTCAGACCACAGTAGGAACTATAGATTTGGTTTCTTTGTTTGCTTGTCTCAGGATAGATAATCTGGGACAGGAAGGAAGCCTTTGAAGGCTGGAACAGGTGGTCTCAGGATTGCAGAACATGCTGGTACGTATTTAAGTGTACATATTATTCCTCATCTGTTGGAAAAAAATTAAAACATAAGTCTTAGTACTGTATATCAACAAAAGTAAACCATGAGTCTATTGGAAATGACCAGAATGGTGTTTGTGAGTGTGAGAGGGGAGACAAGAGCCCCCACAGAGCCAAGGTGGGATGCAGTGGGGAGGAGATCGGAGCACAGATGCCGACACAGGCTTGGCAGTTTTGCAGCTGCCTGAGCCTGTATATCGGGGAGAGTTGAGGCGTGGCCTCCGAGCACCACAGGCTGCTCAAAAGGCAGCCGGAGAAACATCTGAGGGAGAGCCAGAGAGAGAGAGGTGGAACACCAGCTAGGGGATGATATTCAGGAGCTTTGAGGCTCCTGCTGTAGCCCCAGCTTCCTGGAGAAGGAGGCAGCCATCCACCAGGAGACCAGCAAGGCAGAAGGCAGGCTTGGGGGTCAGCAGGATCCAAGGAGCCCTGCTAGAAGGCTGCGATCAGGCAGGATACCGCTGGGGAATGGCAAGGCTCCAACTAGGAGCCCCGGAACCAGGACTGCGTGGGAAAGATCTGCAGGGAGCAGCATCAGCCCAGGCTGAAGGCGTGGTGAGGGTGGCGTAAGGGGGAGTTTTGGAGCCCCATGTAAACAACCCCAGGGTTGAGACCCCTCTGGACCCCCAACAGGGAAGTGCCTCCCCAACTAATAACACCAAAGATGTGGCAGGTGAGAAAAAGGGGCAGCACCCAGACCATCTAGGTGGCACCGGAATAGGGTTTTACCCTGACATCACTGGGAGACAGGGCACCCACAAAGAGGGCCCCAAAGCCTTACAGTACCTATGAACAACAGTGAGTCTCTAGTTTTGTGAGAAGGAAGAGCAGCAGTGAATGCTGCGCACTTATGCAAGTACATAATATGAGGTACTAGAGATTGGCAGGAAATACTGGGGGGAAAAAAAAATATATCCAGTGTTGTGCAATTAGTTTGGATGCATCATCTATATTTTGTTGGCCCAACTCCATAGAGTGAGCAGTATAAAGCACCACAATTGCCTTGGACTCCAATGAAATCACCAAGCTGTCAGCAACTCTTAGGAAATAACTTCTACATTTTCTTTCGTGCTTAATTGCATCAACCTCCTTCCCAAATTCCTACTTTTCTAAAGGTCAACCATCACTGTTCAATTATTTGTTCTATTTCCTAAACTTGCATTTTATGGGCTATAGCTGTAACTGGTGTGAAATGTAGTTAATCTAGTTTATACTAGTTGTGGATCTTAACTTTCTGTGTGTCTGGAAAAGTTCCTCTCTGATTAGCAGTTTTGTTATTGCTTATTGGTAAGAAACATGAAGGTGATAACCACTCACTAAGAACTGTGCATTCCTGCTGACAAAATTATTTATCATATCTTCAGATTAAAAGCCTTGTAATTACGGTAGCCCCCTTGGTATAATTTTGACTTTACAACTGTCAGATAAGGTTTCCATTTCCATTTCCAGGCTTAAAAACTGGTTTCTGTCTTTCTCAGTCTCTTTAAAAACTAAGATCTCCAGCTATTTCCCTTTTAAGTGCTTTGCTCCCTGTTCTGTGTAAGGATGTCATATTCTATTTTAATGAATTAAACTTTCAGGCTTTTGTCTTCCCATTTTATTGGAACAAATGGTGATACTGCATTTCAGCAGCTGTAGCCTTAATGAGCTGAACAAATCAAACCAACAAAGAAAAACGGCATGCAAATCAGTAAAGTCAGTGACAGAAGGAGAGAGAGCATTTTAAAGACTTTTGCCATTTATCTAACCCCAGACCTATGCAAGGTACTTAGCTGATATAAAACTAGAAAATACGAAATACTTCCTACAATATAAAATACTTACTGCCTTTTTTTCCCCATATGCTATTACTATGTTTATCTCACCTATTTTACATAAAACAGACATTGAAAAAAGTCATGCAACATCCTTAGAACAGGGGCTGGGACCTCCTTTTACTCCTTATGGTTTAATGTCTTCGTTTAATTTTATCATTGAATGTGGAACTGCTTAAATGGAGTGGGGGGAGGGAAGAATACTCATATGGCATCCCAGAATAGCCTAAAACCTTGTAGTAGGTTACTTCTGTGATAGATGCAGATTTGCATATGTAACCTCTGCTTTGTGTTGCTGGAGGCATCTTTTTGAAATGCACCATAAGCATGCCCAGTGGAATGATGCAGTGGATTATTCAATGTAGAGAAGTTCTGAGAGAATAGCTTATTAAAAATTTGTAGGCTGAAAAAAAAATTCATTAGAAAACTCTCATTACTACCAAGGTCTGGTTTAAAAAGGTTAAACTTTCTTAGTGACCTTTGTAAATCCAGTAATTTTTAACCTGTTACCAGAGAATGAAAGCCACTGAAAACTGTAGTTTATATTAAATTGCTTTAAAGGATTGTATTTATTTGTCTTATCTCTCTAAAAAAGCAACGTATTAGACCGGGGTATCAAATTCATTTGGCCTTGCAGGCCAGATGAATGGTGCAGGGCTGTTTTGAGGGCCAGATCAGGCTTGCAGATGAGCCCTGCACTCCTCGTGTAACTTGCATCCCAGACTGGCACTACAAGCAATACCCACACTGACTCCAGGCCCATGTGCCTTATGCAGTGTGTGCTAGACTAGCTCTATGCACTATGTGATGTGTGCAAGGCCAGAGCCAGGGCTGGCATCTCCTTTATGTGACATTTGGGACCAATCTGGGGTAGGTATGCCTTATTTGACAGCAGGTTCCATGCCAAAACCTATGGGCAGTAGGCCTGTGAGAAGCAGCTAGTATTCACTTTGGATTCAGATTCAGCTAATTTGGGGGACAGTGATTCGATTCAGTGATTCTTGAATTGATTCAGCTGAATCTGATTCCTGGTCATGGTTCCTACTACCCCAATCCTTGTTTATACAACAGGTTCCAAACACCCCAGCCTTAGGGGCTAAGTGTGGCTCCAACCACCCCGTACCACGCCCCAAGCCTCGCTGATGTACAGGATGTTGTTTGGTCCATCTCACTCTCTGCGCCCTCTCTGGCACTCAGGCTCTCCGCAGTCCTTGTTTCTCAGCCACACCCCACAGGCGCTCCGGCTTCCACAGCCTTGTCTCACAATCGTGCCCCACAGGCACTAAGGCTCCCTCAGCCTTGTCTCAAAGTCGTGCCCCATAGGCACTCTAGCTTTCCACAGCCTTGTCTCACAATCACGCCCCACAGGCACTATGGCTTCCTGCAGCCCCCTTTCTGGGGCTTCTCACTGCCCCCTCTCCAGGGCTTCTCTGGGGTCTCCACGTGGCCGTGGCTCCCCTATGAGGCCTCCTCCATCCCCTTATAGCCTCACCCAGTTGTAAGCCATCAACACAAACTCAAGCCCTTTGGCTATAACATAAGCCTAGGCTGTCTGGCCATAATCACCTTCAAGTCTGTCACCAGGTTTCTCCCTTTCTCACCCAAACAATTGCCTGTGCATTCTAGCCCCTTCCTTTTTCTCACTCTGCCAGAGTTCCTACCCCTATGGCTGCTGGCGGGCAACTGCCTGCCTGGTTTCACCCAGTTACCCTGTTACTCCCAGTTATATGGGAGCCAGGCCCTGCCCCTTCCAGTCAGCTGACGCCCACCAGTTACCCTGGCAACCCACAGCTGGGCTCCTCACTTATGGCTCAACAAGTAGCAGGCCTGCTACAGTATTAATAATTTTTTAGACTGCCGTATGTATTGTTGCACAACTTTTGATACATTAGATTGCTTTCCCTTTATGGACTTTATGCACTTTATCAAAAAGTTGTTTCTTTCTGGTATTTGAAGCCTTTGGGTATTTTTCTAATTATTCTTGCCTATTTTTTCTAAGTTAGGACAGGTACTCAGTCTTTTACAAGTTCTATTAATTTAATAATCAGGATGCAAGTATTCTGCCAATGCATGTATTCTGCATATAAACATTGTTGCCACACTGAGAAGTGTTCAGAAATAGGTACAAAAATACAATAGAGCAGCATTCTTGTACAAAGGTAAAGACTAGTTTCACCCATTGTAATAATACAGAAAATAGAATTAAAATAAAGTCGAATTTGAGATTCTGAATGAATTAATCATAAGTAATTATCAACATTTTGAAAAACAGGAAGCCGATTATAATAACTTACAGAATGTATGTTGCATATGTTACAGAAATCAGAATTCAATTGTTTTTATTTTGCTACTATATTGAATTAATGGAGATTAATATTATATTAAATCAATAGAGATGTCAAAATATCCCATCTCAGAACAATGGATGCTTACAATCTGGCAGCTTCTTTCAGAACTAAATAATATAAGCAGCTCCTCTTCACACTGTGAAGCATTATATTCTTTTGCTCATCATTTATTAATGGATTATGCCTGATAGTATCACACCAGAGGCCAAAATTTAACTTGACACAATGCCACAGAAGAATCAAGTTGCGCCGGTATGTAAGCAAGTGATCCATTTTCCCAGATAAATTGAGGGGGAGAGGGAACAGGAGTTTGAATGACAATGTCTGTAACATGAAGATATGGATGATTTGACTATCCAGAATATTTTTAGATAAGTAGTATAGCTGCCTTGTTACCAAAATACAGAAGGAACCAGACTTAAAAGTCTTTGAGCTCATATATTTGTATGTACCTAACTACAGCCAAAACGTTCATGTATGTTAGACATCTGCAAACTGGCAAGGCATATAAGTGATAGTATGTATTGCAAATCCCTGATGTTGGTTTAGATTGTGGATGCTTATGTAAAATTTGACACAGCAGAGCAGAAATGTGTCCATTTTCCCATGGTGTGGCCTTTTAGACCCCTAAATAGTGCTATGGTAGGTAGTTCTTAAGGAACAATTTTCTCATTGCCCATGTAACAATAATGTTCATTCTCATGAAGCAAGCAATGCCTGGATGTGTGAAAATTTTCAAAATTAAAACTAAAACTAGGAGATATTGCCTAGTGATGGCTTGTTATGATCTTAAAGGTCTGCCTACGCCAGAACACAGAAATGTTGTTCAAGTGTTCAACAACTCCTACAAACTGATCACATTTGTGTCATTGTCTTTAAAATGGTCTTGGCTAACTTGTGCATCATAAACTTTTGGAATATTGCACATGTGTGTCACACTCTGAAATAATAGAAACAAAGGTAGTGCCAACGCTGAGAATGTTATCAGTGTTTAACAGGTGTAGCAGGACGGTCCCTAGGGGTGCCATGACCTCCCCTAGTGCCCTACCTACCCGTGCCAAACCAGCTCTTGAATGCACCCTCTCTCTCGCCCGCCACATCTTTGATCTTAATGGGAGGCTGCCTTCCTGCCCACTGTGGCACGGTGCCCGCCTTATGATGCCGGGACTCTACTTGATGCCCTATACTCCCCCTCTCCCAGGGCCTGCTCTAATACCTGCACCCTCTCCCGGGGCCTCGCGCTCTTGCCCCCAACCGGGGCCTCGTGCTAGGCTCACCCCCCAACCGGGGCCTGCTCGATGTACACGCCGTGCTCCCGCACGCTCGCCCCCAACCGGGGCTTCTCACTAGGTTCGCCTCCTCCCGGGGCTTCTCCTGCACAGACAGTGCCCCACTGAGGTCTGTGCCTCACACTTGCCCACACTATCCGCCCTCACCGGGGCCTTGCTCGCGCCTCCCGCGCTTGCCCACACTGGGGCCTTCTATGCCCGACTCGGGCTTCCCTGAATTGGGGCTCAGGGAGCCTCAGCCTTACCTGGCCCCCAGATCCCTTTTTGGATCCTGTGCCCTACTCAGGCTTCTCAGAATTGGGGCTCAGGTGGCCTCAACCTTACCTAGCCCCCAGACCCGCCTTCTCGGGCTTATGCCCCACTGGGGCTCTTCCCAATTGGGGTTCCCAGTTGGGGCTCATCCCGAAATCACCCTGCTGGGCTGGGGTCAGGATCCCACACTAGCTCAGACCCGCCTTCCTGGGCCTACACCCCACTGGGCTTCTGCCTCCACCAAGCTCTTCCCGAAGCTGCACACTGGGCTGGGAATGGGACACCCCCACAATGCGGCACCCTCTGTGGTACTAGGAACTCCCCCTCTACCGGGGAGCTCCCTTGAGGCCTCCTCCACCCCTACAGCTTTGCCCAGTCCTCCAGTTGTAACAAGAACCCGAAACCAAAATCTCCCTCTCCTGGGTTACAACACAACTTCCAACCACAACAGAAAACTCCCCCTTCTGGGTTCCAACACAACTTCCACGCACCATGGAAAACCCCCTCCCTCCAGGGTTCCAACATCAGTTCCAGGCAAAACCTGGCTCACACTCTCACGTATCACCTTATCAGGCTCTCCTCCACTCAGTACTGCCAAGCAGCTGCTCTCCAGGCACCAGGCTTCTCTAATGTTCTGCTCAGCTTGCTCACACAGAGCTCCCTCCTTCTCTCAGACTGCCAGCAGGGGGAACTAACCTCTGGGCTCAGCCTGCTCTGCTTATAAAGGCCAGGCCCTGCCCCCTGGTGGTCAGCTGACCCAATCATTTGTCACGGCAACTGGCACCTGTTGCCCTGGTGAGTGGCAGCTAAGCCCCTCTTTCTGCTATTCAGGACTACTATTCCTACTATCAGTAGCAGGCACCCTAGTGTCCTGCTACAACAGGTTTTCATTGATCAATAGCATAAATAGGGTGGGGTGAGTGGGGCACCTGCCCCCACCACCAACTGTGAGGGGGTGCTGAATCCATCCTTCAGGAGACTTTGCAGTGGCAGTGGCAGCACCACACTGCCTCTGCTTGCCACAGAGGCTGGGAAAGGCAGTGCTGCATCAAGTGTCCATCTGGGGGAGGGGGAAGAGTGGGATAGTGCTCCAGGGAGCCTGGTCAGGGGCTGCTGCTGCTGGAGTTGAGTTGAGGTTGCAACAGCAGTGGCAGCAGCAGTACCCGAGGAAGGTTGGCCCTTTTCTCCCTTACCTACATCCACCCACCCATCCATCCCCCCATTTACTGTGGTAGACATGCCCCATTCCCCTCCCTTTCTGCCCCAGGAACTCAATGAACTGGCTATACTTCTGTCATTGATTATAAAAACTGAACAGATTTGGACCTCATGTGAAGTGACCTTTGGAAGGTGACCACCTGCTATCTCAGAATATCAAATGTTTTTGTGTCTTATTGCTTCTCTCTGCACTTCCCTTTTCACACACTATGTAAATTAATCCAAATGCAAAAAGCAAGGAAGGCATAAGGAATGAATTTGGCCAATTTGGCCAAAGTGTTTCCTCATTTGAGAAGCTCCTTTTTTATTTCACTACTAGCCACTGAATTTTTTTCATTTTTTCTGTTTAATCCTATATTCCTTTTTAAAAAATCTTTTCTCTCAAGAAGAATTTTTTATTGAAATCTTTCCTAGCTGTGCTTAAACTGCATTGCTACTGATAGTAAAACAGATTTTTTTTCTTCAGCTCTATAGGTAATCCTAGGCCTTTCAAAGGTACTGGTCATGAGTTCAGTTCTCTCATAAAATAGTTACCTCACAAGGAAAAACCTGTAGTTGACATTTACTCAGTCAGCTACCTGCTTGTATTCCATGCTGTGTATTGGACTTTGCAATCCGTGCTTAGTTTTGCCCCAATGCCTATGTTACAAATTTTAGTTTTTAAAGTAATCTCTACACAGATAACAGATAAGAAGCGATATTGTTCCTAGAGAATCTGGAACAGAAAACTAAACATCATAGAGAAAAAATGTTACACTTTATGGCTGCTTGCAGATATTAAAGAACACCGCCCCATCCTTTACTGGAAGAAGCAGCGCCTAACTTCAACCCGACTCCACAACATCTGTATAGATCAGGAGCTTCAGCAGGGCAGCGGGGCTTCTGGGAGCTTTTATCTAATAGATTCTTGATCAACTATTAGATAAAAGTGCCCCAAAAGCCCCACTAGCAAGTCAGGTCCAACCTAATGTGGTACTTCTGGGCGCGTGCTGGGTTCAGTGCAAACACGTGCCAAGTTTAAACTAAAGCACCTTAAAAAAATCTGCAAGCAGCCTATAAGATTATAAATACTGCAAAATCTTGTTTATGCAAAAACTTTGTACATTGGCTTATGCCTGCCTACAATGCTGGTGGTTGGGGAAGAGGCACTTCACATTACAAAATCATATTGTTCAGGATTGGATAAATTGAAACTGAAGCACTGGGATAATATACTCAATCTGATTATACCATTAAGTTGATGATTGTTTGTTGTCAGCTAAATTAACTTTCTAAGGATTGTCCCTAGTAGAGTACATTAAAACTGACCAATCTGGGAGCAAACAGTAGAGCCACACAAAAATTTGGATTAAAACTTTTTATCTTTTTTGGAAAAATCTGGTTTAGTGATGCTTCAACTCTTAGTGAATTTGTGTTGAAATTGCCAAATAATTAATGTAAAAGAAAAATCTATTCAGAAAAAGGAAACCTTTCAGTTTTATTTCAAGATTTAATTTTTTTTTTAATTTAGCATTTGCATTTATCAAAATAAAATAAATTATCCATTTTGGGTCATATGCTATTTTTTGGTTTGCTTTAAATTGTGAAAAATATTGGTTCAATGAAAAATGTTTTGAATTCTTAAAATTGCCAGCAAACCAAAAAAACCTTTCACATTTTCCCAGTTCTAGTTCTAGATTATTCTGTTATTTTGAAAAAGCATTTAGTAGAAAGACTAAGACATAATTTCCTAATCATTACTTCTACCCACCTGTAGGTTTTTGGAATCTTGGCACTGGCCAAAGGGACAAAATAACCCTTAGACCATGAGTGTTCAATAGTTTCATAGTTTCATATTTTCTAGGGTTGGAAGGGACCTGAGCAGATCACCTAGTCTGACCCCTTCCATGGCAGGAAAGAATACTGGGGTCAAATGACCCCAGCAAGATGTTCATCTAACCACTTCTTAAACACCCCCAGGGTAGGACCCTGCACTGCTTCTCTTGGAAGCTGGTTCCAGACCCTAGCTGCCCTGACCTTGAAGTAGCGCCTCCTGATATCTAAACTAAACCTACCCTCTGCCAGCTTGTGACCATTATTCCTGGTCACTCCTGGCAGTGCTCGGGGGAACAGTGACTCCCTCAATGCCTGCTGATCCCCCCTGACTAGTTTGTAACAGGCCACTAGATCCCCCCCTCAGCCTTCTCTTTTGGAGGCTGAACAGGTTCAGGTCCCGTAGCCTCTCCTCATAGGGCCTGCCCTGCTGCCCCCGATCATACAAGTGACCCTCCTCTGGACCCTCTACGTGCTGTCCACATCCCTCTTAAAGTGTGGCACCCAGAACTGGATGCAATACTCCAGCTGCGGCCTGACCAGTGCCGCATAGAGGGGGAGGATCACCTCTTTGGACCTGCTTGAGATGCATCTGTGGATGCATGCCAAGGTGCGGCTGGCCTTCCTTACTGCCTCTCCACACTGCCAGCCCATGTTCATCTTGGAGTCAATGATGACCCCCAGATGCCTTCTGCCTCCCTGCTGACAAGAGGGGAATTCCCTAACCTGTAGGTATGGTGCCGGTTGTTCCTCCCAAGGTGCATCACCTTGCACTTGTCTGTGTTGAAACCCATCCTATTCTCATCCGCCAACCTTTGTAACCTGTCTAGGTCTGGCTGTAGCCTTTTGCATCCTTCCAGTGTGCCCAAGTCCCCCCACATCTTAGTGTCATCAGCAATTTTGAACAGGGTGCTTTTTACCCTCTTGTTCAAATCACTGATGAAGATGATGAACAGCGCAGGCCCGAGGACCAAGCCCTGCGGAACCCCACTGCCCACGTCCTTCCAGGTTGAGAAGGACCCATCCACTACCACCCTCTGGGTGCGGCCCACCAGCCAGTTGGCGACCCATTTGACTGTGTGGGTGTCTACACCACAGCCCCCCAGTTTCTTAATGAGAACGGGGTGAGAGACAGTGTCAAAAGCCTTCCGAAAGTCCAGGAAGACTGTATCCACTGCTACCCCTGCATCTAATGATCTGGTGATCTGATCGTAAAAGGCCACCAGGTTGGTCTGACAGGACTTGCCACTGATGAACCCATGTTGGTTGCCCCTAGGCATGTAGTCCCCTGCTGGCCCCTCCTGGATGTGTGCCAGCATAATTTTCTTGAACAGCTTGCCTAGGATCGAGGTAAGAGTAACCGGCCTATAGTTTCCCGGCTCCTCCTTCCTGCCTTTTTTGAAGGTGGGGACCACGTTGGCCCTCTACCAGTCCTCCGGTACCTTACCAGAGCACCATGAGTGCTCATAAAGCCATGCCAGGGGATTTGCAATGACCTTGGTCAGTTCCTTTAGAACTCTAGGGTGGAGATCATCCGGGCCGGCTGACTTGAATACATCCAACCCCTCCAGAAGCTCCCTAACTAAATCCTCACTAACCCGTGGCCCAGGTGTGCCTCCCCCGGGGCCCGAGGGGGGCCCAGCAGGGAGGTGGCTGTTCTGGTCCCTACTTAGGAAGACAGAGGCAAAGAAATTGTTAAACATGTTAGCTTTGCTGTCTGGTGTGATGACCAAGTTTCCCAATGCATCCTGCAAGGGCCCCACATTACCTAGGATCTTCTTTTTACCCCCTACGTATTTAAAAAATGACTTCTTACATGTGGCCCTAGGAGATTCATGAGTGTTGCAGGGCTGATCCATGGGCTGACCTAGACCCACAGACCAGTCCCTCATTCTGGATCCTGGTGTATCCTGGAACAGTGGGAGTGAGTACAACATGAGGCTGGGGCCTGCTTCATCTTCTCCAGGGCTGTGCCACATGGACCCAAAGCCACCTCTGCAGGGCTGTACTGCATGCAGCTCTGCTGCTCCTGGACATGACATGGAGCTTGCACTGCTTGCAGCGCATGGGACCATCTGTCACACCTTTCATGCTGCTCATGGGTCAACTGCTTGTGGGTCATCTGGCTGATTGGGCTGGGATAAGACTCGCACCAAATCAGATCCAGCACAGTGGTTTATATGCAAAGCTTAAATGACACTTAAGTTGAATTAGCTGTGATTGTGTTGAGGTAAAGTGTTAATTCACAGGTACCTAATGTGGGCCAATGGGCTTGTTCACCTGTAAGGTTTTGGGTTTCTGTGAGATAAAATGCTCCAATGGGAATCAAACTATTTGTCTGTTTTAACCTCTAAAATCAATGGCCATCTCCAGGGGCTGGATGATACATCTCCACAGGGCAGATCTAACCTGTAGGCTGTATGTTTGACACCCCCACATTAGACTGTAGTCTTTTCCTTTGGACTTTCTTTCCCAATTGATGGCATTGCCTGGATATGACTGCTTTACAGCAGTTGCTGCTAGAGACTTTTCTTGACAACTGTATGCATCTCCAGCTACTTTTTCCTTAGGTAAATTCATCTGCATTTTTTTTCAGATGGAGTCTTGCCCTTTTATATTCTATTTATTTTTGTACCTGTTTGAGATTGACAACCCCAATAGACAATTTGGAATCTGGCTTCTTTCAGTGAATACTTATTCTCATAAACAGATGATAGACATTTATGCTACTAGTTATATAATATATTGTTTATTCATATTAGAAAAAAGTGAATAATCTATATATCTTGCTGATCTTTATAAAGCCATTGTACAGAAAATCATGTGAACAAGTGTAGTATCCTCTGCTATGTGTGTTTATTACTTTACCATGTTGATTTTTTGTGTAGTGAGAGGGGATTAAAGTTTCAAACACAGCAAGAGCTAAACAAATCTTTTATATGGTTTGGCATCTTGCCTTCCAACCTTCTACTAGCCCAGAGCTGGACTCATATTCAGTATCACCCTACTGAGAGATACAGATTAGACTTATCAGACAATGTCAGGCTTGCAGTAAAATCTTCCCAAATATTAGTAATCGGTTGGATGCATATCAAATGACAATGATTTCAATGGATAAGAATTTTGAGAGCTTTGGCCCTGCACCGCAAGAAGCTGAGAGGAAAATTGAAAATGTAGAGACAATGATGGATGGAAATAACATTAATCTAAACTAAATTCTAGAAATAGCATGCCATTGAAAAACTGGAGGGATGACCAGAAAAAAAAACCCTCACTCTCAAGAATATGATGTCGGTAGATTTTCCTAATGAAAAACAAGAAGCAGAAATCTATATACTTCTGAGGAGGATTATAAGGAAGGTGAAAAAAGAATTTTTTTTAAAGATCTCTTGACAATATGTCTAAGATCCTGTTTCTGAGGTATTGCTCAAAAGATCAGGGGGCAGCAGGGCAGGCATTATGAGGAGAGCCTATGGGACCTGAACCTGTTCAGCCTCCACAAGAGAAGGCTGAGGGCGGATTTAGTGGCCTGTTACAAACTAGTCAGAGGGGATCAGCAGGCACTGGGGGAGTCCCTGTTCCCCCAAGCACTACCAGGAGTGACTAGAAATAATGTTCACAAACTAGCAGAGGGTACATTCAGATTAGACATGAGGAGGCGCTACTTCACTGTCAGGGTGGCTAGGATCTGGAACCAACTTCCAAGTGAAGTGGTGCTGGCTCCTACCCTGGGCATCTTTAAGAGGAGACTAGATGAACACCTTGCTGGGGTTGTTTGACCCCAGCACTCTTTCTTGCCATGGCAGGGGGTAGGACTTGATGATCTGCTCAGGCCCCTTCTGACCCTAGAAACTATGACACTATGAAACATTCTGAGCCAAATGAGCCACTACACTTTCATTTTCAGTGCAAATCAAATCTATTTAAGTATTTGCATCAGTTCTAAAAAAAGAGGAACTGCTGCAAAGTTCATTTTACAATTACCCTTTGCTTCTGTCACTGCTCCACAGATTTATTTTTCATAGTCATAGTTTCATAGTTTTTCATAGTTTCTAGGGTCGGAAGGGACCTGAGCAGATCATTTCGTCCGACCCCCTGCCATGGCAGGAAAGAGTACTGGGGTCAAACGACCCCAGCAAGATGTTCATCTAAACTCCTCTTAAACACCCCCAGGGTAGGAGCCTGCACCACTTTTCTTGGAAGTCCGTTCCAGACCCTAGCCGCCCTGACCTTGAAGTAGCACCTCCTGATATCTAATCTAAACCTACCCTCTGCCAGCTTGTGACCGTTATTCCTGGTCACTCCTGGCGGTGCTTCGGGGAACAGTGACTCCCCCAGTGTCTCCTGATCCCCCCGACTAGTTTATAACAGGCCACAAGATCCCCCCTCAGCCTTCTCTTTTGGAGGCTGAACAGGTTCAGGTCCCGTCGCCTCTCCTCATAGGGCTTGCCCTGTTGTCCCCTGATCATACGAGTGGCCCTCCTCTGGACCCTCTCCATGTTGTCGACATCCCTCTCGAAGTGAGGCACCAAGAACTGGATGCAGTACTCCAGCTGCGGCCTGACCAGTGCTGCATAAAGGGGGAGGATCACCTTTTGGACCTGCTCGAGATCCATCTGTGGATGCATGACAAGGTGTGGTTGGCCTTCCTGACTGCATCCTCGCACTGCCGGCCCATGTTCATCTTGGAGTCAATGATGACCCCCAGATCCTTTTCCGCCTCCCTGCTGACAAGAGGGGAGTTCCCTAACCTGTAGGTATGGTGCCGGTTGTTCCTTCCGAGGTGCATCACCTTGCACTTGTCTGTGTTGAAACCCATCCTATTCTCCTCTGCCCACCCCTGTAACCTGTCCTGCAAGGGCCTCACATTACCTGGGACCTTCTTTTTACCCCCTACATTTTTAAAAAAGGACTTCTTATTGTCCTTAATCTGGGAAGCTAGTCCCAGTTCCATCTCTGCCTTTGTCTTCCTAACTACCCCCCTATATCCCGGAGCAACTACAGAATAGTCCTCCCTGGTGATGACCCCTTCTTTCCATTGGGTGTAAGCCTCCTTTTTAGCAAGGAGACATTCCCGGATGCTTTTGGTGAGCCACGGTGAGCCACGGAGGCTTGTGTGCTCTCCTCCTCCCTTTGATCCTCGTTGGGATTACCTTCCTTTGGGCTTGGAGGATCGTCTCCTTAAGGAGTGACCATTCTCCTTGGACACCTGGCTCCCCTCCTCTCCGGGACCTCAGCGCTTCTCCAACTATCCTCCTTAGCTCGCTAAAGTTTGCCCTCCTAAAATCTAGGGCCGCTGCCTTACTGCATGCCTTTGACACCTTGCGCTGGATGGTGAATTCCAGCAGGCGATGATCACTGTTGGCCAGGTGGTCGAGCACCCGCAGTCCCCTCACCAGGTCATCACCCGTGGCCAGCACTAGGTCCAACAAGGCGTCTCCCCGGTGGGGCTGTGCACCTCCTGGGTTAGATGGAGGTCTTGCACTCTGGCCAAGAACCTATGTGAGCGTTCAGACCTGGCTGACTGTTCTTCTCAGCAGATGTCTGGGAAGTTCAGGTCCCCTATGACTACCACATCCTTAGCCTTCACTACCTCTGTGAGCTGACCCAAGAATTCCTGGTCAAGCTCTTCTCCCTGGTTGGGAGGTCTGTAGTAGACTCCCACTTATAAGTCTCTTTCCCCTCAACTGCCTTGTACTCTAACCCAAAGCACTTCAGAGTGCCCCTCCCCTGACTCCTTGCTAATTGACGAGGATGTGTATTGCTCCTTAATATAGAGTGCCATGCCCCCACCTCTCTTTCCTATCCTGTCCCTCCTGTACAACCTATAGCCCTGGACATTCACCGCCCAATCATGCGTTGAGTCCCACCACGTTTCCGTGATCCCCACTATGTCCGGGCTGGTGTCAGCCAGCAGGAGGGTGAGTTCCTCCTGCTTGTTACCCATGCTACGAGCATTTGTGTAGAGGCATTTGAGACCTCCTGTAGATGTGTGTACTGACCCCCTAGTCCCAGCGTTACCCTGGCCCCTATCTCTTACCTGTTTATTTGCATCGCTCGTTGGGCTGGGCTGGGCTGTAGTTGTGGGTGCTGTTTCGTCTGGCAGTCTGATGTTTCCTCTGCCTTCATCTTCCCCTTCCCCCGATGAGCCTAGTTTAAAGCCCGCCGGAGGAGGTCTGCCAACCTAGAAGAGAACACATGCTTACCTTTAGGGGAAAGGTGGAGCCCATCCCATCCTAGCATGTCTCTCATCGTGATGTGCCGGTCATGGCTGAGGAAGCCAAAGCCCTCCTCGAAGCACCATTCCTGCAGCTGCTAGTTGGTCTCTGGGATGCACATTTCATGCTGTCTGCCTCGTCCACTCACTGGCAGGATAGAAGAGAAAACCACCTGTGTGCCCATCTCCTTCAGCACGCACCCCAGAGCGTGGTAGTCCTCCATCAGGCGATCACGGCTCCTCCTGGCCGTATCATTAGTGCCCACATAGACTAGGACCATGGGGTAATAATCGGTGGGCTGGATTACAGTTTGGAGCATCCCTTTCACGTCCTGAATCCTCGTTCCAGGTAGGCAGTATACCTCGCGTGCCGAGGGGTCCCGGCGACAGATGGGGCCCTCCGTACCTCTCAGGATGGAGTCACCAATGCCGATCACGCGGCGCTTCTTCCTCCTGGCCTTCTTGAGCTTGCACGGGATGTGTTGAGCGTGGAGTTGCCTCCTCCCCGGTTTCGTCCTCTTCTTCCTCCTCCTCCAGGGCTGCCAGGACTTTGTACCTGTTCTCCAGTCGGACTGGAGGAACTGGTGCTGCTGTGTCTCGAGCAGCCCTGATACAGGAGGTGACCGTCTGCCACTTAGCAGTGGAGGGCTCATCTTGAGGTGCATCCTCCTTGGTCGTACAACCCTGCAAGGAAAGAAAATATCTGTCAGTTTCCTCCTCTGCCTCCCTGATTCCCCTCAGCCTGGTAACCTCCTCCTGGAGCTCCCTCACCTGCACCTCCAGGGCCCTAAGGCGGGTGCTGCAGGACAGGTGTGGGAGTCTCCAGTCCCTGCCCCCCCAGGCCTTGCTGGGCAGCTCCCGCAGGCCAGGGGGTTGGGGGATGCCAGCCCCCCCGTGGTCTCCGTCTGGGTGGAGGCCTCAGACAAGTCCCGGGAAAGCTGCGCCCCCCAGGCAGGGGCCCTGGCAGCACTCTGTGTCAACCCCATCATAGGAGTCACTGAGTTTCTAGCTGAGTTTGGGTCCTCTGCCCCATGCTAACGTAAGTCAGCCTCTGGGCCCCTCCTGCTCCCCCTCCAGCGCAAACGCCAGTGCACTCTTACAGACCGCACCTGTTTGCGCGCTCTGTTCGCGCGGCTCCCTACCGGCTCAGCTAATAGGGATCCGGGGGGCTTCCCCTCTGGATCCGGCTCAGCTGTGTCAGTCCCTCTGCCCCACTTACCTTAGGGGGATCAGCTGCTGCTGCCCCCACTGCTGCTCCGTTCCCTTCTGCTGCTCTCGCCTCCGCTCCGGGTCAGGTAAGGGGGCACAAGTGTGTGTCCTTCCTCTCCCCGCTGCTCCTAGCTCCCAATTTTATTTGCTTCTTAATTTTTTTTTAGTGATCAAGACATTTCAGAAAAGCTATAAATAATGAATATAGACCATTGCTTCATTTTATGAATCTGTGGATTATTGCTGCATATTCATTTCACAGTTGATGCAAAAATTTCCCCATTGTTTTACATATTCAAAAATAAAACCTTTAGCCACATATTTATCTTCCATTGTAAAATGTTAGATTTAAGTCTTTTGATCCTTCCTGAATTTATCACAACAATCTCAAAACTCTGTTCACAGTTTGATATACACCAATATCTTTGAGCTATGGCTGTCCCCAGTCCCTCTTGCCAATGTCTTTTTCTATCAGTCTGTTGAACACTGTTCTTATGCCTGTCAGTTAGGCTCATAACTTGGTTTGAGAGAGACTGTCATCTTTGATTCTGTTCTCTTTCTAGGATCACACATCTGGACTATCTCTAAATATACTGGTGTTTTTTCATTCCCCCAACCGAAGTTTTCCTGTAGGCTCTCATAATTCTTTTTCTCAATTCCTCCAACACTTTTTTCTGATTGTGATAAATGCAGTCTTAGCTCATGCAGAAGCCTGGAGTACATATCATTTCCCTAAATCTTTACTTAGACCCTGGGACCTCTATAACCCCTCATTTTTCATCCCACCCCTAGATTCTCTTTCTTATTGCCAGAGGTGTAATGGCACAGATGGATACTCAAGGCAGCTCTCACACACACAAACGGTAGTGACTTCCATTTGCCTCTGCCACCAGCCTGTGCACCATGCATGAGGAGGCTCTAATGGAGACACCAGAGAAGGAGGTGGGGAGTCAGAAAACTGCCACCCCCAAGAAGAGACACAGGGTGGAGGTGGGCACTGTGGGGCACTGAGGGGCCCATCTGCCATCTGGATCCTCTAGCCCATAAGGTCTGCTGCGTCCCTGGGGCCCACATCTGAGATGTTGCAGACATGATCCCTAAGTTCGTCTAGCCTCCGACCACGACCCCATGCTCCTCAGTCATGTGGGCACGAATGACTAGGCCAGAGGTAATCTGGATCAGGTCAGGAGTGACTACAGGACTCTGGGGACTGGGCTTAAGGGGTGGGGGTGCAGGTAGTCCTACGTATTTCTGGTTGCAGGCCACAGACCTAGGAAGGAAGAACATGTCAAAAAAGAGTGCCGATGACTCTGGTGGTGGTACTACCAAGAGGGATTTGGTTTCTTTGACCACAGTGCACACTTCAGGGAGAGAGGACTTCTGGGAAGGGACGGCATCCACCTCATGCAGAGGGGTAAGTCCCTGTTCTTGGCCAATCTTCTAGATAGGGCTTTAAACTTAG
Source organism: Crocodylus siamensis (assembly GCF_052110815.1). NCBI lineage: Eukaryota > Metazoa > Chordata > Crocodylia > Crocodylidae > Crocodylus > Crocodylus siamensis. The sequence continues at coordinate 30,850,736 of NC_143398.1, read as the reverse complement.
ATTGCCAGAGGATGGGGAAACACTGACTGGAGCATGCCAGGGACCATCACACAAGAAAGCTCCAAAGTTGGACACTAGGAACGCTACTCTTGCAAGACCTGAGGGAATGGTTCTCCCTTTGTGTGACAGGAAATCAAGGGTCTCAATTGGAGGACTCAAGTGCCTGTATACTAATGCCAGGAGCATGGGGAGCAAGCAAGAAGAGCTAGCCCTCCTACTCTCCAGGGGGCATTATGATCTAGTAGGGATGATGGAGACCTGATGGGACTCCTCAAATGATTAGAATGCAGTCATAGAGAGTTATACCTTGCACAGAAGGGACCAAGTAGGGAAGAAAGGTGGAGGTGTAGCTCTCTACCTATCTCCTTCAACCTCAGTAGACTTCATGCCCTCAGAAAAGGCTACCATTTCTGCAATTGTTATCCAAATCAGCCCAGGAATGACAAAGTTACAGGCTGTTTTGTTCTTCCCCATTATAGCCTATGGGTGAAGTGTTGAAACAATGTTAATACTGAAAAATGTTTTGACTTGCCTTGTTTTTTTCCAACGCTGTTTTGACTATATCTGTTCCATTTCAATTTTGCTGTTTTGATCTTGAAATGGGCCGAGACAGTATCAAAACAAAACTGGTGGCAAAATTTCACATGGCCCTACTACTAACTGATTTGCCTGCCTTGCATGGACAGTGAGAATGATGGTTTTGTGGTCACTGTCACTCAGGCACTCTATATTTAAGTCACTCACCAGATGGTCTCCTTTGGCCAAGACCAAGTCTAGGAGAATGTTATCTCTGGTTGGCCTATGCACTTCCTGAGTCATGAGGCAAGTTTTGTCTGTCAGCAGCTAGAGATGCAGGTCCACAAAACCCAGAAGCCCCTGCACCTATGTCATTGAAAGCTGTCGGGTTTTGTGGCCTCAGCAGGGGCTAGCAGGCCTGCAGCTTTCACCCTGCTGAGCCTTAACATGCACAGTATCACCGTTATTATGAGTTTTGCTTGTCCTCAGCTTGAGGTAAAGTTTCCCCCAAACCCCTGCACTTATCTCCTTGAAACCTGGCAAATTGCATGGCCCCTGCAGGGACTAGCAGGCCTGCAGTTTTGACCCCACTGTGGCATAACACACAGACATGACATGAGTTTTGCTTTCAAGATTTTAGGGTGCAGTTTCCCTAAACTCCGTGCACCTATATCTTTGAAACTTGGCAGACTTCATGCCCTCAGAAGGGGCTGCTCCATGAATCCCAGCCTAGTTATGCCACTGCTTATGGCATCAAATATAGACTACTTGCTGTTTCTTTCAAGGTTCCTCATGGTCTTTCTCTCTTTCACTACTGAGATGTCATGTGCAATCTCTAACACTGGTGATGCTACTCATTTCAATTTTAAACCAAGTATCTTCACACTTTTTCCCATGTTGCTTTCACATTTGGGAGGTGCTCTTCATAAACCACTGAAAGCTACTTCATTATTTCTACTTTATTTTTTATTCCTACAAAAATCTTGTGCTGTATCCACCGCCTATCATACTGACAATAATGTCTTGCTCCTATTCTGTCTGTCATTGGTGATGCGTAGGGAGTGTACATGCTCCCCCTGAGCTTTGCAGTGCACACCCTGTGAAAAAAGCACTGCCGACACTGCTGGTGGCATCTACAAGTGGTCCACGATCACTGCCAGCCACTGCCAACACTGCTGCTGACATCTGAGTGGTTGCTGACTGCAGGTTGGTGCTTGCCCTTGCCCTCCAACCTGATGACAGCTCTGCAGTCAGTGCAGGAACTCCCTACTTGCCACCACCACACTCCCACCACCAACAGTACTGCCGCCACCTGCAGGAGTTCGCTGTGCCCCACCCCAGCCTCTAGGGGCACATGCCATTCATGCTGTCTGTCTGTCTGTATCTATTTGGTTGTTACTGGTTTATGTTTAGAGCGCATTTGTGAAATCCTTCTGTACTATAGTTCCTAGTATTGTTCAGTACTGATCCACGAGTAGAGTTTCTTGGTGCTATTGCAGTGGTAGTAGTCTTAGGAATAACAACAAGTAAATAACATTGACTGATAGGATTAAATTAGACCATCTTGTCCTGAAAGAAAGCCACCTCAGATCATAATAGATAAGTATGGACCTAGAACTTCTAAAAATATCAGCACAAGACACAATTCTGTTTATAGGAATGTGATTTACCTGTCAAGTACACTTGTTGTCCAAAACAAGTTTGCTCTGAGGAAGAGAGTCTTCAGAGAAATCATTGCCTAATTAGCAATGCTATTTTTTTTAATACTGCCACATTATCTCAACAGACAATTTAAAAAACAAACTAATTAACCTTTCTAAAACACCTCTCTAATTAATCAAGTATTTTATAGTTTCATTACCTATAGGGCTAAGCAAGTCCAGGCAATCATATTTAATTCCTTACATATTGATTTATAAAAGATAGTTTATTGCTGCTTGCTCATTAGCAGTTACAAGCAGAACTCCTGCAGGAGGTTAACCTTCTTTTATAATTAAACCACATTAGGATACCAAAATATAATATACATTCTTAACAGTGAGACGTAATATGTTGGAAGACTACTAAAATTTTATAACCTCAGTAAAGCAAAACACTTTGGCTGATCTAGCTGTTTTCTTTCTCTCCACTTTCCCACTTAGTAATTTAGCTAGGTCAGGATGTGGTATTCCTAGCATAATTTGAGGCTCATCTTCCTGCAAAAGCAAACTTTTAATTACTTGTTTGTTTACATATTCTGTTCTTTTAAGAATAATCATTTTAAATTACAGGCATATTGTGACCATCATTTTTTTTGCATTTTACAACAAAACACAGTAACCCTAAAAGAGGTTTAATTTAGGAAAAGAAAATAATTGAGAAGTAATATTTTTGATGATTCAAATAGATTATAGAACAAAACATTCTCTTCCAAAACTAGGTTTCCTATTCCAATTTAGCTAAGAATGCTAGATTGTAACTGGCTTCTAAATTCAAGGTAAATTCAAAAGGAGAAATATTAATATAATAATAAGATCTGTTCTCAAGAAAGTGTGACCTAAAGCACAAGAGTTTTGTTAGAACAATTAATCTCCTCTTACTTCCACTATACTGACTTGAAACAGCCCTAATGAAAGCTAGAATGTAGTCATCATTTCAGAAAAGGTACCTGCAGGAGCACAATAAAGCAAAGACAAAAGCAAAGAGGCAAGTTTGAAGGGTAAGCTATATGGCTAATTACAGACATTCAAAAAGCCTGAGGTAGATTCAATCTACCCAGGTTTCCCTAAGCTACACTGGTTGAACTAGGAGTGTCATATTTACTCTTGGGTGGCAGGGCATGTAGATGTCTGCACTAGCTGGGCCGTAAGGCAAGGGGTGCTCTTACATGTCTCCCAGTGGGGCCTCTTTTCCCAACCCTGATCAGTCATCCTGTCAGCGGCAGAGAGACACTCCCCTATTTATGCTTGCTCTGGTGTGTGTGGTGGGGACAGGGTTGAGCTGTGGGTTGGTGGGAGAACTCCACTCTCCCACCGCCTGGTGCTGCTTGGGTCAGCTGACAACCTGAATGGCTCTCAGCCCTGCTTCTCCCTGCTGGCATGATCAGAGCCAGGGAGGGCAGGGAGAAGGTTATTTTTCCCTATCCCCCTCCCTACTACTTAGCTAGGCAGAGCCAGGGCTGAGAGTCACAGCAGGACTGTCAACTGAGATGCTCAGTCAGAAGCCACTGCCCCATGGGCCCAGCTGCCCCAGACCTGAACAAGCACAGCTGGGGAAGTCTGTGCTTGCCCACCCTTCCCACTGCTCTACCAGGCTCGGGTGACATGGGCAGGCAGAAGCAGGGCTGACAGCCATTTGGGTTGTCAGCTGAACTGAGCAGGACCAGAGTATGATGGGGAGCAGAGCCTCCCCCTGCCCCCATTTTGTTTGCTCAGGTCTTCAGGGCTGGGGCCAGGTCTGCAGCATCGCAGCTTCTTCTCCCCCACCCTCAGTGCTGAGCAGCTGAGCTGACAGTTCTTTCATGGCTCTCAGGCCTAACTCCTGTCTCCCAGTCAGCCAAGCCAGGCAGCAGTGGGGAGCAGGGAGGAGCAGAACGCTCACCCCTGGCCTCACCCCTCTAGATCTAAGCAGTAATGCCTGTTCAGGCCCAGGATGTGGTAAGGGTGGGGTAAAGGGGAGGTTGAAGCCCCACGAAGAAACCAACAGAATGAGATCTCACTAGGCACCTGCATGTATATTCCCAGCAAGAATATCAAGATGTGGCAGGAAAACAAAACTACTAACAGGACACACAGGTAATTCCATTTCTCAGATCTTACCCTGACATTGCAAGGGAGTAGGGTGCCAGGCAAGAAAGGACTTAAGCCCTATAATACCTACCAGCAACAAGGAGTCAAGCGGGAGTGGCTTGAATGCATAGGCATAGGGCTGAGAAACTTCCATGGAACCACAATTCTTTGGGCTAAGGTGGAATCCTCTCCTCATCCTTTTGCCTCTATATTCTTTTTTCTCAGAAAATGATCAAGGTGGCCTGAAGGAAAATGGTATGTCTGTCAATAGAGGAATATGGCAAAGTTAAATTAATATTAATCAGATTAAACATGTACAAAAAAATCAAAGAAATATACTGTATTACCTTTCATTTTTGAAGTTTGGGGAAGTAAAGTATTTGAGACTTTAAAACAAAGAATGAGACACCAGGTCTTGCTCACTGTATAGGGCAATAGATGATAGATGCTGCAGAAGAAAATGAGCATCAAATTAAGTGGATTGTGCTCTTTCTTCTGTCCTTTCCACTGGGCTGTTAGGGAATGGTCATCAGAAACAAACATCTGACTGTGCTGAAACTGTTTTTACCATATGAGATCAGAATATTACCATCCATAATAGGCTTGCTTTGTGTTGTCATGTGCAATATCCTAAATATACTTTCAAAATATTTAGAGAAGATGATAGCCATATAAGTAAAGTCAGTGAGTTGCTTTTTCTACTATTTTCATGTTGGTATAAGACTGGATATAATTTACATTGTGTGCCACCACTGTATTGGATGTGAATTCCACAGGAAGTAACATAAAGTACTAAACGATAGAAAATATATCCAATCACAATTACCATATGTTGTTTACCAGAGATGGAGCTAAGCAATTAAGGAAACTTCTCCAAGTTCAGAATTTACTAGGAAGAGTTACAGTACTGCAATGTACAAATTGGTCCAATACCTTTGGATAATACTGATAAATACTCAGCCTGAATATGAACAGCTTCAATGTATGACTACTAGATCAGCAAAACAGCTCTGTGATTCAGTTATTTGCTTAGAGCTTAGATACTGTTGTATGGGTTCTCCATAAATATTAGAGGCAGAGAATGTTAGTGAAGAGACCAAATCTGAAAGATTAGGCATTTTTGCTTGAAGAGACAGTAGGTAATAAAGAAAATAAATTATTTGAAAAAAACAATTGAAAATCTCTTTCCTGACTAGCACGACACGGTGAAAAATATTTGCTGATGTGATAATAAATATGATTATATAAGATTAAAATAACTAGACCTGTTAGACTGAGAGTGAAAGAATGTTTTGAGAACTAGGATATATCAGTTAAAATCTATCAGAGCACCATTTCACACTGAAAGGAAACTATTGTAGTATGAAAATATTTTATTTTTCTGAAAGCTCCAACCTGCAGGGTGCTAAATTAATGTGTTTTTGATTTTGACAAGGTACCCAGATTTGCAGGTCTTGGTATCACTCCAGTTGTCCACGATAAATTATTGTTAAGTCCAAGGTATGTGTGGAAAATTTGAACAGTAGTTCCCCATCTGATATTTGACATTTTAATTGTGAAATGATTCTTGTTCACTAAGCAATTAAAACTTAAATTTGAATTTGCTGACCATCCTTAACTACCCTTACTTAAAACAGGAATTAAATAAACAGAATGGTTTCATCAGGAACAGAAGGAACTTCAGAATCTTGCTGAATTGGGTTTTTTTAAAGTATTAACCTTAAATCCTTTAAAGTAATGATCAGTGTATTAAAAATCTGAAAATATAATATTCAAAGATCCTTTTAACTTTAAAGTACACTTAAATCATTAGTAAATGTATACTCTTTTAATCAAACAGCAAAATTAAATTTGTTTTAATAACCCAATTTGAGAAACCAATTTGGGTTTTGTGTCTGATATTATAAACTTGTGCATTTGGAGATTTAAAAGCTTTCCAATAAAATAGTTTTTGAGGAAGTTCTGGATATGTAAAGGTTTGGGGGTTTTTTAATCTCAGACTGGAAAATTTCCTTGCATTATGCTTTATGTATAAAATTAAATTTTCTTAAAGTATTCAATTATTGCATTGCTTAGTTTATAAATAGTTTCTTGTACAGTACAGCACTTAACCAGAAGATATAGATCTGGAAGACAAAATGCAAAGAGGCTTATTTACCCATTCTTATATACTGTAGGCAGGCAGGCAGAAAGAAATCAGAACCAAGGCTCTTCCCATCAAAAGAGGGACTTTGATGTTTAAACAACTACCTGCAAAATTTAGATTCTCAAAATTCCCATTTGGCCACTGTCTAGCCCAGGCAGTAAAGTCCCTTAAATTCCAAATGAATTATTTCTGGGCATGGTCAGAAATGTCTCAGTTTTAGCTGTACTGAGTTGCTCAGTGGCAAGAAAAGCAATGAGCAATGCAAAAAAAAAGTCATGTCTGCCCCACCAATCTTCACAAGACTGGCATCCCTACTTCTGGGAGACTCAGTCTGATAGGCTTTCTTGAATCATGCGTAGTGGTTCTAGCTCTCTACAAAATTGAGGAGGCAGCAGTGGTGATGTACCACTTTTATACAATAGGTTGAGGATAGGGGCTACGGAAATAAATTACACATAAACCAGTTTAAGTGGTCAAAAACTGGTTCAAATCTGTAACACAGTAAAAGTTCAATGAATATAAACTTCTTTAAAATGGCCAAAATTGTTTTAAGATAAACCTGGATGGAAGTAGTATCAGACTTAACTGATTTAGATTAAATCAGTTTGTTGAACTTCTGTCCCAGATCCCCATCATATTTGAGTTAATTCAGTCCCCCAGCATCCCTGGATGCTTTGCACCTTCCCTGCACTCCTCTCCACCTCACAGGGTGGGTGGGCTATGCTTTGCCCAAGCTGTTTGCTTCAGCTGAGGCATGCTGTAGCACCCCCAGCTTCTGGCATGGGCCACTGCAGGCATGTGGCTGCATTTTCAGAATAAAAAATGAATGTCTATTCACTTGTTTATCAGTTCAGCCTATGCAGCTTAGACCAACCTGCAATGATTGAATTAATTCAGCCTTGGGCTTTTTGACTGTCTGAGTTTAGCCAGGGAGTTCAATTCCCTCCTCTTTCCAATGGGATTTGAAGCCACATCTCCTATTTCCTAAGCATAGGTAAGCTTTCCATCCCTTTTGTTGCAGGTATTCCCTTTTGCATGGAATAATTTTTTTCACTTGGCCAGAGAGAGAGTGAGAGAGTCAGAACTGGCTGGAATATGAATCTCATCTTTCCCAGATGAGTTTTGATCCTGTGAATGCTTGATTATTTCATGCCAAGCGGAAGAGCTTCAGCAGGAGGAACTGAGGATGTCCCTTCCATAGGCAGCATTCTTTTAAACCTTGTTGACTGAGGCAGTCTTGGGGGCTGGGAGATGTGAGTTCAAATTTCTTGGACAGTGGATGGAACAAAACCCAGATCTCCCACATCTTGGGCAAATATTTTAAGCTTAGAAAATTGGATAGCATGGATATACTACCTCCCCTGGTGGCTGTCTTTTGAAAGAAGTAGATAAGAACCCAACTGCAAAAGAGGGTTTGAGCCTGTAACTAGAGCTTGTGTTAGCCTTTGAGGCCTCTACCTCCTCCTGTGTGTACACACTGAATGACTAACTTAGTTTATTGAGGTTCCACATAAGCCTGGGTGATTACCTTGGTCACTTTTCCCTGAACACAACTCTGTGAATCACAAGTGGAGAACCACCCCCTTTCCGTCCAGAATGAAATGCCCAAGTCACTGTGAGAGGTGGGTTTTAAGACCCACCTTTGTCCTCTGCATTTCATTTTAGCTACCTGACAAAGCTCTCCACAAACTAGGTACTGCAGCATTCAATTCTGCAACATCAGCATCCCTTTTGTTGATCTCACTCAGCATTTGTAGCTCTGCAGGTGTAAGCATTAACCTTTTAACAAAACAATCATGTACGGTTTAATTTACTATTGCACCTGCTGAGCACTGTCAGCTTTGAGTAAGCCCTACCATTCCTTAAAAATCAATGGTTTATTATATGAGTAAACAAATAAGGGAATTTGAGCCCTATCAAAGACTGGCTTTTTATCTCTGGCTAAGTCACATGGCCTGGGTCACTGTGCTACAAGATGCAGGTCTGTCAGTATACAGTGGCTATTAAATTATGGGTCCTGTTAGCACTAGAAGGTAGCTGTGCATTTTCTGCCAAAGCAAAGTTTCAGCACTAAATGTGAATTTATTAACTTCCAAATATTTTGTTCAGACTAACTTCTATACCCACAATAGGCTCTAATGGAAAGCTGCGTAGGTTCCTGTAGGGTCTTTGAAGATTCTGAAGCAGTTCTGGGTCTAGTCAAGTTGGCAGTATGTCTACCAAAACTGGAAACCCTGCTTTTCAAACAGCCTAGTTAGTGTAGTGTGGGCTGGCTTGCTTGTCTTTCTATATTCAAGGATAATTGTATTGAGAGAAAAGGAGACATTTTTCCTTACTTTTCTTCCTGTCAGTGCCCAAGAGGCATTATGCCCCTCAATATTGATTTTAAGCACAGCTACTAAGGCACTGGAATTTTTCTTTTCTTAGGATACTCCAACATCTTAGAGCTTTAATTGAGCCTCTAATAGGGAAATACATAACTTTTTATATATTTCCTATAACTGAGTTATGGATTAAAAAAATACATCAGAAGTGTTAAAATAACTATTACTCTTATAATGTTAAAACAGTTTATTTACAAAGATAGTCCCTTAATTAGATAAACCATTTCCTTGTGCATCAGGAATGTGTTAACTTCTAGAATATAGTTTTGTTTCAGATAATTTCTTATGTATATGTTACATTAAACTAGCCCTTACAAAATCAAAATCTGCTCGTAACCAAGTACATGAAAAAATTATGTATTCCAGCTCCAATAAATTATTTTGTCATTTAGAACATGGAAATTCAAGTGACACAAGCAAAAGAAAATCATTGAATTGAATCCTTATGCCCCCTAAGGGTGAATAGCAGTAGAGCTGATACAGCTGAGGGAACAAAATGGTCTGACAACAATAGGATAAAACAGAGAGAAATCCTAGACCAAAGATAGGCTTGTTCCGTATGGCATCTAGTTTGGTCAAACAAAGAAAGGAAATCATAATATATTTTGAAATAAGAGAAAATGGTATTTATTTAATGGTTTTGTTAATTAAAACTTTAAAATCTATGCAAATGGTAAAAAAATAAATCCTAGAGAAACAGATATATATTTTAATGAAAATGTTTTTGTCTTTGTCATGAATAGACTATCAAGTCTCAAAGCTGGTAGTGAAAACATTATTACAGGAGTTTCAGAAAGCTAGTGGAAAGCTTCATAATATAATTAGACCAAAGTTATCTCATTTTTCAAAGATGAATCAGTAGACTATTTGGAACTTTAAATATATAAACATTTAAAAAGTGTGACTTCAATGCTTTATAGAGGTTAAACTTAGAGGGCACATCCAGGGGGACCTTCCAGGGCAGCAGCAACAGCAATCCAGGTGCTTGGATCCTGGTCAGCTGCCAGAGTGTTTCTCTGGCCAATCAGGCACCCTTTCTGGTGGTGCACATTGCTGCTGCTGCTGCATGCACCTGGCCACCTTTTTAGTGGCAGGTTTTTTTGCATACTGGGATGTCCCAGGGTCTAAAAAACCCACTGTGCTGCAAATTAGCAGTGTAGAAAATGCATGCACATGCACTACCACAAACCACACATGCGTGCTCCTGGGGACAAGTCCGGAGAAGACTAAGTTCATGTAGCCTGACCTTGTATATATTACAGGTCATATGGTTCTACCCAGCTATGCCTGTATCAACCCAAGAACTTGTGTTTGACTAATGCATACATTTCAGAAGGCATGCAGTGTTGATCTGAAGAGACCAAGCAGTTGAGGATCCACCATTTTCCATTTTCTAGCTTATGCTTTGCCTCCATAGGGGGAAAAGCAAAAGATGATCATTAAACTGGGCCACTGTATATACTGAGAGCACATCATACAGTGATCAAGCTGGTTTTCAATCTCTCTTCATCAGCTAACCAGAATAAACTCTTTCAGTCTGTTGCTGCAAAGCATTTTATCCAGCCCTTGAATATTTCTGTGGCTCTTCCCACACACAATTTCCAGATTTTCAATACACTTTCATGTTGTGGATATTGCAACTATGTTGTCTACACCAGAGGTATCAAATTAGCCTTGCACACTAGGCCAGATCTGAACCATGGGGTTCCTTGTAAGCTGAGTCCAGCTTGGGGCATGTGGCAGTTTCAGCCTAAAGCATGTGGCAGAGGCTGAAGCTCAGTATCGGATTTGGGGCATGTGGCAGTGGTTGCAGGATGAGGCATGCAGCACAGGCCTGGTGCCTGCTACCTGCCCTGTGCTGAACCCAGAGTTGCCACTGCACCCCATGCACTGCACTGTGGCAGCAGCTATAACTCTGGCATAGGGCACAGGGCACATGGCAGTGGGGGCTCTAACACAGGACCAGTGGCTGAGGGGGTGAGCCTGCAGTGTTAATTATTGGCAAAGTGGCTTGAAGGTGACAAGTGTGTATCAGTCCTCATTTGCCTTCTGCTGCTGAGAGCTAAGTGTCCTTGATTTTGTGGCAAGCCATGCCCAGAGTCATGCCCCAACAACTTTCAGTACCCACTGGTAGTCCAGTGTGGGCCAGATAGAAATTCAGTATTGATGACCGCTTCCTGAGATCTGTCAGTCAACAGCTTTTAATGTACTTATTAGGCATATTGTTATTTTAATTATTCGAAAGTCAAACACATTACAAAAATCATTTGTATGTATCTCTTACCTTTACCACCTTATCACAAAATAAAGATAGGTTTGTTTGACATGGATTATTTTCCATAAAACCATATTGACTGCCATTAACTATATTCCTATAATTTAATTTATTAACTGAATCTGGTATTTACCATTATTTTTTGCAAAATTAATGTCAGCTCAACTGGCCTATAGTTACCCAAGTGCACTTTGAAAATTCTGACACCATTAGCACACATTCAGTGTCTGGAATTTCCCTGCTATTTCAATATTTATTAAACATGGATGTCAGTGGGTCAGCTCTTTAAAGATTCCTGTGTTCAAGTGATCTGGATCTGCTGACTGAGAAATGTTTTGTTTAGCAGATGTTGTTTAGCAACCCCTCTAACCGCACACCCCTTTTTAACTAACAGACTAGAAAATATTCAATCATCCCAGTATGAACTGAATATATCATCCTACTTTTTTACAAATACAGAACGATGTATTGGACACATCTGGCTTTTCTGTATGGTCATTAATAATTTACTGCCTTCACTTAGTAATAGGCTTGTACTAATACACTTTAAAAACTTTCATAATGCCCTTAGCCCTGTCATCCATATATTATTTCCTGATGTTTTAGCTTCCCTTAGCTACCACTATAAATTACAAGTTCTGAAGTGTAGCAAATTCATATTTTTCCGTTTTGTTACATTTGGTTACTGGGGTTTTTTTGTTTCTAATTGATGCCTTTACTTCACCAGTGGCCCAAGACAGGTACTTACTATGTCTGTGCAAATAGGGAAGTATTTGATTCTGATTTGGATTCAGCCAATTCAGATAACAGTGATTCAATTCGGTGATTCAAATCACTGTCTCCATTTGATTTGACTGAATTAGCTTTGAAAGTTTGGGTGCTGATTCAGGGTGATTCAGATCGGCCGGGGAGAGGCAGGCACAACCAGGCAGCTGCAGGTTCTCCTGTGGCTCCTCCAGCTCTGTCTGCCTCTCCCCAGGTTGGGGGAGCCATGGGAGAAGCCCCCATGGCTGCCCTGCCTGGCTCTGGCCTCCTGGCACTTAAAAAAAAAAAAAAAAGGTCTGAACTCACCAGATGCAGCAGCAGTAATCAAGGCCTCTGGGCGCTCATGACAGAGCCTCCCTTGTGCAACAGAAGGCAGCAAGGATCACCCCCCTAGCCTGGCACCTTCACAGTAGCTGCCTCATGGCATGGGTGCAGCATGGCTTGGTAGGGCACTGCATGCTGTCTGGAATCTGGGGCTGCCGTGGCTGAGTGCTGCTGGGCTCTGGGTGACTACTGCAGCCAGTGAGTGTGGAGTTTTTATTTGTTTTAAGTGCCAGGAGGCTGGGGATGGGTGGGATATGGGGCTGGACAGGGCAGCCATTGGGGCTTCTCCCTCAGCTCCCCCCACCTGGGGAGAGGTAGGCACAGCCAGAGGAGCCGCGAGAGAACCTGCAGCTGCATGGCTGTGCCTGTCTCTCCCCAGCTGAGCCGAATCTCCGAATCTTTTCTGAATTGATTCAGATACTTCAAGTCTATTTCAAGCTTTTAATGGGTCTCCTGATTCAATTCACATTCAGAGATTTTGTCCCCAAATTGGGCCAAATCTCCTCTGAATTAAATCGATGACTGAAGTTTTGCACAGCCCTAGTACTTACCCAAACCATCTTCTTCTTTAAGTGCAAAACTGTGGATTTCATAGCTGGCCAGAAAGTATTTTATACAGAATTTTCCATTTTTGTTCACATATTTGTTTATTTTTTTCTTCCTAGTCAATTTCACTCAGTTTTCTTCTGCTTTGTGAAATTACCCCCTTTGAAGTGTCAGGAATATATGGGACTGTTTTCTGTTTGCCTATCCAGAATGTAAGCAGGTCATTGATCTGAAGACAACCATGAAATTTCAATGAAGTAATTAATTCTCCTGTTCCTTTGTTCATCATAATGAAGTCCAAAGTTAGATTTATCATGTGTTGTTGTATTTGATGATAGAAAAAATTACATCTATAATTTTTAGAAAGCTGAAATTAACTTAATCCTGGATGAATGGAACTTCCGGCAACAGCCTCCCAAATTGAAGTCTGTCATAGCAATTTGTTCTTTCTATATATTATAGACAGGAGTTAAAGGATAACTTGTCCTATTCTCTGGTTTGTATTATTGGGCTACAACAGAGAAGCCACCAGCCCCACTGTGTAGGCTTTGCTGAATCAATCATTCATGTACAAGCATTCAAATACTTAGCACCTTAAATTATCAGTAAATCAAAAATAAGCCATTCTGCTTTTAATATAGGGTACCACCCCTCAATTTCCTTTACCCCCTCTGTTCTCTGCAGGCTTGTTAACAAGAGTAAAGTGTTTAACAGGCATGCAAATAAAAGATAAAGGACACTTACACACATGCAGGGAGCCTGATCCAGTGTGCTGGATATCCAGTATATTGGAGCAAACTCAATTCATCATCTAAATACAACTCAGATCTGCTGGAGCAGGTAAATTGATGTGCTCTTGCAGCCTTGTGTGTCTCTGCACTGAGAAAATGGTGGCAGTGTGCTTTGAAATAAAACACATTCAATGTACTTTAGTTCAGAGTGCCCCACTGCCATTTTCTCAGCATGGAGACATCCTGCACTGCTGATACATGTGATACGTAGATGCTTGCTAATTAAAAGCATCCAGTGCCCTTTCAGGGGCACATGTAAAAATGCCTTAAAGATTCAGAGTCTATTTTGGGTACTTTATTTAATGTGCTTTTAGATTTGCTTGAGGTTTTCCTGTGGCCTTTCTTGCCACACTCTAAGCACATGACAGCAGTTAAAAATGTGAAGTCAGGACCCAAGTAATGACCCACTATATTATCTTAAAGATGGACACATATTTTCATTCAAGCTTCATAGGGTAAAGTTAACAAACCAGAGGGTATAGAATGAATCCAGGTGGATCTGGACAGGTTGGAAAAGTGTGTGAAACAGAATAAGATGCAGGTCAATTAGGACAAATGCAAGGTGCTGCACCTAGGAATCACCAGCATGCTTACAGGCTGGGGGAGGACCTTCTCAACAGCACAGCAGCGGAAAGGGATCGTGGAATCACTGTTGACTCTAAGATGAACATGAGTTGTCAATGCGACAAAGTGATCAGTAAAGTTAACTGCTCTTTATCGTGCATTAGCGGGTGCATGACAAACAGGTCCAGGGAGGTGATACTTCCTTTTTATGCAGCATTGGTCAGGCCATAGTTGGAGTAGTGCATCCAGTTTGAGGCGCCACACTTCAAGAGGGATGTGGACAACCTCAAGAGGGTTCAGAAGAGGTCCACTCATATAGTTAGGGGCCTGCAGGCAAAGACCTATGAGGAGAGATTGAGGACTCTGGATCTCTTCAGCCTCCATAAAAGAAGGCTGAGGGATGATCTTGTGGCTACCTACAAATTCATCAAGTGGGGGGACAGCAAGAAATCGGAGATGTTCTGTTTACCAGGGCACCCATTGGAGTAACTAGAAACAACAGCCACAAACAGATGGAGAGCAGATTTAGGTTAGACTTCAAGGACAGCTTATTTACAGTAAGGGCTGCCAAGATCTGGAATAGGCTTTGAAGGGAGGTGGTGCTCCTACCTTGGAGATCTTTAAGAGGCTAGACATGGACCTGGCAGGGGTCATCTGACCCCAGTGCGCTTTCCTGCCCAGGGCAGGGTTCTCGGACTTGATGATCTCCTAAGGTCCCTTCCAACCCAAACACCTATGGATCCATGAATCATATCCCTAAGATAAACCACTCCAAAGGTGCCTTCACAGAGTAGTTGCTTATTAGATGTGCTTTCAGATGTAGAGCAGTTCAGCCAAATATGATGAGCATTAGGATTTCAGTACTTTTTGTCCTTTATCATAAATATGGTGCCTTGTCAACTAACTTAGGCATTATAGATGTTCCTGAGATATAATCTACATTCCCACATTTTGTTGTAGTGGTCTACAACAGAGAAGCCACCAGGTTAAAAAAATGGCCCCTCAATGGTCCTTATCAATTTGATCTAGAGGAAAAATAATTTCTAGAGGAAAAAAAAAATAACACTGAATCTGCTGATATGATTAACCTGATAGATTTCCAGTACCCTTAGGAGTACTAAGTATTGTGGTGGGCCAGTAGGGAGTGCTCCTGTGCTGAGCCACCCAACTCACTTCACCTGACTGCCTTCTAGGCTCCAAGTGCCTCCCTGGGGGTGCCTCACATCTGGCCAACCCTCTTGCTGGAGCACACACTCTAGCCTGGGGGTAACACCACCACCACCCGGGCTCTGGACTGATCCTGGACCTGTAACACCTGGGAAACACAGGCCTAGTAGTCCTTGAGAGTGCTTGACTCACTGCAAGAACTTGGGGTGCTTCCCTTGGTCTGAAGCACAAATAGTGGTCTCCATTAGTCATCCAAACCAAGGGAACCCCAAGGTGTATTCTAGACCCTCTCCCAATAAGTCTCCTATGCTAGGTACAAAGGAGAACTTTACTGGTTACAAGGAGTAGGTTTGGAATAGGGTACAAGGTAAAGCAATATCAGAGAAATCCCATAGAGCAAACAGGGTGGCTGGATAGCCTTTGTTCATGCGTCTGAGGTACTGTACTGTACTCTACTGTACTGAGTTACTGTACTGTATCTATTTAGATCTTAGGTAACTTACTCACGACCATGTTAACCAAGGTGGAGATTCCCTCTGGAAGCAGGCAGTTCATTGATCATGAATTTCATGAGAGAGAGCAAGTTTCAGATGGTCCATCTTTTCTCTCTGAGTTTTCATCATGACTACTGACCCTCCTCCTGGGCAGTCCTTAGCTTATATAGACCTTATGACCTCATTTACCTGATCCAATGAAGGCCAGCAACTGTTGAATGCCAGCCAGCCAATCCCAAATGCATCACTGGTAGCCAGGTAGGCATTTCTCAGAACTATAGGGAGCCTAAGTCCCTCACCCAGGTATCTGATGCCAGTCACGTAGGCATAGGGAGCAGGTTTCCCGCCTCCCTCATGAATGTATCCAGCTCAGGTTACAACTCAGGGTTACCTGGAGCCCATGGTATGTCTGCCTTTTGCAGTGACCATGTTAGCCAAATTGTCACATAGCAGAGTTTTTGTGGAGAGACAGAGGTGGTATTCTGTCACAATTATTACCCTAGGTAATGTGTCACAGGCCAGCTGAGCACTGTGAGTGTATCAACTTTATCACAGGCCAACTGG
Source organism: Crocodylus siamensis (assembly GCF_052110815.1). NCBI lineage: Eukaryota > Metazoa > Chordata > Crocodylia > Crocodylidae > Crocodylus > Crocodylus siamensis. The sequence goes on along the minus strand of NC_143398.1, from coordinate 30,834,433 downwards.
GCTGTTAGGTTCAGTTTTGGGTCAAGGAGGCAAAGCTGGGAGGTGAAGTAAAGGCAAATTTATTATAGCTTACACACACACACACACACACACACACACCAGTTAACAGAAAGATAAATGCGATAAGCATATAATGCAGTATTGAAGAGCTAATAGTAAATAACAGATAATAGCAACAGATAGATAGATCCGTTCTGTCACAGGCCAACTGGGCACTGCTAAGGTATTAGCCACTGGGCTGTTCAAAACAACAGATAGACAAACATGGGTTGGCAACTTATTGATAGTCCCTCAATGCCATGTATGCGTCAAATGATTCCAGCAATGTCAGGCATCCCTGATCGATGCTGTCAGAGGGATTACCGGGGAAGGTCCCTCACTCACACCAGGAGTCCGGGGTCTGGGCGTGAAGCAGAAATGACCATTCTGTTCCCTCCTTCCTGATGGTTACCTGATGCACGTGCTTTTTATACCTACTCTTATGCTAATCTGTTGGCTTTAGAGCCACTCATAATGTCACCCTATAGCTGTTACCCTATAGGATTTAAAGGTGTAAAAATAATCATAAAAGGTTACTACCCAGACTCAGTTTATCCAATAAGCAAATTATGATGCATCACCTTTAGGTTTGAAATTGACATTGTTCTCCCTAAGCCTCAACCCCTTTTAGGTTTCATTTGAATATGCTTTTTGGGATGTGCTTTCCGGGAATGTGTTGTGTGTGCCAGGCAGTTGGATCCAGTTTTTTATTGTCAAAGCTTAACCCTGAGCAGAAACTGTTAGGTCAGCTAATCTCGCATCTACAGTTTTGCCTATGGGGCCCAGTCAGTTCCACAAACAGTTAATTTTATCATTTTAGTTAAACTTATGACAGACAAGTTACATTTATGATTTACAAACTTATAAGCTTTATATTAACTAATATTACCTGTTTAGGCAAAATACCAAATGCCTCTAGGAAGCACATATTTATTGCTTATTAATTCCTCTGATTCTGGCCATCACAGTAATGTCCCATCTTTCAACATCCAGTAGCTTATACTTTAGAGAAGATCTTAAAAACACCAGAAATAAAAAGCATTCCAGGATAAAAACTGTCCTGGTTTTTGGAGATGGTAGTTCTAAAGCATAGAATTAATACGGTGTAATATGGTGTACCAAATGTCATGGAGGAAAGCGGGGGAAAAGACCCCAAACAATAAACAGAGACCCCTGGGGTAGGAACCACATGTAAAAGGAGAAATAAACACAAAAATAACGTAAGGAAAATACTCACCAGCAGCAGGACCCACAGCACAGCTGGAGTGAGGAAGGGAATGCACGCAGGTTGTAAGCCACACCTTTATCCAGCTGAAGCCAGCTGGTGATGTCATTGGCAATCACCAGCAAGTGGGGATAAAGCGGACCACCAGGGAAGATGGGAGGAGGAGAGCAGAACCGGGGAAGACGCCGATGCTGGACGCCATCCAGGACACTCCCAGAGAGAGCCGGCAGGGGCTGTCTTCACTAGCAGAGGACAGCGTGACGAGAGGGTCAAAGAAACAGAAGAGGCAATTCTGCACTGGCAAAGGCAGGAACACCAGTGGGATTGGAGAGGCAGAAGAGGCTCTCTACACCATCGAAGGTGGGAGCATCGGGGGAACCTGGGAGGCAGAGGAGGCTCTCCCTGTGGGGCATGCCAGATGAGAGCAGTGAGAGGGGCTGAGAAACAGGACTACAAGAGGCGGGGTGCTGACTCTTAATTTGAGAAGCGGCCAGGCTCTTGGGGAGGAATTGTGAGACACAGGAAGAAGGACGTCTCCGACAGCAGAGAAAGGGAGCAGCGCCACAAACCATACATAGCAGAGTAAAAGGGGAGATGGCCCGGGACAAGAGGCCACACACTAAACCAAACCCCTAGCGGGTTCATAGGGAACAAGGGCACTCTGTTACCTTAGTAGAATGACCAAGGAAGGAGCTGTACAGGCCCTTCACGATTTAGTTGTGTTGAGGGGTTTTTTGTTTTTTTACCCCCATTTGAAGGGGTTGAGGAGTGGAGTGAGGTGATGCAGACAGGATAACTGTGTTGGAGTTTCTTTTGTACTCCACTTTCATTTCAGGGGTGCTGGTTAGATCCTGAGACCCGGGCAGACATGGCCTCAGAACTGGAGTAAATGGTCTCAGTAAGCTTACAAGTAAGCGAGTTACCCCAGGGAGCAGGACCTAGGACAGGAGAGGGCTACAAGGGACACCAGGGGTGGGAGCAAGTGTCAGGAATACAGCCAAGAAGCCTTGGTGACCTGCCAAGGGTTGGTGAGAGGCTGGGATGTAGGGGAGGTGGAGCCCCATGGATGACCACTGGGTGGACTCCCTGCTGCAGAGGAACCGTGGGTGGTCGCCCCCCCCCCACCTGTATAACATTCAAAGTCGAGGCAGGAGAGATTGGGGGAGGCCACTCTGGGGATAAACATCTACCCACTGGCCTATAGGAGACCATAGGGTGATCACTACCGGCCACCTGGACCAAGGCCACACATGACCAGATGTTCGAAGCCAGGCAGGCACACCAAGTATAGCAAATATATTAAAAATTCCAAAGAAAAGAAGTTGAACAAGGAAAGGAACCTGATCCAAAAAGGGCCATTGTCCTACCTTCCTTACTTGCAAACAGAAAACTGTAGAAAGACCTGAAATCTAAACTAATGCACAGCTTCAAACCATTTCAAGAATGCCAGGGTATTGCAAGCCTATCACTGCACTTCAAAAAAAGCATTCCAATGATCCACTTCCCTCTAGGACCTAGAATATCAGTTGTCTAGCTTCGGCCTCTGCCTACAAATACTGCCTTCACTATCTGTAAAGTCAAGAAGTTCTACACCATCACACACCTCCCACACATGCAACCAACTTCATGATTAATTTTCTTACAGCCCCCTCATGGGGGATACCAAACACTTAAAGCCTCATATCGCCTGCTTTGATTACTACTCCTATTCCATTCCTTGCATACATTTATAAGGCTCTATCTCAGAGCAGTTAGGTTCTTTGCTCCTACTACCTTATTTAGATCTCTCTTGTGTATCACTTTGTTTCCAGAACTTTACTACTTTGATGGTTAGAATCTTCTCCTAACTTGTAGTCTAATTCTTTATGACAGGTTTGTAACTATTGTATCTTGTGCCAGTGTTATCCTTTAACTTTATCTTTTCTTTCTTTCCAGTGGTATTCACCCCAAAATGTGCTTAGAAAAATAATCATATTCTCTCTCTATCTTCATTTTGCTAGCCTAAGGTGATTGTTTGCAAAGCTAAACAAGCCAAACCTAAGAGAGGTTCTCAATTTCCTAATCATTCTAGGAACTCTTTCTCTGCATCAGTCACAGTTTAAATTAATCTCTTTATAATGCCTTTTATAACCTAGTTATCCTTTCTCTATTAAAAATAACCTGCTTAATTTATCCTGTAATCATATAGGTCTCTCACAACTGGCAGTGAATGGTTATATTACAATCAACCAATATGCTTATGTTCCACTTTTTTCCTCTGTTGCTTCCAATATAAAAGTGACATCTTAAAGCATAATGGGTGCATTCACATGTCATCCTATGGTGACATACCAACATGTTATGTTGCCATATGGAATGCTACAGTGACATAGAAATCATGCAGGTCTATATGTTATCGCCAGCTATGTTGCCACTGTACAGCAACATGTAGATGTGCCCAATGTTTAGGTAATAGGAACACCAGCTGAAAGCTGGGTTATAGTCCCTAAGTGTATGACTTTGCACTTACTAAATTGCATGAACTTTCTATTATTCCAATTCAGAAATTATTGAATTCTTCTTGTATGATAAACAGGTCTTCCCTTGTTTCCATAAATCCCAGTATTGTCTTGTCTACAAATTTCATAAACATATAGATCTTGTACCACACCACATATACTATGCAAATACTAAACATGATGGGTCTAAAGGCTGATCTCTGAGGAACACCGTTAATAATGTCTTTCCGATTTGATAACTCCCCTTTCAATATGGCCTGAGATAATCTCCCTTTTAGACAACTCCTAATCCAGTTTATGTTTCTAGCATTTATCTCCATCTCCTATGTAGTGATTAATAGATTCATTAAAAACAGGCAACAGTGAATAAGAACAACAACAACAACCTTTAATAGTAGAGCAATAAGAAACCTCTGTGGATCCTCTGTTGGACTCTAACTAGCTGATTTAACAGAGGAATCATCTCTCAGTTGCCAACTCATGTAATCTAACTAAATGGGTGTCTCCAATTTATAACTTCTATCACTACATCTTCTCTCTTAGCAATAAGAACAAAAATCAGTTAATACAAAAATAAATTAACATCCATTTACAAAGGAGAGATTACTAGCATATCCCTGTGGGCTGATTCTTTACCACTCACTTTCCTATTCCAGCTTGACTTCAGCTCTTTTAGCAAGTCTCTGTAAGTCTTTCAGGAGTTTTTACTTTCTCCTCACATGGATGAATTATCAAATCCAGTTTCTGATTTGTGTTTGATGGGAAGCTTTTCTTCATAGACTTGAGTCTTTATACTGGGATCTGATTGACTTTCAGTGTTGGCAGATGCTTCTGCACATAGTACAAAGTTCAATAACTTCTAGTCAAGGGATTGAGCCCAGGTAGGAGTGGATGGGAACTTGAGCAGCAGTGACCACAAGATGATTGATTTCAGGATCCTGAGGAAAGGAAGGAAGAAGGGCAGCAGAGTACAGATCCTGAACTTCAGAAAAGCAGACTTTGACTCAGTCAGAGAACTCATGGACAAGATCCCCTGGGAAGCCAGTCTGATGGGGAGAGGAGTCTGGGAGAGCTGGATGTACTTTAAAGAAGCCTTGCTGAGAGTGTAATAACAACCAACCTGATGTGCAGGAAGACTAGCAAGTATGGCAGAAGACCAGCTTGGCTTAGCAGAGAATTCTTTAATAAATTAAATCACAAAAAGGAAGCTTATAAGAAGTAGAAGCTTGGACAAAAAAACTAGGGAGGTGTATAAGAGCATTGCCCAGGCATGCAGGAATGAAGTCAGGAAGGCCAAAGCACAATTGGAGTTGCAGCTAGCAAGGTACATGAAAAGTAACATGAAGGAGTTCTACAAGTATGTCAATAAAAAGGGGAGGATCAGGGAAAGTGTGTATCCATTACTGAATGGGGGAGGTAACCTAGTGACAGAGGATGCAGAAAAGCTAAAGTACTAAATGCCTTTTTCACCTCAGTCTTCACAGGCAAAGTCAGCTCCCAGAATACTGCACCTGGCAACACAGTTTGGAGAGGAGTTGTGCAGCCAACTGTGGTAAAAGAACAGGTTAAGGACTATTTAGAAAAGCTGGATTTATACAAGTCTAGGGGGCCAGAGGGGATGCACCCAAGGGTGCTGAGGGAGTTGGCTGATGAGATTGCAGAGCCATTGGCCATCATCTTTGAAAACTCATGGTGATCAGAAGAGGTACCAGATGGTCAGAAAAGAACTAACTTAGTGCCCGTATTTAAGAAAAGGAAGGAGAAAGTTTTATGGAACTATTGGCCATTCACCCTAACTTCAGTCCCTGGAAAAGTTGTGGATCCCATCCTTAAGGAATCCATTTCTAAGCACTTGGAGGAGAAGAAGGTGATTAAGGCACAGTCAGCATGGATTCATCAAGGGTAAGTCATGCCTGATGAATCTGATTGCCTTGCATAATGAGACGACTGCCTCTGTGGATGCAGGGAGACCAATGGATATGGCATAGCTTGACTTCACCAAGGCTTTTGATGTGGTCTCCCACAACATTCTCACAGGCAAGCTGAGGAAGTACAGGTTAGATGAACGGACTGTAAAGTAGATAGAAAACTGGCTGGATCATTGGGCTATAGGGTAGTAGCCAATGGCTCGATGCCTTGTTGGTAGCTAGTACCAAGAGAAGTGCCCAAGAGGTTGTCCCTGGGGTTGGTTTTGTTCACACCTTCCTCAATGACCTAGAAAATGAAATAGAGTGCATCCTCAGCCAGTTTGCAGATGACACCAAGCTGGGGGAAGTAGTAGATATGATGGAGGGTAGGGCTAGGATTCAAGGTGCCGTTAAAAAATTGGAGGATTAGGACAAAAGAAATGTTGTGAGATTCAATAAGGATAAGTGCATAGTCCTGCAATTAGGATGGAACAATCCCATGCACTGGTACAGGCTAGGAACAGCTGAGCTAAGCAGTAGCTCTGCAGAAAAGGACCTGGGGGTTACAGTGGGTAATAAGCTGAATACGAGCAAACAGTATGTCCTTGCTGCCAAGAAGGCTAATTGCATACTGGGCTGCATTAATAGAAGTGTTTTTAGCAGATCAAGAGAAGGGATTATTCCTCCTCTATTCAGCACTGGCAAGGCCACATCTGGAGACCTGTGTTCACTTTTAGGCCCTCCACCACAGAGAGGATACGAACAAATTGGAGGGAGTCCAGAAGAGCATAACAAAAATGGTGGTGGGGCTGGGGCACATGACTTTTGAGGAAAAGCTGATTGAACTGGGCTTATTTAATTTTCAGAGAAGAGAAGACTGAAAGGGGATTTATAGCAGCCTTCATCTACCTGAAGTGGGGTTCAAAAGAGGATGGAACTGGACTGTTCTCAGTGGTGGCAGATGACAGAACAAGGAACAGTGGTCTCAAGTTGAAGCAAAGGAAGTTTAGGTTAGATATTAGGAAAAACTTCCTCACTAGGAAGGTAGTAAAGCAGTGGAACAGGTTACCCAGAAAGGTTGTGAAATCTCCATCCTCTGAGGTTTTTAGGACCCGGCTAGGCAAAGCCTTTCCTGGGATGATCTAGTGGAGGATGGTTCTACTTTGAGTAGAGACTTGGATTAGATGACCCCCTGAGGTCCCTTCCAACCCTAATTTTCTACGAGTCTATTATTCTAACTACAAATTGCTGAGGCTGGTTTCCTCTTCCTGCATTGTAGTCCATAGGTGCATTTTATAGATTTCAAAGTTTTCATCATTTTTTAGGGTTGGAAGGGACCTCAGCAGATCATCAAGTCTGACCCCCTGCCCTGGGCACGAAATAGTGCTAGGGTCAATTGACCCCAGCCAGGTCTTTGTCTGATCTCTTCTTAAAGATCCCCAAGATAGGGGAGAGCATCACCTCCCTTGGAAGCCCATTCCAGAGTCTGGCAATCCTTCCTTATTCTTCCCATAAGGATATGGTTGCTTATTTCTTCCCATAAGGATATGGTTGCTCCTTGTGTTCTGGAACATTTAATTTCTTCCTCAGAAAACTGTCCAGATATGGGCTGTGATGGTCAAGAGGGGCATCAGGAAGCAATAATGTTTGATCTTTTTTGCAATGCAAGCACGGACTTAACTAGATTCAGTTTCTGTCAAACCTAATGTTGGTGTTGCTTTCTGAGGTACAACAATGAATGGGAGTTTGTATACTCTATTTTTATATTGGATGCTAGCAGTGCTTCTCCCAGTCCCTGGCTTGTTTGTTCTTAAGTGGTCTTGTTTTGATTTTCACCGGACTCACTTTAATTTTCTATAGTCAGGCTTTTTTAAAACACTAACCTGAGTGCCAGTGTCCAATTTAAATTAAACTATTTCTCTTTTTCACACTGACTGGCAAAGCCCTATCCTTCTTATTGGTTTTGCTTGATTAAACCATATCTACATAAAATTCTTCTGGTATGCTCTCAACCTGAGTATGCACCTGAGGTTTCTGCTTTGGGGATCTGCAGAATCTGGCAAAATGGTTCCTCTTGTTACAGGTAAAACAGAAAGTTCCAAATGTAGCACAACATTATGGGCCGTGTTGCTTTCCACACTTTTTACACATATGCTTATTTCCTCTCTCTCCCTTAGCAGGCTCCTTCCCACTGGAAAATTCAACCCTGTGAGATGCCTTTCTGGCAACATTATTTCATACATGCTTCATGGATGGCCTTTTTTGATTCATTCAGCTCTGCAGCATGGGCCTTCACAGTTTCTTCTGCTATGCACATCTGAATAGTCTTTTCAAAGGAAAAGTCTTCCTCAGGCAATAGTCTTTCGGATAAGGCAGTGTATGCAGTGCCACAAATAATCTGATCTCTTATCAGAGATTCTGTTAAAGTGTTTGAGTAGAGAACTGTACTTTTAGAAATTCATCTATACTTTCTCCTGTTGTTTGCACATCAAAATTTATGTCTTTCAAGGTGCTCATTCTTTTTTAGTCTGAGGCATTCCTCAAAAGTGGATAGTATTTTACTTCATTTCCTATTTTTAACTTTCAAAGGTTTTATAAACATTCAGGGCTTCTTCCCCAGTGATATGCCAGAAATTCAAGGATTTGACTTGATTATTTTTCTCTTCTGCCACTAGATACTCATCAAACCTTTGGTGAATTCCCTCCAGTTCTCTGCAGTATTGCCTGATATCAGAAGGGCAGGTGGGCATTGCAGAATTTCCATGACTACCTGTCCATTTACTCAGATTATAACTTTGTAGGCAAATCAGCTTGAGCTGTCCTTCCACATAGCTATTTTATTCCAATTGCTCTTTTTCCAGTTTCTTCTTCAGTTCGGATTTCAAATTCTTTCAAGTTCTGTCTCATTCTCCACTTCTGACACCGTGTAGTGATCATCATGTTCAGTAAAACAAGCATCCAATGCATGAGAACAACAACCTTTAATAATAGAGCAGTAAGTAACCTCTGCAGACCCTTTGTCTGACTCTAACTAGCTTAATTGAAGGACTGTGTCCCAATGGGTCCAGAGGAGGGCCACTCACATGATTAGGGGCAGCAGGGCAGGCCCTATAAGGAAAGGCCATGGGACCTGAACCAGTTCAGCCTCCACAAAAGAAGGCTGAGAGGAGATCTGGTGGCCACCTATAAACTTGCCAAGGGGGACCAGCAGACAGTGGGAGAGTCTCTGTTGCCCCAAGCACTAACAGGAGTAACAAGGAACAACAGCCATAGGTTGACTGAGAGTAGATTCAGGCTAGATATCAGGAGACACTACTTCACTGTCAGGGTGGTTAGGAGCTGGAACCAACTTCCAAGGGAAGTGGTGCTTGCCCCTACCCCGGGGGTCTTCAAAAGGAGGCTAGGCAGCCACCTAGCTGGGGTCATTTGACTCCAGCATCCTTTCCTACCCATGGCAAGGGGTTGGACTAGATGATCTGCTTAGGTCCCTTCTGACCCTTCCCGACCAATTACAAATTCCTAAACTCTGTAATCTAAGTGTGAGCATGTGGGGCCTAGGAGTGGCCGTGTCCTCCCTAGCGCCCCCTGCCATGTCAATTAAGGTGGTCCAGCACCCTCGACTCGCCCGCCATGACTTTGATCTTATAGGTTCAAATGGGAGGCTGCCTACTCTCACCTTAGACACCTTAGATGTTACCTCTGTTTCAAGTGGGGTGCTCCAACACCCCCACCCCCTCAGCCTTATGGGCAATGCGTGCCTCCTACCTCCCCTACAGCATGCCCCAAGCCTCGCAGCTGTTCTCTGCACGCTGTTTTGCCCTTGCCCTCCAGCACCCTCTCCGGTGCCCCTTGGGCTCATCCTGCCCTGGTGCCCGCCTCTGGCACCCCCGGGCTTGTCACCGATCTGGTGCCCTTGGGGTTCATCATGCCCCGGCGCCCTTCTCCAATCCTACCTGGGCCTACTGCGGCACTGGCACCTCTTTACCAGTGTCCCCTGAGTTGGTCTTGCACCTGTCACCCTTTTACCCACACCTCCGGGTGGGTTAAACCCCAGCGCCCTGTTACCGGCACCTCTGGGCCGGTGCTGCAACCTGCACTCACTAACGATGCCCCTGGGACCCTTGCTGCGCTGCCCACGCCCATTGCCCCCTCTGGGCCTTTTACCGCACTTCTCATGCCCTGCTTCCCCTCTCTGGGGCCTTTGCCACGCTCTCGCGCCCTGCTGCCCCTCTCTGGGGCCTTTGCCGTGGCTGGGGCTACAACCCCCACACACCGAGCACTTCTCCGGCACTCATCCACTGTGCCCACTGTGGCACCACTCCCTGCACCCCTGCTGGGTGCCAGGAACCCCCCAAGCCACTGGGACACTCCTGTGAGGCCTCCTCATGCCCCTACAGCCTCACCCGGTCCTCTGGTGTAACTATAACAAAACCCTAGCCCAACGGCTGTAACAAAACCAACAAAGAGCCTCCCTGCTCATAAGGCAACTTCAAGCCCCCACCAGGGCTCCTAACCATACCTCCCTTCAGGGTCCTCTAATCCCTGGCATCATAGCAGCCAGGCAGAATGACAAGGTTGCAACTACCAGCTCAAGCCGCTCAGCTCTGCCGCAGAGCTCCTCCTCTAGCGGCTGCCAGAAGGGAACTGCTAGTCAGGCTCCGGCCTGGGCTGTTTATAAAGGCCCGGCCCTGCCCCCTTCTGGCCACATGACCTGCCTGGTTGCCCCAGCAACCGGCAGCTGAGCTGCCCCGGTGATTGGCAGCTCACCTTATCTCACTCTCAGGCACGGAGCACCCCAGTGCCTCCGTGACACTAAGTAAGGGTGTGTCTCTAAATTATAACTTCTATCACTACAGCTTCTAACTTTACTAATAATTTCCCATAAGATACAGCATGACATGCATTGCTTAATTCTTAATTTAGGTTAACTTCATTGACTTTGTCTAACCAGAAACAAGTTTATCCTGTCATAGAAGCATTGCATTAGTTTGATACAATCTTTTTTGCATAAAACCAGGTTCCATTTTTATGCCATTTCCTATTTATCGTTATGTCCTTGATTATTCTTTCCTTCAAAATTTGTTGTAAGACCTTGCATAGTATTGAAGTTATATTGAAGTCAAACTAATGTGCATATAGTTGTTTAATTTTCCTCTTCTTCCCTTTTTCAAATATAAGCACTACATTTGCTCTTCTTCAGTCAGAGTTACCACTCCCTAAATTGATGGATTCACTGAAAATTCATGCTTGTAAAATGCATCTTGAGTGAATTTAACTTGTCATATATTCTGGGGTTCCATCCCTGGAATAGAAAACATAACCTATACTGTGCTTCTATATCCCTGAGATGCAAATTAAAGGTAGAGAAATTTGTTGTCATATTTATAGCATGAGCATTATACAGATTTCTGGTCATCCACCCTCTTCACTCAATGGATGCTTAATCATCCTTACAGCTGTCAGTCTTCTAGGTCACATACCATGGTAGAGTTAAGTTAATAGACACTATGGACTGTATTTCATTTAAATTAAAAAACTCTCTGATTCCATTGCACATTAAACGATCAGGAAAGGGAGAAGCAGTAAATCTTTATTCATCTGTCTTAGGAATTTAAATGGACCTCATCACAATAGTATCTTAATATTTCAGAAGCTTCAATTTAGCTATCCTTACAGCACTACTTGGAAGAAAGAGAATACTATTATGCCCATTTTACAAAGAGGGAACTGAAGGTCAGATAGGCTAAAGTCTAATCTACAGGATGTTGGCCCAAAAAGGGGAACTTGAAGCCTTGTGCATGGAAACAATAGGCACTTCAAGGTGGGATCCAGAGCAGCTAGTGTCCTGATCATGGAGCTGTCTAAAGCCAGCATGTAGTTGCTTGTAGCTAGTGCTCAGGTTCCTTAACTGGGATTGCAAGGAGTTACATTCATGAACTGATGGTTTTCTATGCCCTTGTATTCATGGAACTAGGTAAAGGTCTTTTTTTTTCTTTTAAAATATTGCTGCCACCATTCCGCTTTAACATGATAGACTCACAGCTAAAGCAGTCACCCAGGAAGTGTTAGACCAAGATTTAGTTCTGTTTTACAGCCTCAGGGGTTCAGTCTAAAGTTTATCATCTCCAAGAGAAGTCCCCTAACTACTAAAGTAAAAGCTGCATTGTTCTTGGTGAAGTTTGTCACCTTACAGATCAGAATCAAAGATTTGTCAGCCTAGAAGAAAAAATGGGAGAAAACATGGCCCTAGTCTAGCGGTTAGGGCAGTTGCCCCATTTCAGGACTGTTCTGTGGCAGCAGAGATTAAACCCCATGTTCTCCCCTCCCATTCTCCTCCTCTCCATGTTATAACACAGATGTTGTTATGTAGTAAACTGTCAGATGCACAAATACCCTCAATCTTGCTTCCAATTAGGAGATGAAAATTGCTTCCCCCTTCTAATCACTGCCTTAATACTTTCTAGGAGCAAAATCTTTTGCCTCCACTGTACTCACAGCTTCAGGACTTTGCCTCATATTAGTGAAAAGTATCACAATCACTATTTAAGTGATGAGGTTGAGAAATTTCAGAACAGATGTAAAAACATAACCCATATCATGAAATAACTGGACAAATGAGGGGCAAAATATCTACAAATTGCAGTTTGGCAATGTTTTCCAAGTCTTACTGCCTTAGTGATAAAATGGTTCATGTTAGTCTCTCTCAGATTTTTTAAGGAAGGAAAAAAACTGTATTTGGGTACCAGAAACTCATCATCAGTTCCAATATACCAAAATATTGAGCTAGATATTCAACTAGTCTCATCATTGTAGCTTCACTGAAGTAAAAAACTAGTTGTTGGTATTTCTTTGGTATCCTGCTCAGTAGGAAGGAATGATCATTTCCAGTTTTGTTTCTGTATAGGCATTTACTTTTGTTCACAATTTGGGTAAATAAAATATAATTAGATTTTGTGTAATTTACCAATGTGTAGGCTAAAGCTGTTTTGCTTTAGCCTCTTTTAGTTAATAAAAAAGTCACTGCTTTACATTGTTCAAATAAAAATCTAAAATGCGTCATGTAATGTATGCTGTTTAAGGTTTGCAATTAGCAATCTCATGCTCATAAAGTTAAGGTCAAATTAAACAGTAGTGAAAATCAACTTGCTCCTTTTTACATGTAAAAATGTAATTAATTAAACGTTGTATAATTTTGGAAATTCTTGTATTCCTGCTGACAGCTCCACTTTTGTTTAGCCCTAATGCATAACTTAGAGGTTATTACATGTCTGCTGGGAGAAAAGTGGCTTAATGAATATTATATGCATGCAATTTGCTCAAAATAAATATTCTGCTCATTTTTCCATCAAATGCCATGGTGGAAAAGGCACAGAAATCACTTATGGGGGAAAATATGAATTAAGCTCCAAGAAACATCCCAAGTCAAACTGAAATTTCATAAAATTACAGGAAATTACATAATATTAATAAAATTACAGATTTGTTTCTAAAATTAAATTTGAAATTTGAGGTTCACAATATTAATAGGGCTTTCTAAAAAAAATAATACATGTTTTTAAAGTTATGACAGTATTTATGCTTAGCAGCTAAAATCATGTAAAGGCAGGAGATGGTCTGTTTGCCATGTTAACTGGGTCATGTTACACAAATCCTCCATATTTAAAGGATGTATGTGTACACCATAATATTTTATGGTATATTTTATGAGTTTCATATGTGAAAGGGACTCCATTACTGTTGTCAAGACATATTGACAATCTTATTCTCCCTTCACCTTGTACATATTTTCTCTAGACAAATCAAAGATCTCTGAATGGAAAGGGAAAAGTCATAGGGAGAAAAAGGGGATAAAAGATTTGGGAGTTGGGTAGAAAATTTACTCAAGAGTGAACAAAGACTGTATTAATTTCTAAACAGAATTCTGTGCTGTTAATACACACATGACTCAGATTCAAATATGTTCAATCCTGCCTCTTCCATGAGCCCTATATTCGGTATTCAAATCTGAGGCACTGAAGCCTGGGAAGAGATGGCAGAGGGAAAGCTCTTTTTCACAGAAATACAGGAGGTGAAAGTAAATTTTCCATCCTCTAATGGATTTGTCAAGAAGGTTAATTCTGCCACTTTTGCTTTCGTTTGAAACATTTTGTGGAGTTCTTTCTGCATGGTACATACACTGTGATTAAGTGAATGCCTAGATGGCAATTATTTTCTCATTCTGAATTGGTTTCTTTGGACTAAAAGAGATTTAAGTTAATAATTACTAGGATCAGTGTCATTACGTCCTTTTTGCTTGTGGCAAAATAGATAGTGTAAATATTTCAGAAATGGATTGCAAAATAATTTCAAGTCTGCTCTTAAATTGTATTTATTTCAAGGTTTCAACATGCTGTCCAGTGTACCTCTCCTGCACTCTGTTTTTTGAAGCTTGCAGTGCAAAATTAAAGTCTAAGAGAACTGTTCTTAATCCATTACTCCCTCTGATGTACAGAGGGAGGTAAATACTATGCTGCCAGAGATGAGTGCACCTCTGAAAGACTAACCTCCAGCTTGCACCGACATCTCTCTTTCAGGGGTCTGCTGGTGAGATGTGGATTTCATTTGCAGTCCCAGTTTATCGAGAGCCAGTGAAATGGGCCCAGAAAATGTGTGGAAACAGCACATTCCAAAGGCATCCTGGCAATACATCTTCACCTGCTAGTGCTGCATTATTTGGGACTGTTCTTGCTGACCATGTATCTGCCATTGGAAGGAGTATTACAGACATCTTGCACCATCTATACCATTTTGTTGATATATTAACGTCTGGGTGAAAGACTCAGATGGACTTTCCACAGACAGGGTCTTTTCACTAAAATGATATCATGCAGGATTGCATGTGGTGGCTAAGTTAATTTTTGTTCTGATACAGCACAAAAAAAGGAAATACATCTGATCAGAAAATAATCTTATTATTTGTTTCATTTATATTTTTATTTCAGATGCTGAGGCCTCAGCAATGCTGGTATAGGTAAATAATATAGCCCATTCTCCTTCAACATTTTTTATTAATCATTGTCAGGGTGGTTGAGCGATAGGAAAATGCTGATTCACAAAATATTGATCATTTTAACTCCAAATCATTCAATTTTATTTAGAATTCTGATTCTTCCTGGTTCTCTAGAAACCATCATGAACATTAAGAGTGAGACTTTCAAGAGTTTTGTTCCAGGTGAAGTCACTTAGAAAATTTCTACTGTCTTACATGAGAGCACAGCTAAAATAATATTGGTGGCTCATGAAAATCCCACCCTTAATTTATGACATAGGATCTTTTGTTTTCTTTTAAAGGAAGATAGCCAGGTTATAGATAATTGATTCAGCATAGTACAGAATATCATCTTCTCCTCCTCCTCCTTCCACCTTCATCTTTTCATCATTACTGAGGCCAAAATCTTCTTTCACCAGCCAGCTTCCTTTCCCAATCATTTACCCTACTCCCTTTTGCTCATCCTCACTCCCTTCTCATCACATCTGCCAAACATGTACTCAGTTATTCTGTCTCCACAGGAACTGTCCCTTCGTATTCAGACAAGAACTTGTTTGCCTCATCATGACGATGGGATTGCTGATTAGTACAGAACTGGCTGCCATGCAGGTATGGAATATGTGTCAGCATTCTATTATAGAACTATTTTATTATTTTATAGAACTGTCTTTTATTCCATTATAGCACTGTTTAGGGTCCTTTTGACCTAGTGGGTTAATTTGTCTTTGTGTACTGTACCCAGAATATTGGCTGGGTGCTTTATAAACGTAATTGCATAGCCATGTTTGTTGATCGGTTAAATGAAAGGTTTCATTTCAGTTCTGTTTATGCTTCTGCTATTTATTTAAATATACATAAAGTTTGAAACAGAAGGTTGATTGGCAACAAAAAGATGCAAAGCTTTCATAGGACAAATACTGGATGTGACATTTTTACTTTTTAGAATTTTTTGATTTCTTTTCAGAAACTATTCAAACTTAGCATGGTTTCTCAGGTAGCTTTAGTCAATGCAAATGTCTCCCCCTTCCTCCCCAAATTAAAATGCTTGACCAAAAGATTTCAAGTAGAATGCAGGTGACATTTGCATCTTATAAATTAACCAAAGTGAATAGATGGATACATACTTTGGTCAGCCTATAAGGAACAAATCTGGCCTTGACATCTAACTTGACTTAAGATAGGTAACTACTAGGGATGTGCAAAGCTTTGGTTGCTGATTTGATTTGGCAGCCAAGTCTTTGAATCTGAATTGAATCAGGAGACCCATTAAGCTCTCCAAATTGAATCAGATGCCTCTGATTCAAATCATAGAGATTTGATGATTTGGGCATATACATAGCTATGTGTTTTTTCTACATATCTCGTGGTACCAGGTGGCTCATGAACACTGAGATGGTGGGGTGGATGGAGCATCTGTCCCCAGTGCACTCGGCGGTAGACCTGGAAGTGGACCAGAAGCACTTCCAGTCCACTTCCAGGTCCACCACAGAGCACATAGGGGACCCCCTGGTTCAGCAACTGGTGCCTCCTAGGCCTGGGGGGGCACCCAGGGTCCCCCCACCCATGGCTATTCACCAAGCCAGCAGTGTGTTGGGGAGGGTCCCCCGTGCACTCAGTAGTGGACCTGGAAGTGGACTTGAAGTACTTCCAGTCGACTTCCAGGTCTGCTGCCAAGCATGCGGGGGGGGGGGGGGGGCTGCACTCCTGTGGGTGTCTCCATCTGCCCTACCATTTCAGCATTCATGAGCTGCACCTGTACCTCGAGGTATGTAGAAAAAGCATATAAAACTGTGTCTATGGCCAGATCACTGATTCTCCTAATTAGAATCAAATCTTCAGATTCATATTTGGCCAAATTGAATCAGGACAGTGATCTGAATCAGCTAAATGAATCACTGTCCCCCAAATCAGGTTGAATCCAAATCTGAATCAAATACGGCCTGGCTCTCATACCCCTACTAACTACATCTCAAACATTTCACCAACTTTAATTGCAGTTTAGGCAGTAGGGCTGGGAGAAGGTGGCTTCAAAACACCTTTAAGCTTGCCTATTCCTGAAAAAACATATATATACCTTAAACAGTGGTAAACTTGCCTATTCCAGTGGTATGAGACTGTCTGAACTATAGGAGCCATTTGGAGCTGTGCTTTGGCATGCCACACTGCCTGGAATTCCTGCCTTTACATGTCCTTCTGCTTCAAGCACCTTACTCTAAGACTTTTGTAAAGGCAGCAGGAGGAAGGAAGCTTTATACTTGTCTACTACAGTGACTGATTGGGGGAAGATTCTCGTCATGAGAAGTATGCCTTTTGCTCACTATAAAATGTTGGGGGAAGGGTCTGAATCTCCCCCTAGATGTACTGAGTGCTCTCTTCATTTCATTTAAAAAATCAGATAAAGGCCAGTGTGTACAGAATTCCATAGTTGATGCTGTTTAAAACGCATATATTATGATCAGGGATCTGGGTTTTCTGTTTCCCATGAAATATGGAAAAAAACACAGATTTAACTTTTAACAGAAAAAAAGCATATTTTTCATTTTAACAGAGATACTTGTGGATTTTCCACTTTTGCAAAGAGCTATCTGCAGGCGGGCAGGTGCATGGACTAGGAGCTGTGTGCCATCAGGCCAGGCAGGAAGTCACACATGGAGGCATGGAGTCATGTGGAGTCCTGCTGGAGTGCTAGAAGGCCCACATGGAGGCACAGAGCCTGCCCAGCCTGATGGCACACAGCTCCCACCTGCAGTGCCATGAGCTTCATATGCTGGCATGAGCCAGCCTAGCCTGGTCTGAAGATGTGTGCCAGCATGCACAGGCCCTGGGATTCAGCCAGAGGTACACATTGCCGGAGGCTCTGCCTGCTGCAGCCATGAGAGCCCACTGCCTACTAAGGCTGAGCTACCACATATGCCCACATATGCCTACAACCCCTGCAACACACACCCACACTCACCCATACGTCTTCACCATATCCCCACAAACCCCACATTCTCCCAATTCCCACACACCTTCACAATCCCCACACAAACCCCACACCTGTCCACAATCCCCACCACACTCCTTCATATATCCTCCCACACATGTACCCCACACCCACTCCCCAACCATACAAAGCACCTGTATATATTTCCAGATAAGGTTCAGATAGTGTTATATTTAATTTAATTTGTAAAATAAATAAATAAAGGTAATTAATTTTGCATAATTTTGAATTGTTCTGTGCATAATTTCCTGGGGTGTGCAGAGGGGTCTCAGCAGGAACTCTGATTTTCCAAGATGAAAAAACACAAAATCAAATACCAAAATATATTTGTACTTTAAATTTATTTTATTGAAGCAATTGAGGCACTGGTAGGCTTCCAAATTAGTTTAAAACTGTAAATTTATTAATAAAACACTGTGTTCAACTGATTCATAGATGGCTAGGGGCTGGAGGGGACCTTGTGGATCATCGGGTCCAGTCCCCCAGCACTAGGCAGGAAAAGACAACTATATATGTTGACCCCAGGAAGGCGATATCTATATATACATTGGCCTTTCATTTTAATTACAGATTTTGGATTTTTAATCAGAGAATTTGCACTTTTATCAGAGAATTAGCAACATTTTTATCAGAGAAAACCAAGATTCCTGATTATGATATATGTTGGGGGAAATAATAGTTTTTGGTAGTGATTTTCATTTTAAAGGAATCATAGATTTTTCCTGGTTATGCCTGTTATGTACCCATTGACCTTCAAAACCATAGATTAACATCAAAATATTTCCTTGTACTTATTACAAAAAAATAACAGGTGTAAATGCAAGTACCACAAGGTGATAATTTTGATAAATAGTGTTTTTTTTAATTATGATTACTGGACAGATAACAACAGAATGCATTTTACTAAGCAGTTACTTTATTCCATATTTTTCATACTCTGCATACCAAAAGGACAAATCTGTCTTTAAGGCCCCTGGCAGACCTGAAAGTAAAGGCACAAAGTGATACAATGCAAGTTCTTCACATCTGTGCTTGCTGCCATGTAACTTGTTCCTGGCAGAAGGCATGATTGCGAGATCAAACATCAGAGACCATCATGCTTTCTTTCCTTTGCAGGGGAAGCCCAGTATCATGATCCAGGGGTCCCTCTGCACCAGTCAGTGGCAAGTTCTCATGACTAGGACCCCTGTCAGCTGATCTGGGCTCCCAGTTGTTGCACCCTGCACCTGGAAGCTGGGATCAGCTGGCAGAGCTTCTAGCCACAGAAGTGCATGGTGCATCCTCGTGGCTGGAAGTCCCATCAGCTGACGGGGTTCCCAGATGTGGGGCTGCACTCCGTGGCTGTGAACCCCAGCCTGGCCACATGTTCAGTTAATGGTGTTATAGGAACCAGCCATAAAGTTATTACACATTATTGTGTAATAATTTTATGGTTTATTCCTTCTCTTACAATGCCATTAATTGAATTAATATGTGGCCAGGTAACAACTTAAGATATGAAGTTAATCATGTCTGAAGTGTAACACATGCCAGGGGCCTAAGTGTTACACTTTGTGTACTCATGCATATCCTTTTTCTTACAGAAGACTTTACTTTCAAACCAGATCACTGCCTGTATTACAGACTTGAATAATGAGATCTGAAAAAAAGAAAAAAGAAAAGATAAAATGTAATAAAAAGAAAGCTAATGAGTACAGCCATTGTAAGTGCATTGCTATCAATGTGTCCTTTAATAAATAAATAAAGTTAGAGAATGAGATTCCTGCTACTATATTTGCTGATATTATTGTTACTATATATAAGGAATCTGGGAAACTGTCCAGCAACATAACATTCTGGGATGAATGGTTTAGTGACAATGCTGACTGGATTGTAACAAATCAATGATACTGCTAGATCTCAAAAAGAGACAATCTTCCTTTACACAATTAGACTGTTAACAAACTTCCAGAAATCTATATCCACTGTAAAAATAACAAGAGATAAATAATTTATAGGAAATATAACAGGACTCCTCCATATTGCAGTGCCTATGCCCAACTTTTTTTTAACTGGGCTTCTAGTCTTATGGCTTCACAAAGTCAGGATTTTTTCCATGTAAGGTATGATATTCATACCAAAGCAATGATGTTTTCCTTTATTTGTATAAATCCATCCATCTGTAACAATATTTTACTTCATTAGTTGGAAATATAATCAAGAAAAAGAAAAATGAAGGCAACCTCATGCCTAGGGCATTATGCTACTACACAGTTTATCACCAACTCCCAGTGAGACAAAAAGGAAAATTAGAGATATATTAGTGGTGGAACATAAACTATCTCTGGCCACTCTAGATTTTCTGTCAAGCTGCAGCAGATCAATAACTGTCCACAACGTACATAAACCTATTTCCAGTTCACTGGAGCCCTATTGTTATGCTTGAGAGACATCTGCACCAGTTGGTCCGTCAGCATGAGCATGTAAATAAACACAAGATAGGTAAAGTTGCTATTGTGTAGACTGTAGACTTTAACCCCACAAAATGTCAATGCTGACTGGTGTATATTTTGACATTTAAGAGAGGTATTTATCCAATGCGTATTAAATATATCTAGTTTTAAAATGGTACTTGCAGGTTAAAATGAAACTCCACTAGAACATTGTTGCTATAGTAAGATGACACAATAGATAACCCACGCATTTTATGCAGACTAAGTATGAGTAGTCACTACTGAAAAATGTTGACAGTGTTGATCAGTACATTAAAAAAAACTATTAAAGCCAGATGGGGCACATTCATCCTGGTGTGTGCTTAAAGTCAGTGTAAAACTTGGGATTAATTTGCCCACGCTACTTGCTGACTGCAGACATTGATAAATTAAAGTGATCATTCTCACAAAAAAATACAAATAATTCATTACAATTGCTCCTCATATATTGGATGTTAATCTTCACCAGGATCTATTCCTGTACAAAAGATACCGAAAGAGAATGCCTGGTGAAAGAAGCAGCAGCAAAGAAAGGCTGAATAATCAAGCAAAAATTAAATTAATGCTATACTTTGGCTGCACTACATTAGAAGTAAGTGTGACTACATTATCTCTGGCAAATAATCTGCTTTATAGTTATGGGATACTATTCATATGAAAAGAGGCAGTGATTACCAAAGAAAAGAGAAGGCTGCTACAAGAGATTTGAATTTATTTGCCTTGCTTACCATTGTGTATGTGTCCTAAGAATATATAAAACAAACGCCACAAAGGGCACAGACCTCTAATGGATGATTTAGAAACCAAGCAGTAGGCCATCTGTAATTTAGAATTTTAGCTTGTTGTCTCAAGCTGGTGAGTAATTATTTACTTTCTAGAAAATGCAATCTCAAAAAATAATACAGTTGTAAAAATCAGTCTTGTAGTGGTTCTGTGGCTATATTGATTCCAGAAATGTGTGAGAAGCAGGATTTGTTTGATAATATCTTTTATTAGACTAATTAAATCATTGGCAGAAATGTTAGACAAGCTTTTGGGAAGAAACTGCCTTGCCACATGTCTGGGAAAGAAGCTGTTAAAGCCTGAGCTAAGTAACAGGTAAGCAATAACTTTTGCTTAACTACTTTGTGTAAAGGAAAACAGTCATTTAAAAATAGGAAGAGGGCAGTAAATCTGTGGCACAAAGAGAAGTTTTTCAAATCACAAATGAAGTAAAGAGCATGAGAAATAAATAACAATAATTATGTAAAAGAATAAGATAAGACATTGAAAGTGTTTGAGTAACCCAGATCTTAGTGTTATGTAGGTGGAAGGTGAATGAATTAGCTATTAATGGACCCATATTTTGTGAATTTGTCTAATGTCTTTTTAAACCTGGTTATACTTCTGCCTCTGGAGTCTCCAGTTCCACAAGTTAATGATGCAATATATAAAAAAGACGTTTCCATGTTTTTTTTAAACATGCCCCCTGTTAATTTCAGTGGCTACCCCCTAGTTCTTCTATTCTGGGACTTGGTGAATAACAGTTTCCTATTTATGCTGTCCATATACCTCATGATTTTATAGACCTTTATAATACCTCCATCCCCACCCCCGGCACCAAATCCCACATTTTGTTGCCCTTCTTCATTCCTTTTCTAATTTTACTACATCCTTTTTGAGATGTGTAGACCATAACTACACACAGTATCTAAGATGGAGGTGCATAGTGGCATGTTGGTATTTTCATTTTCCTACTTAATGTTGCCCAACATTATATTGGCTTTTTTGGCTGCTGCTGCACATCAAGTAGACATGTTTAGAGAACGATACACAGCACTATGTCCCAAATGTTTGTCCCAGTGGAGTAAAGATGACTACTTTTATGCCCCCTACTTCCCCTGCTGTTTCCTACCATTGCAGCAGCTGCTTCCTTTCACTGGTGAGTGCCTGTACCATGGCTGATTTCCACAACTGCTGCAACTGCTCTTTCCCCTCACTGCTAACAGCTGCTGCCATATTAACTTTGCATGCTCCCCAGGAACTTTTCTCCTACCCCCCCCCCCCAGCTTTCAGGGATGTGCATGCTACAGTTTGGAAAATGAAACTCTACAATGACTCCAAGGTCTGTTTTCTGTTTCGTAATGGCTAATTCACATTATGTACATATAGTTAAGTGGGTTTTTTTTTCATAAAAGGACCTGGGGGTTACAGTGGACAATACACTGAATATAAATCAACAGGGTACCCTTGTTGTGAAGAAAACTAATGGCATACTGGGCTGCATTAGTAGGAGTGTTTTCAGCAGATTGAGGGAAGTGATTATTCCCCTATTTGGCACACCTGGAGTATTGTGTCCAATTTTGGGGCTCCCACTATAGGATGTAGCGAAACTGGGGAGTGTCCAGAGGAGGGTAGAAAAAATGGTTAGGGGGCTTGGGCACATGTATGGAGAAGCTGAGGTAACTGGGCTTGTTTAGTCTGCAGAAGAGAAGACTGAGGGGCACTTTAATAGCAGCCTTTAACTACCTGAAAACTGGTTCCGAAGAGGATGGAACTAAACTGTTCTCAGTAGTAACAGATAACAGAACAAGAAGCAATGGTTGCAGGTTGCAGCAAGAGAAGTATAGGTTAGGTATTAGGAAAAAACCCTCTTACTAGGAGGGTAGTAAAGCACTGGAACAGGTTACCCAGAGAGGTTGTGGAATTTCCATTCTTGGAGGTTTTAAGACCTGGCTAGAAAAAATCCTGGCTGGGATGATCTATTTGGGGAAGGTCCTGCTTTGAGCAGGAGGCTGGATTAGATGGTGATCTGTATTCTCTTCCAACACTAATTTTGTATGATTCTGATTCAGTGTACACCTCCCACTACTGCCATAGCCCGCAACTCTGGTTTCTCTGAAGCTTCTACCCAGATGGAGTTCTCAGTGGTGGAGGCTTTGGCCCAGGTCCCAGGCAACAGGGGGTGCCTAGCATGGCTCCCAGTGGCTGGGAGCTAAGATGTAGGGGGGAGGAGGGTGTTCTCTAGTGGATTCTCTAGAGAGCTGGGTAAAGGAGCTCCAGGTGGAGGTGAGCAGGCTGCATAGCATCAGGGTTATTGAACTGAGAGATGAATTGAACAGCAAGGCTTTGCAGCAGAAAAATGAGGACAAGATGATGGAGTGGGAGGACCTGAATGGAGCTGAGTGGAAGGTGGTTACTTCAGGGTCCAGGCCATGTGCTGCAAGGGAAACTTCTCTGGTTCAGCTGTGGAACAGGTATGAATCCCTTGCACCAGAGGAGGAAAAGGGCAAACTCCTGTCCAGAGGAGTAGCTATAGGGTGGGGTGGTAGTAGTGGGTGACTCACTTCTGATGGGGGCAGAGAGTGACATCTGCCAGCCAGATCCCTTCACACAGGAGATCTATTGCCTTCTGGGGTCCTGTATCTGGTATGTGATGGAGAGGATCACAAAACTCATCCAGCCCTCTAACCACTACTTCATGCCACTCATCCATGTGGACATGAATAACATGGCCAGGAACAATCCTGGGCAGGTCATGAATGATTACAGGGCTCTAGGGGCAGGGCTTAAGGGATTGGTTTTCTATTCTGCAGGTGCAGATTGTTTTCTGTCCTCCCAATCAGGGATCAGGGCCCCTGGAGGGACACTTGTTTTGAGGAGATCAACTGGAGGCTCAGGAGATGGTGCCACAATGAGTGTTTCAGATTTTATGATCATGGAACAAACACTATTCCGGGATAGAGACTTGTTGGGAAGAGATGGCATCCACCTCACAACAAGAGGAAAATAACATTTTTTTTTCCCAGGATGGCTGACTTGCTGGAGAGGGTTTTTAACTAGGTGCATCAGGAAATAGGTGTGCAGATGGGAATACAAGCCATGCCACAGCCAAGGAGGAAGGACAGAGAGATGGCAATCAGGAAGGTGTCGAGAGGCTGGAACAATGTTGGGAAGTAGGGAACTGGGGCTTACCAATGGGGGAGTTGGGACTTAAGTGACTATACACAAATGCGAGGAATAAGCAGGAGGACCTGAAACTCCTACTAGCAAATAGGGAATATAATCTCATTGGAATAATGGAGACCTGGTGTGATGCCACATATCCCTCGGCTGTATGCATAGGAGGCCACAGGCTGTACAAAAGGGATTGGGTAGGGAAGAAAGGAGGAGGTGTAAAGGAGTGGTATGCCTCCTTGGAGACCCAGATTTGTTCAAGAGAAGGACAATTGAAGACCCTTTGGGTCAAGATATAGGAGGAATAAGGAGATGGGGACCAGAGAACTGTTAGAGGCTGCATATTAAGGGGACACGGTTGTCATGGGTAACCTCAATTACCCTGACATCTGTTGGGAGGAGCACTCAGCCAGATCTAACTCATCATGTTGGTTTTTAACCTGCATGGAAAAACTTTATTTGGTTGGCCCATTCACCTCCTGAATGGACCAACCAGGGGGAATGCTTTGTTGGATTTGGTTCCAGCCAAAGGGGATGATCTGGTGGGATGTCTGAGGCTTGAGGGTAATCTGGGAGACAGTGATCATGAGATGACAGAATTCACTATCTATTGCAGGGCAGAGGTGTTTGACTTCAGGAAGGATGACTTCAATGAGCTTAGGAAAATAGTGGGAAAGATCCTATGGGAAGAGGGAATGGAAGCGTGGTCGTTCTTTAGGAGAACAATCCTCAGAGCACAGAAAAGGTCCATTCCCGTATGCAGGAAAGATGGTAAAAGGGCCAGGAAACATTTTTGGCTTACCAAAGAAGTCAAGGAGTGCTTAAAGAAGAAAAAGTAGACTTCCAGACAGTGAAAATAAGGGGTAGTCACCAAGGAGCAATACACAAATACAGCCCATATTTGTAAGGGGAGGATAAGGAAGTCAAGGGCAGTGACCGAGATCAGCTTGGTGACTGAAATCAAGGATGGTAAGAAGTCCTTTTTTAGTGAGGTGGAAGACCAAGGGAAATGTGTGGGCCTTGTAGAATATGATGAGAGAGCTGATAACAGGCAGGCTGGAAAAGTGGGTGGAGAGGAAATTAATGCAGTTCAATAAGGATAATGTAGAGTGATTCATTTGGGAAGAAGTAGCCAACAACATGAATATAGGTTAGGAGAAGATGTTCTGGTCAGCTTGGTGGCTAAAAGGGACCTCAGGGTTATGGTTGATCACAGGATGAACATGAGCCACCAATGCGATGCTGTAATCAACAATGCTAATAGCATACTGGGATGTATTACCTGATGCATTGTGAGAAGGGCTAAGGAAGAAATATTTAATCTGTACTCAAGGTTGGTGAGATCCCAGCTGGAGTACTATGTTCAGTTCTGGGCACCACACTTCAAAAAAAGATGTGGAGAAGCTTGATAGGATCCAAACAAAGGCTTGGAAGACAAACCATATGAGGAAAGACTAAGGGATCTGGGACTGAGGTGGGGCTTGGTGGCCATCTATAAGTATGTGAGGGGTGATTATTGGGAGCTAGGAGGAAAATTGTTCACTAGGGTGTCCCAGGGGAGGACAAGGTGCAATGGGCATAAACTACTGGAGGATGGTTTCAGATTGGATGTAAGGAAGAACTTTACAGTAAGGATGACCAGAATCTGGAATAGACTTCCCAAGGAGGTGATGCAGTTCCCAACCTGAAAAGTCTTCAAGAGGAGACTGGACCAGCACCTTGCTGGGATCATTTCATTTCAGCAGTAGTCCTACCTACAGCAGGGGGTTTGGACTCGATCTTTTGAGGTCCCTTCCAGCCCTTAATTACTATGAATCTGTGTTAACGCTGAAATCTATCTTTCCCTTTTTGCCCCCTCACTCTGCTTTGTGAGATCTTTGTACAGCTCCCTACTATCTTCCTGAGATTTGAATACAACAAAGAAAGTATTATAATCTGCAGATTTTGAGACTTCACTCTGTGCTTCCCTTTCCAGCTCATTTATGAAAATATTGAACAAAAACAAGCCTAGCACAGATCACTGGGGTACCCTACTACTGGATGTCCTCCCTCCTGAAAAGTAACCATTTAGCCTTACCCTTCATTTCTTTTTACCAGCTTTCAATCCACAAAATAACTTTCCCTCCAATGCTGGAAAACTCTGTGGGGTTTTTTAAAATATGATTGTACAATTTCCAGTCTGAGATCTATTGGAATTATCAGTTCACTTCCTGGAAATATTCTCTAGCTTTTTCCTAATTTGTCCATAAACATTCCTGGAAAAAAACTCTTTTTAAGAACAATTAATTTGCTTAAAAATTTCAACAAATATTCAGATGTTTCTTTCATGTATCCCTAGCTCTAGTTGTGACTGAGCTTCATAGTAGAAGCACACACACATGACACCATGTAGGAAAGCCATGCTGTTTGATATAGAACAAAAAGGTAACTCTTTCAGTAGCTTTCTATTCATACACAATCCTGGAAAGTCATGGTAAGGGAGGGGAGGCATCATTATGATTGAATTGTATACATACATCTGGGTAGAAGTAGTAATTAAGATGGGCAAATGGGGCAACTGCCCTGGGTTCTGACTCCGAGGAGGAAGTGAAAAAATAGTCTACTGGTGGCAACAGCATGGTTGCAATTACAGATAAATGTGCTCTGTCCCTGTGCCCCAGGTGTCTGGTTGCACTCTCCCACAACTGGCTAGGAACAAAACGTGTACACTGGTGACTCACCTTAATTTTCATACTTGTCCTGTTACCTTGCAAGGCATAGCATAAAGAATAATATCACATTACAAGTAAGTTTATACAAAAGAATTAATGGCCTTCAAGTTTCATTTTGATTCCAAGACAGCTGATGCATCTTCCTAGTAAATACAAGTTTTCATTTAAAAGTAATATCATTTAAAGGTAATAGGAGTTGTTGCCCAGCCTTGAGGAACTGTCTTCACTTGTTTAGTCCCTTGACATTACCTTTTTTAGTGCCTGTTCACCAGGGACAGATTATGTTTGGCCAGATAGGGTTTGTCTCCTGTAGGATGCTTGAGTTGTTTTTAAATCAGGAGAGTGCTTTTCAAAGAAATGAGTATAGATAGCAATGTATTTACCCTTTCTTTCCTTTTAAAAACACTCTGGAGCCTACTTCTCAGGCTTCTCATTCAGTTCTAGAACTAGGGCATCCCTGACCTAATCCTAGTCATCAAGAAATGCCAAGATAGACTGGATGTTGCTTGTTATATCAAGCTGAGAAGTACATTTTAACAGTGACTAAAGGTTTGGGAGCTCTGGGGAGTTGAGTTGTTCCCACTATGGCCTGGGGCAAAAGCAATATGAGAAGTGTTCAAGTATCACTTGAGCTTCACTATGAGAAAGCAGCAAAGGCTGTGGAGCAAAGATAGATGAAATGTCCCTTTTAATCCATTAAATGAACTTTATGACATTTTGTCTTTTAACCTTCTGATCTCCTGTACTATGAACTTGTGGAAAACTGCTGAAAGGAAGGCTTCTTAAATTTCCTTTAATAATCACTACTTAAAGTCAACTCATCACAACAATTTCCCAAATACACATGTCATAGCTATATTCAAATTTAAAGATAAGAGGTTATTTCATTAATCCAGTCTAATACTCTGTAGAAAAATAGATCTAGTGAATTCATTCAAGACACTGTTCACCATATCATCTACATTAATACATGAATTAAATATGTGACACCAGTGGCATTATAAGACTAAGATGAATATGTAAGCAGAAGCAGCCATGGTTGTTTAAAGTTTTACACAGTTGAAATCCCTCCACATTGCAAGGTCATTTCCATAGTGATAAACCAAAGGTAAAAAACAAGCTCCCTTTTTTCATTTTGTGCCTATACAGAATGTGCTCATATTTTTATCTTTTCCATGCTTTGAAACAATTCTTTGGACCCCTTTCACAAAGGAATAGGAAAAGGATATGATACTTATCTCAAATGTCAAAGTGATTTATAGAGTAAGTTTCACAGAAACTTTAAAGATTTATTCATTAAAAGTGCCATTTCTAAATGTGCTGCTTTCATATAATGCTTGTAGTTACTTAGAGATATGAGAGTCACTTGAGGAAATCAGCTTGTACAGTCTGAAGAAGACTTTCATAAATGTACACTACATCAAAAGCAGAAGATACTTATTGTGTTAAAAATACCAAATCAAAGACACACAACTTTACATATAGCAAATGTTAAACCTTCATGTATTAATTGGAAATGTTTTCACAAATGACACACTGTGTATAAAGGTAGAAAATTCTATTTTCTAATGAGACTTAAGTTTTTATCCTTTAGAAGATATCCAAATCCCCTCATCACCATTGAAAATCACATCCATGAATTCCATGCTGTGATTTTTTTCCAATCATATTATTTTGCCATTCTTTCATTCAAAGATCTGAAAGCACTGTGCATGCAGTAATTAAACCCTAGATTCCAAGAAGAATTGAGTGAAGTAGATATTAGGCCTGTGTGAGTAGGCAGGTATTCAAGCTGGCTTTGGATCTGGCTGCTTTGGATGTCAGCGATCCAATCTGGAGCTCTAGATCAGTTTGCCACTTCAATCTGGCTAAAGCGGCTCCAAAGTTTTGGAGCCACCTCAGAGATCTGGCCATAGGTTATAATAGGGGATCAAAGAAATGTCTATAACTTTGTTGTTTTGTCTCTCATTTGGGTGAAACTTACTGAGATGGTAGCCTTTGCTGAGAGTATGGACTATGCCAAGTTTCAAGAAGATAGGTGCAGGGGTTTGGGAGGAACTGTACCCCAAGTTCTTGAAAGCAAAACTCATGTCAATTGTATGTGTTACACTGCGGGGGGGGGGGTGAAATCTCCAGGGGTGGTAGTCCCTAGGGAGTCCACAAAGTCTGCCAAGTTTCAGGAAGATAGATGCAGGGGTTTGGGAGGAACTGCACCCCAAGTTCTTGAAAACAAAACTCAGGTCAAATGTATGTGTTACACCACAGGGGAGTGAAAACTTCAGAGATGGTGGCCCCTGCTAAGGTCACAAAGCATGCCAAGTTTCAAGAAGCTAGGTACAAGGGTTTGGTGGGAACTGCACCTCAAGCTGCTGACAGGCAAAACTCGTGACATAGATGACCCTGTGTGTGTTAAGGTGCAGCAGGCTGAAAACTGCAGGGGCCCCTGCTGAGGCCATGAAGCCTGCCATCTGTGTGTGCATATTGCTGGGTGAGTCTGTCTTCTGGGGCCCTGCATCTCTGGCTGCTAACAGGCAAAACTCATGATGTGGGTGTGTGACGCTGTTTGTGTGTTAAAGTGCACCCTTCCTGGTGCTGGGGCCTCTGCACAACATGGCACTGTGCACCAGTGAGGCCTCCACCTCCCCTACAGCCTCACACCTGGTCCACCACTTTACATGACAACAGGTCAAAATAACTTTGGTGGCTCAACACCAGTAGCAGCAGCAGCAGCATCAAAGGTATCCAAATGAAACTGTCACAGAGTCTTTTTTTTTGTAAAGGAGTTGACAGCAAGAAGTAAAGATGTTGTGTTGTGTTCCATTGAACGTACAGTGTTACTCATGGTGTGTGATGGCTTATCTTGTGTTTTTGATGTCTATATGTTTATTATGAAAAAAAAGAGTACTTAAAAAAATGTATCTTTGGAAGCCCTAGGGTTGAAAACCCCTTTGTTAGGCTGAGGAACTACCTGCAGTTGGTCCTGGGTGGAAGGAATAGTAAAGAAGCCAAAGGCTGGCATGCAATGCAGGCAAGAAAGCCAGTCAGTAAAAATGGAAATGGAGGCATCGGGGGGTGGGGGGAGAGGGACAGTCTTGGGTGGGGAGTAGCGGGGAAAGGGGGATGTAGCAGCACAGGTAAAAGTGCAGAGGTACCTGGGGTATCAGATGTCTGACAGGTCGCGGTGTATTGATTCCATGAGTTTCTGTACCTACTACCTAGGAAGCTGATGAAGTGCAGTTCATAGGCCCAGCTCTGAAAAGTGTTTTCTACATTCAAACAAGCACCCAGCCTCATCACCAGAACTAAAGCCAACTTCCTACAGCTCAAAACACAAAACCTGCCAACTATCTCCAGTACCCCTCCAAACTACACACCAGAATCTATCAAAGAAAACAAAACCCAGCTACCAGTGGGGGCATATTCCTCACCAAAAAACACTCTGCCTCCAGTTTCTAAGGCCTGATCCTGAGAGGGAACAAATTCCAATGCAAACCACTTTTCAGAGCTGGGCCTATGCAGTGCCCTTCATCAGCCTCCTAGGTACAGAAACTCATGGACTCAATATACACTATTCTTTACTATTCCTTCCATCCAGAACTAACTGCAGGTATTTCCTCAGCCTGACAAAGGGGTTTTCAACCCTAAAGCTGGCATCCTGGGCAGCTAAGCTGAGCTCACTGGGAGCCTCCCAACTGCACTGCAACCAGTAAACATCAGGCCTGTCAAAGACATGACTAGTCTGGGCATTCCCCAGCCAGGACTTTGTGTGTGCGTACATTAGCTGGAGCTTATGGTGCCTCCTACCTGACTTTCACCAGGGGATCATTGGTCCTGTCATTTATGGCACTGCTGCACTGTCAGCAGTCCCACCAGGCATCCCTACCCTAGCAGGGTGCAGTTTTAGTGGTCATGCCCAGGACCTAGGACCTCCTTCTTCCCCATAGCCCCAATCCCATACCTCCAAGTTCATCCTGGCAGGGGAATGAGCTCAGCAGGGACATGTTCTTTCCCTGCTGGCTGGTGATGCAGTTAGTGCCCCCTCCAGCTGAGAGTGGGATATTACTTGGCTTTTAAAAAACTCAAAAAAGGAAACTGGTGCAGATGGAGTGAGGAGGGTGGCACTCAGTCCGTCTGCAGGTGGAGCTTGGGGAACCCCAGCAGTGGGAGGTTGACCTTTAGGAACACCAGCTGTTCCACCAAAGCAGGATGCAAGCAGTACAGTGGGGTGTCATGACATCCCCAGCAATGCTGAACACCCTCTCACTTGGAACACTGGTTGGTGGACAGGGCAGGTGTTGCCAAGCAGCTGTGGCCAGATCCTGCCACATCTGGCTGCGGCTTGCCCAGTAGGCCAAGGGGTAGCAGTCCTGTGGCTTCACATCCTTAGTGATATAGGTAGCCACTGAAAGCTTGGTGCTACCTGCCCAAAGTTGGGGTCTTGTGTGTTTGGACCCCAGCATTGAAGCCATGCCCATGGCCCACACTGGCAGTGGCTGGCATGGAAGAGACTGACTGGTGTTACTGCTAGTTCTGCTGCTGGTGCTGGAAGTGCTTGTACAGGAGAGTAGCTTCCCCTCTTCCACATCCTCTTGCCTCTGCACTTCGGCCTCACTGACTTTCTTGACTAGCACCTGCGTCCAGTTGTAAGGGTTGGGGTGTACCACGTGCCGTGGGACCCCGAACCCCGGATGTCCCCTGGAGAGGAGGGGTACTTAGTGGACCGTCCCGCTTCGCCGCTCTCGCCTGCCACGACTTGATGGAAAATATGGGGTTCACCCATGCCGGGAAGCTGGCGGTCCACGTGGGGTACGGTACCTCCAAAGTCCAGGGGTCCTGAGGGCTCCTCCTCCCCTACACCCTCGCCCGGTCCTCCGGGGTGAGCCTCCGTGAGGGGCTCCCTTGGTAGAGTCCCAGTCCGGTGGGAAAGGGGGTGCCTTCCCTGGCCGGACCCTCACCGGTGTTCCCGCGGCACCTAGTCCCCCTGGTGCCGCTGGCTTCTAAGGTCTGGGGTTATCCCAACCCCCGTACGTATGTCTCCCGCCAAGCGGGGTTTCCACGGCCGGCCTTCCCACGCCCACGGGTCGTCCTGCGCGACCACGTGTCCCGAAGTCTCTGCAGAAGGGTTCCCCCGTCGGTGGCCCCCTTCCCGGTTGCCCCCGGGGTCTGCGTTACCTTCCGGTCTTCGCGGCCTCCTGCCGTCGCTGTCTCCGCAGTCTCCTGCGCCACTGGTCCCTCTAGGGTCGTGTGGGGCTTCGCCGCCCTCCGGGACGCCGCCGCTGCCTCTTGCCGCGCGGCTCCCGGCTCCGTCTCCGCCGGCTGCTCTGCGGTCGGCCTCTGCTGCGGGGTTCCCGGCTCCGCCTCTGCCGGCTGCTCCGCTGCCGGCCCCCGCCGCGATGCTCCCGGCTCTGCCGGTATCGGCCGCGCCGCCGCCGGCCCCCGCCGCGAGGCTCCCTGCTCCGCCGCTCCCCGACTCACCGTCCGCGGGTCCGCGGCTCCTGGCTCCGCTGCCGCCGGCTCCCGCCGCGTGTCTCCCGGCCTCACCGCACGTGGCTCCGCCGCTCCTGGAGTGGGCTCCGGGTGGAGCCTCCGCTCCCCTCTGCGGGTAAGCGTCTCCTTTTTATCCTCCCGCGCCGGTCCCGCGCCGCCGCGGTTCAGGTTCCGGCACACATTAAGTTCCCCGCCGGGTTTCCGGGTCCTGGCCCGGAAACGGGGCGGACCTCCGGGGTTCCTCCCTCGGGCCGGGCCCCGCGGGGTCCTGGCCCCCTCACACACCCCACCCCTCGAGACGCCGCTAGGCGATCCCTTTTCTGTGGGCAATTCGCCCCCCGAGGGATCTTCTCCGCCCGCCCGGGGCGGTATCGGGGGCTCGTGTGGGTTCTCTCTCTCTCCCCACCGGGACAAAAAATCTGCCACGGTGTTACTACGGCCGGGTTTATATCCGATTTTAAACTGATATGGCTGGAGTGCCAGGGCCCACCGCATTATCCGGGCATTCTCGGTTTTAGCCGAGTTGAGCCACCGTAGCGGGGCGTGATCAGTTATTAACTGGAATTCTCGGCCTAATAGGTAATACCGGAAATAGTCTATTCCCCAGCGAATGGCGAGACACTCCCGTTCAATTGTAGAGTACCTCTGTTCGTGCTCGTTCAAACGGCGGCTGGCGAATGCCACGGGGCGTTCGATTCCCTCCACTTCCTGGGCGAGGACTGCTCCCAGGGCGTACGCCGAGGCATCCGTCTGTAGGATAAAGGGGGCGTTAAAGTCAGGGGTATGGAGTACCGCGCCTCGGCACAAAGCTTGCCGGAGCGCGTGGAACACCTTGTGTCTCTCTGGGGTCCAACTGATGCGTGGTGGTTCCTTCCCTTTGGTGGTGTCTACTAGCGGGTTTGCCAGTTCCGCAAACCGGGGAATGAACCGCCGGTAATAGCTGGCGAGTCCCAAAAAGGCTCGCATCTGCCGCTTGGTTGCCGGGGCTTCGTAGTCCCGCAGTGCCGCCACCTTATCCCGTAGAGGTCTTACCAGCCCTTTGCCTACTCGGAAGCCGAGATATTTGGTCTCGGACTTTCCAAGGGCACATTTCTTTGGATTGGCTGTCAGGCCCTTACCTCGTAGCTCTTGCAAGACCTGTCGCAGGGCCTGGAGATGTTGTTCCCACGTCTTGGTGAAGATCACGATGTCATCGAGGTAGGCCATGGCATATTCCTGATGGGGTGCTAGTATCCAATCAATTAACCTTTGAAAGGTTGCGGCGGCCCCATTCAGGCCGAACGGCATCCGTTTGAACTCATAGAGGCCCCAGGGGGTCCCGAAGGCTGTCTTAGGTTGATCCTCCCTTCGAAGGGGGATCTGCCAATACCCCTTGGCTAAATCCAGCGTGGAGATGTAATTGGCTTGCCCGATACGCTCTACCAGCTCACTTATCTGAGGCATGGGGAATGCGTCAAACTGGGTGATGGCGTTCACTTTGCGGAAGTCAACGCACAGCCTTAAGCTGCCGTCCGGCTTCGTCACTGCCACCAAGGGGCTTCGCCAGGGGCTGCGAGAGGGCGTGATGATGCCTTGGGCCAGCATGCCATTAAGCTCCTCTCTAATTGGTTGGCGCCGGTAAAAAGGAATGCGCCGCCACTTCTCCCTGGCAATCTGGCCCGGGGGCGTCAGAATCCTATGCTCCACGCCTCTAGCCCTCCCTGGGGTCTCTGAAAACACCTCCCCAAACTCCACGATCAGCTGTTGTAACTCTTTCTGTTGGGAAGGGGACAGGGACGTCTCTTCCCCAAGTGGTCCCTCGTCCCGGGTCTTCGGCCCAGTCTCCCCCTCTTGACACTCCCCATCTACCGGCTCTCGGTCCATTTCTACAAGAAGCCCGTGCGGCTCCTGCCACTCCTTTAGTAGGTTGATATGTAGGACCTGGGACGCCCTCGGATGGCCTTCCCTTCGGACCTCATAATTGACCGGGCCAGTTCGCCTAACGACCCGGGCGGGCCCCTGCCATCGCGTCTCGAACTTACTATGAGAGCTGGGCAGCATCACCAACACCTTCTGTCCGGGCTGTAACTCTCTCTGCCGGGTTCCCTGGTCGTATCGGTCCTTTTGCTGTCTCTGGGCCTGTTCGAGGTTACCATGAGCCGCCCTCTGGGCCTGGTGGAGTCGGTCTTGCAGCTCTTGCGCGTATTCCGCCACCTGGCGGCCCCCTCGTGCGCCGCTTTCCCAGCTCTCCCTTAGGATGTCCAACAAGCTTCGGGGCTGGTGCCCAAAGACCAAGCTGAAAGGGGAGTAGCCTGTGGAGGCCTGCGGGGCATCCCGCACTGCAAACAGCAAGGGCGGTACCAGCAGATCTCACCTGGCTGGATTTTCCTGTGTGCAGCGCCGGAGCATCCCTTTTAGTGTCGCGTTGAAACGCTCGACCAAGCCATTCGTTTGGGGGTGATAAATTGACGTTTTTAGGTGCGTGACGTGGAGCACCTTGCACATGGCCGCCATTACGGCCGACATAAAGTTCTTCCCCTGGTCAGTCACAATTTCTCGCGGGATCCCGAAGCGGGCAACCCACTTCATAAGCTCCTCGGCCACCTTAGAGCCCGTCACTGTCCATAAGGGAATCGCCTCCGGGTACCGGGTGGCGTAATCGATGAGCACCAGTAAGAACCGGTGCCCCGCGGTGCTCCGTGGTAGAGGCCCCACCACGTCGAGTGCCACCCTAGTGAATGGCTCCCGTATAACGGGCATCACTTGAAGGGGGGCACGCGGGGGTTTGTGAGTGCTTACTAACTGGCAAGAACGACATTCTTTACAGAACCGCTCCACGTCCTCGTATAGGTGGGGCCAGAAGCACCAGCGGGTCAGCTTGGCCTCTGTTTTCCTTTTCCCCAAATGGCCTCCCATGGGGTTCCCATGGGCTAGTTGTAACAAGGGCGTGCGGTAGCAGCAGGGGATTAAAAGTTGGCTTCCCTCCCGCCCTGTCCGGGGGTCGGGCTTAATCCGATAAAGGAGGCCCTGTCTTAACTCGACCCGGGGGCCCCGCCCGCGATCTGCCGTGGGGCTTACCGGTTGCCGCTCCCGTTGAAGCGCCTCCTCATGGAAGGGTCTCAGCTCCGCGTCCTCCTCCTGCGCCTCCCGGAACTGGTCACTGCTCGCCAGGCCCTCCAGCTCGCCCGGCCAAGGCGGCTCAGGTTCCTCCCCGGCTAGGCCCTGCGGGGGTTCCTTTCGAGGTTGGAGAGCGGCCAGCACCTCGTATATTTCTGGCCAGTCCCGTCCCACGATCATGGGGTGCAAAATATCTTCTTTCAACCCCACGGGCAGGCGTCTCGAAACTCCCTGCAGCCGGACCTCTAGTATCCGTCGCTCGAAGTGTGTCCTCTGATTGTGCAGGCAGACGAGGTGGATTCCTGCGCAACGCGGGGCGCGTCTCCATTCCACCAGTGATGGCCTGACTAGGGTCTGCGCGCATCCGGTATCGATCACGGCCATGAGCGGTCGCTGCCCCACCCAGGCCTTTATTCGCGGCAGGGGCCTGGGATAATGGTCTTCCCTGCCGCCGACCCCACAGTCCATGGGTTCCCCCCGAGTATCCTCCCCTGCTCCACTGTTGCCTCTGGGGCGCGGGGCTCCCTTCTCGGGGGGGTACTCAACTTCGGTCGGGCAGGACCGGGCAAAATGCCCCCTGCCACCGCAGCGGAAACAACTAACCCCAGAGTTCCCTGGGGCCTTCTCCGCCTTACCTCCCCGGGCCTTTCGGGGGACGTCTTCAGCCCGCGGCTTTCCCCGGCCCGAGCGCCGACCCACCTGGGCTGATGTATACTGCTCCGCCAGCTGGAGTGCCTGCAGGGAGGTCGTGGGGCCGTGACACCTCACCCACTGTTGGGTGTCGTCTTCCAGATCCGTCAGGAACTGGTCCAGCAGAACTTGATCACATATTTCCTCTTTCATGGATTCCGCCGGCCGCAGCCACTTCGTCAGTTCGTCCCTAAGGCTGTGCCACAACACCTTGGGGCTCTTTTGGTCCTTAATCTTGTTTCCTCGGAACGCCTGCCGGTGCTTTTCCGGGGTGATGTCAAGGCATTGTAGGATCTCCGCCTTTACCCTCTCGTAGTCGCTGGCTTCGGCGCGGGTCAGGGCTCGGTAGGCTGCCTGGGCTGGACCGGTTAGCAGGACCCCGAGCCTACTGGCCCATTTTGTCCGATCTATGCCTGCGGCGAGAGCCGCCCTCTCGAAGGTTTCGATGAATGCTTCTGCATCGTCATCCCGATTCATGCGGGGCATGTTCATATCCCCGCTATACGGGCCAGCCCGCGTCTGCTGCTGTTGGAGCCAATGCTCCTGCACACTCACTTGTCTTAAAGCAGTCTGCTGATGCTGCTGCAGCAGCTGGGCCACCAGATGCAGCGTCTGCTGCGTCACGTCCGTGCTCGTAGGGAGCTCCATGATATGGTAGTGCTTTCCGAGCTAGGCCGGGTTTGGTTCCCGGCCAATGCTCCAGTTGTAAGGGTTGGGGTGTACCACGTGCCGTGGGACCCCAAACCCCGGATGTCCCCTGGAGAGGAGGGGTACTTAGTGGACCGTCCCGCTTCGCCGCTCTCGCCTGCCACAACTTGATGGAAAATATGGGGTTCACCCATGCCGGGAAGCTGGCGGTCCACGTGGGGTACGGTACCTCCAAAGTCCAGGGGTCCTGAGGGCTCCTCCTCCCCTACACCCTCGCCCGGTCCTCCGGGGTGAGCCTCCGTGAGGGGCTCCCTTGGTAGAGTCCCAGTCCGGTGGGAAAGGGGGTGCCTTCCCCGGCCAGACCCTCACCGGTGTTTCCGCGGCACCTAGTCCCCCTGGTGCCGCTGGCTTCTAAGGTCTGGGGTTATCCCAACCCCCGTACGTATGTCTCCCGCCAAGCGGGGTTTCCACGGCCGGCCTTCCCTCGCCCACGGGTCGTCCTGCGCGACCACGTGTCCCGAAGTCTCTGCAGAAGGGTTCCCCCGTCGGTGGCCCCCTTCCCGGTTGCCCCCGGGGTCTGCGTTACCTTCCGGTCTTCGCGGCCTCCTGCCGTCGCTGTCTCCGCAGTCTCCTGCGCCACTGGTCCCTCTACGGTCATGTGGGGCTTCGCCGCCCTCCGGGACGCCGCCGCTGCCTCTTGCCGCGCGGCTCCCGGCTCCGTCTCCGCCGGCTGCTCTGCGGTCGGCCTCTGCTGCGGGGTTCCCGGCTCCGCCTCTGCCGGCTGCTCCGCTGCCGGCCCCCGCCGCGATGCTCCCGGCTCTGCCGGTATCGGCCGCGCCGTCGCCGGCCCCCACCGCGAGGCTCCCTGCTCCGCCGCTCCCCGACTCACCGTCCGCGGGTCCGCGGCTCCTGGCTCCGCTGCCGCCGGCTCCCGCCGCGTGTCTCCCGGCCTCACCGCACGTGGCTCCGCCGCTCCTGGAGTGGGCTCCGGGTGGAGCCTCCGCTCCCCTCTGCGGGTAAGCGTCTCCTTTTTATCCTCCCGCGCCGGTCCCGCGCCGCCGCGGTTCAGGTTCCGGCACACATTAAGTTCCCCGCCGGGTTTCCGGGTCCTGGCCCGGAAACGGGGCGGACCTCCGGGGTTCTTCCCTCGGGCCGGGCCCCGCGGGGTCCTGGCCCCCTCACACCAGTGATCAATGGTTTTGGTGCTGCCAGTTCACATGTGCCCCTTCGCCCTTGAGTCACACATGCCCACCATCATGTGGACTGTACTGGACCACAAGGGATCCAGCCATCTCCTGATGCCCTCCTTCAGCCGCCTCACCTGCGCCTGCGTGTCTGATGACAGTGGCCTGACACAGGCAGGAAAATTCATCCCCTGGAACTTCTCCATTTGGTTCTCTAGTTCCCTTAC
The DNA here is from genome assembly GCF_052110815.1 of Crocodylus siamensis. NCBI lineage: Eukaryota > Metazoa > Chordata > Crocodylia > Crocodylidae > Crocodylus > Crocodylus siamensis. The sequence goes on along the minus strand of NC_143398.1, from coordinate 30,796,300 downwards.
TAGGGGGATCACCTGGATGAGGAGGGCATCACCAGCACTAAGGGTCTCAGTGGCCTCAAGGAAGGGCTTGAGGACCACCAGGAACTGTGAGATGATACCCCACTCAGCTTTGTTCAGGGAGCTGCTGATCTGAAGCTCCCCAAGCAAGGCCATCTCATGGATGGTCTTCTGTTGCTCCACCAACCTGTGGACCATCAGGTATATGGAGTTCCACTGAGTATCCACATCCTGTATGATTCTGTGGGATGCTCATCTCTACCTGTTTCTCCCACTGCATCTTGCCCTTCTTGATGCTGCAGTGGAAGTAGCCTGCCAGCTTCTTGCATTTTGAAATCAGCTGGCTTGTAGCAGTACTGGTGACAGTGCCATCACCAGCAGCTCTGTCCCCCTCCAAGGCATCCCTAACTTTTAGGTGCTGCCAGTGTGCCGCACAACAAAGTTGGCATCATGTACAGCCTTCACCATATTGGCCCCATTGTCAGTGACCATGAACTCACAGTTGAGTTTGGCCTGCCAAATGAGCCACCCCTGCACCATGCGGTTCATGGCCCCCATGATTTCCCTTGCTGTGTGGGACTCATCCAGCACCTTGGCTTGCAGTGGAGCCCACTGACAGCCTGACTGATTGCACCAGTGTACCTGAGAGGTACACATGATCGCCACCCTGGGTGCTCCAGATATTGGAGCAAGGCTAACTGTGGCCCTGCTTTGTGCAGCTCCTCCCTCAAGTACTCCCTGCATGCCTTATACAGGGAGGACACCACTGTCTTTATAAAGGTGGTGCATGCAGGCACTTTGTAAGATGAGGACAGAAGTGCTATGAACTGTCTGAACCCTGGCTGCTCAACTAGGGAGAAGGGCTGGGTATCCAAAGCAAGCATCTTCCCAATGCACTGGGTGATCTCATTCGCCTTGGGAACACCCCCCCCCCCGGTCTGCCTTTCCCCCACTGGTCCTGGGTGACCTGCCTCTGCTTTGGGGGAAAGGGGGCTTTGGAGTGAGTGGGGAACTTCCTGTCAGCATACTTGCACTGGTGCCAGGCTGATCAGGTAAAGGGCAAGGGAGTGCTGCCTCCTCAGATGTAGGAGCATCGCTGTGGTGGAAAAGTGTCTCACATCCTTGCCACAGCTCACGTGCCTTCATCAGTGCTGGCAGATGGCAAACTGGGATCATCTGTTAGCTCAAAACGCTCTCACAATACTCCCCTGCTTCTGGGTTAAGGGTGAGGATCCTGCCTTATCCCACTCCTCAGCAGGCTGAGGCTCAACAGCAGGAGGAGCTGCCTCAGCTGAGCCACTTGCCTTCACAATCTCAATCTTCTCCAAGGTTCTGCTGTCTGGAGGAGTCCTGGGTCTAGGGGAAATTTGAAAGTTGAGGAGCACAAACTCCGATTCCCCCTCAGTCCCCAGAATTGCTTGAGCCAGCATGCTTAGCATCCCTAGTTCCAGCTCCAGCTCCTCCTCTGGCAGTGGGAGGGTCACACTGAGAGATGACATTGGGTTGGAGGAGACAGTGATTCCACTGCTGATGCCTATTTCTGGACTGAGCGGAGGTGGTGCAGGTGCAGGGACGTCAGGTGCAGACACTGCTCCCACCTCCTTGCTTCCACTGGCAGCACTGATGTCATGGCTGCTTGGGAAGAGAATGCATCTGTGTTTTGGGGACGGGGAAGGGGGTTGCAGCTCTAGATCTTCCCCTACCCCCTCTCCCTCCCTTACCAGAAGACCTGGCATCTGCCTGCCCAGCATGCTTCATATTAATCTTTCCCATGCTGCAAAAGGTCTGTGCGTGTGTCACTCCTTTTGTGTTGTGTGTTTTATTTCCTCTGCTGTGTGAGTGCACTGTACTCTTCTTTGATTTTTTGCTTCAGTGTTAAGAGCTATGTAAAAATTGTGTGCTGTCTGTCTTCTTCTCCTATGAATATCTGATTTTTCTTCTTTATATGGGGGTGTGTGTGTGTGTGTGTGTGTGTGTGCGTGCGTGTGCGCAATCTGTGTGCCTCCCTGAACAGTGATGGATCATGCTGGCAGGGAAAAAACAGCTTTCTTTTTTCAAAGTTTGCAAAAAAATAAAAAAAAGAGCAAATATAAATTGAAAGAAATAAATTGAATAGTACTAAGAGATGCTAAACTAAGATAAAATAAGCTAAATCCTACCCAATCCTTTCTAACATTAAAAAGGAGCAGGCATGTTCAACTACTGAGTAAAGCAACCAAGCTGGGATGCCTGAGTTTGAGGGTACCTTTCTCACGCAGCTCCTGAGAGGGAACAAGCTTGCAAAAGGCACATCACCCCTCCAAAGAGGTATTTATGCTGTTTCTAAGTACCTCCCCCCAGGCACTGTCATTGCAAAGGCAGCCAAAGAGAAATCCTTCTCACTGGCCACCTACACATGTCAGTCTTCCTGCCTGCTCCCGCTCCCTCTCCCTCCCTGCCCCCCATTCCCCCTCTGTCTTTTAACTTTCATCTTCAGCATCCAAAGCATTCAAAGCTTTTCAAAGCACTTCAGAAGCTCCAAACCTCTTTGGACAGCTTGAATGAGCCAGTGCTTTGCTCCAGGCACACTGCTTCGGACACCAAAGCGTCCAAAGGGATCCGAAGCATGATCCAAAGCCTTGCACAGCCCTAGTAGGTATATATAATTATCAGTTTTACAAACAACATACTTTTATTCCTTAAGTAAAAGTGGTCACATAAAAGTTAAATGATTTGCAAAAGATCAAACACTGAATTTGTGATACAACTAGGAAATCAAATCCAAACCCTGATTTCAAGTTTGCTATTCTAACCATGCTTTTACAAATAACATTCTAGACAAAAATATAACATGTTGACCACTACTAAAATTTCAAACTACCCAGAATAATAATCTACAAGAATTATATTTTATTCCTAAAAAAGGTTATGTTTTATTTATACATTTTTTTTACATACAATTACCAGTGCTGGATAGAGGGGAATAATCACTTCCCTTGACCTGCTGGCAACACACCTACCAATGCAACCAAATGTGCCATTCGTCTTCTTTGCAATAAGGGCAAATGATGGCTCATATTCTGCTTATTGTCCACTGTGACCCCGAGGTCCTTTTCTGCAGAGCTGCTACTCAGCCAGTCAGCCCCCAGCCTGCACTGACGAATGGGATAGTTCTGTCCTAAGTGCAGGCCTTTGCACTTGTCCTTGTTGAACATCATGAGGTTTCTTTTTGCTCAATCCTGCAATGTGTCTAGGTCTCTGAATCCTAGCCCTACTCTCCAGCATTTCTACTACTCCCCCGCAGCTTGGTGTCACCATCACACTTGCTGAAGGTGCTCTATGCCATCTTTCAGGTCATTGATAAAGACACTGAGCAAACCTGGCCCCAGCAGCGACCCCCGGGGCACTTCACTTGATACCGACTGTCAAGTAGATTTTGAGCCATTTATTACTACCTGTGACCACGGGCTCTCGAACACCTGGTCACTTGCAGCCTTGGTTCAAGCAATGAGTGGTGTACACCTTCCAGACTCCTGTAAATTGCCAAGTAAGTGTTCACTCCTCAAGCAGTCTTCCCCTTTCTCTCCTGCCACTTCTTTGAGTGTTTTCCAGTGGGTGGCTGACTACCCAGGGTCCTTCTGCGGCAAGCGATCTGCCTGACGGTCACTTGCGGGGCTTCACCACACCTACACCGCAACCTTACACCACCTTGATGGATTGCCCAGTCTTCTTGGCCATGCTCCCCTTCTCAGATGACTGTGGAACCTCTTGAGTCCCTTCCCATCCTGAGTATCAGCTCTTGAGGCTGATTCGCTTACCCCATCCCAGGTTGTCTGTGTTTGGACGTCCTGACCGTGGAACCTGTTCACGTCCTGGAGTGGACTACTTTCCTATGGACTGAATCACAATGAGATGCCCTACATGCCCAGAACCAATTATTCTATTTCCATTGGCCCTTCCTATCTTCTCAACCACTTCACATGGAGAAACACAAAAAAAGAACAAGGGATGACCCCTACTCAGGGCCATGTACCCATGGCATCCTGCTCGGGTCAACTTTTCTCCCTTTTCTGCTTCTTGCCAGAGTCCATTGCTACCCCACTTCTCTTCCTTCTGGAGCATCCCAATCCAGGTGTCTAGTGGTTCCTCTGAGTATGGGGGGCTACTTTCTGTATTCAGGGTAGGTGCCCTGCTTCTCCATAGCCCTTCCTGCTGCTTCTGCCAGGACTCTCCCAATGGGAAAAATTCCTCCTCCTCGCAACTCTTCCCAATATTCCCACCTGCTATGGTGTGGGTCTTCACATACCCTTCTCTACTTCCTTTGTTGCTGCTGCCTTGGCTGATTGCAGGGGCTGCTTCTGGCTCATCTCTGGCACTGTTGAGCTGTTCCCTGCTGCTGCTTCCAAGACCAGCATCAGGAGCCTCCTCTGGCTTCTCATTTGGTGCTCCTTCCTCCCTAAGGGATTCCCAGAACGTGTCCTGGGGCCATGCACTCCTTGGGTCCATTCTCCCTCTTCCTTTTCCTCTGCCGTCAGCCATTTTTATTCCCACCTACTAGTGATTGCTGGTGACATCATCGGCTGGCCTCAGCTGGATAAAGATGTGGCTAATATGCTGTGCAGGCTTCTCTCCCCACTCCTGCTGCACCGTGGCTCCTGCTGTGGGTTAGTGGTTTTTTGTTTTAACTTTTATGTTTTTTTCCTCTCCCTCCTGTTTATTCTGTTCCCTGTAACTTTCCTTTTTTATTCAGGGTCCTTCCCCCCGTTCTCTCCCAGGACACTACCCTTTGAGTCTGATGTTCTAGCCAGTTTTCTATCCACCTTACAGTCCATTCATCCAGCCCATATTTCCTTAGCTTGCCTGCAAGAATGTTGTGGGAGACCATATCAAATGTACAGAACCAGGGTACACCACACCCATTGGTCTCCCCATGTCCACAGAGCGAGCCATCTCATCATAGAAGAGAATCAGGTGGCTCAGGCATGACTTGCCCTTGGTTAATCCCTGCTGACTGTTCTTAATCATCTTTTTCTCCTGCAAATCCTTAGAAATTGATTCCTTGAGGATATGCTTTATGATTTTTCCAGAGATGGAGGCGAGGCTGACTGGCTCATTATAGTCTACCTGATTCCTTCTAAATTCTTAATTTCAGAGGTCTTAATGAGCCTCTCTTTCCTTTTTAATGGCCTTGATATTCCACTAATCAAACTCTCATGTCTTTTACAATTCTGCTGTTTGTTAGCCACTCCTGGAAATGTTGCTCCTATTTCACAGGACTGCAGACTGTTTTTAACTCCAGCTAAATACAATAACGCATGTGTGGAAACATTAACAGAGTTGAACATTAATTCACATGTGAAAATAACTTTCAGTGATTTATTGAATGTACAGTCAGGATGTTCAAGAAGGATAGATTTTATTTTACGACTCTCACGGAGATGTACATTCAATTCTAATGACTATAGGACTAATAAAATAACATCTATTGATTATTTTTTGCTTAGTTTGTTGTGTTTTCATATATGCTATATGATGTATAAAATTAATGCACATTCCAATAAAGATATACTTGCTTTTGTTTCAATCTTAAACTGAATAACATAGTCCTAGCATATTAGCAAAGCTTCTAGATTTTCTTTTTTAACCGGATAAAAATATGCATTGTGTTATATGTGATGATGCACCACAGCATCTGCACCCCCCTTTTCAAAATCGTAGTCCATCCATGCAGAAAATAATTTAAGTTGAAATGATCTTTTCAGTTTTACATGAACAGTATTGTGTCTGGGAGTCAGTTCTCCCTGAATGCCTGGAAAATTTTGCCTTCAGTCAATTAAATTAACTTTAATGTTCAGAAGTACCCAGATGTTCAGAGTTATAATCCACTACTTGTTTTATAAATTTTATCTTATTAACTATTAGAGTATGATAGTTTGTTAGCAGCTGAAGCATATCTGCAAGATTTATTTTCCTAATTGTAAAATATGAAAAAAGGAAAAGAAAAAGAGAAAACAAATAATAACAATAATATTTAAGTATTATACAAAGTACAATGGCCCTGTTTGCCTAATATACTACTTAGTGGAGATTTATATTTGCTTACTCAGAAAATAGTACATTATTTGAATTAGTGCCCCATTGCTATTATAGTCACCATTGCATGACATATACTCTGTATCTGAAAGGAACTTTATTATAATATTAGCCATTTTTCTTCAAGATATCCTCTGGTGTGCAGTTCTTATTGAAGTTTCACTATCACTGTCCAACAGAAACTAAGGGCATTTATACGTGTGGTCTAGAAGGAGGGGACACACTTTACGGGTCACTATAATTAAAGCGCCTGGAGCACCATGTGTGTCAACTTTCTCGAACTGAAAACTGGCAGTGGGGGCACTTTAACTAAAGTTCATTGAACAAGCTTTAGTTTAAGTTCCGCTGCTGCCATTTTTCAGTGCAGGAATCCTGGTATATATGACACACTGCAGCAGGCTTGATTAATCAAGTCTGCTCCAATCACTGTAATTACCGCTCATTTGAGAAGCCTTGCTGTATTTTTATAGGCACCATAGGGTATTAAAAATGTCCTGAACCATTCCCTTCTTTCATTCTTTTTTTCAAGTTCTGGAAGAAGCTTTCTGTCCTTATCTGCAAAACACAATTCTTTCCAAGGTTCTAAAACAAAATCCACAAATATTTTAATTAATAAATTAGAAAACAGTCTCCACAGGCCAAGGTTTCCTTCTCAGAAGGTAAAACCTTTAGGTATCCTGGTGTCATATCTGCCATTCCAAGATGAAGTCAGAGAGACTCTAGCTGAGGCTATGGATTTAGTATCATTCAACATAAAATGGCACTTTATTTTCATTTATGAATGAGTTAGAAATGCCTTATGAATTTTGTCTGAAAAAGTTGTTGCCATTGCAAATCCTGCAAGAGCTATGCTCAACTTTTCATCAAAAGTCTTGAGGATTCTATGTGTTTTGGATCTCCAAGAAAAGATACTTTGAACCCAAAATGTGTTTCTCATGATCACAGGAGTGGAGGAGAGAATACCCTTTACAGCCTGGAACCTGCTGGTTCATGATTGGTGGGTGTGTCTACACAAGACGCTTTACTGGGCAGTACAATAATCTACTATGTAACCATACACAGGACCTACTGAACAGTAGATTAGTCTGTTGTGCAGTTTCCTACCACCTGTAAATACAGGGAGTAGATTTACTGCACAGTAGCTACTGAGCAGTAGCACACACTGTTACATACCTGACAATGATGATGGAGCAGGGGCTGGGAGCTGCCTGCTGCCAGAGTAGGACAGCTTCCCCCATCCATCAAAACCCAGGCCTGACACCCATATACACTTTTCATGAAGAAGAAATTTCTTTATATCTAAATGTCATTGTAGAAAAACCATCCTTATACCATGAAAAATATAGCACAAGGAACACTCTCTGTCATACTGGATGTTACAGCATAGGCCAAACAGTATTCAGCATAAAAGGAATGTAGATATATGTAGTTCCACTTCATTATATTTCATAGATTTCATAGATATTAGGGCTGGAAGGGACCTCGGGAGATCATCGAGTCCAGCCCCCTGCCCAAAGGGCAGGAAGTCAGCTGGGGTCATAGGATCCCAGCAAGATAAGCATCCAATTTACTCTTGAAGGTGTTCAATGTAGGTGCTTGAACCACCTCCACTGGCAGACTGTTCCAGACCTTGGGGGCTTGGACAGTAAAGAAATTCTTCCTTATGTCTAGCCTGAAACGGTCTTGCAGGAGTTTGTGATCGTTCGACCTCGTCATCCCTTGGGGCGCTCTGGTGAACAGACGTTCCCCCAGATCCTGGTGGTCACCCCTGATAAACTTATAGGTGGCCATCAGATCACCCCTGAGCCTGCGCTTTTCCAGGCTAAAGAGTCCCATGGCTCTCAGCCTGTCATTGTAAGATCTGTTTCCCTGACCTCTGATCATGTGTGTGGCTCTCCTCTGAACTCTCTCAAGCTTCTCCACATCCTTTTTGAATTGTGGAGCCCAAAACTGGACGCAGTACTCCAGCTGCGGCCTCACCAAGGCCGAGTACAAGGGGAGAATGACGTCCCGGGATTTTCTCAAGAAGCATCTATGGATGCACGCCAGCATTTTGGTCGCTTTACTAGCCGCAGCATGGCATTGCAGGCTCATGTTCATCTTGTGGTCATTGATGACCCCCAAGTCTTTTTCTTCTGTAGTGCTAACCAACGTAGCACTGCCGAGCCTATAAGGCTGCTGCAGGTTTTTCCTCCCAAGGTGGAGAACCTTGCATTTTTCGGTGTTAAACACCATGAGGTTCTCGTCTGCCCAGTTGCTGAGCTTGTCCAGGTCAGCCTGGATCACCCGCCTATCTTCGGGCGTGGATGCTTTGCCCCAAAGTTTGGTGTCATCGGTGAACTTGGCCAGTCCACTCCTGACTCCAATGTCCACATCGTTAATGAAGATGTTGAACAGTATGGGTCCAAGGACAGAGCCTTGAGGGACCCCACTGGTCACAGGGCACCATAATGAGTGACTGCCATCAGTCACAACCCTCTGGGTCCGATCATGAAGCCAATTTCCCAGCCAGCGGATCGTGCTGGAGCCAAGGCCGCAACTGGCCAGTTTGGCCAAGAGGTGATCATGGGATACCAGATCAAAAGCTTTTTTGAAGTCAAGATATATGACATAAATCTCTTCTCCCTCGTCCAGGTGATAGGTCACCCAGTCATAGAAGGAAATGAGATTGGTCAAACAAGACCTACCCGCAACAAACTCATGCTGGCTATCCCTTAGAATGTTAGCCTGGGCCAGTCCCTCAAGGATGGCCTCCTTAATAAACTTTTCTAAGATCTTCCCCAGGATAGAAGTCAGGCTAATGGGCCTGTAGTTAGCTGGATCCACTCTCCTCCCTTTCTTGAAAATCAGCACCACATTGGCCTTCTTCCAGTCTTCGGGCACTACACCAGAGCACCAGGAGTTTTCAAAAAATCCGTGCCAGGGGCTGGGCTATGACGCTCGCCAGCTCCTTGAGTACCCTGGGGTGCAGGTTGTCAGGGCCAGCTGACTTGAAGGTATCCAGCTTCTCAAGGTGTTCCTTCACGAGGTCAGCATTGATGGAGGGTAGGGGATCCCCATCACCCGGATCTCCCTGTCCCATAGCAGGCATGGGCATCCCATGTGACTGATGAAAGACTGACGCAAAGTACCTATTTAATAGGTTGGCTTTTTCCTGGGCGTCAGTTGTCAGTTGCCCCATCTGGTTTAGCAGGGGTCCAACATTGCCCTTGCTTTTCCTCTGGCTCCCCACATACCTGAAAAAGGACTTTTTGTTGTCCTTGATGCCTGAAGCTAGTTGGAGTTCAGTTGCAGCCTTGGCTTTCCTGGTTTGGTCCCTGCAGGACCGGACCAGAGCAGAGTAATCCTCTTTGGAGGTGAATCCCGTCCTCCCTCCTTTGTAGGCTTTCTTTTTTAGCCACAGTAGGTCCGCTAGGTCTCTGGAGAGCCATGGGGGCTGCTGTGCCTTCTTGCTGCCTTTCCTCCATGTTGGAATAGTTTTAGCTTGTGCACTGAGGATCACTTCCTTGAGAAGCAACCACTTTTCTTGAACTCCCATCTCCCTGTGGTCATGGTCCCTGAGGGCCTGACCGACTAGCCTCTTGAGCTTGTCAAAGTCGGCTTTTCTGAAGTCAAGGACTTCTATGTTGCTGACTGACTTGCCAGCTTTACGGCGGATGGTGAAGGTGATCAGCTCGTGGTCGCTGTCACCCAACTTCCCATCAATCACTAGGTCGCCGATTAGGTTGTCCCCCATAGCCAGTACCAGGTCAAGCAGCGCTTTGCCTCTCGTTGGCCCATAGACTTCTTGAGTCAGGTAGAGGTCATCCACACACGAGAGAAAGCTTTGCGCCCGCTCAGATTTAGCTGAGTGATCTTCCCACGAGATGTCTGGGTAATTGAAGTCACCCATGACAACCAAGGTCCTGGAGCAAGCGGCCTCAGTCAGTTCCCAGGCGAACTCCTGGTCAAGCTCGGGACTTTGAGTGGGAGGTCTGTAGTAGACTCCTACCGTTGTGTCCCCTGTGCTGAATTCCCCACAAATTTTTCCCAGAGGGTCTCTAGCTGTCCACGCCAGTCGCCAACATCAGCTTGCAGGGACATGTAGCTTTCCTTCACATAGAGAGCTACACCCCCGCCCCTTTTGTCAACACGATCCCTCCTGTATAGGGTATAGCCCTCTATACCTGTGGTCCAGTCATGGGTGGAGTCCCACCAGGTCTCCATTATCCCAATGACATCATATTTCTTTGCACTGAGCAGGAGGACGAGCTCATCCTGCTTGTTGCCCAGGCTCCTGGCATTAGTGTACAGGCAGGCAAGTGTGCCCTTGGGGGCTCTTGCCTTGCCCACAGATTGTGCCAGGGCTGGGGCAGGGGTGGGCTCCCTTAAGTGCCTTGGTCTGCTGGCTCTGCAAGGGTTGCTCAGTGGGTCAGCAGTGGCAGTAGTCCCTCCATCCCCCAGCATATGGCCTAAAGTATCAGAATCATTAAAGATGTCTCTCTTAAAAACTAAATGTCCCCTTTGCCAAAGACTGAAATTAAACAAACTGAGGACACTTTAGATTCTGACACATAAATTTATATAATCAACCCAATGCTGTTTTGGGCCACAAAGTATTCTCCGCTGACTTCAGTGAAAACAGCTGTGTAGTTACTTTGCTTGTTTTCAGGTTTTTTGTTATTTGTTTTTTACTTCTGGGTGTATATGTTATTTGTAAAATAAGCAAGAAAACTGAAGAACTCCAATTTCTTGGTAACATTATATATGTATTCTAAGTTTTGTGTTTTTTGCCACCCTGCACTGTTATTTGGGGTATTAGCTACTCACTTTTCTGCCTACCTATTGTTAATAAGTGTGAAAAAGAGGTGTGGTTTTCCTAAGCAGAAAGGCTAAGCTAATTAGACACAATAAACAAATTACACCATGAACAGTTAACAGAGGAGCTTGAGGCAGGTGGGTGTGAATGGTTGCAATAGATCAGGGTTTTCAACTTTTTAAAACTTACAGTAAGTATCCCTTGATACACTCAGGAAATGCCTCAGAAAATACCAGATCTAGATTTCACTCAGTTTTTGACTACAGAAAAATAATAGAGCAATTCTTCTGTTGATCTCAGAGAACCCACAACATGTTAGAATGTTTATAACACTATGGCTTTCTATTTGAAATTTCTGGGTTTATCTTATGAGTCATGTTTGCACACATAACAGTGTTAACATTGTGTGACACACCACAGCACCCTTAAAAGGATCTCAAAGTACCAGAGGATTCTGTGGCAACTTGAATCTGATAAAGTTTTTAAAAATATTAAATGGTAAGAGAAACTTAATACCATATTTACCTGAATCTAAGATTATTTTGAATTTAAGAGGACTCCCCAGTAATTAGATTCCATATATAGAAAATGTATAATTTTGTTATAATTTTTCATGTTTAGAATATAATTATTGGAGGGTCATCTTCTATTAATCCTCACACACACACAGTCAAATGGGTCGCCAACTGGCTGGTGGGCCACACCCAGAGGGTGATAGTGGATGGGTCCTTCTCAACCTGGAAGGACGTGGGCAGTCGGGTTCCACAGGGCTCGGTCCTCGGGCCCACACTGTTCAACATCTTCATCAGAGATTTCGATGAGGGGGTAAAAAGCACCCTGTTCAAATTTGCTGATGACACTAAGATGTGGGGGGACGTGGGCATATTGGAAGGATGCAACAGGCTACAATCAGACCTAGACAGGTTACAAGGGTGGGCAGATGAGAATAGGATGGGTTTCAACACAGACAAGTGCAAGGTGATGCACCTCGGGAGGAACAACCGGCACCATACCTACAGGTTAGGGAATTCCCCTCTTGTCAGCATGGAGGCGGAAAGGAATCTGGGGGTCATCATTGACTCCAAGATGAACATGGGCCGGCAGTGTGGAGAGGCAGTAAGGAAGGGCAACCGCACCTTGGCATGCATCCACAGATGGTTCTCGAGCAGGTCCAAGGAGGTGATCCTCCCCCTCTATGTGGCACTGGTCAGGCCGTAGCTGCAGTATTGCGTCCAGTTCTGGGCACCACACTTCAAGAGGGATGTGGACAGCATGGAGAGGGTCCAGAGGAGGGACACTTGTATGAACAGGGGACAACAGGGCAGGCCCTATGAGGACAGGCTGCAGGACCTGAACCTGTTCAGCCTTAATAAGAGAAGGCTGAGGGGGGATCTTGAGGCCTATTATAAACTAGTCAGGGGGGATCAGCAGGCATTGGGGAAGTCACTGTTCCCCCGAGCACCGCCAGGAGTGACCAGAAATAATGGTCACAAGCTGGCAGAGGGTAGGTTTAGGTTAGATATCAGGAGACACTACTTCACAGTCAGGGCGGCTAGGGTCTGGAACCAGCTTCCAAGAGAAGTGGTGCAGGCTCCTACCCTGGGGCTGTTTAAGAGGAGGTTAGATGAACATCTTGCTGGGGTCATTTGACCCCAGTATTCTTTCCTGCCCTGGCAGGGGGTTGGACTAGATGATCTGCTCAGGTCCCTTCCAACCCTAGAAACTATGAAACTATGAAACACACACACATACACACTATCATCACTGCAACTGGTTAGTAGTGGCATGGGACAGATAATGAAGGACAGGAGGATAAGTGACAGTGGCAGAGGATGCAGAGGCAGCAGGGAAGAGAGATGATGGGGACAGAGGCAGTGGGGTGGGGAGAAGCAAATGCAAGGTCAACACTGGAACCAAAGCCACAGCAGCTGCCTGCCCCCTACTTTATACTTCAATCCAAGGCAAGGATATCCCCCCCCCCATATTTTGTGGGAGGTAGTGGGGACTAATCAAATAAATATGGTAGAAACTTATTATTTACTGTTTCTCAAAATACTATAGAACTAGGTCACATAAAATTAACTATTAGGTAGCAGATTTAAAACTAGTAAAAGCCAGTTATTTTTCATGCACTGTGGCAAAAAGCCACCTTGGTTTCTCCCCAAAATCTCTTCCCTGTGACTATGTGATTAGATGGGCCAGCACAGAGGATTCACACCCCAGCCTGTCTCTTTAGGTAACCTGAGCTGGCTGCATTCCTGAGGGAGGGGGGAAACCTGCTCCCTCTGCCTACGTGACTGGCATTAGCCACCTGGGTGAGGGGCATCTACCTGGGGAGCTGGAATCTGCCCGGTAACAGGTGATGTATTTCAAATTGGTTGGCTGACAGCCAACTGGGGCTGACCTCCACTGCACCAGGTGGATGAGGTCACAGGGGCTATATAGGTTAGGGGGCAAGGGAGACTTGCTCTCTCTTCGGCCATGAGGTGAAGCAGCAGCAAAGCAGGGGAGACAGAGAAGCTAAATTACCATCTGGACCTAGCTCTCTCTCTCACCCCAAGACTCCAGAGGGGAAACTCAACCTGCCTCTGGAAGATGCTTGTGAGTAAGCTACTTGAGATCTGATTAGATATCTAGCTGGCAGTAACACAGATGCGTAATCAAAAGGCTACCTCAGCCAGACTGTTTGCTCTTTAGGATTTCTAAGATATTGCTCAATCCTGTACCCTAGTCTACCCTACCCCTTATAATCAATAAAGTTCTCCTTTTTGACTGGTGTGGGAGACTTATTGAGGGGTGGGTCTAAATTATGCCTAAGAGACCCCTTAGGTCTGTGCACTAAGGGAAACTTTACTTATTGCCCCCTGACTTGGGGAAGTGCCCCAAGTGCCTGTACTGGGTCGAGTACCCGTTGGACTCTTTGGCCTGTGTTTCCCCGAGGACACGGTTCCTTCTTGGGGTGGTGGCAGTGATGTTACCCCCAGACTAGCGAGTGTGCTCTGGGAGAGGGGTCAGCCGAGCATAAGGTGCCCCTAGGGAGGAATTTGGAGCCTGGAAGGTGGGCGGGCGCAGAGAGGTGGGCGGCTCAACTCAGGAGCGCCTCCTACTGGCCCGCCACATGCACCATGTAATTAACTTGTGGAAATGATTGTCACAAGCTATTGTGGAGGCTGATAGTTTAACAGAATTCAAAAGGGGATTGGACAAATTCCATCAGTAGTTATTGAACATCATGAGATATGGTTGCAGCCTCTGAATGAAAACTTCCTAAATATGAGATTGCTGGAAGCTGCAGTGGGAGGTGAGCAGGAAGATGTAAAATTCTAGAAACACTATGTTCACATGCCCCCTCAGCAGCCATGATCTGCCACTACATGAGACAGGGTACTGTTCTAGATGGACTTATGGCATGACACACAAAATGGAAGTTTTCGTTTTCTTATATCCTTGTCTGCAATTCTGTGGAGCATGCCTACATGCCCATGCCAAAGACAGTTAAATAGGAGATTGCTTATAGTGTTAGAATTATGGATACCTTCTAGAAACGGGTAACGGAGCTATGTGAGCCAGTGGTTAGATTGAGATGTGCTAATGGATGTGAGGATTTCATTGAAACTACATAGAAGGAGAGGATCACCTGGAGGAGACATGAACAAAGAAGGCAAAACTGGGTGCCCAGGAAAATGGAAGTTGGCAGCTAGTTCCCTCTTGTAGCAGGCAGTGCTCTGCTTTTGGATTCCCAAATATCAACATGACCAAGGTGGTGGGGATTCATGGCTCCCTTCTGCAGGGGATGGAAGCATCTGTCTGCTGACTAGACTAGTTGCCTTTGGAGGTTTTCTGCTTGCCATGAGTCTAAATCAAATATGTAATATAAAAGTTGCAAAGACTCATCCAATTTTATGACAAATACTCCAGGATGCTCATCCAGTTGCATGCTAATGTACTGCTGGGATAATCCTGGACAGATGAAAAGTCATACAGGGCTCAAGGTGCAAGTGTGAAGAGGACAGCAGCTTAGATTGTTGTCATCAGTTCTTCCAGTCAAGGGTAAGGGCTCAGGCAGGAACAGATACATCCTGGAGATCAAAACAAGGCTGTGTGGATGGTGTCACCTATAGGATTTTGGCTATTTTGACCACAGGATGATGCTCTAAGAAGAAGGCCTGCTTGACAAAGATGTGGTCCACCTAATGAAGCGGCAGGGAGAGCATGTTTGCATAAAGGCCCACTAAGCCAGTGAGGAATGCTTTAAACTAGGTTTAATTAGGGGCACTAATAATATCCAGAGGTTTGTAAACAGCAAGGTGATTGGAATAAAAGCCAGGAAAAAAGAGTCAATATGAGGAGTCTTAACAAGGCTGTAGGAGGAAAATAATCAGGGTTATCAGCCAGCCATATAATATATTTATATGCTAATGCAAGCATCATGAGGTATAAGATGAACCGGAAATCCTAGAACACATGAAAAGGGTTGATGAAATTAAGGTAAATTAGACTTCCATAGATGGATAGAACTTTTTCAGGAAGGATAGGCAGGGAAGAAAAAGGATAGTGGTCTTTCTGCCTATATAAAGGAGACAGACACTTGTTCTGAGGTATGGTACAAAGCTCTTTTGAATTTGTTGCTTATCTGTAGGATGGAACTGGTTGAGAATCTAAAGGTAGAAGACAACTGGGGTATTTATGATCATGAAATGATAGAGTACAAAACCCCACTCCCCACGCATATCCAGATTGGAGCTAGGCTGCTTTCTGCCATATGTCTGGATCTCAGCTATTCTGCACCCCTCATGTATCTGGATTGGAACAAGGCTGCTCCCCACCCCTCCAGCAGACAGATCAGAGTTAGGGCGCACCTCCCTCCCCCCAGCTGAATTGGGCCCCTGCCGCACCAGCCCTGTGTACCATAGATTAACAGACTGTAAGGCCAGAAGGGATGTTGGAAGCTCATTAGGCCCAGTCCCCTGCACCAAGCAGGAAAGATAACTGGACACCAGGTGACCCCAGCAAGGTGACTGCCCAGTCTCCGCTTGAAGATTTCCAGGGTAGGTGATTGTACCACCTCTGGAGGGAGCTTATTTCGCAGTATGGGCACCCTACCTGTGAAAAGGTTTTTCCTAATGTTGAGCCTGAATCAGTCTTCCAGGAGTTTCTGGCCATTACTTCTAGTTTTCCACTTGGGTCTGTTGGTGAACAGTTGCTCACTGATCCCTTTATGTACTCTTCTAGTGTAGTGGCAAGCTGCTACCAGGTCCCCTCTCAGCCTTCTTTTGTTCAGGCTGAAGTCCCAGATCCCTCAGCCTTTCCTCATATGGTTTGTTGTATGAGATCATGTGGCTCTTTTTTGGACTCTCTTAAATTTATCCATGTCCTTGTTCAAGTGTGGTGCCCAGAACTGGATGCTGTATTCCAGCTGCAATCTCACTGGTTCTGAGTACAGCAGAAGAATCACGTTGGTTTTGCTGGAGATGCATCAATTGATGCATGCCAGAGTTTTATTTGCCCTACTGGCTACAGCATCTCACTACTGGATCATATTCATGCTGTGGTCTATTATTACTCCCATGTCCCTTTCATTTGTGGTGCTAGTCAGTTTGGTGGCACCAAGGCTGTAGGTAATGTTAGGGGTTGCTCACCCTGAGGTGGAGCACTTCACATTTCTATATGTTGAACTTAGGATTCCAATCCGCCCAAGTTTCTATCCTGTCTAGGTCTGCCTGTATCTGTAGCCTATCTTCAAGCATAACCATGTTTCCCCATAACTTGGTGTTGTCCATGAACTTGGCCAGTGAGCTCTTCACCCCCACATTCAAATCATTAATAAAGATACCGGACCAAGCATCAATCCCTGCAGGCCACCGCTGCCCACTACTCACCAGGAAGACACAGATGTGTTCACTACAACTCTCTGGGCCCTATCCTACAGCCACTTTCTTACCCACCTGGCAGTATCAACCTGCTTTCTCATGTCCAGATGGCAAGTTACCTGGTCATAGAAGAAGATGAGGTTGGTAAGGCAAGATCTTCCCACAATGAAGCCATGCTGACTGTCATTCAGAATCTTACCTTCTGCAAGCTTATTGCAGATAGACTCCTTGATGAACTTTTCTAGGATTTTCCCTAGGATGGAAGTTAGGCTGATTGGTCTATAGTTACCCAGGTCTTCCCTCCTGCCCTTCTTGCGAATGGGCACAACACTGGCCCTCTACCAAATCAAGCCCACCAATGGGATCCAGGGCATGAATAGATCTGTCCGTCCAGCACACAGGGCATAAACATTGGCCACCACTGGTCTAAAGGAGACCAGAAGATCTGGTTTTATTTTAAGAGACCATATAAAGGATACAAGAGAAAGATACAAAAAAAAGGTACAAAGAACAGCCAAACATAAGCTTGGGTGAGCAGTGAATTCATCAGCAGCTTGAAAATTAGAATGGCATATCATAAAAAGTGGAAACTTGGCCTTGTGACTTATAGCAAATATAAGAGGCATAGGCATAGAGGCAGAAATCAGGGTTGTAAAAAGCAACAGAAAAGTATTCTGTAAATACGTTAGAATCAGACAGATGATCAAGGAAAATGTTAGGTCCCTTACTTAATGAAGAGGGGAATCTAATAATGCATTATAAAAGATGACTGAAAGTTTAATGCCTTTCTTATTTCAACAACAAAATTAGAGATCCAGAAAGCATGACAGGCAAGGAAGAGTTGGATAAGCTGGGATTATTTAGTATGGAGAAGAGTGAGGGGTGATTTGATACATCTTCAAATGTACAAAGAGCTGTTATAACATGACAGATTGTTATTTGTGTCTACACAGGGCAGCACAAGAAGTAAGCTGTATTAAATTGTAACAAAGGAATTTTATGGTAGATAGTAGGAAGAACTTTCTAAGTATGCAGGTGATTAAACACTGTAATGGATTACTTAGAGAGGTTATGGAAATTCTATCATGGGCGGTTTTTAAAGAGCAAGTTAGACAAGCAGTTGACTGAGTTGGTTTAAACAAAGAATCCTGTTTTGAGTAGAGGGTTGGACTTGATGACTTGAGGTTTCCTTCCAGGACTATGTTTCTATGATTCTATTAAGATTCATTTTAAAATAGTTTAAGGTTCACAAATATCTTATACATATTATAAACATCTTATGGGCATGAGTAGCCTGTATGGTGGGCCAGTAGGGAGGTGCTTCTGTGCTGAGCCACCCACCTCATTGTGCCCAGCTGAAAAACAGGCTTCAATTGCTTTCCCAGGGGTGCCAGCCCCCTTCCTGGAACACACCTGCAAGCCTCTGGTATCCGCTACCACCACCCAGATTCAGGTCTTTGTCTAGGCCCTGTGCCACCTGGGATACACAGGCCCTGTAGACTTTAGGGTTGCTTAAACCCAGCAGAATATATCTGGGTGCTTCCTTTAGCTGGTAGCATAGAAAGTAGCTTCTCTTAGTCAGCCAAGTAAAGGGAGCAAGAAGACCTGCTCAATCCCTCTCAAGCATGTACAACAAGGCTGGCTATAATGGATAGCTTTATTGGGTAGAGAGGGTAGGTATCAGGAATGGTACAAGTCATAGAAGTAGCAAAAGAATAACCCAGAGCAAACACAAAAGCTTGGTAGCCCTTTGATACATTACTAGAGTATATTAATTTAAGTTTCTAGTTAAGTTTCTTATAAGTTACTCACTTCCACATTCTGAGTATGAGAAAGAGAGCTGTGGAAGTTCATGCTTCTGTGTGTCTGAGTTCTAAAATGTCCAACCTCCTTCTTCCTGGAGGGGACCCTCTTAAATAACTCTTCTGACCTCATCACATGTACCCAGGCAGGGACAGGTGTCATTTGATGCTGGCCTTCAATTTGAAAAACATCACAATTACCTAGAAGAGTGACATGGGATTAAGCCCCTGTCCCTAGGTCATAAGGTCAGAGTTCCAAATAATAAAGAGCTTAAACCCACACCCTCTTACCTGAAGTCAGTCAAATATGCAGTAACCTAGGGCAACCAGGTTGACAGACATGTGAGAGGACAAAGGAGGAGAAAAGGGGGAAAAACACAAAAGAGGAGTCTGGGAATGGAGTTCTTTCACAGCCTGGTTGAGATTTGTCTAAGCACTTAGTATGACTGTCAAACACAGTAATATGTACCACATTATTTACAGCAATGTAAATAAATTGCTTACTCATGCATTAAAATACCCATCAATCATGTATTCACCTTTAATTATTTACAAACAAGACATTAATATCAAATATGAAAAATAAGACAAAAAGTGATTCAGGTTTATCTTATTATGGAGATAAAAAGAGGTACTCTCAATTAATTGTTACCATTCCCTAGAAAATCCCATATACAAATCACTTGACCTCATAGCTCATTTGCTATGAAGGGCATGAAAAAAAGAAGACAAGCTGTTCAGTAGACCTTATATTGTTTGTACCTGGGACATGTAATTTTCACAAAAATATTTTACTGAACCTTTCACATTCAATCTACTAAATTCTAAGTGCCTCACAAGTTGTTACAAGTATTAGCAGTGTGACCTGTGAATATTTTCTGTTTCAGCTATGCATAAATACATAGAAGGTTGATAGATACATTGGTTTTCAGTGAAAAATCTTCATGTAAGCATGTGATTAAAAAAATTAAGTGACATTTTTCATTGCACATTTAGAACTTTTAGGTAGACTATTATATCAAGTTGGTTAAAATATATTTTATTTCTGAAAAAATGGATATGAATTGAACTAAAAGATATGTACCAACAGACTAAACAAGTGAAATCCCATCATACCAAAGTATTCAATTTGGAACTGAGAAGGGATCACAGATGAAAACCCCACTGGTTTTTTGGTAGATGGATGGACAGAATGTGAAGGCAGAGTACAAAGTTCCAAACTGTAAACATGTGTAGAAATTTTCTAACAAGATCATAGATAATACTGTAGAAATCAACTACAAAGCAAGACTCAGCATTTCACGAACACAGCCTGATAAGACTCTGGAATGACTAAACCTTAGTCGTCTTAAAGTCTGAAGCAATCAAGGATTAGTTAGCATTTCAAAAACAAGCACATAGCCAAGAAGCAGTTTGAACCAATTAAGGGTCTCTCAAACTGACCTGATATCTTGTTTTCTTTCACAGTGGAAAATTCCCACCTGCGCACGCATCTTGTCTGTAAACTATAAAATGCCTCTAACAGTTTTATTGGGGGCCTCTGAGTTCGCTCAGGGTGCCCAGCATGCTGAATAAATTTTGAGACAGACAGCTACTCTGTGTCTTTGGGAATAGCTCCACAAGGGGTCACGAACTCCTCAACAATTTTGGCGACCACGAAGGGACCCCTTGTGTGCTGACCTGGCTGCTCATCGTCCGGACCAGCCTTCCCAGTCAGCATAGGTGAGTTTGTCACCATTCAGAGGGCTCGGTCCAGGCATCGGGTAGGTGGGGCCCGCCATGAGGGGTAGCTGTTCCCAGGAATTTATAGACCAGAGTGCTTAAGTCTCGGGAGGATGGGAGAATCGGCTTCAAACGTCCCACCAGGATCTCCTTTAGGGAGGCTTCTCCAGGTTTGGGGAGAAGGGAATCTGCCGGTGCAGTCTGGCATGGGCAGGAAGAGCGCTTGTATTTTGTGTACATAGGAGTGGCCTGTCTTAACTCAACAAGGTGCTCCAGATAAACGGTGGCCGAAATTTGGCTCACTTGATCGGTCTTGTTTGGCATTCCTTCGAATGGAATTGGTAGCTTTAAAACCTCAACAGATGGATTATTGGTACCTGTGGGCTGAATTGGCCAAAAAAGCCCCAAAACCGGTTCTTTACTCTACCAGTCCACCTCCTTAAGATCCTCCAATTTCAGTCTCTGTGGAGTCTGAAGACGACCCTGAGCCTCTCTACCCTGCTCTCCCTGTCCCCAGTCAACCCCTGCCCCCTGATGAGAGCGCTGCAGCTCCCGTGGCGTCAGCTCCGGCTCCGAGCTCCGGGCTCCCTGCCTCCAGAGGCTTTTCTTCAGTCTGGACCCAGAGCCAGGGTCCTGTGGGGGAGGCATTTCCACCCAGCCAGGGGAAGGAACACCCAAATGCGGTAGTTCAGGCTCCTTTGCGAACCTACCCGGTCCCGTTTGTGGATGGTGGAGGCAGCTTCCAGGTTCGCCCTACTCTAATTCATGTACCTTTCACCCGAGGGGACCTCCTCATTTTGCAACAACAAACCCCCTCTTTTCAGGAAAAACCTGATGAAGTAGGACGGACTATTCGGCGCATAGTCCATACTTATGACCCTTCTTGGTCAGACATGCAGGAACTCATGGATATCCTGCTGACCCCATATGAGTGGGCTAAAGTTTTAGACTGTGCCAGGGCTGTTGTCTCAGCAGCAAACAGAGATCCTTAGCCTTCTAATGAACCTAACTGGGATTACAACACCCCCGGGGGAAGGGCATCCCTGAGGGAAGCCCGGAATGATTTACTAGCAGGCTTTGATGAAGCGAGTAAAAAGCCTGTGAATTGGGGAAAATTCCATGCATGCGAACAGGGACCCGAGGAGCATCCGGATGCCTTCTTTACCCATTTGTGTGAGGCAGCCAAGACATATGTTCATCTTGATGTAGATAAACCAGAGCATGTGCCTTCGTTGGTATCAGCCTTTGTAAACCATTGTGCTCCCGATATTAAGGAGCATTTCTGGAGGTATACTGCAGGGTGGGAAGGAAAGAGTATGTTAGAGATAAGAAACATAGCAAGCTATGTGTTTCATGGGAGAAAGGAGAGGGAAAGAAAGAAGGAGAGAGGAAGATTTTAAGCTAGTAGCTGCAATGGTTGAGGGAACGATGCACAGAATGTCAGGAAGAGGACAGAACAGGGGAAGGGGCCAGGGAGGGTTTCAACGAAGGAGATTAGGTCAGAGAAACCAGGGCGAGGGGTGGTCCACAGTTCAAAGGGCCAGCGAAGTATGTTACCACTGTAAACAACCTGGACACTTCAAATGAGAGTGTCCCCAGAGGAAGGGGATGAACATCGGAGCCATCTCAGAACTGGGGCCCCCTCTGGACCAGTGACGCGAGGAGCCGGTGTCAAAAACTACTCACAGGAAAGAAGGACTCAATGACCCGATTGACCACCCTCACCCAGTCTGCCCTGCAGTAACTATAAATTGCAATAAGAGTGACCCTGTTGCCTCAATTCAAGTAGGAGAGCAACGATATGATTGTTTAATTGACACCAGTGCTACTATGTCTATGTTATCTACAACTCCTGACGTGCAGGTCTAATTGAGGAAGGAACTGAGAATGTGATGGGAGTGGGGGGGGGAATTGTTCAAAACTAGCAGAAGTGCCCCTACTCGAGTCCAAGTGGGACCCTTGTCGTGTGAACACTCCTTTTTGTTGTCTGCCCGTGCTCCTGTGAATTTATTAGGATGGGACTTACTGTGTAAGCTGAGGGCCACTCTACGCTGTAGTCCAGAGGGAATAACTTTAGAATTACCAATTGACAAACTGCCTTATTTCACCAGGGCATTGGCCTCGGGAGGGGGGGAAAGGGCAATTTACTGGTGGAACTACAACGATTGCCAGCCACATTGTGGGGCTGGGAGTCCACCGATGTAGGACTGCTGAAGTCTGCCAATCCAGTTGTTATTCAAATCAAGGGGGGAGTCCCACCTTGCGTGCCTCAGTACCCATTGAATAAAGAAGCAGAAGAAGGTTCGCAGCCCCTTATAGATGAATACATCAGAAAAGGGATTTTAGTGGAGTGTCAGTCTCCTTGCAATACCCCCGTGTTACCAGTCAGGAAACCTAAATTAGGAAAGGATGGCAAGCCTGTTTATCGTTTTGTGCAAGACTTATGTGCTATAAATGATTATGTGATTCCCAGAGCTGCCGTAGTTCCTAACCCTGCCACTATTGTTACCTCCATCCCGCGATTCACAGTAATTGATTTGTGTGCTGCCTTCTTTTTAATCCCAGTTGCAGCCCAATCTCAATACCTTTTTGCCTTCACTTGGAAGAGAAAACAACATTTAACCTGGACATGACTTTCCCAAGGATACACCGAGAGTCCTACTATCTTCAGCCAAATCCTGATGAGAGACTTACAAGGTATCATACTTACCTTGGATACAGTGTTTGTACAGTATGTAGATGACCTACTACTAGCATCACAGACTCAGGTAAGCTGCTGGACGGATACTTTAAGACTATTAGAAGGATTAGCTGAAGGAGGACATAAAGTATCCCCAGGAAAATTACAATATTGCCAAAAGAAGGTTACATACTTGGGGCATGTGATCTCAGAGGGACTGCGGGAATTGTCTGATGAAAGGGTAAAGGCTATAAAAGACTTGCCAAAGCCCACCACTAAGAGGCATATGCGAGCCTTTTTAGGATGCTGCTGCCAAATCTGCTGCTCAGCAACCCCTAAGTCTCAATACCCTTGCTCCTGTGTGGGAGACACCCAGAGCCTTGGAAGGATATGAGCAAGCGTGCAAAGGAGAAGAAGAAGACTGGAAACGTCTCTATTCAAAAGATGGACTGTGGTACACTAGCGAGGACCACCCCACCTTGCCTAAAACATTACAGCGGCCCCTGTGCCAAATAGTCCATGGGCAAGGTCATTATGGGGCAACTGCCATAGCGGAAACCATTCTCCGCATTTGGTTTGCCCCTGAAATCCATTCAGTGGCTAAACAAGTGACCAGCGTCTGCCCCACTTGCCCAGCATTCAACTCTGGCCCAGAGAGAAAAGCCTCACCTGGGGGCCGACCTTGGGCATATCAACCATTTGAGAGACTGCAAATAGACTTCATCGAACTTCCCCAGTGCCGAGGATACAGATATGCCTTAGTAGTGTGAGATCAGCTCACCCATTGGGTGGAGGCGTTTTCTGCCACCCATGCCTCTCATCAGCAAGTTGCTCATGCACTTCTAAAGGACATTATTCCACGGTTTGGTATACCTCAAGTCATTGACTCAGATCAAGGAGGTCACTTCACCTTCCAGGTCTTACAAACAATTTACACATGGTTGGGAATCACTAGGCAGCTTCACACCCTTTATCACCCTCAGTCATCTGGAGGGGTGGAAAGGGCAAATCGGACTCTAAAAACCCTTCTAGGAAAAGTGTGTTTGGAAACTCAACTTAAGTGGCCCAAGGCATTGCCCCTTGCACTATTTGCTATGTGAAACACACCTAGAGCTGATGTTAAGATATATCCCTATGAGCTTTTGTTTGGTCATCCACCCCGCTTTACCCATGGTTTCCTTCCTCCAGCTACAGGATTGCTAGCGGGGGATGAGAATTTAACCCATTATGTGATTTCTTTGCAGAAGCAGCTTACTTCTTTACAGCGCCGTGCTGCCATTCAGCAACCTGTACCCTTTGATTGCGAGATACACCCCTTCAGTCCTGGTGACTACGTGTGGGTCCGTGTTCCACGACGGAAAAGCTGCCTAGAGCCAATGTGGGAAGGACCATACCAAGTCCTACTAACCACCCACTCCACAATCAAAATCGCCAAAAGGAATTCGTGGACCCATCACACACACGTGAAACCTGCAGTGTTTACCCCAATGGAACCTCATCATGTACCTCCCCTTTGGCTGCAGAGATCCAACAATCAATGGACAATATGTGCCTTGCAAGTACTGTCATAAGTACATTTGTGTTAGTAGTCTGTCTGCCCACATTAATTGGGTGCCCCTGCAGTCTCACCCAGTTCGCAGGAGTCTATCCTGGAACCCAACTAGGGTATACTAACACCAAACAAGTTTGAGACAAAGTTAATCAAGTCCCGCCTAAAGGGGCTTCCACTGTCATGTACAGGTCCAATGCTTCCCCAGGTCAATGTAAGCTGTATGGGTATTATGCTAATAGCAATGAAATTTGGTGTGCAGACCCCACCACAGAGGCAAGTCAAACTTACATCCAAAGTAAAACTACTAACCCTGGGGAACAATCATTCTATTTCAGAAGTGGAATGGGGACCTCAGTTTGGTGAGTGTCATCCCGTAAATTACTAGCTGTCAATCCTCACCCAAATGTAGAATGGCCTCATAACGCTCTTGTAAAAATGACCAATTCCTACGCAAGTAACTTAAACTTCTCAAATTGCTGGATGTGTACTCGACTACCCAAGCATCCAAGCATAGGTATTCCTCTCATCGGTCTTGGCCTTGGTTCATTCAATTATTCTTCTATTAGTAAGAGCACCCATAATGACAGTAAATGGTACTATGAATACTGGTTCCTTAATGAAGTAATCCTCCCTAAAGATTCTGTGTGCTATTACAAGCCATGTCTTGGTAGTTTTGCCGTGTTTGTAGGAAATGCCACAGCAGGTGCTTGTAATATAACAATAACCTTACACTCATCCTCTCTCAGATGGCAAGGTAATGGACCTGTACATATGGGGCATTATTGGCTTTGTGGGACCTGTACATATGGGGCATTATTGGCTTTGTGGGAAAATTGCATTTAAGCATTTGCCACCCACCTGGTGTGGCACGTGCACCCTGGGTGTAGTGATCCCAGACATGACACTTTACCCAAACACATCACTTCAAGGGTGGCACCGAAACCGCCCACATCGGTTCTGACAAGAAGCAGGCCTCAACCCTCTGTTGAGCAACCTACCTTGTTCCATTCCTTTGCCTGATGGTTCATACCTTGGCTAGGTGTTTCTGAACTCAAAAAGGCTCTTGTAAACCTTTCAGCCTCACTGGAAGTATTAGCTAATAACACCACAGATGCCTTAACCCGACTGCAAACTGAAGTAACTCAAATTTCTCATATTACTTTGCAAAATCGCCTAGGGTTAGACCTACTTCTTGCTAATCAAGGAGGGGTATGTAATTTAGTCAATGATACCTGCTGCACCTATGTAGATGAATCAGGAAAGGTATTGGAGGCTATTCATAAGATCCAGAACATGGCTAGTCAATTCCATGCCATAACCACAGATAACACCTCTTGGGATATACAAGATGTATGGGCTCTCCTAACATCCTGGTTCCCCGGATTACGATGGGCTCACAAACTCATTGTTATTATTGTTGCTCTTGGACGTTTTTTGATTTTAACCTGTTGTTGTATTCAGTGTATTGGAACCCTACCTTCTGTATTATCCACATGTTGTAGATGTACTATGCATAAATAGAAGAATGTGTTGAAATGTCTAAAGCTGAAATATTGGAGTGCCAGAAGCATTTAGATGCCAAATATAGTAAAAAGTGATCCCAGCCTTTGAAGGCCAGGATCAAAGGGGGGAATTGTAGAAATTTTCTAACAAGATCATAGATAATACTGTAGAAATCAACTACAAAGCAAGACTCGGCCTTTCACGAACACAGCCTGATAAGACTCTGGAATGACTAAACCTTAGTCGTCTTAAAGTCTGAAGCAATCAGGGATTAGTTAGCGTTTCAAAAACAAGCACGTAGCCAAAAAGCAGTTTGAACCAATTAAGGGTCTCTCAAACTGACCTGATATCTTGTTTTGTTTCACAGTGGAAAATTCCCACCTGCGCGCACATCTTGTCTGTAAACTATAAAATGCCTCTAACAGTTCTATTGGGGGCCTCTGAGTTCACTCAGGGTGCCCAGCATGCTGAATAAATTTTGAGACAGACAGCTACTCTGTGTCTTTAGGAATAGCTCCGCAAAGGGTCATGAACTCCTCAACACATGGACATATCTAATTTCTCATCCGAATATGTTACTGTGGCTAGGGACAGACATTCAAAAACGCTGAGCCTCAATTGATTCAATCTTTGCAAGCTAGTCTAACCTGCATAGGTTGTATTGGTTTGCAACCACACAGATATTCCCTCTGGATTGAATAAATGCAAGCATGTGCCTGCAGGGGCTCAGGCTAGAAGCTGGGGAGTGCTAGAGCACTATTGGCCCCACCGGGCTCAGCACCTCTATGCATAGCTTCCCTTAAGAGCTCATAGGACCACTGGCAGTCCACATGCAGCTGGCTGGGCACTCTGTGTCTTTCACTCTCAGAAGGCAGGGGGGACCCCCCCAGATCTGTGTGGGGTAGGCTGTGGCTCAAGCTCCTGCCTGCTTCCTCCTGTGGGGCCTCTGCTGCCCCACAGGCATGACTGGGAACAGTGAAGCCACATGGGGATCTGCTCACCTCCCCCCCACTACCCTGGTGATTCGCCTTCTGCTCCTCCCATTGCTTCCCTCAGTGCAGTCCCACATGCAGGAGGTGCATTGCTGGGGCAGTGGAGGGGTAAGCAGTGGTGAGGAGGTTCTCTGTGTGGCTCTTCCACTCCCTGCAACACCAGGTGGTGTGGGGTGGGGGGGGAGCAGGGTGGCAGGGAACAGTGGTGAGCAGGAGGCCTGCAGGAGGCGGGGAGTGGGGGGCAGGGAGCTGCAGTCTGGTCCATAGCCTTGATGGCTGGGGGCCCCCTCCAGTAGGGCTGGGGGAGCAGGGACTGTGGGAGGCTGGCAAGGGGCACCAAAAATGCTGTGGGGGCTGTGGGTGGGGAGTGAAGAAGATTAGCAGGGCCAGGGTGGGGGCTGTGGGTAAGCGTTTAATTTTAATCACAGATATTGGGCTTTTAAGCAGAGAATTTGTGATTTTTTTTTTTTTATCAGGGAAAACCAGGATCCCTGCCGATTAGGGAGGGGTATAAACCCCACCCTGGCCTACACCATTAGGCTTTTCCCTGCTCACTGCTCAAGGAGTGGGAGTGTAGAATGATCCCAACCCCAGCTAGCACTGAGGAAAAGGAGGGAGAGGTGGTGTGCAATGCATTCATCTGTTGATGATACTGAGATTTTCAGTCCCCCTCTCCCTGCTTCTTCATACTGTCAGCTAACCTGACAGGGCTACAAACCAGCAGGGGGATGATAAGATAAAGTTTATCTTCCCATCAAAAAAAAAAGCCTCTCTCATTAGTTCAAGCTGTTTTTAAACAGGTTTTTCCAAGGAAGGAATGGAGGGACATTACCCGCTGACCTGTTGATTAGCTCAAAAAAGCCCTAAGCAGACACTGTTTTGTCTGCTTGTCCCAGTGAAATTGGAGACACACATCCACAGACACCTCTCAGCATTAGCTAGCATGTCATATGCCTCGGGTCTGTAGTGTGGGGTCTGTGCTGGGGGAGATGGGAGGGAAGGGAGAATCCTTGAGCAGCGAGCAGTGACAGAAGCCATACAGACCCTGCTGTGCCTGCAGACTCCCCTGGGGAGCTCTGGATAGGCCAGCCTGTTATCTGGAGCAGAGAGCCCAAACCAGGGCTGCAAAGCATCTGGGATGCTGGAGGATTCTGATTTAACTTAAACCAGTAAGAAGTCTGAGACAGACATTGCATAAACCAGTTTGACCCAGATCAGTTAAGTCTGATACATTCAACTAGGTTTATCTCAAACCAGCTTTAGCCATTTTGAAACTGGTTTATGTGCATTGAACATCCATTCTGTTACAGGTTTAAACCAGTTCCTGATCACTTAAACTGGTTTATGTGTAATGTCTAGCCATAGCCTATGAGAAGCTGACCCAAAGCCCCAAATCGTAAACTTTGAGGAGGACAAAAAAGATCATGACTGGAATATGAAACATGTTCCATTTTTAAATTATGCAACTAACTTATTTCACTATAATGGGAGAAATGAAATCCTTTTTCCTTTGAATCTTGGTTTTATACTCTGAACCTAGTTATTCTTCTTATAGTTCATCCTGATTATTATGATGGGCCCTATTTCAGCTGAAAACCTTGGCACACTGGGTCTATGAACGTATATTTAATTCACTGAGAAACCGGTTGTCTCTGCTCCCGACTCCCTTTTCCCCCTCATCTCCCAGACTTCCAACAGAGAGCACTATTTAATCAATCAGGGCTTGGACAATGGCAGAAAAGAAGTTAAATGTCATAACCATTTTATGTGGGTATCTAAGCAAAAAAAGCAAGGAGATCCTACAGCTTCTAACCCTCTATCTTCCTCCAAGATTGAATGAGTTGATATTTAAATGTTCCAGTTTTGATAAGGTTCATAGACATTATGACTGAATTTCAATCAGCAGTCAGTGACTTAGAAGGACATTTATTAATATGAAAAGAAGAATATGACAGGACAAGGCTCCTTGTTACACACAATTCCCACTACTCTCTCTCTATCTGAGAATTTAGAATGCTAAAAACTTCCCCCAAGCACTTTCCTATATATTCACAAGTAGTCTGGTTTTCAAGGTCTGGACACCTCTCTCCCCCCCTACTGTTCCTGAAGCACTAAGCAACACATCTCACAAGAACTGACAAGCATCTGAAAGAAAACACAGCATGCATCATTCAGAACTCACCCAGCTCTAGCAGAATACAGATAAACATCCCTGAATCCTCTAGAAACCAACAGGAAAAAAATTGATTAATTTTTGTCAACATTTGTAATGCTTATCTAGGGACTCTTTTTTCTTGCGTAATGTTACACAAATAAATATGCTTGATATATCGTTATTTGTTTGGGTTTTTTTAATTACCACTCCACCTTGTTCCAATGATATTTTCTCTATATAAAATGGTTTAATAATCACATTAAGGCATGGCTAGTTGCTGAGTTATGGTATAATAATTTACACCTTGTGAATTTAACAGCATTCAGTCTCCAGCCTTAAACCTAACAATGCACAAGGTGTGAATTATTGCCCCATAACTCACACCCTGTCGTCTCTCATGGTTTAAGTATTATACTGAGGTCGAACAAAAAGATGAATTGGCTTTAAATATTTGCCTCAATTAGAACTCACTCTTGGGAGTTGCATTATATTAGTTGTTGTCAAAAGAACAGATTGTTTGAGAGTAATAAATTAATTATATAATGTAATGCCTTAACAAAAAAATACCAACAAATCTATGCAGCACCTAGCACAAGGACTTTCTGTCCCAAGACTGGGTCTCCCTAGTGATGTGATCATTCAGATGATAAATATCATATTTTATCACAGACAACACTCACCTTTTCCCCAAAATTGACTGCCCCCCCCTCCAACTTGGGGTGTGTGTCTTAAGTGGGAGAGCTATTTTCTTCACTGGGAAAAAAGAAAACCCGGAGATGATTCGTGCTATGCATCTGCCAAGATTGCTGCTGCTTGTATTGGGCTCAGCAGCCTGAAAAGGTGGAGTCATTTGTTCGCTCTGTCACAGCTGTAACTATTGATTGAGTACTATAGCTTTCTCTTGAAGCAACAAGTGAGTTTCTGATAGTATCTTGATGAGACTTGTGATGTGGAAACAACACTTTATCTACAGGAACTTATATAAAGAACTATTTACAGTAAAAAACCAAGTTCTGCTAGTGCCAGTGTAAGGGTCTGGGGCCTAACCTTGTGTAGCAAAATCCTCCTAGAAATATAAAATGTCCTCCTAGAAAAAAATGGAGAGTACAGGTAATGTGGCATTCCAGGAGATAGTTCTCATTGCCTACTGCATCACCCAGATTGTCTCCTGGTATACCACCCATTCTGGTATACCACTCCATGTTCCCAGAAGGACTTATTCTGTCATTCAGCTGACCATGACTCTGGGAAACACCTTTTTGTCTACAATCTGCCATTCAAAAAAAAGGTGTGAATTTTATTTGGAGGCATGATGTATGTGAGAAAATATGATAATTTTATTTCATGACTGTGGAATAACACTTAGGTAATAATTGCTTAATCTGCCCATAAGACTTTAATTACTTTAAAATAATTTGAACATGAAATATAATATATATGCTGTATTTACTAGGATAACACATCTACCTTTTCACCAAAATCACATCCCAAAATTGGGTTGCATACCTTAAATGGGGAACCTAATTTTCTGCATGCAGTAGAAGAACCCCACTTTGATTCCTGCAACACTGGGCAGGAGTAGTAGAATGTCTATTCAGGCAGCTGAGAGAGTCAATTGACTTAATAGTCCATTGTTCTTCACAGACATTAATGATCATCTCTCCTGTTTAATGGTCCTGGTGCTCTACTAATGAAGTTAAGCTTTCTTCATAACATTTTGCTCTTTCATAGCTGCTCTTGTTTTCTCTTCACAGCTTTGGAGACTCTTCAGCTCTTTTCAGAATCATCGGTCACCCCAGGGAGACCAGTCTTCAACAGGAGCGAGGGTTTCAGCTTCTAGTTAAACAGTAAAGGGATGGTGAATGAAATGATTATAAGGCTCTGTCCTTGCTCTATGCAGCCATAACTCTGGAAAAATCTTGTTTTCTTCCTCATTCTTCCTTCCCAAAAACATCATGCGTGTCTTATTTGGGACATACGATATGCAAGGAAATATGGTAATAATCTCTGGGAAAATACTCTTTTCCCTAACTGACACGCTTTTTATGGCTTCTTTTTCCAATGTTTGTCAAAGCACCCAATATACAGATTTTTGCTACTTCCACTGAAATTAGGATCACTGTAGAGTATGAGTAAATCAGGATCAATTTAGAGCCTGAGTATTTAGTTATATATGTTGAATATTAACCTTGTATATTAAAACCTATGAGCTTGCCTTGAATTTACAGTTATTATAATGGCATTTACAGTTAGTATAATGGAAACGTCATGCAGGCTTTTCCTTCAAGGTCCAACAACAGTATTCTAATGAGAATGAAATCCAATGTTAAACATTTTTCAGAATCTGGTTTAAACACAAACTATCTGCATACTTTTACCCTAATCCTTTGAAGAAATCCACAGGCTCATTCATAATTTATATAGACAGATGTATAAATAAAATGTTGTAATATCAAGAGTCTCTTACCTTACTGATTTTTATCTTCAGATGAAGGTTGCAAAGCATAATTAATGTTTCTGAAGTGCTTTCAAGATTTAAAAGTATTCATTCTTCAAAGGCCAATAATTTTAGTAGTTGTACAAATACCATGCACATAGAAACACAAAGAATGTAATAGCATCCTATTAACTACATGGCTACATGCATAAACAACAGTAGAATTAAGAATATAGGGTTCTAATTTTAAATAGATCTGTGTGCCCAGCAGTTCTGTACCCTAGAACACTGTCTACATCTGTGAGCTTCAGTCATACCCCTTTGCAGAGTGTTTTGCATTATATGGGAAGGAATACTTTTTTTGAGGTTGCCATTCATAGTATAGACTGAACAGAACAAGGTCTGTTGGGAAAACATCCTGCCGGGGGAGGGTGCATGCATGTGCATGCGTGCACACTCTCAGCCCCCCCACCTTTTTTTCTCCCTCCACCTATGCTGATCAGCTCCCCTTAAAAGTGGAGTGTCTCCCCACCCCTGGTGTAGGAAAAAAGAGGTGTGCACTGAGTGAAAGGGCTGGGAAGAGCCTCAAGCATGGTCCCACCCCATGAGTGCTTGTCAAACTCTTTGTGAGTGGACCAAAGGCCAGTGGAGCACCTGAAGGGTTGAGCAGCAAAAAGCAGACCCCTAGAATGAGCATGAAGAGTTCATGCACCAGCTTCACAAATTCCTTGAGATAGGAACATAGCCCAAGGAGCCCCTAAGAAGCAGGTCAGTGATTCCCCACTGGGCTTGGAGACTTGGTAGATCAGTAAGAGTGTGACAAACCATGGCAGGACTGGGTCAGCTTGGTGGAAAGAAATGCCAACTAGGGAAAGTCCCCAGGATGCCTGTGAGGGCTAAGACCTAGGGAAGCACAACCTGATGGGAAGGCTTGGTGTACCTGAGTGCCTAAGGAGAAAGTGAGCCCAGAGGTGCTACCTGGTCTGCTGGTAGCAGCTTGCTCTCCTTCTCTGTGTTTAACTGTGTAAACATCTCTGTGGGATTGGAGAAGCTGTACCCAAGCAGAGAAGAGTTCATGGAGGTATTTGGGGAAGAATCTGTATTTTGCAGGGGTCTGAAGTAGAAACAGCCTCTGCAGAATAAGAGACACCTGGGCCTACATGGGATAGCCTGAGGCAGCTGGACCCCACAAGCATGTGATGAGAATAATGAGGGACTACCCCTCCCTCCATTTATTGGGTGTAAGTCAGGGTAACTGGCTATTAGTTATAAATAATGAATTAGAGATTTAATACAATGGGTATTTAACATACTGCCTAAATTATTAGATTTGTATTCATTAATTTGATCATCCCTTAAGTGTAAATAGTTATCTACTGTTATTCATGTATAAACTAGGATCATTTAGTGCAGAGAAGAGAAGACTGGGGGGGTGGGGGTTGATAAGTCTTCATATACCCGAAGGGTGCATATAGAGAAGATAGAGATGGGGTTTTCCATATGTCCATAAGGTACAGGATTGGTAACCATGAACTCAAGATGCAGCAGAGGAAATTTAGGCTGGAGATTAGGAAGAGAATTCTCATTATGAGAATGCTCAAGCATTGGAACAGACTACCTGGAGAAACTGTGAAATCTCCATACTTGAAAATTTCCAATAGCAGGTTAGGCTGACACTTGGTAGTATGGTTTAGTCAGGGATGATTCTGCCTTGGACAGAGGTCTGGATTAGATGATCTTGTAAGGTTTCTTCCATCCCTGCTTTCCTGTGATAGGATAGGACATGATTACTATTATTATTGCACTTGTGAAATACTAATGGTAATAACTATCATTGCCATTGTTGATGGTGTTGTTGTTGTTGTTATTTCACAAGTGGAATATTCCAAATCTGACTGGAGGTTTTATAGTGTTTACATCCCCTTCCACATTGCTACCTATATCACAGATAGCACCCCAGTACCCTGGCAAAATTATTTGATTTGAGTTAATGTATTAAATAGGCAGGGAAATTGAAGCCTTTGCATATAGACAGTACAAGAAGTATTGGTGGTCAAACATATAATTTTTCACTTTTTCTCAGTCTGCAAAAATGTATACATGGCTTCAAGTTTATGCACTACATACAATTGTATTATATTTACTTTTAATGAGAGCACTCACAGGCTGAGATTTTCAAAGATTTAAGGGCCTCACCCAATAAAATTGCCTCAGCTCACTTGAGGTAGAATTTAGGGATGTGAATCCAAGTGAGAAATCAACAAAACTTGCAGTAGGGTAAGAGACAGGGCACAGGTACCTTATTTTTTATAGTGAAAACTTACCTAGAGGTTTAATGGCCAGCTATTATATATGCCCTGAGTTGCTGCCATCTTGGTTTTCTTAATCATCCCGACCAGTGATTACCAACCTGTCAATCTCAATTGACGGTCAATTGCAAAGCCTCTGACAGTC
This sequence comes from Crocodylus siamensis, assembly GCF_052110815.1. Lineage (NCBI taxonomy): Eukaryota > Metazoa > Chordata > Crocodylia > Crocodylidae > Crocodylus > Crocodylus siamensis. The sequence continues at coordinate 30,762,266 of NC_143398.1, read as the reverse complement.
GATCTTAGTCTATCAGAGGCTCCACTATCAAGATTGGCAGAATTCACATGGCTGGGTTGAGCCACACTCCCTACCACCCAGGGTGGGCTGGGTGAGTGGGGTCAGAGCCCAGGCAGCTTGTCTGGGAGGTGGGGGCGGGGGGAGAGTCAGTTGGGGAGGCAGTAGATCCTGGGGTGCCAAAAAGTGGTCTTCTCCATAAAAAGGTTGGAGACCACTGAGCTAGACATATAAGCCCTGTCTAAGTACATCTAGAGTTCACAAACTAGACATTCCTACACCAAAGACCACTCAGAGATCCAAGTGAGTAGGCATGCTCATTAGTGCTGTGCAAAATTTTGCCGGATGTTTCATTTTGACACTGTTTTGACCTATTTTGAGCTCAAAACGGTGAAATTGAAATGAAACGAAGGGCTTTGAAACGGCCTCAAAACTAAATTAGGGCAGTCAATACACTTCAAAATTTTTGAAATGTTTTGAGTTTCGAATCAGCCCAGCTGAGTTTCCCTCCCCAGTGCTACAATTGGGCTGGGGAAGGTGAATTCCCTTCCCCAGCACTACAATCAGGCTGGGGAAGGTGAGTTCCCTTCCTTAGCCTGATCATAGTGCTGGGGAGGGGAACTCAGCCAAGCTGAGTACCCTTTCCTGGACCTATTGAAACGTCAAAACAGCAAAACCATTTTGATGAATTAGAATGCAACAGTGTTTTCGAATCAGAACAGAAGTGGAAACGAAACACTGTTCCATCAAAACATCAAAATGGATGTCAAAGCAGAATGCTGCTTTTTTGCACAGCCCTAATGCACATAGCAAACCTAACTTATACCGACAACACTGTGTCTAACTATTTTCACTGGAAAACACAGCTAATAATGATGATCCCTACCTTTCATATGATAACCTAGTGGTTGTAGCATTTGCTCAGGAGGTAGGAGATAAAGAAAATACTCGTTACTTGAAAATATTAAAACTCACATTACCCACCACCCAGGTGAATGACATAACCATAAAGTTATGAGCAAAGGTAATGGAAGGTAATCTTCCACCTAAAATTGAAAGTTCCATTTTGGAGCTGTCCATAAAGCAGTTATGTGCCCAAATCTCATTAAAAACCAGTTGAAAGTCAGCATCTAATTCCCTCACCATAACGTTAAACATACGTCTATTCAATGATTTCCAAGAGCGGGGCCTTATAGTGTTGCAAAGTCTGGGCAGGCTGCCTCACACAGCCTTTGCCAAATATTGGTACCAGGCCACTGAATCCTTGCATTTTACTTCCATCATTGACTTCAGTAAAGGATGTGAAGATTCCATCATCTGCTCATGAGAATCTGTTCCAGGGACTGTCATGTTCCTCAAAGCCATCACCAGTACACAAATACTGATAGCTTGCTTTGCAGTGGCAAGAAAGAAAACCCAACATTTATTTTCTTAGTTTGTTGCAAACTCCTTAGCATTTCAAATACTTACGCAAGAGCTTACTAGAGTTGTTTGATAAGGAAAGATGTCTGGCAGCTATTTTGTTGATTCTTAGTTATGGAGAGTAAATAGAAGACCTGGCAGTTTCACATGGGAGGTAGCTAGAAATTTAAAAACATGTACTTTGAAAAATATCATATGAGGTTTCACTTTGCCTCTGGAAGTATTTCTGAATATCCTGAAGACTTCCAGCAACCATTCATAAAAAGGCAAAATACCATTCCTAGCATTTAAGCAGAAAGAGGTAGTTAGTTGTATTAGTTTGAAGTCAGGCAGAAGGCAAAGCAGGGGTGGGACCTTTAAGACTAACTGGTTAGAGAATCATACACTTTCATGGACATCTGACAAAGTAGACTCCTGCTTAAGAAAGCATATACTTCTCTGGACCAGTTAGACTCTAAGGATCCACACTGCCTGCCTTATATCTAATATTAAAGAAAATTAAATAATGGTTCACAGAGTTTAAGAATGTAAGATACCATTAAATGTACTTTGTGTCTGGCTTTGTGAACATCACAGGCCATCCTGCTTAAATTCACTCATGATACCACAATTTGGGGTGAGGTGAGCATGCTAGTAGGGAGGGAGAGATTGCAGTAAGACTTGGATAGGTTACAGGGGTGGGCTAGCAAAAACAGGATGTGCTTCAATACTGACAAGTGCAGGGTGCTGCACTTGGACAGTAGTAACCAGCAGCACACTTATAAGATGGGAAACACCCATCTTGAAAGCACGGAAGCAGAAAGGGATCTTGGAGTCATTATTGACTCCAAGATGAACATGGGCCGACAATGCAAGGTCATGGTTGGCAGGGCTAACCGGACCTTGTCATGCATCCACAGGTGCATGTCTAGCGGGGACAAGGAGGTGATCCTCCCCTTCTGTGCAACACTGGTCAGACCACAGCTGGAGTACTGTGTCCAGTTCTGTGCGCCCCTCTTCAGGAGGGATGTGGACAACATTGAGAGGGTCCAGAGGAGGGCTACCCAAGTGATCTGGGGACAACAGGGCAGACCCTACAATGAGAGACTGTGGGACCTAAACCTGTTCAGACTTCACAAGAGAAGGCTGAGGGGGGACCTGGTCATCATCTATAAACTCACTAGGGGGGACCAGAAGGGTTTGGGAGAAACCTTGTTTCCCCTAGCGCCCCCTAGCATAATAAGGAATAATAGCCACAACTTGTTGGAGAGTAGGTTTAAATTAGACATCTGTAAGAACTACTTCACGGTTAGGGGAACTAGGATCTGGAACCAACTTCCAAGGGAAGTGGTGCTGGCTCCTACCCTGGGGATCATTAAGAGGAGGCTTGATGCCTACCTAGCTGGGATCATTTGAGCCCAGTTTTTTCTCCTGCCCAGGCAGGGGGTCGGACTTGAAGATCTATAAGGTCCCTGCCGACCCTACTTCTATGATTCTATGATTGTCACCAAGATACTCCCGTATTTAATTAAAATAATTTATTTTCCCCAGGATTGAATATAGTAGTATAACCAAACTGTGCACCGCAGGAAAGAACAGAAGGAACCAAAGTACCACCAGCATCTAAAGGCCAATGTCTTCTCTACACAGCAAATTTAGCCAGCATAGATACTTCAGCAAAAGGGTATGAACTTTTGTTGGATTAGCTTGTGTAATTCAGGAACGTGGTATATATAAATTGGCATTAAAAAGCCTTTCTGTAAGCATACAGTGTTCTGTAACAGTTGTAGCTGTCTCTTGCAACTGCCTCCTCTCTCCTGCTCTTCATGCCTTCCTGACACCAGGGTGATCGGTGATCCTGATCTCATGTAGGGAGCAGTGGAAAGTATAGGAAGCAGTGGATGCTTCTCTACTTCTGTTCCCAGTGGGGAGTAAAGAATGGGGAAAGGCCTTCCACATCTCTCCTGGCCAGGGACACCCAAGTCTGGGGAATGGGCAGAGGATCTTTTCCTGCCACTCCACTCCATTTTCCTAGGCCAAAGTTCCTAACCCCTTCCACAGACCAGGCGGTTCCTCCAGGGAAGCAGTGGGGAGCATTGCCTCATTTTGCCAGAAAGAGCTTCCATGACCCTGCTGGATGGCACCCTCATAATTTAAATTCTTCAGGGCCAGAAACCAGGACAGCAAAAACATCTCTGAGCCCAAAGCTCAGTGGCAGATAAGATAATATGAAGTTGGGTGTGTGGAAAAGTGAGGCTGATAAGTCTCCCCACTCTGATTCCCATCCCTAGAGGCTTTAAATACCACAGGCACCATCCAACTGACAGACACTTGGTGATTTAAAAGCCTAGGGACCAGGAAGTGGACTATTAGTTGGAGAGTCGTAGACTCCTATGAGTCCACTTCCAAGGCCAGAAGGGCCCACCATAATCTATGATGTGATATACCTTGATTTTACCAAGGCTTTTGTTATGGGCTCCCACAACATTTTCACAGGCAAACTAAGGAAGTGCGGGTTGGATGAATGGACAGCAAGATAGATAGAAAACTGTCAGGATAATTGGGTTCAGGGGGTAGTAATCAATGGCTCTATGTCTAGTTGGCTGCCAGTATCAAGTGGAATGACCCACAGGTCAGTTCCAGGGTGAACTATGTGACTATGTTCACACTGGCCCTTTGACCTCCCTTTGGGTCCTGGCCCCAGCACAGACCAGTCAAGGGTATACCTCTTATATCTTTTATTAGACCAACTGAATTGTTGGAGAAATAGATCCTAGCAAGCTTTCAGGTTTAAAAAACCTTCAGCAGGCTGAGGAAGCATCTGCACTTTGTGTATGCTTTTCCTGCATGGAAAGTAAAGAAGCCCCAGGCTGGCATGCAAATCAGAAAAGAAAGCCAGTCAGTGAAAATGTAAATTGAGGTGTCAGGGAGTAAAGGACAGGCTGGGAGGGGGGGAGGAGGATGTAGCAGGTAAAAGTGGAGAGGTACCTAGGGAATCAGATGTCAGGCAGGTTATAGTGTGTCATAAATCCAATGTTTATATTGAGTCCATGAGTTTTTGTATCCAGGAGGTTGATGAAGTGAAGGTGGTGCCTGTGGGCACAGTGTGATGAGGCCATGAGTTGTCTGAACTATGGACACTCAACTAAGGAGACGGGCTGGCCATCCACAACAAGCTCCCCAATGCTATAGGTAATCTCACTCACCTTGGGAACATGCCCCCCACTTCCCTCCACCTTTCCCCCACTGGTCCAGGGTGGCCTACCTCTGCTTTTGGGAGATGGGGGCTTTGAAGCAAGAGGGGGACTTCCCTTTTGGGCACACTCCCACTGGTGTCAGGCTGGAGAGGAGCATGGGCAAGTGGGGGGGGGAGTGCTTCCTGATATGCATCAGCAACCCCATGATGCTGAAGTGTTTCTCATCCTTGCCCTGGCTGGTCTTGCATCAGCAGTGCAGGCAGTTAGGATACTTGGGATCATCTGCCACCTCAAAATGATCCCACACTACACTACTCCCTCGTTTCTGGGGTGCAGGTGCAGATCCTTCCTTACCCCCCTCCTCAGCAGGCAGAAGCACAACAAGAGGTATTGACTAGGACTATGTGAAATTTTGCCAGGTGTTTCATTTCAAAGCTGTTTCAATGCATTTTGAAATCACAATGAAACAAAAGTCTTTGAAACAGCTTTGAAACAAAACAAAGGCACTTGAAACATTTAGAAAGTTTTGAAACATTTTGAGTTTCAAATCTGGGCTTACTTGGCTTCAGTTCCAGTCCCAGCTGGCAGCAGCAGCCTCCTTTCATCTGGTGCAGACCCAGGGGGTGCACCCCTTGGGAGGATTCTGGCACAGCCCCAAGCCTTCCCTGGGGTGTGGGCCCCCAGATCTGTGTGCAATATATCTCCTGTGTGCAATATATCTTCTATGTGTCATATATTGGAAAGGTGTATCCTATCCTTTCCAAGAAGAGAGACTAACAAAAGACTGGCTACTAGGAAGTCAGCCACCACAGTCAGCCAGTGCCTTTCACATGCTGTTGCTTCCAGACAGCTCACAAAAGGCAGATGAAGGCTTCACACAGAGCCTTATATGCTGTTTCTCCATCCCTCCGCCAGAGTACTGGGATCGGAAGAGATCTCAGGGACAGATCACAGACACTGGCCAGCTACAGATGTCAATGTCCATCCCCCTCTTTTCCTCCTCCTTCTTCTGAGTTTCTGTTTCCCTGCAAGCCCACTGCCAAAACATTCTGAAACATCTGGGATATTCTGAAATGTCTAGTATGGTTTCATTTCATTACAGAGATGTTTCAAAGCTTTCCATTTCATTTCAGATTTGGTGTTTCCAGAGCTGAAACACCTCCAAAATGAAACAGCTGCTGAAATTTCACACAGCCCAAGTAGGTTACCTTTTTAAAAAAAAGAAACACTAAAAGTATTAAATAGAAAACAAATAGAGACATTAAAATCTAAGTAAATGGAAATATCAAAAGGTAGCTATTTACATTTTTTTAGTTTGGTATAGTTACAGAATTATGTGCTCCTCTGACACTTTATTTTATTCCCTGATTGCACCCACACTTGGGTCTTTCCCTTTCTTCTTGTAAAATCCATCCACCTCTCATTCTTAGACCAGGTCATGGAATGCAATACAACATGGATTGACTGAGCATACCACAACAAGTTAAAAAAATTAGATTTTCTATGGTTCTTATCCTTGGGAGCTTGTGACCAGTCATGAATACTGCCCCAAAGAGCTTTCACAAGAAAAAAGCACTCTTGAACCTGAACAATATTTAACATATGAGAAAAAATTTTAAAACTAAATTCCTACGTACTATCTTACCTACACTCAAAATATTATAATCAGGGTAGTAATGTTTAAGTCAATACTTCCCGGACATCTGCTGGGAAGAACAGTCAGCCAGGTCTGAACGCTCACATAGGTCCTTGGCCAGAGTGCAGGACCTCCATCTAACCCAGGAGGTGCACAGCCCCACCGGGGAGACGCCTTGTTGGACCTAGTGCTGGCCACGGGTGATGACCTGGTGAGGGGGCTGCGGGTGCTCGACCACCTGGGTGAAAGCGATCATCGCCTGCTGGAATTCATCATCCAGCACAAGGTGGCAAAGGCATGCAGTAAGGCAGCAGCCCTAGATTTTAGGAAGGCAAACTTCAACGAGCTAAGGAGGATAGTTGGAGAAGCGCTGAGGTCCCGGAGGGGAGGGGAGCCAGGTGTCCAAGAAGAGCGGTCACTCCTTCAGGAGATGATCCTCCAAGCCCAAAGGAAGGTAATCCCAATGAGGATCAAGGGAGCAGGAGAGCACACAAGCCTCTGTGGCTCACCAAAAGCATCCGGGAATGTCTCCTTGCTAAAAAGGAGGCTTACACCCAATGGAAAGAAGGGATCATCACCAGGGAGGACTATTCTGTTGTTGCTCGGGGATGTAGGGGGGTAGTTAGGAAGGCCAAGGCAGAGATGGAACTGGGACTAGCTTCCCAGATTAAGGACAATAAGAAGTCCTTTTTTAAAAATGTAGGGGGTAAAAAGAAGGTCCCGGGTAATGTGGGGCCCTTGCAGGATGCATTGGGAAACTTGGTCATCACACCAGACGGCAAAGCTAACATGTTTAACGATTTCTTTGCCTCTGTCTTCCTAAGTAGGGACCAGAACAGCCACCTCCCCGCTGGGCCCCCCTCAGGCCCAGGGGGAGGCACACCTGGGCCACGGGTTAGCGAGGATTTCGTTAGGGAGCTTCTGGAGGGGTTGGACGTATTCAAGTCAGCCAGCCTGGATGATCTCCACCCTAGAGTTCTAAAGGAACAGGCCAAGGTCATTGCAAGTCCCCTGGCATGGCTTTACGAGCACTCGTGGTGCTCTGGTGAGGTACCGGAGGACTGGAAGAGGGTCAACGTGGTCCCCATCTTCAAAAAAGGCAGGAAGGAGGAGCTGGGAAACTATAGGCCTGTTACTCTTACCTCGATCCTAGGCAAGCTGTTTGAGAAAATTATGCTGGCACACATCCAGGAGGGGCCAGCAGGAGACTGCATGCTTAGGGGTAACCAACACGGGTTCATCAGTGGCAGGTCCTGTCAGACCAACCTGGTGGCCTTATATGATCAGATCACCAGATCATTAGATGCAGGGGTAGCAGTGGATACAGTCTTCCTGGACTTCTGGAAGGCTTTTGACACTGTCTCTCACCCTGTTCTCATTAGGAAACTGGGGGGCTGTGGTGTAGACACCCACATAGTCAAATGGGTCGCCAACTGGCTGGAGGGCCGCACCCAGAGGGTGGTAGTGGATGGGTCCTTCTCAACCTGGAAGGACATAGGCAGTGGGGTTCCGCAGGGCTCGGTCCTCGGGCCTGCACTGTTCAACATCTTCATCAGTGATTTGGACGAGGGGGTAAAAAGCACCCTGTTCAAATTTGCTGATGACACTAAGATGTGGGGGGCCGTGGGCACACTGGAAGGATGCAACAGGCTACAATCAGACCTTGACAGGTTAAAAGGGTGGGCGGACGAGAATAGGATGGGATTCAACACAGGCGAGTGCAAGGTGATGCACCTCGGGAGGAACAACCGGCACCATACCTACAGGTTAGGGAACTCCCCCCTTGTCAGCACGGAGGCAGAAAGGGATCTGGGGGTCATCATTGACTCCAAGATGAACATGGGCCGGCAGTGTGGAGAGGCAGTAAGAAAGGCCAACCGTACCTTGTCATGTATCCACAGATGCATCTCGAGCAGGTTCAAGGAGGTGATCCTTCCCCTCTATGCAACACTGGTCAGGCCACAGCTGGAGTACTGCGTCCAGTTCTGGGCGCCACACTTCAAGAGGGAAGTGGACAGCATGGAGAGGGTCCAGAGGAGGGCCACTCGTATGATCAGGGGACAACAGGGCAAGCCCTATGAGGAGAGGCGACGGGACCTGAACCTGTTCAGCCTCCAAAAGAGAAGGCTGGGGGGGGGATCTTGTGGCCTGTTATAAACTAGTCAGGGGGGATCAGCAGGCATTGGGGGAGTCACTGTTCCCCCGAGCACCACCAGGCGTGACCAGGAATAACGGTCCAAGCTGGCAGAGGGTAGGTTTAGGTTAGACATCAGGAGGCGCTACTTCACGGTAAGGGCGGCTAGGGTCTGGAACCAGCTTCCAAGCAAAGTGGTGCTGGCTCCTACCCTGGGGGTGTTTAAGAGGAGGTTAGATGCACATCTTGCTGGGGTCGTTTGACCCCAGTACACTTTCCTGCCATGGCAGGGGGTCGGACTGGATGATCTGCTCAGGTCCCTTCCGACCCTAGAAACTATGAAACTATGAATAGTTCTCTGCTGAGAATTGGTTGTCTGGGTTAATATCCTTCCTTCCTGCATGTATAGGGTGACCAAACATCTTGGCTTAGCCAGAACAGTCCTGGATTTCGAGGCCAGTCCTGGCCAGCTGGTGTGAATCAAAATGTGTGTCCCAAAAAATGCAGGGGTTCAGGGTGCAGTCCAGTGGTATGGCACTCCAGGCTATTAGATGGGCAGGCACTGCTGCCCACACACCTACCTGCCTGTGCCCCGTCTCTGCTCCGTGCCCCTGCGTCCAGCAGTTCTGCTACTTATAACAGTGGGGGGAAGAGGGAGGTGGGGACAATGTATCAGATGTTCCAGATTTCCTTATGGTCAGCCTATGCATGTAGATAGATATTTACTAAATTAATTCAATATATGAACATGTTAAATATCCCAATAAATAGGTCAAGATGTAATAAACCCCTTTAAAGCAATCAGGCTAACACAAAACATGTAGTATTCAAAAATAACTATATAGCAGGTCCAAGTCAATCACATTAGTATTTTCCTTGTATTTCCAATGTGCTTTCCTCAAATTAAACCTATCCATTTTTGTATTCTGTTCATCTTATGCCAAAAACTGCTTCAGATGCAGTTTTGCTGCACTGCTCAAGCAGTTCATTAGAAGCTGTTTCTCTATCAGAATCTGTATAAATTACAGAAACTGGAAAGAACTGCTCTTGTATTTCAAGGATAGGGGATAGCTTTTGCTCAGTGACCTGCAAATGCTACAGAAAAATCTATTTTAAATTGAATGTTGATCCAAATACAAGAATGCTGTACTGCAGTACCTGAATGAGAAGTTCTTTTCATCCTAATTATACATTCTCTGCTGAAGTCAAAGCATCTTGCTTTCTGCAACTGTGTAGTGGATATATAAAAAAGAAAAAAAACAAAAAAAAAATTCTGAATCCTTGGTTAGCTGTGGAATTAATACAAAATTACTATACTGCTAGCTAAATCCTTGCCAGGTCAGTACAAGAAGAGACTGTCAACTCTGTACATGTTCATTTATTGTGAAGCATATTGGGGACCCACCCTATTCTGGGGACTTCTGTCATATACATTTGTGGTAAGAAGTAATGATGCAGGAGTGTAAATGCCACCTGTAATGCTCTCTGAATAAAAACTCTTGCCTGCTGTTGCAAGAGCCTTCAGGGCATGTTGCAGGAATGTGCTGTGGAGTCCACTTTTCTGCTTTTCTGAGCAAGAGCAAAGTGTGCTGCTGCACTTATTGCTGATCACAGCATGAACATTAGCTGTGGGGGAGAGCAAAAGAACTAAACATACTCCTTGTCTATATACTGGGCTCACATAGATCTTATGCAGACCAAGGCATTGCTCATTCATCCATCCTATCAGTGTATTCTTATGAGTGCAAGAAGGAGATTCTGATCTGCTTCAATGGAGGAAAGATTCCTGTCCTTTTTTCTGCTATGTGCCTAATGCATTGATTCAGCAGGATATGAGAAAGGGATTTAGCCATAAAAGACTCAGCTGAAACTAGAGGAATAAAGTTGATATTTTAGGGTATATTTATACAAGCACTGCACCTGGTCTATGTTTAGGTGGCCTAAAGTAAGCCACCTAAACATAGACCGGGGGGGGGGGGGGGACAGGCGTCTATGTGATGTATTTACTGTAAGATCACTAATTAGCTCCATAATAAAACATCACTATTTACATGTGCCATGCTATTAGACCAGAGTAAACTAATTAACTCCATTGTAGGATAGTACTGCCAGATGCAAATACAACGGAGTTATTTACTCCACCTCAATACATGCGTAGATGCTGACGGGGCTGGCTGGGGCATGATGGCACTCCAGTGCAGGGTATTAATGTGTGCAGGGCTGCCTGCCAGCTAGCCCCACACTGAAGCACCCTTGTGCCTTGGTCAGCCCTTCTGCAGCATCTTGAGCCAAGTTGGAGCAGCCTCACACTTGCAAGCTGACCCCCTGGGCCTCCTGCAGCCAGGGATGCTCTGCCCAGGCTCAATCTGCTTGCACATGCAAATCCAAAACCTAGGGGCAATAAACTCCAGCGTGAACTGCAACACAGTTTATTCAGCTGCACTAATAGCACATGTAGACACTCCCCATGAGCAACAGATACAGCCATTCATCACCAAGAATCATGTGGGCAGCCCAGTGGGGGCATTGTTACACATTCATTTTAGGTGGCTTCTGGAGCTCTTAATCCCTGGATTATCCACACATTAATACCTGAAACTAGTTTTAAGCACACATTTGGTGGCTCAAAGTTTTATCTCTGATCCATGCTCCCCAGCTCATGTTCCACTGATATGTGGCCACTCCCTACAGATAAGACACCCAATTCACAGTCTTCCAGCATCCCAGGATTCAGCATCCCCTCCCACACTTGCCTGTTCTGTGTGGACAAAATTTCCACACTCTGAACCCTGATGCCTGGGGGGAAGTTCTGTCACTAAGCCAGCTTCCCCTCCTGCCCCTGGGACTGTGACCCTCCCACTCCCATAACCCTGTGCAAACTACCTGAGTGAACATTGCAGCTAGCCTGGTCACAGGACACAGGTGGGTCTGGGAGTGGGATCTAGAAAAGTGAGAGGGAAGCAAGGTAGGGAACCAGATCAGGTCTCCATGAACTGGGGCTTACTTCACGGAGCAGGGGCTGTAGCTCCTCACAAATCACCTTCCCTCACTGCTCACACTTCCAAGCCACCCCAGGAAACATAACTAGCAGCTTCCACACCCCAATCTCAATCCCAATTTATTAAAACATGAGACCTTCTTTAAGATCCGGTTCAAATCTTCTTTCAGAACTAACCCAGAACTTGCACAGAGACTTACCTTATCATTCCCAACATGTAAAACTTTTTATTTCCTTTTGTCCATTTGTTGTGGCTTACTACAGACTTCTGTGCTGGGCTAGCTGGTGGTGATTTGGCCCAGGGGTTTTGAAAGGGTGAAAGATGATTAGAGGGCTTGGGATTCCTTTTCCTCACCAATCAGGTCCCAGAGACTCACCCTCCATATCCCCTGATTGGCTCCTCGGGTCACCGGGAGGGGGATAAAAGGGGCAGCACAGCTGACTTAGTGGAGATCAGAGAGGGATTGCAAGAAAGATGTTTCAAAGAGCAGGGTCAGAGCAGTTGCCCCAGAAGCTTCTGAAGGAGTGGGTCCTACAGGCAGCAGTTGGACCCTCAGCAGCTTGGTGTGCAGCTGGCAGGAGAGGCTCCCCACTGGGCTCCAGGGTCCCCTACGAGAGGCTGCGGCCAGAAGGATAGGCTCCCCAGCTCTAGCAAGGATCTGAGCAGTGACCTGAGAGGTTCCCAGGTCTGTTTCCAGCTCCTCCAGCAAGAGCCCAGGTAGCTTGACATGAGGCAAGGGCTCCGAGACGGTCAAGACCCCTTGCAGCTTGTAGTAGCACTAGCACTAGTTGCTGTGTGGTAGAGTTCCTGCACACTATGTGGGAGATCTGAGTTCAGGCCTGAATTGGGGTGAGTGAAGTGACAGAGATTCTTGTTGCAGTGGAAGAGGTCATTGTGTTTTTCCTCTTTCTCCCCTCCAGGTACCTATGTCTTATATTTCTTGTTATTTAATGTTTTGTGCCTTTTTATATTTCACCAACCAGTATTGTTTGTTCTACTGTTTGTGTTTTATATTTTGTTAAGCATGTTTTTGGCAATTGGATTAATATGTCTATGAATGTAAATGCCTAACCTTTATTGAATCCTGCTCCCTTGGGGCATTGTAGTGTCCCCTATACCCCCTGGTTTATACCTGTTATGTTCTCACTACTGTTTTCTCTTATTAAAAGGTATATGGTTAAGTCCCTATTGGTGATTTGGCTCTCCTCTATAGGGAAAGGAGGGTCCCTACACCTCCCACTGCTCTTGTGCACCTGCTTTGTACCCTTTAATTGGAGAGGGGGTACCTCTTGGAGTACCACCTGGGTTATACTTCCCAGAGCCATTATGCTTGCTATCATTTACCAACTTTTTCTCCTACATTAGCACATCTATGGCTTAGCACACTTAATCCTGCAATGTTATCATTTTGACTCAGTCATTTTGCTTGTGTTTATCCATCTGACTCTGTGCCTCTCAATTCACAAATTTTCTGGGATTGTCATGCTTGATCACAATGTAGTATAATAAAACATCTCAACACCTATTGCCTAATTAAAATATATTTCATAATCCCTACAGATAGCTTCATTTATCTGTAGCTCATACTCTAGAGCAGGGCTATCCAACTGGTGGGCTGTGGGCATGTGGCCCACAAGAGGTTAAGATGTGGCCCCTGAAATCCTGTCTAATCACCATTCCTCTGTTGCTTATCTGCAACAGTAGCCAGTCTTTGAGCTCCCTCTCCTTCTTCCAGTTGCCATTTCCTGCCCCATCCCAGACGTGGTGCTGTGTGACAGCATGTGCAGCTGAGTGAGGCATGCTGTGCAGTGAAGAGAGGTGGGTACAGTCGTATGATGTAGCACCCATGTGAGTGCACAGGATAGTGGCATGGGGGAGAGCATTGTGGTTTACAGTGGTGTGATCATTGCTAGTAGTCCATGGGGTGTGAGGCTTCTGGCTACTTAGAAGTGGGACAGAACTGCTCTAGAGGATAAATCTACCTCCTTGCACAGTTAAAGACACCTGAAATAAGTAAGTGGATTCTCTGTCCTGCACTTTGTAAAATAAATCCTGCATTTTAAATAAAATAAAATAGAATGAAGCAACTTAGCTCATCAGATAAGTTTACTGAAGCTTATCCAGCTCTGCTAAGCTTCCCTCTGCTTTGCTTCATTGTGCTGCCCTGACTAACCAACCATATAGCAATGTTCAGTTAAGTGCATGCTACCATACAAAAACACTATCCAAAATATGTCAGAGATGGTTGTCAGTATGGCCAAAAATTGTGTGTGTGTATGAGAAAGAAAGAGCTCACATCACCCAGTAATGATAAGGCCATAGAGTAATTTGGGAATTACTACTATAGAAAGGTAAGGGTACTTAGCTTAAATAAAGTAGACAAGAGTGGGCGGGGAGGGGTGCAGAACCAAAGTTCCACTTGTAGGTCTTTCAGTGTATACGTATGATTTCTCTGCTAAATGAATTTGCTGTGTGCAACATAGATTTTTTTTTTTTTTCCACAACCTCTACTGTACTATGCTCCAAGGTTCAAAACATTGGTGGAATTACACAGACATCTCGTGCAGTGCAAGAATATACCATCTTAAGAACTCTTACAGTTGCATTTAACTCTCATGTTAATTAGACTATCAAGCTATAATGGCCATATACTAAATCTCAAAGTCAAGCAAGAGGATTGGGGAAGCAAAGATGTTTATGCACATGTATTTAAAACTATGTAGGTGGATATTCATACACATATGTTTCTTGTTCTTTTCAGCAGTACTTAGTAGCTCCAAGAGTTTTCTTTAATTTAAGAATCCAGTCATTTTTTAAAAGGTTTTAAATAATATTTTTAAAATTGTTTAATTGAGCTAAAGATATGTTGAAAATGTTCTTTTCCATGTTCAGTTCAATCTCCTGACAGTCTTAATATTTTGTCTTAGTATGTGCATGTTTTAAAAATAATACATCAGTGACAACAAACTGTGTGTGATAAAAGACCTAGCCAGATGTTAACCAAACCAAATTTAAAAAATCATTTAGTCTCAGTTCCTATTAGGGTACCTGAGGCCAGAAATGTTAAAAATTGTAAGTATATGTTTAAAGTAATATTAGGCACTTTCTGTTTATTATCCTCTTGCCCTGAAATCAGAGAATCTTAAATAATGTGTATGTAGTAACTAAAATTTTTCAAGTGAGTAGCACCTCAGTTTTTATTTATTTACTTTTTTTGGTGCCTAATGGGTCTGGTTTTTTTTTTTCCGAGTGGTGTGTGTAGTGCTTCCTGAGAAGTGGGTTGCTATATTTTGTCAAGCTAAACATCCAAAGAATGAAGCATATAAAAATCAGTTTTTGTTCATTGTGTATTTTCTTGATATTTTTTTGGTTTCATTTCAAATTTTTCTTGTTGGAAAAACTAAGCAAACAAAAGAAAGAATAAAGAGGGGGAAAATGTTTCATTCACAATTTCATTACACTCAGATTTCTGAGATGGTACTTACTAATGAAATCAAAGAACTATTCTTGCACGCATAAGATAAACAAACCTATCACTGCATTCCAAAAATTCATACAGTAGGGTTAAGGACAGAAATTACAGAAAGAATGGTATAAGTGATTGGAAACTGGTTCAAATCCATAACACTACAGAATTTCAGTGCACATAAATTGCTTTCAAAATGGCCAAAACTGGTTTAAGGTAAACCTTCATGAATGTAGTTTCAGACGCATCTGATTGAGGTTAAATCAGTTTATTGAACTTCTGCCCCAGATCCCCTCCAGATCCAAGTTAACTAGGAGACCCCAGCATCCCAGGATGCTTTGCGCCTCCTCTGCAAACTCCCCCTCACAGAGTGGGTGGGCTAGCCTGAAATCAAAAGTCAATGTCTGTTCACTTGCTTATTGGTTCAATCTATGCAGCTTAGATTAACCTGCAAAGATTTAATTGATTCAGTTTTGGGCATTTTGACTGTCTGTACTTAATCTGCAGATTGCTAGCAATGTTCTTTCAAGAGGTAAGAACACAACATGGTCCACTCTATCTGAAGGGACAGGTATGTGTTGGTGTTAATCTGAAGTCGGGCTGGAGGAAAGGCAGGGCGCCACTTTATTTCTTAGATTTCATAGATGTTAGGGCTGAAAGGGACCTTGAAGATCATCAAGTCCAGTCCCCTGCCCCAGGGGCAGGAAGTCTGATTGGTTTAGAGTCTGATTGGTTCCTAGAAGCATGCTTTAGTAGAGGATATCCTACTTTATCAGATTCTGTGCTAGCCAAGTAGACTGTCACCTATGCAATCGTATCCCTCTCAGAACCATTTACTCTTTAAGGGCAAGTCCATATGACTGTGCATGTGCCTCTTGTGGCATCTCAAACCACAAGAGGCATACTGGGAACAGAAAAATGTTCATTGCTTTTCATATTTGCAGTGCAGACTCAAAATTTGATACCTGGAGACCTGCAGCTCCTGTCCAAAGATGCATGTGTGCTGGGTGGGCTGGGTCGAGTTGGGTCATGTCAGGTTGGACCTGTTTTCCATGAGGTCATGCAGCAGCCACGGGACTGTGCCCACTTACATCACCACCTGACCTTCATGGAGAATGGGTCAGGCCTGACACAACTTGGCACGGTCTACCCAGCTTACATGAGCCTTTGGACAGGAGCCATGGGTCCCAAAGCTGTACCTCATGGTTCTGTCCAAAGGTGCATTAGCGGGCTATACCAGGTTGATCAGGTTGGGTCCATTCTCTCCACATGGGCAGGGAGTCTGACACCACTGTAGCAAGGGCTGTGCACCACAGGTGGTCAGTGGGGTGGGCATGTGGTGCCCCCCCAACCCTATACACCATCCCATGCCCCTACATCTCCCACATCTCCCCATCATATGCACCAGCACACCCCACACCACTCCCACATGCACCCATTCCCCCACACCCCTACTGCAAGCCCATCCCCTGACACCCCTCAAATCCCCCTCACTCCCCTCCTGCAAATCCCACATCCCTCTACATGCACCCACACACCCAATGCCCCCCACACCCCTTCCCATCTCCTCCTACAAACCTCATATCCCCCATCATGTGCCCAGTGTGCCCAAATTACTTTAAAACTGTAAATATATCAATAAAATATTGCCCAACTGATCCCTCTCTCTGGATTTTGGGGTATTTTAAAGAGCAAATTTTGGATTTTTTGTTTTTAATCAGAGAATTCTTAGTTTTTAAATAGAGGATAGCAAGATTCCTGCTACTGAGGCAAGTGACAATATCCAGGCAGATGAGCCTGCTCAGGGATGGGACCCAGGACCCAGCTGGAGGTGGCTGACCTGGTCATTAGGGGACAGGAAGACATGCTTTGGTAGTTCAAAGCAGGCCACCACACTAAGAACATCTTCCCCATCATAGCTGCCCAAATGACAGAGAGTGGGCACACAAGGCAGCAGTGCCTCACAAAGGCCAATTGTGTAGCCATGGCCCACTGGCTGCTGGCCCAGAGTTGCAGACACCTCTGCTGTGGCCATGCAGTCCCCATTGGGGACTGGCAGGCATGCAACTTTGGGGACATATGCTGTTGCAGGTGGCAGCAGGCCATAGCCAGGTAGCAGCCCCATTGCCGACTACTGCAATGGGTAGAGGGTGCAGGGAAATCTAGTTTAGGGATGCTTCACAAGACCTCTGGCACAAAGGTCCCCAGATACCATTTGGCTGGGCCCCAGAAGCTCCTGTCTATTTGTAATATTTAATTACCATGGGCCCTAAGGCCCACCCAGTAATTAGTAGACCCTATTTTATGGGGGCTAATGGGTGAATGTTACAACAAAATTCTTGGGACAACAAAGGCAAAAAAAAAAACAGAACAGGAGTGATGTGAGGATCAAAGGGTCAAAACATGAAAATAAGTGCTCCTGAAGGGGACACAGAGCAGAGCCTCTGGGCTACACCCGCCAGTCCTCAAAGACCAGTGGACACAACACAGTACTGTTCCATTCAGAGAAATGTGTGGACCAGTGAGGGAAAGAGGCCCTGCAGTCCCTGGGCACCTTCCCAGCCAGAGCCTCCTTCCTGGTCATGTATAGGGCTCACTTGGCCAGGGTGACCAGGAGGTCCAAGGATTTGGTGGGGCCATGGCATGGTGGATTGTGTGACGTATGAGAGAAATTTAGAAATGAGACACATGTGAAATGGCTTTTAAGGAACAGTCAAAAAAAAGTTTTACTAGATAACAAGATGCACAACAGTTACCCCTGCTGGTAACAGGATACAATGTATGAATATAGCTTAGACTTCTTATCTTCCCTGTCCTCCACCTCTCTCCTATTTTAAGTGACTATTTTACTCAGTTAAATATATCTTGCTTTCTTTTCCACAGTGGAGTCTGTCTTCTCTGCCTCCCCTGAGGAAGACATCTCCTCCTGCACAGGCAAGTCTTTCCCAGAAAACTCCTACCTCTTGTGGGTCTTCATGAATGCTCGCCCTATGAACCCAGTCCTAGTGGTATTCAGGTTTAACCAGCCAAAGGCACTTGTTCAATCTTCTAACCTATGTCTTCTCCCGGTCCCCCACTGGGGGTTGATTACTCCATGGCTCCACCTCTTATCTCTGGGTTTGTTCACTCAGTGGTAATCAGCTGGACCCTGTCACAGGTGTGTCCTATTTGGGATTGTTGTCTCAAGTACCCCCAGGTAGGCCCATTGGGATAATCCTCTCTTTAAGTAACAAGGATACCATAATCCCTGTTACATGCCCCAAGTGGCACAACTCGCTCCACTCCAAAGTGCATGTCCAGGCACATGTGCTGAGGCAAAAATCCCCAGCACACATTTATGCTGCTCCTATTTGAGCTTCTGGAAGTGCATGTGCATGTATGGACATGCTCTAAAGGTGAAAACAAGCATTCATTGCACTTAGTCTAGGTCTAGGCACGTTACTTTAAGCCACCTAGACCAGGAGTGGCACATATAGCTGGAATGGTGTGGGAAGCATGATTTTAAGTAAATCGGGGGGGGGAGAAGGGCTGACTGGATGGGAAGGCTGGCAGGTCTGGGGGTGGGTTGGTAGGTCCAGGGGGGCTTGTGGGTCTGCAGGAGGGTGTTGGTGGGCTCATGGTGAGGATTGCCGGGTTACAGCGTGGGGGAGGGTCAATAAGCTAAAAATAGTCCAGTCTGGGTCAGGAAGTTAAGTATCTGGGTTTTCCCAACCCTATGGGTACGCTGCAAACACATGCAGATGCTTATGCAATTGGATTAACCCTTTCCTAGATTCAGTTAATCTTCTCTTGATATAAATTATTGCACCTCCTGAGATGCACTAACTTAGATTAGGCACAGCTTTTATTGGCCAAATTAACCCTTCTGAATGCCTGTACAATTGGTTTTGTAGATCAAACTAACCCTGGTTAAGTCAATCTAAATGAAAAACCTGCCACCCCTCCCTGTGTTCCATCTAAAGGGGATTATTCACAAAGCACTTGGTTAAAGGTAGCTGAATAATCAGATAACTGTTGTGACTGTGAGAGAGAATCCATTTTTAAAAACCACCAAAGCAAACAACAGATGCATCCTATTTTTGCTTGGCACCCTAACACCTAGACCTTAACCCTAACATTGAGAGAGTCAGTGGAACTTTGGGTACTGACTGCAGCAGAGACACTATTTGACCCTGTGTTTACTTCCTTGGTGAGATCTTGAGCAACTCCCAGCATATATATTGTGACAAAGATCTTACAGTTTTGATTCTTGGCAACTCTACAATACTTATATCCCGTTGTTTCAGAAAATGCACATGCACTGTTTTTAATTGTGTATTCAACAAATATGACTAAATAGTCAATAAATTATCTTTCCAATTAACCTGTCAAAGTAATCATGACACGGTATAATGATGAAATATTATTTTGTTTTAAAGATGAATTTCCCAAACAGTTGTAACTGGCCTCTGGGGTGCTACTGATTGATGAAGCAATATTTTAAAGAAATTGGACTGTGTATGTCTATAGAAATCTACATACCCTACTATTTCAAGATTAATTTGAATAACCGTCAATAAAATATGAAAGGTATTATGTTTTGAATTTTCTTTGGATAAAAGACATTATAAATATTTCTCTGTATTGACCTAAGACAGAGTGAAAATGATGTAAAAAATACTATTTCTACCAGATCGAAATCTAAACAAATTTGATATGCTTGAAATGTTATAGTTGGTACAATCCTTAATTCCATTTTATAATTATGCCTCTTTACATTAGACACAAATAGAGAAAAATGACTTACCAAGTTAACCTCTATAGAGCTATATCTCTTCAAAAAGATAGAAGTGAAGTCATAACTAGCATAAAAAAGAGCAGACAGTAGGTATTCTTTTTAATAGGATTCCTTTTTTCTTATTGAATGTTCTGTGCACTAAAAGAGATCTAATAAGAACAAGGAAATATAGCATAATCCACTGACAGTGAATGATATATTTGGCAGAAGCAGGATACAAAATAGGAGTCTGAGGTTTCTAAGAATTTCAAACTATATAGTATAACAAAAATCAGCTAGGGTTTACTGTTTTAATATTTAATTTTGTAGTGATGTTGGGTTTATGTTAACACTGCCAATCTTGTGTTGTGATTATTCTTTTTTTTTTTTTAGTTAAATATTACTTGCATTATATGAATGATATTCTTCCTACTCTTTCTTGATGGATATTTGATTTTTATTCTTCTTACATTCACTGTTGGCTTTCCCCTACTTCATTGTAGTGCTGTGGATATATCATTAACTCCAAATACTGACATATAATAATATACTTCTAAGATGACCACACCATGAAATTCATGTTTTAAATTTATTGGATGCATTTAGCCTTTTTATGATTGTGAACTGTCTGTAATATCTGAAAATGTATAAGGTGCATCCAGATGAGCATGGACATATAGTTTACAGCACTGCAGACCCATCTGTGGCACCGCAAACTGCACATGTTGCACATGAAGGCATTCTCCATGCTGCTAATTTGCAGCTTAGTGTCAAAAAACCCACACCATAAAAAAGCAGGGCAGCAACATGACTGCAGCATACACCACCTGAAACTGGAGCATGCACCACATTTGAAGCCCCAGGAGGCATCCAGAACCCTCGGTATTGGCCCCAGCCTTCCCTACCCCACCTGGGGTACCTTGCCATATGTGTGTGTAGGGGCATTCCCTGGGAACAACTAGCAGCAGCACAAATATATGCCACCACTAGTTATCCCCAGGGAATGTACATTCCCACTTGTGGGGATGTGCTCTTAATGTTCAAAACCCATTCCTAGGACTGATGAATGACCTTTCTTTTTATTTAATCAAGAGTTTTTAAATAGACTTTGAATTCAATTCACTTCAATTCTAATTATATATGTCTTGATGAGCTTCATCCACTGCTGTATTAGTAAGGAAGTATTTACCTGATAATTTATTTCCTTGAATTATTTTTGTTCGGTTTGGTTTAAAATAGATAAAAACAGAATGTCTCTTTTTTTTCTTTTCTTATTCTAACCATTGCACAGAAATTATGGAGCAATTCATTCATAACCAAGTTTCTTGTCAATATCAGACAGTCAATCAATCAGTCTAACTACAGATAGTTTAACGCAGCATGTACAATTCAAACTGAATTGAGCAGGTCTAAAAATTCTTATTTGAGCAGGTCTAAAATTGCACAAGCTATATATGATTTCAAGCTATATAAGATTATCAGCGCCATTTATTCTGTCAAACTTCTCCAAATATTGAGACCTGCCTAGTAATGTGAACAGATTCAGAGTTTTTCAGAGCCTAGGTCAAATTCCCCAAATTAGATACATTAGAACCTGAGAAACAAGCAAAAAGAATTGGAAGGCCTTGAACAGTCACAGAACTATGACATGATTGGAATAACAAGAATAACAGAGATTTGGTGGGATAGCTTGCATAATTGGAAAGATCATGAATGGGTATAAACTGTTTGGGAAGGACAGGCAGGGAACAAGAGGAGGAAGAGTTGCACTTTATGTAAAAGAGCCATATGACTGCTCAGAGCTCCAATATGTAACTAAAGATAGGCCTGTTGAAAGTCTCTGGGTTAGGGTCAGAGAAAAGAGAGTAACAAAGGTGATGTCATGGTGGAGGTTTGCTATAGAGCACGAGAATGTGGTGGATGAGGCTTTCTTCAAACAGCTGGCAGAAGTTTCCCAATCACAAGCTCTGGTTCTCATGGGGGATTTCAATCACCCTGATATCTGCTGGGGGGGGGGGAAGGAGGGGCAATACAGGAAGTTCTTGGAGAGTGTTGGGGACAACTTCCTAGAGCAAATGCTGGAGCAGCCAACTAGGAGCCATGCTCTTCTTGACCTATTGCTCACAAACAGGGAAGAATTGGTGGAGAATGTAGTAGTGGATGGCAACTTGGGCAGCAGTGACCATAAGATTGTTGAGTTCAGGATTCTGAGGAAAGGAAAGATGGAAAGCAGCAGAATAAGGACCTTGGACTTCAGAAAAGCTGACTTTGACTCATTCAGGGTACTCATGCAGGAACTCATGGGCAGAGGAGTTGGTGGCAGCCTATATATGTGTATGTGTGTGTGTGTGTGTATATATATATATATATATATATATATATATATATATATATATATATATATATATATATATATATATATATATATATATATATATATATATATATATATATATATAGGGCAAACATCAGGAGCTAGAAGAACATTTGTTCCCCTAGGCACCCCAGAGGAAAACTAGGAATAATGGTCACAAACTGATGGATTGCTTTAGATTGGACATAAGGAAAAACTTCTTTACAATTCATGTGTCCAGACTCTGGAACAGACTCCCCACCAGAGGTGGTACAGTTAATTTCCGTGGAGATCTTCAAAAGATGACTAGATACACATCTCAGTGGGGTCATCTGACCTTGGCAGTCTTTCCTCCTAAGAGCAGGGGGGGTGGACCTGTTGATCTCATGAGGTCCCTTCCAGACCCTAATTTCTATGAATCTATGAATCCCCTGGGAAGCCAGTCTGAGCGGGGGAAAGGAGTCCAGGACATCTGGCTGTACTTTAAAGAAGCCTTGCTGAGAGTACAGGAACAAACCATCCCACTGTACAGGAAAACCAACAAGTATGTCAGAAGACCATCTTGGTTTTTCATAGAACTCTTCAGTAAATTAAATCACAAAATGGCAGCTTTATAAGAAGTTGAAACTTGGACAAACAACTAAGGAGGAGTATAATGAGTATTGCTTGAGCATGAAAAGACAAAGTCAGAAAGGCCAAAGTGCAACTGGAGTTGCAACTAGCAGGGAACATGAAGCGTAACAGGGATTTCTACAAGTACACCTATAGCAAAAGCAGGGTCAGGGAAAGTGTGTGTTGCTTACTAAATGTTGGAGGCAACCTAGGGACAGAGGATGCAGAAAAGGCTGAACTTCTCAATGCCTTTTCCACCTCAGTCTTCAAAGACAAAGTCAGCTCCCAGATTACTACACCTGGCAACACAGTTTAGGGAGGAGTTGAGCAGCCAACTCTGGTGAAAGAACAGGTTAGAGACTATTTAGAAAGGCTGGTGATATACAAATCCATGGGACTGGATGATATGCACCTGAGGGTGCTGAGGGAATTGATTGATGTGATTGCAGAACCTCTGGCCATCATATTTGGAAACTCATGGAAATCAGGAGGGGTACCAGATGATTGGAAAAGGGCTAACGTAGTTCCCATATTTAAGAAAGGGAAAAAGGAGGATTCAGTGAATTATAGACCAGTCAGTCTCACCTCAGTCCCTGGAAAAATCCTGAAGCAGATCCTCAAGGAATCCATTTGTTAGCACTTGGAGGAGGAGAAGGTGATTAGGAACAGTCAGCATGGATTCACCAAGGGCAAGTCATGCCTGACCAACCTGAATGCTTTCTATGATGAGGTGACTGGTTCTGTGGATGCAGGGAGACCACTGGATGTAGTATACATTGATTGGCGCAAGCCTTTCATTATGGTCTCTCACAACAGTCTCACAAATGTTGAAGGATGGAGCCAAGAGAAATGTCATGAGGTTCAACAAGGACAAGTGCAAATTCCTGCACTTAGGATGGAACAGTGCCTTGCACAAGTACAGGCTGGTTACCGGGGGTTACAGTGGACAATCAGCTGAATATGAGCCAACAATGTTCCCTTGTTGCCAAAAAGGTTAATGGCATACTGCGCTGCACTGATAGGATCATTGGCAGCAGACAGAGGGAAGTGGTTATTTCCTTGTATTCAGCACAGGTGAGGCCACATCTGGAGTACTGTGTTCAGTTTTGCCCCACCCGCAATACAGAAAGGATGTAAACAAATTGAAGGGAATCCAGAAGAGGGCAATGAAAATGGTGATGGGGATGTGGCAGATGACTTATGAGGAGAGGCTATGTGAGAGAGAGGAAGATACAGGGCTCCAAAACATAAAGGCTAAACAAAGGCTCAGCGACCGCAGGTCCACAGCCCCAAAGAGCCCAGCAGAAATCCCCCTTACACAGGTATTTCTAGAGGGGAGGGGCAGGGAACTCTGACGTTGGTATAAAGAAGATCCTGGAACAGGCAAGGGGAGCCAGCGTAGAACCGGAAGGAGGACGAGCAAGCCGACACGCTGCAGGGAACTCTGAGAGCAACGTGGAGAGTCGGTAGGAGACTCTTGCAGAGAGTAAGCCCCACAGAGGGAACTTAGAGCAAGGGGCCTAGAACTGTTTGTTACCATGCCTGGAGCTGGCAGAGCCCTACAAATTCTGTACCATAAAGTCCCGAATAGAGGGGCAGTATAGATTTCCGTTACTGTAAAGTGCCTAAAAGTGGCACAAGCAAAAATGGTGTCACCAAGGGACCTAATGTGATAAAGGGAATCATGGCAACCTCAACAAGAGGCTCAGAGAGAGCCACCAAAAAGAGAAGGGGCAGAAAATTGAGACTGACCTCACGAAAGTCAATTTTGTTTGCCCTCAGCTAAAAGCAGCCAGAATAATAACCCAAGCCAGGAGTGCCTGGTTTTGTTTTCTTGTTTCCTGGTTTTTTGTTTGCTTGGAATGGAGGTCACATTGAAAGACCAACTGGCTGATCAGAACCCAGTGGAACGTAGGACCTCATGGAACGACTGTGGCACTACTAATGGGACTACACATCCAGGTACTGAACCAACTCCTTTAACACCAAGTCATGGCAGGAGAAACGTGGGTGTGTAGATCTCCAGTTAGAAATGGTCTCACCATAGTTGACCGGCAGATGGTGTCCTACAGGTCTGCAAGTGACTGAGATACTTGACAGGCTGCAGGAACTGGGTTTATTTAATCCAGAAAAGAGAAGACTGAGTGAAAATTTAATAGCAGCCTTCAGCTACCTCAGGGGGAGTTATAAACAGGATGGAGCTAGACTGTTCTCAGTGGTGGAAGATGACAGAACAAAGAACAGTGATCTCAAGTTGCACCAAGGGAAGTTTAGTACAGATATTAGGAAGAACTTTCTTACTAGAAGGTGGTAAGCACTGGGACAGGTTACCCAGAGAGGCTGTGGAATCTCCATTCTTGGAGGTATTTAAGACCCGGCTAGACAAAGCCTTGGCTGGGATGATCTAGTTGGGGATGGTCCTTCTTTGAACAGTGGGTTGAATTAGATGGCCTCCTGAGGTCCTTTCCAATCTTAATTTTCTATGATTCTATGAAGTGGAACAGTTCATAGAATGGCGTGATGTTCCTCCTGCTCCCAGACATTTTGTTGACATCATGTACTTGCTTGTAATGGATCTTCATCCGTTTAGTCTTGGCTCAGCACTGCACTCAATCACTGCTATGGCCCTGCACTTGCATCTGTTGGACAATGCACTTAAACACATCCCTATTATGGTGCTCTTTGTAGAGCTTGTCCTGGGTATCCTGCTCACCCAGATGATGATGAGATCTCTCATCTCCCCAGGTCCCCAGTTGTATGATCAGGGTTGGGTGCTGGAGGAGAACAGGATGGTGTCCTTCATGGTCTGTGGCAGTGCCAATGGGATCTCAAAATTGTTGAGGGGGTTAGGGTCTGCCTAGAAGGAATGGTAGATACATTTACATGTGGGTCCCAGAACATGGCTTTCAGTCACTGTCCACCTGAGTGTGGCCCTTGCTTCAGAATGACCAGGGCTCCAGTGGCCAGGCCACCCCCACAAAGTTAAACTTTCCAGAGGCTTCCAGCAAAAGCCTCCCACGATGCTGCAAACATTTTATGCCTCAGCATGGAACTTTCCAGTGATTTCTACCTGCAACACTAGGGTGGCTGGCCATACCCCAGCTGCTCCTGAAGTTTCCAGGGGCATCTGCCACCTTGCCTCAGCTGGGATTCTCTGTGCCCTACCACTTTCCCAGCTCTAGTACTCTGGGACCCTGTACCTGTGGGCCAAAAAAACCTTTAAAGCATTCCAAGTGCCTATGGCTTGGTTACCTTCTGACAGTGGCCAAGCTGCAGAGATTCCAGGATCACCCCTATGCAGGACCACTCCTGATGTTCTGCCCCCCACTACGCTGATCCATCGGAGGCAAGCTGACCCAACTAGTTCCTGATTAGGAGGGTGGGTGTCTAGGATGGCATCTGGATCGCAGGGTTCCTGGGTCTGCCCTCTGAGTTGTGGTGTGTGGGTCAGAGTCTGTGGGGCTGTGCCTGAGCATGAAGGCATGAGGTCCCTGATTGGGTGTGCAGGTGCCAGGGTTGGGTTCTATGGGCTGTGCCTGAGTGTGAGGTTTCTCCTGGATTCAGTGTTTGTATTTGTATGTACATCACAGCCTGTTTCATAACAGAGTGTTGAAAGTGTGGGTCATGGCCCATTGATATGAATACCCAGGTCCCTGGACTCATGCAGAAGAAACAGATGCCTTTCTTTCACCCTCCAGCTACCTCCCACCTGTGGCTGACAGGTGGCTGGAGGGTGGAGGCTGGAGGTGTGTCCAGGGAGAAGGGCTGTGCTTGCTTGGTGCTGGGACAGCCCTGGGATGGGTCATGCTGGGCACTCGGCCAGAGCAGCCCAGCCAAATACTAGTGTGCCCCCCTGAAAGGGAGAGGTGAGGGGCTGAAAAGCAAGCTGGGATGCTGAAAGGCAGTGATCTAATTCGAATCAACTGGGGAGCAATATACAAGTTTGATACATTAGTCTAACCTGAATCAATTCAATTGAATCTATCTCAGATGAGTGCTATTTTAGCTTGCTTGCACCATTTTTAGAACCAATCTACGTATGACAAATTTCTGTAGGATTACAGGTTTAGCTCTATGTTCACTTAGACCTGTCTAAGTATAACACCTGTACATTCCTATGAAGTCTTTCTCACTTCAAAAGTCTGTGTCTTTATTCTCTTAGGATCCGTGGATACCAATACCTTCTACTAATACCTTATCACTTCTACTTCTGGGAAAATTCTTCTCCAGATTGTGGCCCTTGCAGAAAATTTAGAGAGAAATTGTACTCCTAGCTTCAGCCAGCCAGTTATCCGCAGATGCTTTCACTGAATTTACAAACATAGTTTGAAAATATTTTATTTTTCCAGCTTAGAAAGTACATGGTACTTTGTTGATAGCAGATGGCTGAATGCCTCCTACATTTCGGAAGCATTCAGTGACATAGCAACTTCAGAATCAATCATAATGTAGAAATTGTACATAAACAGATTCTTCAAATTGTCAAGGGACTCATTTGGGCCTACTACACATAAATTTGCATTGGTAGCTGACTTGCACTAAAGAGAGTTTGGAGAAAGATTGTGCAAGAATATCTAGTTGTAATGTCCTGAGAGACGGTGAGGCCTTGTCCTCAAATACCTCTGTGGTTCACTGCAAAGAAACTGCCATACATTTTTTTCTGACTAGCTCATGGTGATGGTTATTCCTGGATGAAGCACTAGTAGTCTTGGGTCTTCCATGGTGTTTTATGTGCAGTCCAAGTAGGTAGAAAGAAGGTACCTTGTAATTCCCTTGTCTTCATGTAGTCATGTGTGTGGTTCATTCTGGTCCTGTATTTTTAATGATCTGGTATATCACTAGAGGAAGACTCCCGGACTGCTTTAGAGCCATAGTAAAACACTTCAAACCATACAATGCCTAAGTCTGCAGCCGTTCCAGGCAGCAACTTGTGAGCATTCACATAAAACTACACAGGGAAGTAGCTCCTACATAGCAAAAATGCTATAATGGGGCTAGGGCTGCCTTGCTTGATGCATTTCCAATAACAGATGGCTGTTGTCTTTGCTAGAGGGTGCTTTTCCATAGTCTTAGTGCAGTTGGGCAATTCTAAGACCTGGTTTATTGCCTGTGCCAGAAAGTACTATGAAATTTTAAACAGAGGCTCCAATTGACATCAATGGGAATTTCTGTTTTAAATATATGTTATTATGGGGCTCTATATTATGACAAAGCTAGGGAGCTACATAATTGCATGATTCTACATCTATTTTGGCATTGGCAGAAGTTGGCCAGTCACATGCTTTCCTATAGAAACATTGTCAATGTTAGGGACAGAGACATCTCCTACATAGGCAGCAAGATCAGGCCCTATTGTGAGATGTCATGAGATCAAAAATTTAACATTAAAACTGCATTAAACATGTATAAGTACAGTAAAAGTTGCCATAGTTGCATAAGATAGGATAAAATATATAGTGCATAGATCCTCATGATCTAGGACAAAAGACAACCAAGACAACCACTGAACTGCCTGGAGCTAGGAAATGGTTGCCTAGTCAGTAAATGCCTGTATGATTGAACTTTATTGGGTTTTTGCATGTTCCTTTGAAGCAGTGGCTGTTAACTAGTATCAGAATATGGCACTAGACCCTCTGGATGATTGGTTTGACCTAATCTGGTAATTCATGTGTTCTTTTATAAATTATGAATTGCTAATATTTATATATGATGGGAAATGCTGTAACACTTTTCACCCCATGGCCCTGATAACAAGAACTCAAGCAAAACAATATAATCATAGCATTAATATAAATTCTGAAGCAATTAGAGTTTGGGTTTTTATCTTAAATCACTCATTTGGTACTGTCATAAATTGCTCAAAAGAAAGAAAAATACACTATGACATTCAACAGCATAGTACATTATATTGACCCTTGCCTGACTTTTCCAACAAATTCTAAGTTCCCTTCATAATGATCAGACTCAGTTGTTTTAATGTAATGGATCACTGACAGTGATAAAATGTGGTTTCACTTTATGCTGATTTTCAAATGTTTCAGAATTTCTGGCATGTAACTATTTTCCACCAAAACATATCACAATCATTTTCCGGATTTAATGACTCGTGGTTATGTAATCTCTCAAATATGCCAGCAGCAATTTTGTTAAACAGATTGATTTTGACCCATGGTTTACTATGGAGTCTTTTCTTTATAATCAGCACTTTTTTTAAAAAAAAGCAAGGCTTTCTATTTGTTCTTTATGGTGTACATTTTATTTTTATTTCTCATTGCAGTATCCTTTAAAATGGAAGTAGCTAATGTAATATCACATCAGAGTTTTTCTTGAGTACGTTACAGCTGTACCATTTTTGCTTTACTACATTTAAGTAACATAAATTTGAGTTGTCAGTATAACAGCTGACCAGTGCACCATAAGTAATGGACTAGAGCAACTGCTGTTCTAACTGAACATACAGGTAGCAACTCAGTGAGAGTTGTATATGATCTCCCTTTCCTTCTTTCTGGTATGGCCTGTGAGTTGACTTCCAGAGCTGTTTCTTAGCCACCTGGTGAGGTTTTTTCCTCAGCATTAATGAAAAATGGATTCCCAAATACATTTCTGCTATGAGACCTAGCTCTGAATTGGGAAGCTAGGAAGAAAGTGTACAGATTGCCTCAAGCCACTGGTGACATACGCAAACAACACACAGGCTCTAGATTGGGCTTGAAGTAAGTTGCCATGAGATTCTTTTAAGGGTATGCAGAGTATCATACAATATTAACACTGTTAAGTGTGTGTGACAAAGCAGCAAGTTTGCCCCATCAAGGAGCTCGGAGGGAGCAAAAGTAAAAAAGGAACTTACCTTGGCAATAAGAGGGATGACATGGAAGACCTAGAATGGAGTGAGGAGGAGAGAGGGACCTGGATCAGGGAAGGAGAGACCCAGATAAAAACAAAAAACCAAAGAGTTGTGGGGGCAGGGACAGTGGTGAAAGGAGCTGGGGGGAATGCAGCAGATCACTGAAAAGAATTAAAGGGGAACCAGATTTGTAGTCAGTTCCCAGAAAGAGAAGAAAAATGCCTGGAAGAAGATTCATGGGAACATAGGGTGGTCATGATATACAGCTGAGAGAGGGGACTGTGGCAGGAAGCCACCTTTGTTTCTTCCCAAAATCTCTGCTCTGTGACAATTTGATTAGGATGGGCCCAGCAGAGGAGACACACCTTTACCTTATCTCTTTAGGTAACCTGAGCTGGCTACATTCCTGGGGGAGGGGGGGCGGGAACCTGCTCCCTCCGCCTACGAGACTGGTATCAAGCTACCTGGGTGAGGGGCTTCTACCTGGTGGGCTAGAGTCTGCCTGGCAACTAGTGATGTATTTCAAATTGGTGGACCAACAGCCAGCCAGAGCTGGCCTCCACTGGACCAGGTGTATGAGGTCACAGGGGCTATATAAGTTAAGACTGCCTAGGAGGAGGGGGCAGCAGCCATGCGGGGGACTCAGACTTGGAGAGGAGCTTTACCATCTGAAACTGGCTCTCTCCCCCATAACTCATGAGCTAGGAATGGCCTGCCTCCAGAGGGAGTCTCCAACAGCCTCTGGATGATGCTTGTGAGTAATTTACTCAAGACCTGATTAGATATATAGCTGGCAGTAATGCAGATGCGTGATCCAAAGGCTACCTCAGCCAGACTGTTTTGCCCTATGGGATTTCTATGATATTGCTCTATCTTGTACCATATTTTCACCCTACCCCTGTAATCAATAAAGTTCTCCTTTGTGACCGGTGTAGGAGACTTATTGAGGGGTGGGTCTAAATTATGCCTAAGAGGCCCCTTAGGTCTGCAGACTAAGGGAGACTTTCCTTTTTGACCCCCGACTTGGGGAAGTGCCCCAAGTGCCTGGACTGGGTTGAGTACCTGTAGGACTATTAGGCCTGTGTTTCCCCAAGGACACAGGGCCGAGACAGTCCCTTCTTGGGGTGGTGGCAGCTTACGTTACCCCCAGGCTAGTGAGTATGCTCCAGGAAGGAGGTCAGGTGGACACGAGGCACCCCTAGGGAGGCTCTCAGAGCCTGGAAGGTGGTTGGGCACAGTAACGTGGGTAGCATAACAAAGGAGCGCCCCCTACTGGCCTGCCACAGGGACCAAAAGAAGAGTCCTGAAAAGAGACTTACCTACAAAGCCAGAGAGTACAGGCAATGGAGACAGCTGTGTCAGTGAGTCTGACTTCAGTGGACATTGGGTCCATTTAAGGGAACCTAGAAAATGAAAGAGACAAAACTGATTGGCGAGGTGAGGCAGGAGAGGTGACCCCTTATATTAAGATACTGTTAGATAAGGACGGGGTGGATGGAATTGATAGTCTGCTTGGAACACATGTAGGGAAGAACGAGGCATGCGACCAGGAGTGAGAGTGTTCTGAGAGAGAAACAGAACAAAGTATTTTGAGAGGGCTAATTCCCTAGGGGAGATATACTAAATATGAAGCTGTAACACCAAGTGTGGTAAGGGCAGGGTATGGGGACGGTGCAGTACCTTCTCATTACTTGGGGAGGTCTGGTGAACAACTGTTGTCCCAGATCCTGATGCACTCCCCTTATGTACTCATAGGCTGCCACCAAGTCCCCCCTGAGCCTTCTCTTCTCCAGGCTGAAGAGTCCCACATCCCTCAACATCTCCTTGTAAGGTTTGCTGTCTTGGCCTTTGATCATAAGGGGGGGGGGTTCTCCTTTGGACTCTCTTGAGCTTATCCACATCCCTCCTGAACTGGGGACCCAGACCTGGACACAATACTCCAAAAGGAGGCTGGACAATGCAGTTTTGCACCCTTGTTTTCCTCTATTGGCCAGGCTCCCTGGCCGGACTACCTGTCCCATGATTATCGCAACATTCTGCTAAAAACCCATCTGATGGAAAATATTCAAAAGTCTTTTCCTTAATCCTACTGCTAGTCAGGAAAAACATCATTACAGGTTCTCACCACCTTCTCCAGAGGTCTGCTAAATTATTTCTACTCACCCTTCATCCCAAGGAAAGAAAACACAATTGCCTACTCTTTGTGAGGCTAAGAGTATAATGTGTGTTCTGTACAAAAGTAATATGTAGATAGAATATGAAGATGGATAACAAATAATTAGCAAATCATCAGGAGATGATGGTGCTCAGAAATTGGTAGTGTTGTTCACAGCTTTCCAAAGGTCATGAAGAGTTGTTCTTGTTTGCACTGCTAATAGCTTCTAGTGTGCACCTCTTTACATGTAGGTTTTAACAAAGGGAACCCCAAATAGCAGTAGACCAAATGACATCTAGGTCAGGGATGCACAGATTTTTTGCCAAAAGCAGCAGACAAATTTAAAGGAAGCCCAAATCTTCATTGACATTTTTTGACCAAAACGAAAAGTAATCAATACCACAGTGATTAGCACCCTGAGAGCTAAAATATTTCTCCTGTTCAGAAATGTATTGGGTCTGTCCTGTTTTAGCTAAAGTTATTAGATCTTACACATTGCCTTCCCATTTCTTCACTCCCTTTTGGAAGTTTATTCAGCACATTGCGGAATTCCTGACTGTTATACCTTTCTGTACAATAGAAAATTTTTACTTCATCCTCTCCAGCTGGCATGCTGAAGTGTTCCATATTTTACATAATTCATGCTGTCATGTAGTGGGTATGTAGGATTTACTATATACAATAAGGTCCTCTTACATAAAATAAGACCTTGGAGGTCTTACCTTATCCACTTACGTATAATATTTTATACAAGTGTACAATGTTCATTTAGGCTGCATTGGCTGAATTTCGAACTGGTTTGTTTTCCATCAATAACAAGAAATGTTTTGGCCATGTGAAAAGCATGATTCCTAAATTAATGCTATGTGCCCAACACATGTTAAAGCTCCAAATTTAGAGAGGCTCTGGAAGTGAATTTACCTCCTACCAAACAAACTCTGCTATCAATTATACAGTTTGGGAGTGGGAAATATAAATCCGCTACTTTTGTGAATTGCAAGTTTAACAGGTGCTAACTTGGGTATTTTCCCAGCTCCCACATGAACCTTTGCAAATGTTTATGTCCATTGATGGTGTGTTAAGAATGCATAACATCCTGGGAAGTGTGTTTATTTTGGTTAGGTTAATTTCATCCCATATGTTTACTTGTAAGTTATTCCTCACAAGTTTACTTGTGAGTTGTTCAGACTCATTCATGGTGTGTAACCTTTTTTTTTTCTGGCTGATTAATGCCCTTGAATGAGAAATTAGTCCTAGATATTTTAAGCCCTCTAAAAAAGACTTAGATGTCCATTTAGTGAAGCACAAGTCTTCAGGAAGCGGGGGTAAAAGTCCTTCACCCCTTTTTGAGAGCAGTCTATGTGAATGCACCTGCTGTAGAGGCTTTGGGGAATATATTTTAGGAAAAGCTGTCACCCACATAAACATCTGGTCTTATAACATCCTATTTTAAGCATCAAGGAATTCGTCTGCTCACTGCTTTAGTCTATGAAGATTTTCAAGCAGCCCCAGAACAAGAGTTTCTAAACTCCTATGGGTGCATCCAGATGAGCACGCACATGAAATGCTGCAAGAGGCATGAGCAGGAACAAAAACACATTCCACACATTGCAAATTTGCAGCACAGGAGCAAAATTAGACCCCTGGATACCCAAGAGTAAAAAAATATCCCAAATGAAAAAAGCAAGGCAGGAGTGCCTGTGCTCTGAGGCAACCAGAGGTTCAGATCTTACACAGCAGTGCTCTGGTAGCCAGCCAGAGCATCTCATGGCTGGCCCTCACCTCAGTGCTGAAGCATGCAGCTGCCAATGTAGGGCAGGCAGTGTGCCAGCCTCAGGCAGCTGGACTCATGCTCCATGCTGGTAAGTACAGGGTGGAGGGGGGGCTGGAGCAGAGGGAACAGGACCATGGGGTCTCCTGCTAGCCCCATCCCCTGCAAACTCCCCAAGCCCCCCCTAATCACTGCCCTGGCTGCCCCTGAACCCCTCAATTGCTGCCCTGTGCTCAGACAAGTGAGAGTAAAGCAGCCCCACAGTCTTCCGTCACCTTCCTAGCCAGAGCCTCCTTCCTGGTCAAGTACAAGGCCCACTTGGCCAGGGCCAGGAGATGGTTGACATGGAGGCCCCAGGACTTGGTGGGGCCACAGTTGGGATGACTAAAAACAAAAATGTGGGGGGTGATATTCAACCAGGGTGTCAGAAGGACATCTTGGAGGTGGAGGTGGAGAGGCTGCAGCCTGGTGCACTCAAGCATCATGTAGGCCAGGGTTTCTCTCTGCCCCAAGAAGGGAAAGGAGACTGGAGTGTCTGTGAAGCTCACCACATACATGCCTATGGCAATGGCTCCATGGAGGAGCCACCAGTGGAGGTCCTCGTGACTCATGGGATAAGGGTGGAGTACAGACTTAGCCACTGGGGTGCCCCAGCCATGCTCTTGCTGAGCCGGTCCTGCTACTTGGTGTCTGGGTGAGACACAGGGTGGCATGATGGATAATGTACCCATGAGTGTGTAGAGGTGGCGGCAACAAGTGGTGGAAAAGTGGACTGGTATGGCACCCTCCAGTCAGCTTAGGCAGTGTAGCAGGGAGCACCACAAGGCTGGGCAAGGTGCCAGCCCCACGACAAACTCTGGGCTGGGAGACATGTGAGAGGTGGGGACGGAAGCAGGGACCTCCACTGCACAGGACCTAGTCAACAAAGGCATCGGGAGGTAGGGTAGATTTCACCTCCTGGACCAAACAGCAAGTCTCACATGTTGCACCAGGTTAGTGCAACGGGGTCCACCCACTCCTGCATAACATAGTCCAGGAGGTCTCTTATATGGATGACACCAGCCAGGATCAACCTTTGTCAAAACTGGGTCATCTCTGCTGTCGGCACTTCCAGTTGGGGGTTCTAGAGGAGGAGGATTACAAGCAGGTCGGTGCCCTGGGCTAGTGTTGCAGGGGACCTGGAGGCAGAGACCAGCCTCTATGCCTGGAGGAGGCCCTAGTAGAACTCTGGCAGCCCTCACAGGTCCTGCAGGGAGAAGCCCCACAGGCCAAAGAGCTGCCAGTCATATTGGAGCCCCTGGAAGTGGCAGAGGAAGGTGTGTCCCAGGTGGCCCCATGCCACGTGGCTACCAACACCATATAGCAGTTGTTGCAGGGTCTGAAGGCAGAATGCCAGGACCTGGCTGTGGAGACAAACCAGACCCTGGCCACCCTCCTTCTAGGTGAGGCTCAGGATCTTCACAGCAACCCAGTGCTGTCCTGGCCAGAAAAACTCCAGCACTGCAAGACACACATGCGTGCTCATCTGGATGCACCTAATGAGGCCAAGTGGTTAAGTAAGGTAAGGAGAAAAGCAATACATGATGAGGTGGGAAGAAGGACAGTAACACAGTTAGGGCAAAGGGTGTGGTCTAAGATGAGACATGTGACACTAGATATGGAAGGAGGGGAGCATTTAGGGAAAGCAAAAAGTAATACTTCAAGTGTGTAAAATGTGAAGTGTACCAAGGCTATAAGGAAAAGCAAAGAGATAGAGGAAATGTGGGGAGGAAGAGTGGTGCAAGAAAAAGGGTACAGTGAGAATCATGACTCAAAATGGAGCCCCTTTCTGTTGGATAATAGAATGGGCTAGTGCAGGAGCTTAGTTTTGGTCAGTGGGTATGTACATAGCATATATCAGCTACCAAAATAATAGGAATTATTGCATATATCCAATAGCCCAAAGCCTAATATAATATGGTACAGAGGACTGTAGTTATTCTCTTCAATATGTTTTTATAAGTGACAATGGTTCAACTGTACAGCTCCCCTGTACCCTACCTGAGGTTGTGAGAGAGATTTTTTTCACTATAGACCTTCTGGTTTTTTTCTTCATTTTCTTTTCTTCTGGCTTCTCACAAGGAAAGACCTGTAGGATATTACAAACATTCCCCTAATTCAACTGTTTACCAGAGCTGCACAAGTTTTGTGATTTTTTTTTCTTTTATCTTAATGCAGTGTATGTAAAAAAATATATATGGGAAAAAACCTAATGCATTTCATTTCAATAATCTAATTTGTTTTTGTTAGTTTTTGTTGGTTTTTTAAAAGTTTGATTTAGCTTAAAATATTTACATAATATCAACTTTTGACCCTGGTATACTTTTTCAACAACTATATAAATGTGTGGGTTGATTTTTTTTTTTTTTTGAACAAAGGTTTGGTATATTTAATTCAGTTAAGGTAGTAGGATACATAATTAGGATATGTAGGAATGCAAATTAGAAGATGAATTAACAAAGGTTACCTCTACAGTTTATATTTACTTTTACCTGGGTAAGAATCTAGTAGTAGAAACATAACTACTCTTCACAATAGTAACTAATGGATAACAATCCTTCACTGTGCTTTTGTAGAAGATAGTGTAATCTGTTTTGCTAATCACTTTGTTTGCAGGCTGCAAGGTCATCAAAACCTCCTGCCTTTTGCCAAAAAAAAAAAAAAATCCCAAACCCCTTTGCTACACCCAAATCTACCTCAGCTCTCTTTTCTCATGGCAAAACTCTGCCTCACCTGCCCCTTTCATAACATTCAAGCTAGTTTGCCCTGCCTTTGTTGGAAGTGAGGACAAGAAGCAAAGGGACAGCTGAGAAGAAATAGAACAAAATTAGTTGCAACATAGTGCAGTGTACACTATGGAGTCCCTTTCAACAGTAAGGGCTTGACACCCCCATGTCCCTTTTACCTGCTCTCAATAAGCCCCTGCACGTGTGGTTTCCATAAAGCATCCACCCATATTTGGCTTGCCTGCAAAGGGTGGATGCTGATTTCTGGCTTCTGTGCCCAGGAGGAGAGGGTGCTACTTGTGCTACCATAGGGCAGGGCAGAATTGCTTCTGTGACAGCATAGGTGGACAGGCTTGTCTTTGATTGTTATTTATATGCATCCAGCACTAATCAATTCTTTTCTTTTTTTTCTGCAGTCCAGATGAGAAGGCAGTGCATATTCAGTGCTGAAGCTTGTCTTGCACAGGTGACTGGGGATGATGATGACACATCCACTGATGAGAGGGATTTGGTAGTGGGGATCTAATACAGACCCCCACACCAGGGGGATGAGTTAGACCTAGAATTCTCAAGACAGGTCTCAGAGGCAGTGCGCTCAAAGGACTTGGTTGTCATGGGTGACCTAAACTTCCCAGACATCTACTGGGAGGAACAGGCAGTCAGGCCTTCCCATTCATGTAAATTTCTAACCTGCTTATAGGATCTTCACCTATGACAGGAGGTAAATGTTCCCACTAGCAGAAATGCTTTACTAGATTTAGTGCTGGCCACAGGGGATGACTTAATGGGGCATCTGCAGGTACAAGGTAACCTAGAGGATAGTGATCACTTATTGATAGAGTTCACTATCTGGCAAAAAGTGGGGAAGATAACTAGTAGGCTGAAGTGCCAGACTTCAGGAAGGCCGACTTCAACAAGCTCAGGAGATTAGTTAGGGAGGGACTGATGGGTAAAAGCATTGGACAGATGGGAGTCCAGGAAGAGCGGGCATTTCTGAAGGGGCTGATCCTGCAGGCACAGAAAGGGACCATCCCAGCGCACATAAAGTAGGGCAAAAAAGTAACAAAATCCTCTTGGCTGAGCAGGGAAATCCAGGAGAGCCTGGACAGAAAAAGAGAAGCCTACAGGTTGTGAAGGTAAGGGTCGGCCACCAAGGAGCAGCATTCCTGCTTGGTTCGAGCTTGCAGGGTAGCAGTGAGGAGAGCCAAAGTGGAAATGGAGCTTAAGCTGGCAGCAAAATTAAGGATAACAAGAAGTCATTCTTTAAATACATAGGAAGCAAAAAGACAGCTCAGGGTAACATAGGGCCCTTTCCAGATGAACTACAGCAACTGGTAACAGGTAGGGTGGCCAAAGTGAAGCTCATAAATGATTTCTTTGCATCTGTGTTCCTGGACATGAATACAAGTATGCATCCCAATGGAACTTTAGGTAAGCGCGCAACAGATACCAACCCACCAACTGTTAGTGCTGACCTAGTAAAGAGGCACCTGGAGGGGTTGAATGTAGTTAAGTCAAGAGGCCCTGATGATCTTCATCCTAGGGTACTTAGGAAATTAGCTGGAATCATAGTGGATCTGCTGGTGTAACTGTTTGAGCACTCGTGGCTCTCAAGACAGGTCCCAGAGGACTGGAAAAGGGCCAATGTGGTCCCTATTTTCAAGAAAGGGAGGAAGGAGGAACCATGTAACTAGAGGCTGGTTAGCCTCACCTCTATCCTTGGCAGTAGCTTTGTGAAAATTGTTAAGGATCACATTTGTGGGGGACCAGTTGGGTAAAATAAAGCTAAGGGGCAACTGGCATGGGTTCATAGCAGGCAGATCCTGCCTGACTAACCTGGTTTCTTTTCATGACCAGATCACAATATGCTTGAATGAAAGAATAGAGGTAGATGTTGTTTACTTATATTTTAAAAAGGCCTTTGACACAGTGTTGCACTCAATTCTTATAAATAAACTAAACAGTTGCAACATAGATTATTACGCAGTCTGATAGGTGGAAAATTGGTTTATGGAATGCACCCAGAGAATGGTTGTGGATGGGTTGGTTTCTACCTATAGAAAGGTGGGCAGTGGAGTCCCCCAAGGCCCTGTCCTGGGACCGGTACTATTCAATATCTTCATTAATGACTTGAATGAAGGAGTAGAAAGCATCCTGTCCAATTTTGCAGATGCCACCAAACTGTGTGGGGAGGTAAACAAGGTAGAGGGCAGGAAGGAAATCCAGGTGGATTTGGACAGGCTGGGGAAGTGGGCAGAACAGAATAGGATGCAGTTTAACGAAGATAAGTGCCATGTGTTGCACTTAGGGAGGAAGAATTATCAATATTCCTATAGTCTGGGTGGTACCATTCTAAGTAGCACAACTGCAGAAAGGGATTTCAGAGTTGTAGTAGACTCTAAAATGAACATGAGACACCAGTGTGATGAAGTAATGAGTGAAGGTAACCGCACTCTTTCTTGCAAAAGTAGGTGCATCGCGAACAGGTCCTGGGAGGTGATACTTCCCCTCTATGCAGCATGGGTCAGGCTGCAGCTGGAGTACTGTGTCCAGTTTTGGGCACCACACTTCAGGAGGGATGTGGATAACCTAGAAAGGGCTCAGAGGAGGGCCACGCATCTGGTTAAAGGCCTACAGAAAAAACCCTATGAAGACTGGTTGAAAGACCTGAATCTCTGCAGCCTCCACAAGAGAAGGCTGAGAGGTAATCTTGTGGCCATCTACAAACTTACCAAGGGGAGACAGCAGGAAATAGGGGATACAATGTTTATCAGGGTAACTAAAAACAATGGCCACAAACTGAAGAAGAGCAAACGTAAACTGGACATCAGGAAAAAATTCTTTACAGTGAAGGTTGCCAAATATGAAATACGCTTCCAAGGGAGGTGGTGCTGTCCTCTTTCTTGGAGATATTTAAGAGGAGATTGGACAAACACCTGGCTGGGGTCATCTGACCCCAGTACTCTATCCTGTCCAGGGGAAGGGGTCAGAGTCAATGATGTAGTAGGTCCCTTCCGACCCTAAAATCTATTAAATCTTATCCCAAGGCAGTGAGGATGCTAACTTTCGTCTGAACATGAGAGATTGTTCAGAGCAAGAAGATCATATGTCTATAGAAGCTTAATTCACCTCAGATGAGGAGGAGTTGGTGCAACAAGCAGAAGTGATGCCAACACTTCTAGTGGGAAAGTGAAGAGGACCAGCCCAGTGCCACTGTGGATAACCAAGGAGAGCTACAACAGGACATGGAGCAGAACCACTGCCATCACCCCCAGAAAACATTGCAGATGATGACACCTTTAGAGGAAGGAATGGCAGAGTGTGGGGAAAAATGTCCACAGCTAATACATCATCAGAGAACAGCCAAATACATATTCCATGAAAATGCTGGGCCAACAAGAGGAAGTAATAAAGACACAGTGGTGGAAACCTTCTACCTGTTTCTCTCACAAGAAATCCTGACTGTTGTTATAAGAGAAACAAACAGAGAGGCAGAAAGAAGATTCAGGGAGTGGAATGATAGCCATCCTGAAAATACAAAGGAGTGGAAAAAGCTGCATGAAACAGAGCTGTAGGATAACACTGGCCTCCTACTGCTGAGTGGTCTATACCACGCTGGTCAAGAAGCAGTGGAGGAGTTGTAGGAGCAATGCACCAGAAGTCTTTGCTTCCATGCCATCATGAGTTTAAAATGATTCCATCAAATCACCAGCTACCTGAGATTTGACAACAAACTGACACATGAGGAAGGAAGAGCTGTGGACAAACTTGCTGCCTTCAGAGATATTTGGACACAATTTGTGGAACAGCGCAAGAAATGGTATATTCCAGGAATATATCTGATGGCTAATAAGCAGCTCATTGAGTCCAGGAGTCGCTGTTCCTTCAGACAGTATATGCCCAGCAAGCCTGCCAAAAATGGCTTGAAATTTTGGTGGTGCTGTGATACAGCAACATCATTCCCCTTGTCTGGTTACATCTACCTAGGCAAGCAACCAGAAGCTCCACACCAAGGTAATCTTGGTACCCAGGTAATTGAAAAACTGGTTCATCCCTGATACAAGATGGGAAGGAATATTGTGGATGACAATTTCTTCACAACTATTGATCTGGCAGAAAGACTGCTACAGCGGGACATGACCTATGTGAGTACACTTCGGAAAAACAAAGTCGATATCCCAAACAAAATGCAAGCAAATCAAAGGAGGAAAACATTTTAATCCATTTTTCTTTTGATGAGGAACTCACCCTAGTTTCCTATGTTCCAAAGAAGTTCAAAGTAGTGCTGTTGGTGTCAGTGGGTGGAGAGCAAAGAAAGCCTGACATCATCCATGACTACAATAAAAACAAAAGTGGGGTGGATAACCTTGACCTCTTAGTCTGTATGACCACCTGCAGATGGAAAATCAATGAGTGGCCAATTACACTATTTTTCAATATGCTGAATGTGGCTGCCATTGCCAGCCTCATCATTTGGCTAAGCAACAATGCAAACTGGAAACAAAGATCACATTTAAGAAGACAGCACTTTTTTTCACAGGACCTTGGAGAACAGTTGATCAACAGACAAATAAAACAAAGATGCATGTAATCTAAGTCTGTCAAGTCTTGTACAACTGCCCTAAATTACAAATTGCCACAATGCACCCCAGTAGAACCTTCTACAAGCATAAGTGGATGTTGTGCTTTTTGTCCAAGGACATATGACCACAAAACCCAGAAATGATGAGAAGATTGTAAGTGATTTGCTTGTGTGCACCACAGTATATCACTTGCTTTATGAGGGATTCAATATTTAGTTAAAACAGTTAGGTACAAGATGGGAAGGAATACTGTGTTTGGAAGTAATGTTTTTGGAAGTAATTGTTAGCTGGAAAGCAGTGTGAATTTCAGACTTGGTGTTCATTCATGTTTAGAAACTCTAAAAAAAAAGTTCAAATTTTGTTCATAGTTCTAGTTAAATAACATTTTGAGTTCAAATGATCATAAATACTCTTTCAATAATCTATATGATTAATAAATAGTTTTGGTACATTTATACTGTTGTCACTGGTTCCATTTTGTTCATGTTGATGGGGTAACAAGT
Source organism: Crocodylus siamensis (assembly GCF_052110815.1). Classification (NCBI taxonomy): domain Eukaryota; kingdom Metazoa; phylum Chordata; order Crocodylia; family Crocodylidae; genus Crocodylus; species Crocodylus siamensis. Next base: position 30,721,094 of record NC_143398.1, on the reverse strand, counting down.
AACCCCATGAGAACAACAACAGTTATAGATTCATGAGACTGGATGAGGGTTAAAATAAACCTGGATGGATGTAGTATTACACTTAACTGATATAGGCTAAATCAGTTGAATGAACTTCCATATTCAAATTAAGTCATAGTTTATAGTTTCATAGTTTCTAGGGTCAGAAGGGACCTGAGCAGATCATTGAGTCCAACCCCCTCCCATGGCAGGAAAGAGTACTGGGGTCAAACGACCCCAGCAAGGTATACCTCCAGCCTCCTCTTAAAGACCCCCAGGGTAGGAGCCAGCACCACTTCACTTGGAAGTTGGTTCCAGATCCTAGCCGCCCTGACCATGAAGTAGCGCCTCCTGATATCTAACCTAAACCTACCCTCTGCCAGCTTGTAACCGTTATTCCTGGTCACTCCTGGTAGTGCACGGGGGAACAGGGACTTCCCCAGTGCTTGCTGGTCCCCTCTGACTAGTTTGTAACAAGACACTAGATCCCCCCTCAGCCTTCTCTTGTGGAGGCTGAACAGTTCAGGTCCCATAGCCTCTCCTCATAGGCCCTGCCCTGCTGCCCCCTGATCGTGCAAGTGGCCCTCCTCTGGACCCTCTCCATGTTGTCCACATCCCTCTTGAAGTGCGGCGCCCAGAACTGGATGCAGTACTCCAGCTGTGGCCTCACCAGTGCTGCATTGAGGGGGAGGATCACCTCCTTGGACCTGCTTGAGATGCATCTGTGGATGCATGACAAGGTGCGGTTGGCCTTCCTGACTGCATCCCCACACTGCCAGCCCATGTTCATCTTCGAGTCAATGATGACTCCAAGATCCTTTTCTGCCTCTGTACTGACAAGAAGGGAGTTCCCCAACCTGTAGGTATGGTGCCGGTTGTTTCTGCCCAGGTGCATCACCTTGCACTTATAGTTTCATAGTTTCTAGGGTTGGAAGGGACCTGAGCAGATCATCTTGTCTGACCCCCTGCCATGGCAGGAAAGAATACTGGGGTCAAACAATCCCAGCAAGATGTTCATCTAACCTCCTCTTAAACACCCGCAGGGTAGGAGCCTGCACCACTTCTCTTGGAAGCTGGTTCCAGACCCTAGCTGCCCTGACCTTGAAGTAGCGCCTCCTGATATCTAACCTAAACCTACCCTCTGCCAGCTTGTGACCGTTATTGCTGGTCACTCCTGACGGTGCTTGGGGGAACAGTGACTCCCCCAATGCCTGCTGATCCCCCCTGACTAGTTTATAACAGGCCACAAGATCCCCCCTCAGCCTTCTCTTTTGGAGGCTGAACAGGTTCAGGTCCTGCAGCCTGTCCTCATAGGGCCTGCCCTGTTGTCCCCTGATCATACGAGTGGCCCTCCTCTGGACCCTCTCCATGCTGTCGACATCCCTCTTGAAGTGTGGCACCCAGAACTGGATGCAGTACTCCAACTGCGGCCTGACCAGTGCTGCATAGAGGGGGAGGATCACCTCTTTGGACCAACACTTGTCGGTGTTGAATCCCATCCTATTCTCAACCACCCACCCCTGTAACCTATCTAGGTCCAATTGCAGCCTATTCCTCCCTTCTAGCGTGCCCACATCCCCCCACATCTTAGTGTCATCAGCAAATTTGAACAGGGTGCTATTTACCCCCTCATCCAAGTCATTGATGAAAATGTTGAACAGTGTGGGCCTAAGGACTGAGCCCTGTGGAACCCCACTGCCTGCATCCCTCCAAGTCAAAAATGCCCCATCCACCACCACTTTCTGGGTGTGGCCCTCCAGCCAGCTGGTGACCCATTTGACTGTGTGGGAGTCAACACCACAGCCCCCCAGTTTCTTAATAAGAATGGGGTGAGAGACAGTGTCGAAAGCCTTCCGAAATTCCAGAAAGACTATGTTCACTGCTACCCCTGCATCTAAGGATTTGGTGCTCTGGTCATAGAAGGCCACCAGGTTGGTCTGACAGGACCTGCCACTAATGAACCCGTGTTGATTGCCCCTAAGCATAATCTGGCCCCTCATGGATATGCACCAGAATAATTTTCTCAAAAAGCTTGCCCAGGATCAAGGTAAGACTAACTGGCCTATAGTTTCCTAGGTCCTCCTTCCTCCCCTTTTTGAAGATGAGAACCACATTTGCCCTCTTCCAGTACTCTGGCGCCACACCAGAGCACCACAATTACTCCTACAGCCATGCCAGGGGTCCCGCAATGACCTCAGCCAATTCCCTCAGTACTCTAGGGTGGAGATCATCCAGACCAGCTGATTTGAATACATCCAGTCCTTCCAGAAGTTCCTTAACTAGTTCCTCACTAACCCTTGGCCTAGGTGCGCCTCCCCTGGGATCTGAGGGGGGCTCAGAGGGGAGGTGACTATTCCAGTCCCGGCTTAGGAAAATGGAGGCAAAGAAATCATTAAATATGTTGTCTTTGTCATTGGTGTGATGACCAAATTTCCTAGCGTATGACCAAATTTCCTAGCATATGACCAAATTTCCTAACATCACAGTCCTGACTCAGCAGCCAATCACAGCGCTCTACAGAGACAGAAGGTGAGGTGCCGCCATGACAGTGGGGACTGAGGGGCTGGAGAGGAGAGGAGTGGGGTGAGGCCAGTGGAGCCAATTTCTTGGAGGCAGGGGGGGACAGTGGGGACTGGAGTACTGCCATAATGGAGGGGATGGAGTGGGGTGGGAGGTCAGCATGCTGGCCTCATCTCCCTGGGTCTGCTTCTTGGAACCAGGGGCCAATACCCCTCCAAAAAACAGGCGACGGGGGGGGGGATGGGAGGGAAGGTTACTGCTGGCTGCACCCTGCTGCAGCCACCACCACCACTGCCAATGTGACTGCAGCTGCAGTTGTGGGCCCTGGCCCCAGCCTAAAGCATAGTGCATAGTTCCTACCTGGGCTCCAGAGGTGAAGCCAGCCTCAGTAGCAGGCAGTTCTTGGAGGCAGCAGCTCCTAGGGGCAGCAGCTGGTGGCCAGCTGACAGAGAGCAGATTTGCTCTTGGTCAGGCATCTACATGAACGCTACTGCACTGTTACTAATCAAAAGTAAATTTGCTACTTTCATTTGCAGGTAGCAGATTTACTAAAGATTAGTGAGGTATACTGAGCAGTAAGTATATTCATGTGTAGACGCACATGCTTACTGCACAGTAAACTACAATACTGCACAGTAAAGTGTCTTATGTAGACATGCCCAGTGAAGCACTTCTCTTTTGGAGTGCTTTTGCTTTTTTTTGGAGTACTTCAAAGAGTGTGTACATCCATATGGCTCACTTTCAAATGATTCAATAGGATTTGAAATGCTTCAAAGTGATGTCTATCTGCACTCCTGGGCATAAAAATGGGTGAAAGAGGACACTGAGGCATTGCACTATCTTGATTAACAGGGGAATAGATGCTTGGATGAAAGAGGAACTTTCTTTAAAGTATATTCTTTTTCGGAGAAAAATTTCTGCCTTGGTCTTGCTCAGTTTAAAGTGAGCCATGTAATTTTTCTCCATATTGTTCAACACATTATACCATCCTTGTTATAATAGCATTCTCATCTATGGAAAATGTGATAAAGGGCTCAGTGTCATCCTGTGAGTCAATTGTAACTGTTTTGCCGGTATGTCATCTTTTCAATTTGCATGGGGTAAGTGGCATAATTGCTAGTACCTTGTAGCAGACTCCCCAGAAGTGCGCGTGCTGAAATGTATTCTCTTTCTATTGCCTTAAAGAGGAAGCCTTTCAGTGCCAAGGTACACAGTGTGTCTGCAAAGTATATACAACTTTTCACAACTACTGGATGATAAAACTCCATTGACTACTTTCTCCAGAGGCAGGGTTATAATTGGAAAGGTATTCAGCATTAGTGTTCAAGCACTTGGTGAGGACAGGGTCAAATGTTGAATAAATTCATTGCCTTGTTAGTGAATGGAACACCCCATCAAGGCAGTTGGATTTCTTTCTTTTTCATTCCATTCTATGCCTTCCTGTGTCTTAATGAAACGTTTGTGGTTTTTATTATAATTTTTTTAAACATGTAACAGAAATTCTGTATTCATTAATTCCAGCCCAGATCTGGTGTGACTGCTTTCTAACTTGACTTGATTTTAGTTTTTATTATTTTCACAGTGTGTGACAGATATTTCTGATACTCCTAAGGTGGTATTGGATCTGCATATAAGTGTCTTCTGACTTTCTAATATAGGATGCAAAACAACTAACACATCTGTGTTTGTACAGTTCCTAGCACAATGAAGTCCTGACCTGTGACTTGGGCTTTTCCATGCTAATGCAATGCAAATAGTAACAGCAACAAATGGATAGGTAGTGTTATTTAGAATGTTAGTTTTCCTAAACAACTAAACATCTGTTCAAAATTTATCACCATAAGAGAGTAATAGCCTGTAAAAAGAATATTCAAATAGATTTAAAATATTCAAACACAAAATAAATGATGCATAGAGTTAGTCTACTGTTGCTTTTCCTGATATTTTTTAATAATACATTAGGATCACTGCATTTATTGTGTAATATTGTACCGCTTAACTTTAATTTAAGAAAAAGCTGTTATGACAAGCACAATGAAATATTTTTAGATGTTTTCTGTTTTTCATAGGTAAGACTTACTCATTAATTTTCTGTCATCAATTCAAGTATGTTACCACTAAATTAATAGAAGATTAAAACCAATATGTCTGTTGGGATGCAAACCTCTGGAAAAACAGGAGTCCTGATAATGGCTCTTCTAACTGCTCATTATTTTTATCTACAGAAAGCAGCAATCCACAATCTATTTTTAAAGAATAGGAAGCATTCATGTAGGAGGCCCTCAATTCTCCAGTATGCTGTCAAAAGCTTTTGCTTAACTCAAATCACTTTTTCTGCATGTTTTGAAGTTTTAATCTTTTATAGTCAGACATTAGAAGTCAGAAATAATTTTTTTCTTGTCTCCCTTCAGTTTAATGGCAACATTTTAACATAAAGTCTAATCATCATCATAGTGTTTAGAATTATTATGTGGATGAGAGACAAGAAATTATTATTATTTTCCTTCCACCAGCTGGGATCTCAGCAGTAAGTCGATCACTAATGTGTGACTAACTTAGACCAGAGCAACAGTATTGCCTTCCTCATTATTCTAGTGGGGCCCATCAATTTTGTCTTATAATATAGCAAACTTCCAGTGTATAGTGTCATTGTTATGATCGTGGTATCCCAAAGATAATTCATATTATGCTTATAGTTCTCATGCTGAAGATTTTCTCTAAGTCCTGCCATAGTTAATGATTTCTGTCAATCTTGCCTTTAATTTTCATGTGCTGATTTATGGTTCAGATCACGGTGAACTGTAAACAACTAAACTGTGCCTGCTTGCTCACAAAGAGAGGACCTTCTGGGTAATCTTTGTCATCTACAAGATGGCATTTTCTTGAACAAGTGGAAAAGTTCTCTCTATTCCCAACATCCTTAAGGCCTTCACAGTCAGCTTGAGTACAACTCCTTTAATGAACAACACATATGATAACACACTTAATGTCCAAGGTGCCAGTTCTTAGCTTCTCTCTGATTATGCTGTACATCTAGTCAGATGGCAACATCAATGACTAGTGCTGTTCTGTTCTTATCCTTAACCATGATGTCTAGTCAGTTGTATGACTCAAGAGCAGTCTGAGAAATTGATGTATCCCGATATATTTGATTATCTTTCAGCACTGGTAATAGCCTGTATTCTACCAAGAAGTCATGAAATAGATCATCTTTTTGTCGTAAGCCAATTGCTGATGGACTACTTTGGCCCTGTCATTATGCTGTTTGGCATACAGTTAATTAGCAAGGACCTGGCAGCCACCCAGGATATGCTGGATGATTTCACTGGTGAGTCCCCATAGTCAGCAGGTCAGACGTGCCTTGTTCAGGATAAATTTCTAGTGATCGTTTGTTGCAGTAGTTCAGTCCTGGATGGTGCACACAAAACTACCATTATATCAAGAGCTTTCAGCATCGCAAACAAGCAGTTGAGAACTAATATTCAGTTTAGGCTACCGAGAACCTGGAATATAGCCTCCCTCCAGACAGAGCTTTAGAATCACTTGGCCTCTTTACTCTAAAAGTTTTGTCTCAAGCCTTTTATTTTATGGGTATAGCTCATGTTTGTTAGGGGGTTACAGGTACTGATGTGTCATGAGTTTTATCACATAATTTTACATATTGTTACAGGCAGCAGCTGATATTAGTTGCTGTCATATTGTTTTTGGAGTACAGCTCAACTGAACTTTTTATTGTCCGCCTCAGCTTAACATAATTTATGGTTTCTAGTGGTAGAATCTTAATGGCCTTTCATTGACTTTTTGCAAAATCACTATACTACAAATGCTTGTCTTCTACAAGGATACTAGCAGAAGTATTACTTTTAGGTTTGAGAGTACTGACCAATGGATCTGGTCTTGTGCTGTTTTGAGAGAGAGTTTGAGATCAAAATTCTTTGTTAATACAGTCATCATCTGAAACAGAATTTATATTTGGCCCATACTGTTGAGGTGCTTCAGTTTAAATTTTCCTAATTTCCACATCAGTTAGACCTTAAATTATATAGCTTTAGTTAGCTAATATATTTGCACCTGTATCTTTCTGTGTATCTAAATGCAACTATATAGATGAGGTTTATGTTTGTGCATTTCATAGATTTCATAGACATTAGGGCTGGAAGGGACCTTGTAAGATCATCACGTCCATCCTCCTGCCCAAGGAGCAGGAAGTCAGCAAGGGTCAAAGGATCCCAGCAAGATAAGCATGCAAATGTTTCTTGAAAGTGTGCAGAGTAGGTGCTTGCACCATTTCTGGGGGAGTCTATTCCAGGCCTTGTGGGGCTTGGACAGTAAAGAAGTTTTTCTTTTATGTCCAGCCTAAAATGGTCTTGTAGGAGTTTGTGACCATAGGGCCTTGTCATCCGCTGGGGTGCTCTGGTGAACAGGTGTTCCTCCAGACCCTGATGCACACCCCTGATGTACTTATAGGCTGCCACCAAATCACTCCATACCCTGCGCTTCTCCAGGCTGAAAAGTCCCATGGTAAGCAGCCTCTCTTCATAAGGCCTGTTCTCTTGCTCTCTGATCATGTGCGTGGCTCTCCTCTGAACTCTTTCAAGCTTCTCCACGTACTTCCTAAATTGTGGAGTGCAGAGTTGGATACAGTACTCCATCTGTGACCTCACCAAGGCCAAGTACAGTGGGAGGATGACACCCTGGGTCTTGCTTGAGATGTATCTGTAGATGCAAGCCAAAAGTTTGCTTGCTTTGCCAGCTGCAGTATTGCATTGGTGGCTCATGTTTATCTTGTAGTCAATTATGACCCCCAAGTCTCTTTTGGTCATGGTGCTAGTGAGTGTAGCATTGCCAAGCCTATAAGTGTGATGCAGGTATTCATATACAAGGTGAAGCACCTTGCATTTCTCTGTATTGAATGCCATCACGTTTTCATCCATGCACCTTACAAACCTATGGAGGCTGGCCTGGATCACCAGCCTATCCTCAAGTGTGGACATTCTTCCCCAAAGTTTGGTGTCATCAGCGAACTTGGCCAGTCTGCTTTTGACACCAGTGTCCAGATAGTTTATGAAGACATTAAAGAGTACTGGTCTGAGAACAGAGCCTTGGGGGGTGCCACTAATCACTGAATACCATGTTGATTTGGTTTCGTCAGCTAACACTCTCGGGGTCTGACTTGGAGACAGTTTCCCAGCCATCAGACTAAGGAGTAGTCAAGGCTGCAGTTGCTCAATTTTTCCATCAGGACATCATGGGACACCAGGTCAAAGGCTTTTTTAAAGTCCAAAGATGACACCAACCTCTTCCGTTTTGTCCATGTCCAGATACATCACCTGGTCATAGAAGGAAATGAGATTGGTCAAGCAAGACTTACCCGCAACAAACTCGTGTTGGCTGTCCCTCAGAATGTTGCCTTCTGTTAGCCTGTCAAGAATGGTTTTGTTGATATTTTTTTCCAGAAACTTCCCAGGGATTGAGGTCAAACTTATTGGCCTATAGCTTTCTGGGTCTTCTTTCCTCCCTTTTTGAAGATGGGCACCACATTGGCCATTTTCCAATCTTCAGGTACTTCTCCCAAGTGCCACGAGTTCTCGAATATCCTTGCCAGTGGCCACGCTATGATGTCTGCCAATTCCTTAAGCACTCTTGGGTGCAACCTATCTGGACCAGTTGATTTGTGGCATAGGCAACTGGTGCTCCCTTAATCGGGGGGGGGGGGGGATTTGCCCCCCCATGACCAGCTTTGCTGCTCGGGGTGGGGGGGTCTCCCCACAGCTGATCTCACTGCCTGGAGGGAGTTCTCCTGTGGCCAATTGCTACAGACACTTCTGAGAGTAGCTGCAGCTGCTTCTGGGAGCAGCTGCAGTGATCAGCCAGCACTTGCGGGGGGCCCACCGGCATTCCCACCTGCCCCCCTGCCCATTGCCTAAGCAGTGCGTGCGGCCAATTGGGGGGTGCACTGTCACTCTCAGGGGGTGCACATGCACCCCGTATGAGTCACCACTGATATCTGGGTGGTGGGGGGACAGCCTCTCAAGATGCTCCCTCACAAGATCCATGCCAATGGTGGGCATATATTCATCCTCACTCTGATCATCCGGTATCATGTCAAGCAGGGTGGTCCCTTTGAGCTGGTGAAAAACCGACACAAAGTAATCATTAAGCAGATTGGCTTTTTCCTGGGTGTTGGTAGTCAGCTGCCTCAGCTGGTTTAGCACGGGTCCAATGTTGCCTTTGTTTATCTTTTCATTCCCCACTTATCTACGGAAGGACTTTTTATTGTCTTTGATTCATGTAGCCAAATGGAATTCAGTTGCAGCTTTGGCTTTCCTAGTTCACTCCCTGCAGGTGCAAACCAGTGCAGAATACCCCTCCTTAGTGGTGTTTCCTATCTGCTATCCTTTAGACGCTTCTGTTTTTAGACATAGGAAGTTCATGAGTTCCCTGTTGAGCCCTTTTACCACCTTTCCCATGGGTTGTGATAGATCCTCCTTGTGCTTCTAGGATTGCTTCCTTAAGGACTAACCATTAATCATGAACTCCCCTCCCTGTGAAATTATGGCCTCTGAGGGCCTCAAGAACATACCTCCTGAGCTTCTGAAAGTCAGCTTTCCTGACATCAAGGACTACTGCATTGCTGGATGACTTGCCAACGTTGTGATGGATAATGAAACTGATCTACTCATAGTCACTGTCACCCAACCTCCCTTCAATTCTTAGGTCACTGATTAGATCATCCCCTTTGGCCAGTACCAGGTCCAGCAGTGCCTTACCTCATGTCAGCCCATAAACTTCTTGAGACAGGAAGAGCTCATCTATGCATGTAAGGAAGTTTTGAGACTGATCAGATTTGGCTGAGTGCTCTTGCCATGAGATGTTCAGGTAGCTGAAGTCTCCCATGACAGCCATGCACCAAGAACATACAGCCTTGGCCAGTTCCCTGGTGAAGTCTTGGTCAAGCTCTTGTTCCTGGTTTGGAGACCTGCAATAGACTTTTACCATTGTACCCCCTTCACCACATTCCCCTTGTATCTTCACCCAGAGAGTCTCCAGTCATCCTCCTTGGGTGCCAATCTCAGCTTGTAGGGACATGTATACACCCTCACCCCTTTTTTCAGCATGATCTCCCCTGTACAGGGTATAGCCATTTATACCCAAAGTCCAGTCATAAGAGGAGTCCCACACCAGGTTTCCATAATCCCTATGAGAACATAATCATGTCTGTTTAACAGAAGGACCAGTCCCGACTATTTATCCCCCAAATTCCTAGCATTGGTGTACAGGCAAATAAATATGCCTTTGGAGGCCATAGGCTTCCTTGTACTTACTCATAGAGAAATTCTGTTTCTGGGCTGAGGTAGGAATGGGGTACCCCTGAGCATCCTAACCTTCTGATTTTGTGGTTTATGCTTAGTGAGCTTGCTCTGGTGGTTGCACACCCATCCCCCAGCTTAGTTTAAAGCCCAGTTAAGCAGGTCAGCGATTCTGGCTGAGAAGAGCTTATTCCCCAGTGAAGTGAGGTGGAGGCTGTCTCTTCTCAACAGACCACTGACTCTCTCTCTGAAGAGTGGACTGTGGTTGTAGAAGCCAAAGCCTTCATGATGGCATCAGAACCTAAGTCTTCAGTTTACTGCCTCAATTCATCTCTCCCTTCCCTGCCCATGACCCATAACCAGAAGGACCGAGAAGAAAACCACCTGCACCCTCAATCCCCAGAGCCCTGCTCCCAGAGCCCTGTAGCCACTCATTACCTATCTGGGATTGCTTCCAGCATGTAATTTGTGCCCACATGGATAAGGAGCATGGGGTAATGTTTGGCAGGCTGGATAAGTTGGCTACAACCCAAATACAGGCTCCCAGGAGGCAGCAGACCTCCTGGGCTAAGGGGTCAGGGTGACAGATCACTTCCTCTATCCACCTCAGGAGGGAGTCTCCCACAAGGACCATTCTGTATTTCATCTTAGGGATAATAGCTGGTCGCATTTCTTTCTCACTTGCAGTAACTGGCAGTTCTGTAGGCTCCACTGGTGCTGCAAGACATTTGTACCTGTTGCAGTGATCCAGAGAGGGATGGTGGCCCTGGTACAGTGAGCCTTGGGGCCAGAGACAGCCTTTGTCCAGCCCGCTGGCTGGACAGTTTCGGCATGCCTCCTAGCCTTTGTGGTCCTGGCAGGCAACCTAGGTCTTCTGTCTTCTTTCCTGGGTTGAAGGGCTTTGCAGTAGGAGCCAATCTCCTGTTTGACATCCCTGATGGCACACAGCCTCTACACCATGGTCTGGAGTTCCACTATCTGAGATTCCAGAGCCTCCAATAGAGAGAAAACCTCACAAGAGGAGGTTGCAATACTCTTGATCCCATGTGCACCTACATATGCCCATGCAGAGCTATGTATCTTCCCAGACAGAGCACAGGCTAGTTAACATGCTCAGTAGCTATGGAATAGGACTGTAATCTGTGCATTGGTGCCAAAAATTTCAGTTATGCATCTGGGTAAGTGCTATTTAGGTATATAACATGAAACAGGATTTTCTCTAGGCCTATGCCCCTAATATTTACATTCCTAGCCCAGTCTCAGAATTGATTGTCTGGGGATACAGTAGAAATCAAAGGTTTTCAGTATGGAATTGGTTTTAGGATCAAGGTTAAGACAATAAATTCAAGTAATTCTTCTGTAATAAAGGGCTAAGTGTGTCCATCTGTAACACTCTTGGAGCAGTCTGATTGGTTAGTGAAACAACCAATCAGAGTGCAGAGAACTGCCATGATGGCAGGGACAGAAGGGATGGAGCCGGGGGGTGGGGGGGCGGTGAGGCCAGCAGCACTGGCCTAGCCCCACCTCTCTGTCCACACCACCATGGCAATGCTCTGCCACCTCTGAGAAGCAGGGCTGGGTGCACAGGGCAGGGTAAGGCCAACAGCACTTGAGGTGGAAACAGCATGGCAGGCTGAGGGGGAGAGAGGGGCAAGTTTCCACCCTCCTCCCCCTGCTCTTAGGAGGCAGAAGTGGTGTGGGGTGGCGGATGGTGGTGCTCTGTCCCTGCTTCCCCTCCCCCCCATAGTAGTGAATTGCTTGATGGGCAATTCACTACTATTTTAATAATTATAAAAGGAACTCTTAACACTGCACAACTTGGGAATTTAGCGTGAAATTCAGAATATCATGAAAAGTGATAATGCTATAATAATGGCACTTCATTACACCTATCAGACAAGTAATATTTGTTTTTATTTTGCAAGAATGGGTAAAATTTTAAAACATCCAAAGTGATACTCCAACTTTTGCTGTTCACTGATGACTAACTTCATCTTTATCTATTATGGATCTTTTTAAAATTATTGAGACATTGTTATGGAATTGATTATTATAATCATGCTTGAAATAAATGATAAAAATCATTTCTATTAATTATAGCAGTCAGCCCCAATGCTGCTTTTAAATGTGTTTTCAATATATGTGTTTTACTGTGGGAATAAAAGAGAAATTCTCACTGCACAATGGCTTTTTACAGAGAATGGGAACACGTTTCTTTCAGCAGGACCTCAGTTTATGCTACACCTGTTGAAATGCAACATTCAATAAGAGCACTTTTACCCTCTCCAACATTTAAATAAATGCCAAAAAATAAAACTCTGAAACACAGATTATTTTACTGATATTGTATTGATTTCAATGAGATCTAAGTATTTACTTGAAGGTAGCTGATGCATAACCATTCACTGAAAAGGGATGTACTTAAGCATAAGAATAAAGGGAAGCACATGCTTATTTGTTTTAGTGAATAAAGGCTCTGAGACTTTCTTTTTATATGAAAGGGTTTTTTTCATTAAAAGATGTGCCCTGTTTCTGTTCAATGACATTGCAAAGAATTGGTTTTGTTTTCATGAATGCCTTAAAAATTCCGGTGAACAGACCTCACATAAAATTACATTATATAACAGGACAAAAGAGAGTAAATTCACCATAACTGTCCCCAACCTGCATATACACAAAAATTATATTATACAGTTTCCTTTGATTAAGGGTTTTTTCCCCCCTTCTCTTAGTCACTTACTTTATATTCTGTTTGTCAGTTCTCCAGCCCTTTTTTGGACTATATAAGACTGTCTATAATTTTTTTTTGTTATCTTTTGCTTTTTCTTTGTACAAAGAATTCACCACATCCATGCCTTTGGCTACTTACATAACCTTACATGGCACATAAAGTTATCTTAACACTGCTAGAAAGCTGATGCAAATGCAAAATGTACCTGCTCAGTTATTTAAACACTATTTCTTGCAGACTGGGCCTGTCTACACATGATGCTGCATCGCTGTAATGATGCGCTCCCCAATTATAGAGTGCTAGTATTGTGAAGTAGCTGTTAAAAATAACCATGTGGCGCACATATGCTGCAGTAGGAGCAGTTACTGCACTGTATTTTATTACTTCCAAAATAAAGTAGTAAAGCATTAGCGCTGTGTAAGGCTTTGGTCCCTGATTCAATTTGGCAGAGATTTGGCCCAATTCACTGGCTGAATCTTTAAACCTGAATTGAATCAGAGCACCTTTTAATCCCCGCAAATTGAATCAGAACCCCCCAAATCAATTTTGAGAAAGTTGGAAGGATTTCATGATTCAGACATAGACACAGCTTTAAATTTTTTTTCTACATACCTCTAGGTAGCAGGTGACTCATGCATTCTGTGATCCTGGGGTGCATGGAATGTCCCACAGGAGTGAGGGGGACTTCCCAGCATGGGGTCGGCAGCAGACCCAGTAGGGGACCAGAAGCATTTCTGGGTCTACTGGGGAGCATGCTGGGGGACCCCCCGAACTGCCCCCTGGCTCAGTGACTGGTGCCTCCTGGGGCTGTGAGGGCACCCAGGGTCCCCTCATGACCAATCGCCAAGCTGGAGGGAAGGGGAGGGGGGGGCAGCATTCTCCCCAGTGGACCCAGAAGTGGACCGGAAATACTGGTCCACTTTCCGGTTCGCTGCCAAGCATGTGGAGAGCTCCCCCCATGCTCCTGTGGGATGCTCCATTCACCCCAGCATTGCGAAGTTCATGAGCTGAGCTGGTACTTCAAGGTAGGTAGAAAAAACATTTAAAGCTGTGTCTATGTCTGAATCACTGATTCTTCAAATCAGCATTGAATCCTCAGATTTGTATTCGGCCAAATCGAATCAGGGACAGTGACTTGAATCAAAAAATCAAATCACCATCCCTGATTCAGGCCAAATCTGAATCCAAGTCAAATAGGGTCTGCTTTGCACACACCTTTAAAGCTTGGCACAGTAACAACGTTATCATAGGGCAACAGATGGTCCTGTTATACATTATATTTATGATTTATGGCCTGAATTAAGTGATTATCTGTTGATATATTTAAGGGGCTCCATAAAAATGTTCAAGTCCTGGCACAACAAAAAATATCATCCCTCTCTTTTTATCATACCTTGGAAGATGTGTGTTCATCAAAGGTTCTCATGTTTCTATTCTCCATGTTTAGACAAGAGAGTAGTTGGAGGAGTGTTTTCCATTCTCGCTTATATCGACCTACCTGGTCTGATAAAACTCATAATTTATGACTGTCAGAGTACACTGAAAAGATTTTCTGAGGTAGAGAGGGAAGAAAAAAGATAAACTTTACTTAGTCAACCTGAATATCCTTGGTGCCATCTTGGAATTCTGAATTCATTAAACACAAATAATTATTATTCTGTATGTAGAATAATAGGCCACCTGGCACAAGTATTTCCTGGGGACAAGAAGCAGTGGCACAAGGTGTGCTGCTGCTTCTTGTCCCTGGGAAACCAAATGTCTGTGCTTGTCTGGACACGGCCATAGAGATTATTTCATAAATACAAATAAATGAATCAAATAACAGAATGAAGCACCTCCCTATATCTTGAGGAAGTGATACAGAGTATTGAGAGTATTGTAGAAGGAAGATGTTTAATTTCACTGGGTCTGTTCATGTTGGCTTTCAACATCCTATCCCCTGTGTGTTTTGTCACTGAGACTCGGCCATTCCTATAGATGCTAAACTGAGACAGGTGAAAATACCACAGTCTCTACTAGCATAGTCCATAAGACAAATTGGAGAGTCCAGCAGAGGGCAACAAAAATGGTGCAGGGCCTGGGGAGCATGATTTATGAGGAAAGACTGAGGGAACTGGGCTTATTTAGCCTGGAGAAGTGGAGACTGAGAGGGGACTTAATAGCAGCCTTCAACTACCTGAAAGGGGTTCAAAGAGGAGAGAGCCAGACGGTTTTCAGTGGTCGTAGATGACAGAAGAAGGAGCAACAGTTTAAAATTGCAGTAACGGAAGGTTAGGTTAGATATTAGGAAACATTTTCTCACTAGGAGGGTAGGAAAACACTGAAACAGGTTATCCAGAAAGGTAATGGAAGCTCCATCCTTGGAGATTTTCAAAACCTGGCTAGACAAAGCTTTGGCTGGGATGATCTAGTTGGGGATGGTCCTGCTTTGAGGAGAGGGCTGGGCTGGATGACCTGCTAAGGTCCCTTCCAACCCTAACATTCTACAATTCTATGATTATTTATGATCTTGTAGTATGCTTTGGCTAGTAAGGAATGAGTGTTTATGCTTTTCAAATGAAGATTAATGGAAACAAACTGGGAACAATAGTATTTTCAAGAAGGAAGGCTATTCATTGCCACACTTGCAGTCCAGCCAAATTGTGCATAATAGAAAGTTGTATGTATTGAAGTCTCTAGGCTCCATTTCTATTGTTTTTGAAGTGAGATGGAACTGAAGTAAGAGTACTCTGTAACTGCAGAAGGTCAAAGATAAATATGCAGAGCAGCAGAACATTGTGTAAATATCTAACTGTGCAATCACTGTAGATTTTAAAATAGATTTTCTATGTCTGCCAGCTGCCTACCTGAATGAAACAAGTTAAGATAGCAAAGAAAAACAGTTGACACTGACAATCCACTCATTTAGCCTGAGCTACCACACATAAAGAAGTACTTATCCAGTAAAAGCAAACACAAGCATCTGAATGTTTAATAAAGGGACTTTCCTTTTCTTCAGGAGATGCTAATATGGAATTAAAACAGGTGTTAAGTAATTTGATAGTGATACCTGCACTTTCAAGAAAAGAAATCTTTAGAAATCCTTAGCATAATGGCATAGTGGATGTTAGAGGAATGTACATTCGAGTAACTTGATCAGAAAACATGTTGTAATTCTAATACAAAACATAGAACTTTTATAAAAATGGAGAAAAAGGTTATTAGATGAAGCTAGCAATTTGTTTTCCTGCTATTCAAATGCCAGGAAATCAGATTTCTTTGACAAATATATTTTTCTGCTCCTCAGTGTTTTCATAACACTATATAACAGCAGGCACTCCATTTTGAAGGTTGAACTGTCCAAAACATTCTGGACCTACAGTGGAAACAAAAAATGTTAATTTTTTTGCATAATGCCTAATAAAAGCAATTTAAAAATAATTACTTAGCAAATATGTTATGGGCCAGGCAACTTTTGCTACCAAGTATGCAAAATTTCACAACAATGTGCAGTTTACAGACTCATAAATATATTAATATGCTCACAGTTGACCCCTGACTAAAGGCAGAGATCCTCAACAAGTACTTTGCATCAGGATTGCTGAAACCAGGTGAGAACTGGTCACCAGACCAGTGGCACAGATAATATGGCAATGACAGCAGTTCTCATCAAATCAGTCCAGAACAGGTGAAGGTACTCTTAGATTAAATGGACACTTTCCAAGTCAGCTGATCCAGATGACTTTCACTCGAGAGTGCTGAAAGAACTGACTGAGCTCATAGTGGTGCATCTGGCAAGGCTGCTCAGGGAATCATGGAACTCAGGATCTGTCCTTAATGACTGGAAGAAGGTGAATGTGGTACCCATTTTTAAGAAGGGAAAGAGGGATGACACTGCCAACTACAGACTGTTACGTCTGATTTCAGCCTGGGGAAGATCTTTGAAAAAATTGTCAAAGTGAACATCACCCACAAGCTCACATCTGGTGGGGTACAGAGGAGCAACCAGCATGACTTTGTAGAGGGGAGGTCATGCCTAACAAACCCGGTGTCCTTTTATAACCAGGTAACTAACCACCTGGATATGGGACAGGAGATGGGCATTATCTACCTAGATTTCAGCAAGGCCTTTGATACTGTTTCCCATAAAATCCTCTCAGTTAAGTTGGAGAGTACTGGCCTAGACCAGGCTACAGTGAGGTGGGTCAGGAACTGGCTCAGTGGCTGATCCAAATGAGTCTTAATTGATAAGGTGGACTCATCCTGGAAGGCTGTCTTCAGTGGTATACCCCAGGGATCAGTGCTTTCGCATGTGTTCTTTAATATATGTATTAATGTCTTGTATGAGGGAGTGAAAAGTACAATGATTAAGTTTGTGGATGATACCACTGTGGGGAGAAGTGGGTACATCAGAGGACAGGTCATGGATTCAGGAAGACCTTGACAGGCTGGTTCTATAGGCTGAACAAACCAGATGAGATTCATCAGGGACAAATGCCAGGTCCTTCATCTGGGTAGGAAGAACCCTCACCATATCTATACAAGGGGTGGTGGTACAGTGGCAGGCAGTGCATCTGAAAGAGACTTAGGGGTGACAGTTGACCAGAACATGAATATGAGCCACCACTGTGACAAAGTTGCCAACAGAGCAAATAGAACTGTGGCGTGCATCAGCCGATGTGTCACCATCAGATCCAGAGGGATGCTCCTCCTTCTCTGTTCAGCATTGTTGAGGCCACAGCTGGAGTACTGCATCCAGTTCTGGGCATCACACTTCAATAAGGATGTGGACAAGCTCGAAAGGGTTCAGAGAAGGACCACCTACATGATCAAGGGCCTGGGCACAGGCCCTGTGAGGAGAGACGTTGGGATCTGGGACTGTTCAGCCTGAGCAAAAGAAGGCTGAGAGGCAACTTGATAGCTGCCTAGAAATATGTCAAGGGAGAACACCAGGACCTAGTGAACAACTTTTCAGAAAAGCCTCCCCCACAGGAAGTCATGGACCAATGGACACAAGTTAGTCAAGGAAAAGTTTCAGGTGGACATAAGGAAAAACTTCTTTTATGCACAGGTAACTAGAATCTCACTTCCAGCAGAGGTGATGCAGTTGCCATCTCTGATAGTCTTTAAGAGGATGCTGGAGAAATACCTAGATGAGCTTGTTTGAGGCCAGTTACCTCCTGCCCATGGCAGGGGACTGGACTTGATGATCTTATAGGTCCCTTACAGTTCTTCATTCTATGATTAAATCCAGTCAAATCAACATTGCCAGAATATTGGTGCCTTTGTGAGTATAAACCTTTACACACATATTTCTTAGGTGTTCTTTGGTAAAAAAATTAAGTCAAATTCTGCTCTCAGCTCACAATTTGGCTCACAATTTTGAATATCCAAACTTTGGCTCCTATTATAAAATAAGGACTTGTTTGTTGCATTTTTTGGAAAGGACACAGGTAGATGAACATGAATGTGATAAGTGTGAGATCATGGGCAAGGTTTCCAGAATAAAATCTACCCACTTGTTTAAGTCTGAAAGAATAATGATTGTGTTCTATTTACCCAGTTAAAACTTTAGAGCTGCAGTAGGGAACTGACAGCTGCATGAGTCTCTTAACTCACTGTTCTCTTCTTAATTAGGCAACTTGACTTCCTTTGCAAGAACTAACCTGGCATCAACTTCCCTTAGCAGCTTTCCCTTATTTAATGCACTAAAAAGGAAAAAGGGTGGGGGGTATAAAATCAAAACTGGCAGCAAAATCTTCAAAACCAGAATACATACAACATATCTGAACACTGAAAAAAAGGAAGCTGACTCTCTGTTGTGCCTCAGTTTGTGCAGCACAAAAGGCACAACCAAGGCAGAAAGGCAGGATGCAAAATGCTTTTAAATGACCTTCTTACTGCTTAGATTCTGAGTTGTCTGGGAGTTGATGCAGCCTCTGACACACATTGGAGCAGCCCCAAAGACTGTTTAAATTTAAAACAATTTTAACTAGGGTTGCCATATAGGTAAGAATCATCGTGGCACTAACTGCCAGAGAGACTCCAGCTCACATTTTCATCAATCTACCAGAAGGGCCAAGAGTGGGAAACTGCAGGGTCATATGTTGTAGTAACACACTGCTCCTAGACCATGCAGGCTCTTGCTAACCAGCTGCAGAGCCTTGGTATCCCCACTGGGTGCGATGTTGAGAAGAGGGTCTGGAGCCAGAATTTACCCTTCTGAACAGCAATAAATAAACATGCTAAGAAAAACAGGAATTGATCCTGCAAGATGTTGAGGGCTTCAGAAGAGTCAGTGGGCTCATCGCTAGGGTGAGAGAATGTCGGCGGGCATGAACCATGATGCCAATGCTGCTGCACAATAGCAATGAGCTACTGTGCAGTCCTGATGCTGCATGGGTCATTTCCAACATTACTGTGCAGTACAACAAGCTACTGCACATTAGCTTGTTACCACCGCAGTGGTTACTGTGGTGGTTACTGCAGTGGTTACAGTGGTTACTGTGCAGTTATCTAGTACTTGCTTAAGCAGTCTAACACTAATGTAGATATGCCCAGTAAGTGCTATCATTTATTCACACTTAAGCTAGCAGGTCAAGTATACTTAGCATGGGGTGTGTCTGGGACATTAGACAACTCTAAAAGTATAACAGGAAAAAAATGCCCAGAAGGAAAAAAAAAATTGGATTGAAAGAAATAGATAAATATCACAAAGGATGGAAAAGGACATGATATTTTCAGGACAGTACACAGAATACCAATAACACCACTAACAAAAAGTGAGTAGGGCTGGGGTGGAGATTTGCTATTTCTACTCTAGTCAAAAAGCAGATTTTATAGCATCCAAAATCTAGGAAAGTGTTAATTTAAAGTGAAACTGAAAACACCCTTCCTTTGGTTGCTGTGTTTAAGAAAGACAAAGGGATATGACTCTCCTGTCTCTCATACCTCTCTATGACTCCAGCTCTTTTGGAGTCATGAATTATGCAGTAACCCCAAGAAGACACCTGTGCTCATGGACTTTGCTAGAAAGAGCTGGCAGACATATGTTGCAGTGTTGCTATGTGTTCCCATGACCCTGTAGTATTGGAGTATCTAACTTTAAGATGATTAAATGGACTCAGTGCTTGTAATCTTTGATTTCACAGGCAGATTTTCAGAAAAGGGAGTGTAGTTTTGGGATTGTATCCAATAAGCTTCAGTAAAAGACATCAAGGCATCTAATGGTAGTTTTCTCTGTGCCTCTCATCCCTTCTTTCACAGCAGTTTGACTCGCATGAACAGCACAACACGTTGGATAAAGAGCTTTTGCAGGCTATAGCAGGGAGAGTTTGCTAGAATGCAATAAAAAAGCAACACCACTAAATGGATTTTGATCTAAGAAGGGTTCAGGGTTTTTTTTTCCCCTGGCAACTGAGTTAATAAATGTCATAAACTGTGTCAGTTTTACCCAGTCAGCTGGGTTTCTTTGTCACCTATTGCCCTGTAGTGGCACTGTTGTGACTTTTCCTTGACTGCTAGAGATCTACATCAGGAAAATGTCAATCCATGCTATTCCTATTCACTGAAGTGAATTTCAGCCAAAAATATGTCCTGTTAACACTTGGAATAGGATGTGTTAGCAAGTTGAAATGATATTTTCTGCCGTCAGTACAGCATCTCATCAGCACATAAGTATAGAACAGAACTACTGCCTACAAATTTACAGTTTGTGAAAAAGAAATAGGAGCACTTTGTCAATGGAACACATCAGCTTCATCCTCCTAACAATTTAGGGCCTGATCCTCCAATCAGTTCCATTCACAACTCTCATTACATTCAAATAATCTCTTTGACTTCAGCCAAAGTGATGAATGTACAAAAATTGAAAGATCAAGCCCCATAGTCAGCAACCCCTCTGGCACTCTGCCTTCTATCACAAAAAATTTCAGACAGCTTACTCTGACCCTAACGTACTTCAGCCTAAAGAAAGCCCGAGAAACGATAAATAGCCTGGAATTTCAGTGCATTGTAGAAACTGCATGAGGTGCTCCTGGTTAAACATTTTTACCTACCACTGTCAATGCAAATAATTTCTAAGCAACTCAAAAACCAACATCAAGGTATAAGGCATAAATAAATTGCTATTCTTGTGCCTTTATGTTAACAACAATGATGGTTTCACTGATTTAAGATTAGATTGTACTCAGTTCATTTAGCTCTGAACCACTGATGGTATGTACCAGCTCTGTTTTAGGATACTTTATAACCCAATAACAGTTCCTTCCATGTTTCTGTCCTGTTTTGGGGTGGGGAGTGAAGCAATTTACTACAGCCTTTGAAAGGTCCAGCCTACTTCTGCCTACCCGTGTACCTTTCCACTCACTACTAACTCCCTGAGCCCTCACTACTTAAGGGAAGTAGCTAGAATGTGGACCCAAGATTATGGCAGCTCCAAGTCTGCCACACAGGAAAAGAACACAGGCTGGGGAGAGGCTTCTTATGCCAGCGAGTCCAGACATCTGTATTCATAGCAATCAGTTACTCAAAGATTCCTAGAACTCACCCAAGTCAAATCCTCATATATTACAATTGCATGATGCAAAATCAAAAATAATACCAAGAACACCCTACAAACATGCAGCAGATAAAAACAGGAGAGATAATAGCATTGACAATATGCTGTCACTACAATGGAAGATATCATGGATAAATATGTTCTCAGGAGTCACAGGAAAAGCATTATACTATAAGCTACACATAAAGGCTTTACCGATTTAATCTATGGGGGAAAATATCCTTTTCTGATCCCAAAGTTGATGAACTTGTAAAAATCTATATCATTTATTCCTGAAATGCACAAACGACACAATGGCATCAGAAAATTGCTGCACTGATAGGAGTTCTGTCCTAGGCAGGAAGAGGAGTCAAGCAATTGCTCTACAACTGTGCTTTTTCTGGTTGAAAAACAGTGTAACAGAACTTGTTTCTTTAATATCTTCTTTCCAGCTTATGATTTTTTTTCTCTTTCCCTTTATGTTATGAAATCATATCTTATTGCTATATTAGGTTCATTTTCCTCTTCAACGTAGTGTCTAAACTTGTACAGTAAATCTCTTGTGACGCAATTCATTTAACATGTTATTGGAGTATATACTGTATTCACAAAATTCCCATGGAATTCAACTAATTTACTTTGACATTACATCATAATTGGGTGATCTGGCTCATTTATGTAAACATTGTCTTATCAATCTAACAGAATCTGTATCTACACATCTCTGAGCCTTACAGTATTTAATATGATGGTATCTAATTATTTTAAAATCAGTTAAGTATCTCTGGAATAGGACTGAATTCCTTGGTTTTTTTCCTCCAACTTCTTCCCCCTGTCCCTATCACTGTTGAAGACATCTCTGTGTTCCTGGTTGCCCAGCCATGCAACTTTAGGGGAGTCATGTCTAAATCTTGACATTTTTCCCTGCACTGTATTCTTGCCCCATCTACACTGCTAGATATTTCATTCAGTCCTCATTATTCTTCTATTTATTTTTTATAACTTCCTTCAGAGTGGGCTACCCATTTTACACAAGGCCTTGAAAAATGCAGCTGCTAAATCCACCATATTATTCTCCTTCTTTGAATCCTTCAGTTGGCCCTCATTATTCTACTATATAAGATTTGCATTCCTTGGGATTAAGTCCTGTACCTTTGTATCTAAAGGACATTGTTATTTATGGTATTCCCCTGAATCTGATTCTACTATTTGTCCTGTATGTGCTCATTGTTCCTATAGCCTTCTCTGTGCTTTCTCCCAGTCCATTCTTAGTATTGAACATACTTCCAGAGAAGCCCAAAAAAGCTATCTTGTTTAATATTTGTCAAAACTCTGGTGCTTCTTCAAAACTTTAGAGGAACCAGAAATATAATCTACTTTGAAATGAGAACTGATAGAAAATGGAGAAAAAAATCACTAGAAGTTTTTGAAATTTTTAAACCCCCTGATCATTTTTTAAATATTAAAAATCCAAGTCAACTCTCTAATTGCCCACTAAAGACTCAGGTGAAGGAGTTTGGCAATATTAACAATATTTTACACTATTGAATCAAATGTTGAAAAAAATCAACAAATAGTATTTTATAAGTCAACTGCTCATCTTTATCAAATTTTATGAGCAGGGGGAACATTGATGGAGACAAAATAGAAAACATAGGAATGCCGAAGGTGAGAGAACAGTCAGAGTGATCAGGGCAGTGGATACTTTAATGCATTTAATATTAAAGAGAAAAAACATAGGAACAAATTACTAGACATTTCTAATACATGCACAGGTCCTTATTTTACTCCGCTCCTGTCTTTTTCTCTCTCTCACTCTCTCATTCTTTGTCCTTTTAGACCGTATTCCCATCTGTGTTTGAAAAGGAACTAGAACATTTGGGTTCTACTGAAGTAATAATAACTAATAATAATAATTTGATGGAAATATATGAATGTATATGAACTCTCTCATTAGGAATGTTTTATAACATGAATAGTAAACAGAAAAGAGTTAATAGAGCTTGAAAACAACAGATTTAATGAGCAGATGGCTTAAACCAATGAAACAGACTGATAGGATACAGAAATGCCAGAATAAAAGGAATTGAAATTAGGAAATTAATAAAGGTCAGGTGATTTGATCAAGCTGCATTACATAATTGCTAATATTTTTGTCCAGATTTGCTGTAATACCTACCATAATAGTGTGGAAGGCTCAAATCATCAAACTTAATCTGATTTTAGATCAATGGGAGTTTGGTACCCAAATACCATTGAAGCCTAAATGTTTATGCTCATTTTCTGATACCCTTACTCATAATTATTCAGCATTATCTTATGAAAGGGGTGAGTTGGAGTATTAGTGGGGTAAAATGCTATTCACCATGGGCCGTGAAATCAGAATTTAGCCCTTAATATCACATTACATTACCTACATTGTTGAAAGAGATACTGACTGATGGTCTGATTATTGGAACATGCCCTAGTTTAGGAATCAGTGGCCAAGCCTACTTGAGATGCTGACTGTGCACTTATTACCGAGCAGTCATTTAATATTTGCATACACAAGTACTAAATGGCTATGCAGTAACTGGAGTTACTGTGCAGTAGCATCCCCAATGGCTTTTTGGTGACACTGACTATGCAGTAGCTTGTTAATACTGTGCAGTAGTGTTGTGTCATGCTTCATGCCATGTGACACTACTGCACACTAATAATGAGCTACTGTGCAGTAGTGACAAGATACTGAACAGTCAGTGTCTAATGTAGACATGGCCGGAAGGCACACCTACACATACAAATGCTCTGGGGTGGGTTTACTCAACAGTAAATTACTTTAGAGTAAAACCCCTCCATGACAGGTATCTACACATGCAGAGAAGTGGGATCAGATTTGCTGCCCATGGCAGCGGTTTGCTCCTCCTCCCACAAGCTCTTTACTGGCCCCCCAGATGCTAGGTAGCTCAAGTTGTGGCAGGGAGCATGAGGCCAGGAGACAGATGTCTCCAGCATGATGATGGTGCTTACTGCTCAGTAATTTGCTCTAATCTTGAGTAAAGCATCTCACATAGATGTGCCCAATGGGCATGTCTACATGAGATGCTAAATATGCAGTGGCTTAATAATATTGTGCAGTAGTGTGTCACAGCAGAAACAGTGCTATTACACTACCTGCACCGTATTATTAGGCTACTGCATATTAGCATCACTAAAAAAGTGTGCACCTTTGATTTAGTACTTGGTTATACAAGTACTAAACTTAATGTGTCATAACTACAGTGCATTAATGAACATGTAGACATTCCAACTGTGTCTTTTGTACATAGATTTATAAAACAAAGCAGTCACTAATTCAGATAAAATATTGCTTTAAAAATTCATCTAAATATAATGCTTTAGCACAATTACTGTAAAGAGGGGAAAAACTGGAATATTTCCATTTCCTTTTGTTGAAGGCTCTCACTTTTGCATTATTACTGCACAATATGGAAACCTACTAATTATTTGCAAATATTCTAACATAATAAAAGGCTTAGTCCATCTGCCTGTGTTTCTGTCTGTATGTCTATATGTCTATCTGTCCATAATGATTCTGGCCAACTGTGCATGTGCTGCCAAAAATACAGACAGTGACTGGCTGCACGGCCCGTGCTGCTCAGGCCCAAGTTTGTGCCACTGCTGGGAAAGTTTGGTGGTGGGGAACATGCCTGGGCCACCTGAGCAGTGAAGATTCTCCCCACCTCCTTCCTGAGAGTGAAGGGGGGATCATGGTAGCAGTGCACCCCTCACCACCCATCCCTGATACCCCCCAGAACAGCCAGCAGGAAGGGGGAGGTGGTGGGCAGGGAGGCAGGCAGACATGGGCCAAGTGGACCCGGAGTAATGCGGGGGTAGCAGGGCTGGACCCGAAGTGGTGGAGGGGAGCGGTGTCAGACCCAAAGTGGTTGGGAGGGGAGCTGGGAGTGGAGCAGGGTCAGACCCAGAGTGGCAGGGGAGAGGGAGGAGTGGGGCTGGACCCAAAGTGGCACAGGGGAGGGGGAGAGAATGGGCCTGGACCTGAAGCAGCAGGGAGGAGGGGTGGAGAGTAGGGCCAGACCAAGTGGCAGGGACTGGGGGGTGCAGCAGGTTTGGACATGAAGTGGTGGGGATGGGAGGAAGTGGGGCTACATCTGAAGTGTTGGGGGAGGGGGAGTGGGGCCAAAACCCAAAGCAGGTGTGGAGGGGAAAGAAGGGGGAAGGGGGGAACAGGGTTGGACCCAAAGTGCCAGGAGGGGGTGGGTTCTAGCAGGGCCAGACAAGGAGCAGTGACGGGGAAGGGGGAGCATGGGGCCAGATGTGGGGCTTTGTCACCACTGCTCCCCCTCCCTGTCATTCTTGACAGGCCATTTGCTAGTACTGAAATATACATCTCTCTCTCTCTCCCCCCACCCCCACCACATTGTTCTTCTTTCTCTTTTTCTACAAAAGACATGATTATTATTGAGGGTTATTTATCACTGTAATCCTTCAATTTTTAACTGGAATAACCCTAATAAAATCACTCTGGAATTACTGTTAGTCCCAGTTCAAAGAAGTGCTAATGTGTATGGCTTGCTTTAAAGACATGACAAAATGCATTATTAATCAAGATTTAAATGTTTAGAGTTTGTATAAACATCTATCTATTTTTCAAAACCAATGGTCTTTCCATTTTCAAGAATATGCAGGAAATAGATGGCTCGGCACTATGTGGGTTAGTGCACAGTTTTGCATCAATACTCCTGCCCCAAATATATGTAAAATATTAACTATGAAATACATATTCTCAAAAATTGTATGCACTGGAAGATTGGTCCCTGTCTATCTCATGCTGTATGCTAAGCAAAAGTGTTCAAATATTTTATACCACCCAAAATCTTTATCTGTAGATGCCAGAGAACATCAATATACAGACAGAAATAGCTTAAGTATTAAGCATTTGAAAACAATCCTGAGTATTGGAAGATAAAGTTTATTCTTTGAGCAAGTAAATTATGAATTTCCTAATTAAGAATACAAATCAAGAGAAAAAATAACAGCTAGTTTCTGAAGACTGTACACTAATGAAGCAGAGCAAGCTGTAGCATGAAAGCATGAAACTTATAGCAATTCAATTCAAGGGTTTATGTAAGGAGACATTTATTTTACTACATTATACTTCACTGGATGTTTTTCTTCCATAAACAATTTTTAGATAAAAACATTTCCACATCATCACCAGTTTTGGTAGTGTTTCAGTGAAGAACTCAAACATAAATCTGAACCAATATTAGATTGTCATATATCTTGAGGAATAATTTTTTCTACCCAGTGACTGTCTAAAAGAACATGCTTAAAGAGTCATTGTGGGAACAAAAGTAAATATTGTCCTCTTTGGTTGTTATTCAAGCTTTATGAGTCTTGCATTTCTTGCTGTCCATTGGTCCATCTTCAGTAAGAGAAGTGGAAGGTGGCCATTTCCTGATGCCTTCCTTTAGCCATCTCACCAATGCAGCCTGCCCTAGCCAGGAACATTGATCCCCTGGAACTTCTCTATTTCTTTCTCCAGTTTCCTCACTACATGGATGACCTGGCTAAGGAGGGTATTGGCAGCACTGAGGATCTCAGTGGCCTTGAGGAATGGCTTGAGGACCACCAAGATCTGGGAGAGGGTACCCCACTCAGCCCTGTTCAGGGAGCCACTGATCCCAATCTCCCCTAGCAAGGCCATCTCATGGATGGCCTTCTGTTGCTCCACCAGCCTTTTGAGCATCAGGTATGTTGAGTTCCACTGACTCTCCACATCCTACATGATTTTGTTCTGTGGGATGCTCAGCTCTGCCTGTTTCTCTCACAGCTTCTTGCCCCCCTTGATGCTGCAGTGGAAGTAGTCTGCCACCTTCCAACATTTTGAAAGGAGCTGGCTCGTAGTGGTAGTGCTGGCAGCACCACCACTGGCAGCCCTGTCTTCCTCCAAAGCATCTCTGACTATGAGGTACAGCCTGTGGCTGCCACAAAGGGTGCCACAAAGTTGACATCACAAACAGCCTTGACCATATTGGCCCCATTGTCAATAACCATGAACCCGTGGATGAGCTTGGCCTGCCCAGTGAGCCTCCCCTGCACCATGCGGTTCATATCCACTATGATCTCCCTTGCCATGTGGGACTCATGCATCACCTCGGCTTGGAGGAGAGCCCACCAACAACCTAACTGATCACATCAGTGCCCTGTTAGAGAGAGGTAGGTATGATCTCCACCCTGTGTAGTATGAATTTTTGCATTCTAGTTATTATGTTTAAATGATAATAGTACCTATGTATGAACTAAAACTCCATTTTGTGCTTGTTTCCATGCTTGACATGAGTAGATGAACTTTGTATGCCTTGTGTACATGAGTGTCTGTGTGAAAGGGTGAATGGTGAAAGAATGGTAACTATTTGCATGAAAACAGAAGAAGATTTAATTGACTGTGGAAGCAACAAGGCACCAATGTATACATTACCAGACAGTAAACTAATTAATGGATGGCTGAAGAACTTGTCTGTGACCAGGTACAAAGAAGAAGGAATTTTGCATATCCTGCCACTTGAACTACACAATGCTTCAGCAGAGATAACCAACTTTACTGGAATGACCTCAAGTTGAGATAACAAGAAGAAACAACCTCTAATTAAAGACTGAGCATGGAAAGACCCCGATACTGAACAAAGACTTGAAATCCCTATAAAAGTGACATGCAGGCAAGTCAAGATGGGGAATCCACTCTCTGCAACTTCATGGAGCACAGGCATGCATGTCTGTTCTTCCCCTGCTCCTATCACCCTCAATAAGCCTGGACCCAGCCATCCAGTGCTAATATTGAGTAACATCTGCTGGTATCTATAACATGTTACTGGAGTGGTTTTGTCTGTTTGTCTGTGTATGTCTGTTTGTTTGACTGGTGTGCCCAAGCTTATGTATCTGTTTCATATAATCAATGAACATGGCATTTTGCCTTATTCCCCTTTTTAAGGTCTCACTTTTAATTTGAGCTATTGGCAATTTTAAGTAACACCTGGCTGCTCCCGATGTCGGAGGTGAAACGCAAGGTACCTGCAGCCCTGCCTTGCGCAGCTCCTCCCTCAAATACTCCCTGCATGCCTCATACAAGGAGGGTACCGCCATCCTGCTAAGGGTGGTGCATGTGGGCACTTGGTAAGATGGGTACATGAGTACCATGAGCCAACTGAACCCTGGATGATCAAATAAGGAGAAGGGCTGGCCATCCAGAGCAAGAATCATGGTCTGGGTGATCTTGCTTACCTTGGGAATGCACCCCCTCTGTCTGCAGCTTTCCCACATTGCTCCAGGGTGGCCTGCCTCTGCTTTGGGGGGATGGGGGCTTTGGAGAGAGCAGGGGAATTCCCTTTGGGCATGCTCACACTTATGCCAGGCTGAGCAGGAAGAAGAGCAAGGGGATGCTGCCTTCTGAGATGCAGCAGCATCACTGTGGTGGTGAAGTGTTTCACCTCCTTGCCCCAGCTGATCTGCCTTTGGCAGTGCTGTCAGAAAGCAAACCTGAGGTCATCTGCTAGCTCAAAATAATCCCACACTACGCTACTCCCCCACTTCTGGGTTGAGGGTCAGGATCCTGCCTTATCCCCCTCCTCAGCAGGCTGAGGCACAACAGCAGGAGGAGCTGCCTCAACTGAAACACTTACCTGAGCCTCCACAACCTCCTCAATCTCCCCCAAGGTGCTGCTTTCCAGAGAAGGAGACCTGGGTCTAGGGAACTTTGAGAGGAGTGGAGCACAAACCCAGATTCCTCCTTGGTGCTTGAGCCAGGGCACTCAGGTCCCCTGGTTCCAGCTCCAGCTCCTCCTCTGGCAGTGGGAGGCTTATGCTAGGAGATGACATTGGGCTGGAGGAGACTGTCATTCTGTTGCTGGTGCCTATTTCTAGAGTTAGAGGAGGTGGTGCGGGTGGAGGGACTTCAGGTATTGCTCCCACCTCCTTCCTTTCACTGGCAACACAAGCCTGAAGGAGGCTCCGAATCAATTTGGAAAGTTTAAAGCTTCAAGTGATTTGATTCAGATTCAGAGATTTAGCCTCCATATTTTCTCCAAATCAAATTGTGAACCAAAGCTTTGCACAGTCCTAGTGTCTAGCATTTCTTATTGGCTACCTGGAGCTCTTTGGAGGCATGTACATTAGCCATGATTTGCCTTCAAACTTAAGTGAATTCAGGTGCCTATACATGTGCAGTGAGGATACTCTGACATGCTATAATTACAGTGCATCAGAGAAGCCTGAATTAATTGAGTCTGCTGGAGTGTGGTAATTACTGCACTCCAGCAGACTCCATTGTCTTGTGTATCAGCATTCCCATGCTGAAAAATGGCTGTGGGGGCACTTTAAGTAAAGCTCATTCAAGAAGCTTTTGTTAAAGTGCCCCTGCTGCCGTTTTTCATGGCAGGGACACTGATACACGAGACATTCCAGGCACTTTAATTAGAGCCTCCCTTGGAGCCACTCTAATTAAAGCACCCCCCTACTCCCAGAGCACACATATACATGCCCTTCAAGACTATATCCATTGCTCCAAGTCATTGCTCAATTCTAATATTAGTACTGTTGTGAATCTGGTCCCCCCAAACTCTCCAGTCTCTTCTGATTCTATATTCTATGATAATGTTACCTAATCTTAGTGTTAGAATTTACATGGTGGCACTGAAGTCATGAAAATGGCTTAGGCAAGAATAGTCCATTCTCTGAAGTGAGTGTTTATTGAGTACATAGTCCCAAAGACAGAGTGTCTCGCTATAGCCAGGGGTATAGGTTGTAGCCGTGTTGGTCTAAGGACATAGGCAGACAAGGTTCCTTGGGTAAATCTGATATCTTTTATTAGACCAATTTAAATAGTACTTCTGGCTTCCTTACTATTCATTCCATCCAGGAAGAGCACATACCAAATGCAGGTGCTTTCTCAGCCTGACAAAGGGTATTTATATCCGAAAGCTTGCTAAGAAGAATTTTTCCAACTATTTGAGTTGTTCTAATAAAAGATATCATATTTACAAAAGAAACTTCTCTGTCCCTGTAGCCAGACATTCATAAGTTTCTATGATCCAAAGTGCCTCTTGGCAGGTGGGATTGGAGGTCCACAGTTCTCATTTTTTTCTTGCTCTTTTATGGGTGATCCACACTCCATCTCCCCTCCCCCCCCACACACACACCTCCTCAGTTGATTTGACAGCAGCATGTTTTTTTTTCCCTCTCAGGATGTTTTCTTGGTCTCATTTTCATCCCTCTAAGGATATTTATTCTTTGGTCCTATAGTTTCCCCAGTTTTCACAGGTTTTATCATATTTATGGTATGGGTGGCACTGTTTACAGACTGCCTACTTTGAAATCTAATCTGTAGTAGCTTCCTGCTTCCTTAAATCACATAGGTTATCTACTGCTTGCTTAAGCAGTCTGGTACCCCTGTTTAGGTTATTTACTTGGCATCCTTTCCCATTGACTACAAACTTATTTAAAGGGCCCAAAAATGTTGTGACTATCCTATGAATTTCCCAATATGAATACCCTGCAGTGTCATAAAGTAATTAACACACTAACACAGTAAAAATTAACATGATATAATTAAAATAGAAAAGTGCAGACGTAATCTCTTCCACAGGCTATGAAGAGAAAATATTTAAAATGGTATTTTGTGCCTCAGTCATCAATCCCCTTCAAATACACTTTTTCTCATTTTTAATTTGTTCAATGTTTCCACAAAAGGGGGAATAATTAAAAATCTTTTCTCTGTTTTGAGATTCTACTGCATTGTGTGTGTGTGTGCTCGCATGTGTGCACATGTGCACGCACACACGTGTGATATTATGATATCATGGTATCATGATATATGTATTGAAGCAAAGAGTCATAGAAAATTAAGGTTGTAAAGAACCTTAGGAGGTCACCCTGGCTAAGCCCCTGCTCAAAGCAGGACCATCCCCATCTATAATGTTCCAGCCAAGCTTTTATCTAGATGAAGGCACTGGAGAATCCATAACTTCTCTAGCTAACCTGTTGCAGTGCTTTACTACTCTTGTAGTGAGAAATATTTTCCTAATATCTAACCTAAGCTTCCCTTGCTGAAACTTGAGACTTGTTTCTTCTTCTGTCATCTACCACCACTAAGAAGAGTCTAGCTCCATCCTCTTTGTAACCATTCTTCAGGCAGTTGAAGGCTATAATTAAATCTCCTCTCAGTCTTCTCTTCTCCAGACTAAATAAGCCCAGTTCCCTCAGCCCTCTTCAGAAGTCATGTGCCTCAGCCCCCTAACCATTTGTGTTGCCCTCCGCTGGACTGTCTCTAATATGTACACATCCTTTCTGTAGTGGAGGGCCCAAAACTGGACACAGTACTCCAGATGTGCCCTCACCAGTGCTGAGTAAAATCTGCTGGCTGTGCTCCTATTAATTCAGCCCAGTATACCATTAGCCTTCTTTGCAATAAAGGCAAACTGTTGGCTCATATCCAGCTTATTGTCCACTGTAACCCCCCAGGTCTTTTTCTGCAGAGTTGCTACTTAGCCAGTCAGTCCCCAGCTTCTACCAGTGCATGGGATTTTTCTGTCCTAGATGCAAGGTTGCCATTGTTCTTATTGAATTCCATGAGATTTCCTTTGGTCCAATCCTGCTTTTTGACTAATTTTCTCTGAATCCTAGGCCTACCCACCAGAGTATCTACTACTCCCCACAGCTAGGTGCCATCTGGAAATTTGCTGAGGGTGTACTCCATCCTATCTTCCAGGTCACTGATGATGATATTAAGCAAAACCAGCTGAAGGACTGACTGACCCTTGGGGCACTCCACATGATACTGGATACCAAGTAGACATTGAGCCATTGATTACCACACTTTGAGTTTGATGATTGAGCCAGTTTTCTATCCACCTTAGAGTCCATTCATCTAACCCACACTTCCTTAGTTTGCTTCTGGGGATGCTGTGGGAGACTGAATCAAAAGGCTTGCTAAAGTGAAGGTGTATCACATCCAATGCCCTCCCCACATTCAGAGAGCCAGTCACCTCATACAGGTTGATCATGCATGACTTGTCCTTGGGGAATCCACTATGACTGTTCCTAATTAGTCAGGCCCAGACACTGAAGCAGACACGTGTGCAGCAGCACATGTGTGCCCTCGGCTCCCCCCAACCACAGCACAGAGCAGCAGATCTCCTCTGGATGAAGAAGCAACAACAGGTAAGTGGGAGAGAGTGTGGGAGAGGCAAAGAGCAGGGCCAGCTATAGGGAATTGGGAAGGGTTATTCTACCCTCCCATCCCCATATAGCGGTGCTGGTTGGGAGCTGTGAAAACAGGCCAAACAAACAGCACACTTTTCAGGGGCATGCTACAGTTTGTGTGGGAGTTCATGCAGGAGGACACACAGGAAAGGCCTGAAATCTACGAGGCAGCAGCTTCAGATGGAGACTTCAGGTAAGTGAAAGAGGAAGAGGCTTTTAATGGGGGTTATAACACGACCCTGCTCTGGCATCATTTCCAACCTGGGGTTCTGCTGAGCCCTCCACCCAGATGGGGCCCTTGGATGGGTCAGCAGTGGCCTGGCCCCGTGGCTGGGGGATCCCTGCTGGGAACCCTGGGTCCTGGGGGCAAAGGGGGTGGGGAGGCTAGGAGTCCCCTCACCTCTCCCATGTGTGCCATGCTTGAGACCCTGGAGGGGCAGGTGATGGAACCCCAGGCAAAGGTTAGCAGGATTCAGGGCATCAGGGATGCAGAGGATGAGATTGATGGGTGCTTTCATTCTCTTCAGGATCAGATATCTGTTGGAGAGACAAAACAGGAGGAACCCAATGCAGAAGAATGGAAGATGGCCATCTCCAGAGCCAGACATTGTGCTGCTGAGACAGCTTCCCCAGTGCAACTGGGGAACAGATACCCTGGCAGCACTGGAGGAGAGTGCAGTGGAGGAAGCCACAGCCACAGCCACAGCTGCAGCCATTACCATGCAGGCTGAGAGTCAGGTGGGCAGCTGGAGGGAGAGACGCTGAGTCATTTTGGTGGGTGACTCCCTCCTGAGAGAAATGGAGAGACCCATCTGTCACCCATCCCCCTGTGGGTGGGAAAGATCCCATGGCACAGGAGGTATGCTGCCTGCCTGGAGCCTGGATCCAGGACATCACTGTGATGATTCCCAGTCTCATCTGGCTCTCCAACTACTATCCCATGGTCCTCATTCATGTGGGTACAAATGATGCAGCCAGGAGTAGTCCAAGCTGTATCATGAGTGACTACAGGGTTTGGGGGGCCAGAATTAGGAAGACAGGGGTACAGGTGGTCTTCTTGTTGATCCTCCCGGTCAGCAGTCATTGTCGGTATAACAACATCTGCATCAAAGAAGTCAACCTGTGGCTCCAGAGTTGGTGTCATTGTGCAGGTTTCGGCTTCTTTGACCATGATCTGCACTTCCATGAAAGGGGCAATTTGGGACATGAGAGAACCTAGGATCAATTAACCACAAGCCATGTGCTAGAACAGTGCACATAAGTACTAGGGGGCCCAATGGGCATCAGGACAGGGGGGCACCAAGGGCACCCATTAGGGAGCTCAAGTGTCTCTATACTAATGCTAAGAGCATGGGGAACAAGCAGAAAGAACTTGCAGTCTTCCTTGCAAATAAGAACGTCAACTTAGTTGGGCTAACTGAAACCCAGTGGGATCCTACCCACAATTGGGCAGTAAGTATTTAGGGCTATAGGCTATACAGACATGATAGAGTAGGGGGAAAAGGTGTTGTTCTTTATGTCAAGGAGCAATATGCATCTTCCATAATCAAGATGGGACCAGAGGAGAGGCAAATTGAGGTATTGTGGGTTAGAATGCAAGGGGGTCAGGGGGGAAAGGGACTTGGTAATGGGGGTCTACTACAGGCTGCCACATCACAAGGATGAGTTTGACATGAAATTCTCCAGACAGCTCTCAGAGGCCATATGGTCAAGGGACATTGTTGTCATGGGTGACCTAAACTACCCTGAAGTGCTAGGAGGAGCAGTTAGCTAGATACACCTGTTTACGTAGGTTTTTAACCTGAATACAGGACCTTCACCTAACACAGAAGATATATGGTCCCACTAGGGGAAATGCCTTACTGGACTTGGTGCTGGGTACAGGGGATGACTTGGTGAGGAATCTACTGACACAAGGTAACCCAGGGGATAGAGACCATCACTTGATTGAATTCACTGTCCAGCGTAGGGTTGGAAAGATAACCAGTAAGGAAGAAGTGCTTCAGAAAGGCTAACTTCAGTGTGCTCAGGAGATTAGTTAGTGAGGCACTGAAGAACAGGAGCATTGGTAAGATGGGAGTCCAGGAAGGGTAGCTGTTCGTAAAGGGAGTAATCCTAGAGGTGCAGAAGGAGACAATTCCATTCCACAGGACAGAGAGAAAAGGGGCCAAGAAACCTTCTTGACTGAACAGGGAAATCCAGGAAAGCCTAGGGACAAAAAAAAAAAAAAAAAAAAAAAAGGCATATAGGCTGTGGAAGCAGGGGGAAGCTACCAAGGCGGAGTATACCTACTTGGCCTGCACTTGCAGGGAGGCAGTTAGAAGGGCCAAAGTAAAAATGGAACTGAGTCTGCCAACAAAAATTAAAGGCAACAAAAAGTCCATTTTCAGGTATTTGGGGAGTAAAAAGAAAGTACAGGGTAGCATAGGACTCCTACAGGACAAACTAGAGCAATTAGTGACAAATAGGGGGGACAAGGCTGAGCTCTTCCATGGGTTTTTTGCGTCTGTATTCCTAAACACAGATCAGGACAAATCTCCCAATTGGATTATAGACAGGCACAAAAGGGACACCAGCCCAACTGTTAGTACCAACTTACTGAAGAGGCATTGGAAGGACTGGATGTGTTTAAGTCAGCAGGCCTGGATGATCTTCATCCAAGACTGCTGAAGGAATTGGCCAGTGTCATAATAGAGCCACTGGCATGGCTGTTTGAGCATTCTTTGTGCTCAGGTCAGGTCCCGGAGGACTGGAAAAAGGCCAATGTGGCCCCTATTTTCAAGTAGTGGGGGAAGGAGGAAAACTTTTGAAAAAATTATTAAGGATCACATTTGTGGGAGTCCAGTGGGAAATACAATGCTGAAGGGCAACCAGCACAGATTCATAGCAGGTAGATCCTGCCTGCCTCGTTTGTTTTTATGACCAGGTCACAAAATGCTTAGATGCAGGAATCAAGCTAGATGGCATCTACTTGGATTTTAAGAAGACTCTCTATATGGTATCTCATCTTATTCTCATAAATAAACTGAGTGGCTGTAATATAGATGATTACACAGTCAGGTGAGTGGCAAAATTGGCATAGGGGTCATACCCAGAGAGTGGTGGTGGACGGGTCGGTATCAACCTGGAAAGATGTGGGCAGTGGAGTCCCACAAAGCTCAGTCCTATGCTGTTCAATGTCTTCATCAATGACTTGGATGAGGGTGTGGAAAGCACTCTGTCCAAATTCACAGATGATACCAAATTACGGGGTAAAGTTAATACACAGGAGGGTAGGGAACAAATCCAGGTGAATCTGGACAGGTTGGAAAAATGGGCAGAACAGAATAGGATGCAGTTCAACAAGAACAAACGCAAAGTGCTTCACTTAAGAAGAACAAATCACCAGCACACTTACAGTCTAGAGGAGGACCATCTCAGGTGCACAAAAGTGGAAAGGGATCTTGGAGTCATTGTTGACACCAAGGTGAACATGAGTCATCAATGTGATGAAGCGACCAGTAAAGCTAACCGCACTTTATCATACATTAGCAGATGCATGACAAACAGGTCCAAGAAGGTGATACTTCCCCTCTATGTGGCACTGGTCAGGCCACAGTTGGAGTACTGCAACCAGTTTTGGGCACCACACTTCAAGAGAGATGTGGACAACCTCGAGAGTGTTCCAAGAAGGGCCAGTCATATGGTTAGGGGCCTTCAGGCAAAGCCCTACAAGGAGAAATTAAGGGCTCTTGATCTCTTTAGCATCCATAAGAGAAGGCTGAGAGGTGATCTTGTGGCAGCCTACAAATTCATCGGGGGGGGGGCGGAGGGGGCAGCAAGGAATAGGAAATGTTCTGTTTACCAGGGCACCCCTTGGAGTAAATAGGAACAACAACCACAGACTGATGGAGAGGAGAGATTTAATTTAGACATCAGGAAGAACTTCTTTATCATAAGAGTTGCCAGAATCTGGAATGGGCTTCTAAGGGAGGTAGTGCTCTCCCCTATCTTGGGAGTCTTTAAGAGGAGACTAGACATGTACCTGGCTGGGTGTCATCTGACCCCAACACTCTTTCCTGCCCAGGGCAGGGAGTTGGACTTGATGATTTACTGAGGTCCCTTCCAAACCAAACATCCATGAATCTATGATCATCATCTCCTCCAAATGCTTAGAAATGGATTCCTTAAGGAGTAGCTTCATAACTTTTCCAGATATTGAGGTGAGGCTCACTGGGCTGTAGTTCCCCAGATTCTCCTTCTTCTCTTTCTTAAAGATGGGCACTAAATTTGCCCTTCTGAAATCATCTTGGCTCTCTCTCAATTGCCACAAGTTTTCAAAGGCAATGGCCAGTGGCTCTGAAATCACAATGGCCAACTCCCTCAGCACTCTTAGGTGCATCACATCCAGCCCCATGGACTAGAACACATTAAACTTTTCTAAATAGTCCCTAACCAATTCTTTCACCATGTTTGGCTGCTCATTGTCACAGGGTACTCCAAAAATGTTTGAGATACCCTACTCTATGGGCAGTCTGCCCAACCCTCACCCATCATGGCTTGATGTTTGTTGTTCTACACTATACAGAGTTTAGAAGGATGCCCTGGTCTTATTATAATGGACCACCCTGATTGTGGTCTTGGTTTTATTGGGCCAATTGCATGATTCTGTACCTCCCCTACACCATGCCCCATGCCTCACATATGGCATTCTTCCAGATGTTCTCAGCCCCTCTCAGCCCCACTCCAGGCTCCCATACATCTTGGTCTCACTACACAGCCCCTTCCTGGGATTCCAGACTCCTCAGTCTCCCTCTCAGTCCCAATCAGGTTGCCAGACCCCTTGGTTTCCCCTCTGGCCCCGGTCTAGGCCTTCAGACCCCTCAGTATTGCACAACCACTCCCTGGACTACCAGGCCCCTCATTCTCCCTCCTGGCCCTTCTCCAAGATGCCAGCCCCTTTTGGTCCCTCATCCTGGACCTGACCACACTAACAAGCCCAGTAGGGTGCAGTTTCAGGTCTTACCCATAACCAGTCTTCATGCCTACCTGATCTTACTTGTCCCACTCTGGTTTCCCTCTAGATGTCCTATGCCCCTCCTGGTCTGCTAACTACTGGGCCCCTTGGCCTTGGCTCCACCTCCCATCTGTGTCCTCCATCTCTGGCCCTCAGACCCCTTTCCTTGATCCTTCCTTATCAGATGGCCTAGCACCAGCCATCCTCATTCCAGGCTGCACACCCTTTGACCCCTTCCTTTTGACTGTGGCCATACAAGGACCTCTGGCCTCTCCTAGGCCCTGGCCCCACCTCAAGCCAGTTGAGAACTCCAGGCTCTCCTAGCTCTGGCAGTCTCTGCCATGATCTATTTCACCCTTTGGCCCTTCCTGGGCCCTGGATGCAGGGCAAAGGCCAGTTGAGATTCTCAGGGTCAGTCTTCCAGCTGTCATCCCTCTCATCTCTGCGAGTCTACATCTTGGGCCCCTCCATACCTCACTCCCTCTCTCTGGGATCAACCAGAACCCTTTATAAGTCTTCCCTAATGCAGTCCCTTCATTCTCTGGGCTTATCTGGACTCCTCCATAGGCCGCCATATTCTGCTCTACTCACTGGGTTCACCCAGACCCCCCACTAAATTACTCAGACACTCAGTCCCTCTCTCAGGGCTCACCCTGAGTCCCTCTCTGGGCTCATCTGGCCTCCCACTAGGCCCCTTATCCTGCCTTCGGACAGGCCCCAGGCACTCAGCCCCTTCTCAGGGCTTTGGACCCTCACCACTGGGTCCCCCAGTAACCTCTTTCATTCCCTTAGTTCC
Organism: Crocodylus siamensis; assembly: GCF_052110815.1. NCBI lineage: Eukaryota > Metazoa > Chordata > Crocodylia > Crocodylidae > Crocodylus > Crocodylus siamensis. Next base: position 30,682,964 of record NC_143398.1, on the reverse strand, counting down.
TATCCAAACCTCAAATGTTACTTCTTGCGAGTCTTCAGAAGCGGCAGTCTTCTTGTTGGGTAATGTCCCTACACTAGCTCCCAGGATGTTACTGCCAGCCCTACTCTCAGAGTCTGAACTTATACCCCATCTAAACCAAGCCCTCTTCCAATCAAGTGTCTCCCTTGATCAGGCCTAACCTCACCTGCCAGCCCCCTGGGTCAGCTGACCCCAGAATTAGCCCTGATCCCCACCTGCCTGTGATTCAGCAGGATGTCTGCCCTCTTTGAGTGGCAGACACATCAAGTGCTGTGCCACACTCACGTCCTCTCCAAACTGTGTTGCCACATACAGTACTCTGGTATTTGACCTTCCCTGTGAAGACAGGTGAAAAAAGTATTGAATACTTCAGCTTTTTACACATAACCAACCACTAGGTTGCCTCCCCCACTCAGTAAGGGACTGACACTTTCTCTGTAACTGCTGTAATAGTTTTCCACTATGTCTATACTTGCTTGCCTCTACTACCAGAAATTCTGGCAACAGACAGAATCTGACAAAATACCAGAGTATATGCATGATTTGGGTAGCTTAGGGTGCTTCCACACAGCAGCTGTGCCACCAGAGTACAAAGTGCATCCCAAAAGACACCTACTACAATCTTCTGAAGAGACTGTCGTAGCTGGAAGAAGGATTGGAAGCATCTACAAGCACCTTCAGCTATTTTCTGGATGGCAATGAAAGCCTTACTTCACTCAACAGAAGTAGTTTAACTCTGCCTGCAGAAAGAATAAGCTTCCTGGCTCACTGTAGCAATGAATGTGGATGCATTCAAATTATGTTATCAGAACTAGAGTTCAACAAGAAAAGCTTTGTAAAATTGACTAATAAATGCAAGTTACAATATTGCTGAGCTATAAAGCAGATTACCTTCTTAGGTTACTTAGAGGTAGGCATTTTAGATTCAAAACAATTTCAATAATTTCATTATCCAAATATAAAAAAATTAATAACATGAGCCTAAACTGGAATAGATGAATATACTTGTATTTCAACTAATTAACTTGGTTTGTTTAAATCAGTGAGGAATCACAGCCTTCCTTAAACTATCCTGAAGGAAAGTCACAACTTGCATTTTTTAGAAAGATGACTCCATTTTATGGGTGGAATTTACACCAGTAAAACAAAATTCTAGTGGCTTGTGGTCACGCTAGAATTTTGAATGCAAAACTAAGTACTTGCTCTGGGTTAGCCTACAAGAATGGAATGGTGGCACAAAGCCAAGCACCGCTCTGTCACACCTGAGGATCAAGCCTATGGCCTTAGCAGCCCTTTTGCATTGCCTAAGGGTGCAGAATGATTGTGGTGTAACGGATGCAGATATAGCAGTAAAGAACTGAAATGATGAGAGCTATCAGAAAAGACTTCATGCTATTGTCAAGAAGAATAGGCCAGATTTAGAAATGTTATGGAGAAGGAAAATCACAAGACTTGGATGTGTAAGGCAAGGCAGAGAAAAGAGTCAAAGATGAGTCTCACATTTGAGGAAGAGAGACAAGAGAATCATTCACCAATGACAGACAACTATTTTATGCTTCCTTTATGCAGGTCTTTTTGTAAGTGAATGGAAATTAAACAATGAAGAAAACAACCTCGCTGCCCAGACTGGGTTTACTCTTATTATGCTCAATGTACAATACATTAAATATAATAGTATTAAAAACTGAAGGAATCTACATCCAAAATGAATTTGTTCAGTGACACAGTGAGAATAAATGCAAGTAGCATACAATTAGTTGACTCATTTCACATCATCCATATTTTGGCACACATCTCTTTAATTACATTATGCAAAACAAGGGCAATCACAGACATGACAGAACTCTTTTATCCTTCAGATGGTGTTCTAGTTGGTGTTATCACAGCATATTCCCTTTAAATGTTGAAATACAAAGACCTTCCAGCTGATGTTCATTTGCCATAAAATATGAGAAAAAAATCAAAATGATTACTTTTATATTAACCTATATTCTGTTGTCATAACCACAATATAGTAATTAAAGAATGCTCTGAGTGGAGATGACATTATCGAGAGACATTCAGCTCTTTCATATATTATGTTAAATCTAGTGAAAATGGTCAAGAATCCAATTTTGATTAAATTTTTCATTTTTGAGAATTAACATACAACTTGTTAAAACAAATATGTGAAAAAGGTTAATAATTTGATTCAGAAGTGCATTTGTCAACATTTAAGGGATTTACACCTGCCTGTCTGGTAACATTTTTAAGCCAGTTTATCTCTACCATTGTTATTTGCTTAAGGAGAGTCCAATCTTTTTCATGTTCTTTAGGGTCTAACCTGTCATCAGTCGGTAATGTCACACTAAGAAAGAATCTGGCCCATAATCAGGTAAATATACACATTGGGAGAACTGTTTCCAGAAAAGGGTAGGCTATTTTTAATAGAGATAGTGGCATTTCTTTCAGTGGAATAGTTTTCCTTTAGAAAATCCTGTTTTCAAAACAAATTGTTTGTGGGAATGTGTCAATTTTCAGGACATTTTCAACAAAAGAATATCAGAATGCAATTCTAACTTTCTCATTTTATTTGGCTAATGTGAAAACATTTCATTCTCATAATGTTCATTAGTATATATTTACATTTAATTCTATATTTAATATTTTATAATATAAAATATAATATTTCAACTTTATGAAAACAAAATGCCTCAATGTTTCTAAACACTTTTTTTACATTATCATTCTGAATTTTGATATTTGTGCTACAGTTTGGATTGCAAAAAAAAATCAATGTTGACATTTCCCATGGAATATAATTCCATTTTTTCTAAACTTTCTAGTACTTTTAACCACAAAAGTTCATTTTGAGTAATGCTATATGTTTTGGGGTTTTTTTCTGGTTGCAATGATCAGCAGTGGTGAGTGGAATGCTTACTTTTAAATGCCTTTCTATACACCGATAACTACAAATTCCAGCACTTCATACACCTCTAACCTCTAGATCTTCTGAAACTGAGATGCTCACCATTCATCCCATTCTGGGTATATCTAACTGGACTGTTTTATTAAGGTACCAGTCTCCATATCTAAGAAACTTTTGTCAGTTCTCAAGTGAATCACACACAAATACAATTTGCTAGAGAAGTACTAACACCAGTCCCCAGCCATTATAGATAGGGTTTTTGACATAATTCCAGAAAACCTTGCCACTGATAGATTGCTGATAGTTCTGGTAATAAAGTTCAGCTCCAGTACATCAGGTTTCCCAATACTTTAATTCCTGGAAGTGCCTTTTTCAAAAAGACAGTACTTCATGATGTGACATAAAAACAGGAAAATCAGGTAAAAGAGTTCTGTACCTTTTGTTTGTCAGATGTCCACATGTTCAAAGTCAGAATACTCAACTCTTCACTTCTCTATCCTCATACCAATAATTTGTTTTCTAAATGGCAAATGCACAAGCACATCTGAAAATAAATTGGACACTGTCATTACATCATGTTCTTTAGTCATATATATTCACACGGGCTCCAATTTTGATAGCATAAGTATTTATATGGATTCCATCACCAATGCCCTTTATATATTAATAATATATAATGTATTGTATGCTCATAATTCATATGTGAGTTAGAGAAAACTAATATCCCTGTATTATTGTTGAAGATCTAAGACTTCAAGGATAGACCTAGAAAAGGACTTAGATGCTGCCCACATTCAATATTCACAGACACTAATTTTATGCGTTTGCCAACACTTAGAATCCATAGCCCCAAGTTAGATGCCAAAGAATGGGGTTTTAAAAAGCCAACAAGCTCAGCAGAAAGCCAACAAAACCAGACAACAGAAAATTTCAAAATGATGCACAGGCCTTGAATCCTCTCTTTCAGACTCTTGGGGCACATCCCCACATGCAGGGGCATGGGCTGGCAGCAGAAAAGAAGTAGCAGCAAAAATCTGTACTGCTAGTTTTTCCCATCGTGCATGCCCCTGCAAGTGTGATTTGGTGTAGGGCAAGATACCAGAGCATCTCATGGGAGAACAAAGCCTTCATGTCTGCCAGCGCATGCTCCTGTCACATGCGTGACCCTTTTTTTACAGCATTTTTTTGCTACCAAAAAATCCTGGTCACAAAAATGCTCCACAAAAGAAAAGGTAGCAGATTTTGCCTCCATGCTGCAAATTTGCCTGATGTGCAGTTTGTAGCACTACAAAGAGGTATGCTGTGCCACTAACCACACACACATGTGCCTGCATATCTGTTATTTGTCTCATGGAGGCACATCCACTGCACAGTAAATTGGTCTACTTGACAGTTAATTTGGTACATGCAAATGCAGATAGCAACTAGCTACCAAGTAGCTACTGCACAGTAAGGCATGTGTAGAAAGCTGACTGGGAGCAAATTTGCTCCCAGTCAGCTAGGCAGCAAGGGGCTGGAGATTTCTCCCTGCCTCCAGGAGCTGCCTACTGCAGAGGCAGTCTCTGATGGCAGAACCCAGACTGGCACAATGTACTCCTGCCTCAGCAGTAGGGAGATCCCCATCCAGGCTCCATGGTCACAAAGCAGAGACTAGGAAATTGCTTCCTGCTCCCCCCCACCCCACACTCACACACTCCTGGAGCTGTCTGCTGCTGCTAGGATGGTCTTCAGTGGTGAAGCCCAGACAGGGACAATGTCCTCCTGCCCCAGCTCCTCACCCTGGTTCTGTGATGGCAGAGCAGGGGCCGGGAGATTGACCCCTCCCTGCACCACTGGTGCCCATCCTGGCAGCAGTCAGTTTCTGGGAGAAGGGAGCAATCTCCCAGCCCCGACTACACAATCACAGAGCTGAGCTTGGGAGCTCCCTACATGGGGACAATTCCCTGCCCCCCCTGGAGCTGACTAGGACAGTTCCTGGCCAGCCATGGGCTGCACAGGGAAGTCTGCATGTGCAGCCTGGAGCTGGCTGGGACCTGTCTGTGGCAAGTCCTAGTCCCTCAGCTCTTTCCCATCCCTTCATCCCAATTGTGTGATTGAAGCATGGAGCTTGAAAAAAGTTGCAGGGTAGGGGCAGGTTCCAGCTCCCTTCTCCGATCCATTGGTGGGGCATTTAGCAGCAAACCCCTGGCTGGGTGGGGTTCCCTGCCCAACTGGGAGCCTGCTGCAAGCTGGCCCACTGATGGGACAGCTTCTGGCCACCCCCACTATGTAGGGAATCCTTGCCCAGCTAGGGACACACTGATAGCTGCCCCACTACAGATCTGGGCAGAGGGCTGGGACATGCCCCTCCCCCACAGTTCTCTCCAAGGTCCCTCCCCACACTTACAGAGCCAGGGCCAGGAGCTCTCTGTTCCTGGGCCAGGGGGACATTGTCCCAGCCTGGGCTCTGGCAGCAGGCAGATCCCAGAGGCAGGGAGAAATCTCCCAACTCCCACCTGAAGACAGCTGTCTCCTGGCTCCATGTTCCCTGCCAGGCTCTGGTCTAGCACCCAGGGGAACCTGGAGCTCCCCCTGGAGGTGTGGGGGGGCAGAGCAGGGTGAAAGTAACCCTTTCTGGGCTGCTCTCATTGTGAGCAAATCTTCTCCTAAATACCTGAATGTGTAGACACCTGCCCAGAGCAGGCTTATGCCACAGTAATTTACCATTTAGCAGCATTTTTACATGTAGATACATCTCCTGTGCATGTCTACACAAGATATTTACTGCAGAGTAGACTAATTAGCTCCTCAGTAAATATCACACGTCTACATATGCACCTCAGTTAGGCTGAAGTAAACTAATATCTCCATGGCAAGATAGTAGCTGTATTTACACATTAAATATAGTGCAAATATCAGTACTATGCTGCCACAGAGTTCTTTATTGCCTGTCAGCTAGCCCTGTACTGGGACACCCTTGTGATCCAGCCTGTCCATCTGCAGCATGTTGATCTGGGTAAAAGCAACTGCAGGCTGGCCAGCCCCTGCCACGCAAGCTCCTCTTACCTGACTCAATGTGCTGCAGTCCCAGGTGCATGAGCCCAGGAACAATAAGCTACAAAGTTTATTGCTTTGCATTATTTACCTATGTAGACACATCTACTGGATACATCTACATGAGCTGTTTACTGCAGTTGCCTAATTAGCTCCATAGTAAAGAGTATCCATGTGCATGTGCAGAACTATCAGGCCAGATTAAACTAATTAATTAGCTCTGCCATAGGTTAGTACTGCTAGATGCAAGTACTAACCTATGGTGGAATTATTTACTTCAGTGCAATGCACGTGTAGACACTGACATGACTGGCTGGGACACAAGGGTGTTTTAGTGAGGAGCTAGCTAGCAGGGAGCCCTTGCAGTGAAGCACCCTTGTGCCCCAGCTAGCCCCTCTGCAACATGTTGAACTGGGTTGGAGCAGCCCCAGACTGGCAAGATGACCTTTGGGCCCCCCTGCCAATTTAATATGTTGTGGTCCCAGGTTCATATTCAAATGGTGTGCCCAGGAACAAGAAACTCAGGCATGAACTGTGCCAGGGTTTATTCAGTTGAATTCATTTCATGAGTAGATGCACCCCCAAAAAATTTTAAATATATACTGTCTCTATTCCTCTTGCGTATTCAAAAAATATTGAAAAAAATAATCCAAAACAGAATATCTGTCATCAGGACATCCACTATCATGAAGACAGTTAATGATAACAGGTCACTGAAAAAAATCAACAATACATGCAAACTGTTGTTGAATATTATGAAAACCAGGAAAAATGCTTGATGCATGCTGAATTTTGTCATGTAAACAGGAGAAGATGAACGGAAGACCTGGTAAGACACAAACATCCTGTTCAAGCACATTGAGTACATATAACAATTGTACAACAAAATTTTGTCCAGAGATCACAAGTTTGTGTGGGATCCAGGTTTCAGTCTATACGGTGACCACTTCAAAGGATATAATTATAATGGCAATGTAAACATGCCAGGTTTACATACACCAGCCTTCTCTGAGAAAGTGATCACCTCAGGCAAGAAAGAGATCACCTCAGGTGAGCTCATGAAGCACTACCTCAACAACAGCCAAAACTACAACAATGCAATGACATTCACACAGGGCCTATCAGAGGGGGGCCAGGAGACCCATTTGGCCCAGGCCTCTCATTCACAGACAGCCTCAGATTTAGACTTTTGACATTATCTCCAAATGAGGTTATACATACAGACACAGAGATACACTGACAGGATTGAAAGAAGACGTTCATCATATAACTTTAAACTTGTGTCCCATTACCGGGCCAGACCACCTGTAGTGCGCTATGAATTAATATTTTTTTAATATACCGGGAGCCTCAAAAAATGGAAATGGCCTGGGCCTCTCTCAACCTCTGAGAGGACCTGCATTCACATTGCTTAGAACAAGTATAATTATACCAATAAATTCAGGATCATCCTGTTCCAAAATTCATGGACCTGTGTCACAGTATTGGAGCACTATATCCACAAGATAATAACAAGTTATGATTACCTTTTTGTAGTAGACACTGAAGAAGTACTTAGTGACAGGACTTGAAAATGAAGGCCTAAAACTTCAGGACTTGATGCAATGCAGAACTTGATGAAATGTTTGACAACTGTCCTCCATATGTTACAGACTGAAGAAAACCATTACAAAGTTCTCTCTGTTCCATGGCAGAAATGCCAGAACACCTGCTGCAAACAGAATGAACAAGTGTTGTTCTTTATTTTTAAAATGATAGCACATCTGATAGGTTATGTTATAATCCAGCAACAGTATTGGAAGTTGCATCAGTTTTTGTTTCAGACAATGGTACCCCACTGGCTAATGTACATTGTTTATCCATGAAATTCTAATCCTACGAATCATTTCACTTGCACTACAATCGCATCATACTGGACATGTCTACATGTGCATTTATGCTATTTTAAATTTAGTGCACAGTAAATTAGTGCGCAGTAAAGTGGGAATAGGCTGGCACCTACATGTGCAGGTGTTAAGGCACATTAATACTGTGTGTGAACTGACTTGTGACTGAAGTTAGTCCCAAGTCAGTCCACACACACAGTGTTACTGCACAGTGTGGTATCTACATGTGTGTTACTATGCAGTAACTAATTTACACTCAAGTCGGTGTGAGTCACTATGTTTACTGTGAAGTTGAGGCATGTACTTGTAGTTGTGCATAGATGTGCACAGTAATTTTGGTTCCTGCATAGTAAATGGACATGCATAGATATGCCCACTTAGATCCAATTCTTGAGTCATTAGTTTATCCAGTTATTTGCTCATGGTGTGTCTGGTTTTCACATAGGCTTAGAACACCAAGAAAGCTGATCAACAGAGCAAAATAAAGTTACTATACTTGAGTTTGCATCTTACCATATCACCAGAAGGCCTCAGTTCAGTTTATTGTATTCATCTGGCATACTGACAAAGCACTACTTTGTACTGTGCATTGTAAACTAGAAGCAAATAATTTGCAATACGTGAAACAAAACAAAACTGCACTCCCTATTGACACTTACATGGGATTAGCAGATGTGTTGCACACTAAAGCAGAAGGAGTTCTTAGAGCAGAAACTGTTGTAAATCTACCTTTGACATTTATTGATAGTCCAAGCAACAAAACTGCTGAGGCAGTATGGCCATGTGCAACAGGACAGGGCCTTGTTACTATGGCTTCAGGGTAGCCTGGGAGCATCTCCTCATGTCCACTCCAGACCTGGAAGGACTCACTGAAGGCTGGGGAACCAGGTCCTGGAACAGTGAGTCTGCTAGCAACACAGCTAACACAGATGTGGTGAATTAGGAAGATTTAGCCATGCAGGCCATCAGGAAAAAGGAAAATAGGTGCTGAAAGCAGCCTTAAGGGGCAGCACCTGGCAGGGATCAGGCTGCCCGGACCCTGGGGGTTACCAGGGGTGAAGCAGCCACTGGGACAGGGCTCTTGCCTCTGTTTGTACAAGCCTGCAGGTTCTGCAAAGTCTCTGAAAGATAAGCAGCAGCCAGAAGGTGAAGCCCAGGAAGAACTGCTGGAAGACAGCTAAGTGCTAGTTTATATGTTTAACTTTCTTTGCTTGTTTTGCATTTCTGACAAGCACCAAGTGGCCTCAGGGTTGTTATCTATTAGCCCAGCTGCAGTGCAGGCTAGTGCCCTGAACAGTGGGTACTTAGCCAACACCAGCAGCAAAAGTAAAAATGGTCAGCTCTACTAGCATGACCAAACATTCCCAGTTGTGATCTGCCCATAGCAGCTTATGTCGTGATGTAGACATTTGCTAAACCAGACCTATTTATCACCTTTTCTTGCAGTCATAAATGGTACAAGACCATTGCCAGCTTCCAGACTTACCAAAAGGTTGATCACAGTCCTGATATTATGATTAAAGTGTTCCATGAAAAAGCACAAGAACTCATCAGAACAGTCATGTCACATTATTTGGTGAAATGAAATCATTCGTGTATGTTATAAAGTTTCAGAAAAGAGGTTTCTCATACTGACATGGGTATCAGTTTGTTGCAACATCAAGAGAGAAATCATCTGACAACTTCAAAATGCAAATACAGACAGATTCTCAAGGATATTACCTCTGTAAATAAGTTTATAATCAGAATATGTCCCCTTGAGACCACATGCTCTTTTTCTCCCCTTCATGACTTATAAAATGGTTGAACAACCTTCTGAAGTTACTCTGAATTTAACAAGTGATTTCAAAGGGTAAGAGCACTATTTTGTTACATTTTTAACTTCAGTTTTGTCCTAAGATTTTGTGGAAATATTTTGAAGCAAGCAGCTTTAAATCATTCAGTCTCAGTCATTATATAATAAGGGTGAAAAGAAGTGAAAATCAAGTGCAGACTGGGACAAAATTTTGGACAGAAACAACATGTTCCACTTTACTGAAGATTTCAGAGCTCGTGGCACAATCATGCAAATTTGACATAGAATTTGTCTGAAGAGCAGCAGGGAAATCAAGAAAGATCCGAATGTTAAAAGGAAAAAAAAAACCTGTACCACAGGGGAAGGAAGAAGAAGGGAAATAGAGAGAACAAATTAAATGAGTTTGAGTTGATCAATGGCAGAGGTATTTGATTGTGTGCTACAACCTGAAGCATCTTCTAGTTTAGTAGACAATTGTCAATCCTCTGGAATAGTGTGTATGTATAAGAAGTCTAGTCGGGTGCCTAATTAATCTACTTGTGGCTGATGAGCCCAATTCAAGAGTGACACTGCTTGTTACACATTTCACAGATCCATACATTGCCTAAGTTGGAGTCCAAGTTTTACAACATGCTGCTTTCTTCTTTCTAGCTTTGCTTCCATTCTCTGAATCAAAGCAGTTTCACACTGTGCTGAGCCCAGTGCCAGATGTTCCCTCCAGATCAGATGCTCCTCCCAGCTTTCTACATTGATGTTGAATGACTTTATTGCACACATTGTGGTACTGCCATAGTGAGCGGCACTGCTTTTTAGAGCCACCTGGAATCTCAGTGTAGAAAACATGCTTGGGAATATGGTCTCTTCCCATTCTCCTGACATGGCCAAACCACCACAACGTCCTTTTCTTGGTAGTGTTTTCTAAGTGTGTCAGTCTTGTGCACTCCAGCACCTCTATGTTTGGTATTTTGTCTTCCCAATTAATTTTCAGGATCTTACACGGGCATCTCACATGGAAGCTGTTCAGTCTTTTAATGTGCCTGGCATATATAGTCCATATTTCTAAACCATAAAGCAGGGATGACAGCATGCAAGTTTTCAGTTTAAAACCATCTCATTTAAGCCATCAGAGAATTCAGTTAGCATAGAAATATGGTGTAAAGAGTTATTTAAGAAAGAATCTTGTATATAAAGCAAACGTACAATCTCAATAAATGTTCTAACGAAAATTTGCTGAGTACACACTTGTTCAATATAGCTATCCCACAACCTGGGTGAGTGCTCTTAGTATTTGGTTATTATTAAAAGGGCTTGTGACTTGCACAGTCACATTGTAAGTTGTTTGATCAGTGATGAGCGTTCTTAAAAAGGCTAGTAGATCAAACCCGTCAGGAAACAGAGAAAGGAAGGCTTAATTTGTGAATCATACCTGTGCTTTTGTCCTAGGTCCTCAACACTGGCAGGACATTGGTAGTTCAGAGCATATCCAGAAACAAACCTTTGCCCACCTGGGGATTTTAGTGCTGAAAAGTAGGTGCTTACACATTTAGGTAGAAGGTAAAAGGGGTTTTGAAGGTTGCAAATTTGGACCGAGGTGATTAAAGTAATCTATAAGCAAAGAACTTCGTGGGTGATATCTTTTATTTGAGTAACTGCATGCATGGGATAACATTAAATTGGAGTCCTTTTGTGGACTGAATTCAAAGTGACTTGCCCAAAGTACTTTATGGAGCTTGTAGTAGATCAGGGAGTTGAGTTCATATCTTTACATCCAAAGAAATCTGCTTAACCAGTGGTCTTCATTGCTACACTCCTGAGTTATACACTTCTACCACATTGACAATCCACTTATTTCCAGTGTGAAATATAAGTATTAGAGCAGAGCTAAATACTCAAAGTTTCAGCTGCCTCCATAATCAAAGAGAAATGCTCACAAGGATAGAAAAAAAGATGACTTGCCTGTGCTGCTGGAAGGAGGCATTGTGCATAGGGCTCTGTCAGTACAATTGGTGGGAAAGGAGACAAGAAAACAGCATAGAAACCTTACAAAAAGTCTCAAGACAGTCTTAGATAAAGCTCCATGATAGGAAATCAGTTGAGTGAGACTGAACACTTAGGGTTAAAATTCAGGATTGTTGTCAAGTGTGAGGAAAGGTAGACTTATAGGGCCCATTCCTCTCCTTTAGTTCACTCTATTCTTGGCAGGAAGGCACAGCAAAACTTAATTTCTCTTCCCTTTCAGGGAGAAAGGCTCATGCCAAAGGTGAGAGTGGGAGGTGAAAAATTGCCTGAGATTATATAGTAGTCAAGGGGAGACTCAATATTAGAACCCAGTTCTTCTGATTATAACCAACAAAATACCAGTACTGCTAAATTTGATACATCTTTTCAAATGTCCACCAGTTAAATCTTTAACAGAGTAGCATATCAAAATTCTATTAAAAAGAACAGGGTGCTTCACCTCCCCATGGAGCATTGAACGCTCTAAGGTACAGATATCAAACTCACTTGCTGGCCTGGGCCAGGTCCACACTGTGGGGTTCCTTGCAGGCCAGATCCACCTAGGACATAAAGTGTCTTTGGCAGTGGCCACAGCAGTTCCAGCTCCCACCATGTCCTGCATGCTGTGTGCCACATGCCCCATGCCAGAGGTGAGATTGCTCTCTCAAGAGTGTCTTTCATGCTAGGGCAGTAGCTCTAGCACCAGCATAAGGTATACAGTGGTAGTGCCAGTGGGGACCTGAAAAGCTAGAGCCATGGCATTGGTGAGAGGCGAAGTGGTTGGAGGGTGATGGGAGCTATGTCAACCCTTGCTTGTCCTCCTGTTGCTGACTGCCATGTCTGCTGGGTCCTAAGAACCCTAGATTCTCTGGGAGATCTCCCTCAGCCATGCCCCTGCAATTTGCAGTGGCCCACTGACAGCCTGGCCTGCTAGAGACAGTGGCTTGGTGGACTAGTTTCATCCCATGTGCCATATGTTTGACACCTCTGCTCTAAGGCACAGATTCTTAACTACAGCACCCTGGGGTGCCATGAGATCTTTTTAAGGGTGCTATGTGGTGTTGCATAATATTAATACTGCTTGGTGTGCAAATAGCTACATGTTGATTCCCAAGATAAACTGAAAGCCTTCAAGTAGAAATCCATGGTGTCAGAAAGATGTTGTGGTCTTCCTGAGTTCTCTGCAATAAAGGAATTGTTATATGTTTTTCCCATAGTCAAAAAAATTGAGAGCTGGCATTTTCTTAGGGATGCCTTCAGTCATCAAGTGTTGAGAATGTTTACATTGCTTCTGCATCACACCTGTGAGTGTCAAGGTGAAGTGCATTCCACTTGCTGACTCCCATTCCACTACTATCGTCTCCTAAAACTGAGTCCATGACCACCACCCTGCTCTTAGGTGTGGTTACTGGTCCGCACACAGAGTCATTCCATATTGCTTTCATGGGGGGATTTGATGCACGTGGAGCATGAGTGAATGGATCAGGCAACTTCATAGTGGTTTTCCTTAGAGTGGCCAGAAAAATGGTAAATATGCTGTCATGGACCTCACTACAACGATTCATGATTGGAAGTTTTATTTGGCAACCGTACAGCTAGAACATATTTATTCCTTTAGCAGACAGAAACTTAAATTATTCAAAGAAACTGATGTGGTTCATAAGGTCAGGGAGTGGCTTCTCTGATTTTTACCTCTGTATAGCTGCTGCCTACTTAACTAATTCTTCAGAATTCCTTAACTTTGCTTCCTTCCTTAATTCTTTTTGCATGTAGATTTTTGTGAAATTATATATATATATTTATCTATCTCCACAGAAATACTTAATAAATGAGATCTAAGGTCTTTAAAATGATGTTGGAACAGGTTCTTGAATAGGTAATTACATTTTAAGGGTAATAGTCATTTTAATTATATTTACTATGCTAATCAGAGACATTGGGAGTTGCATCCATTTATTGAGGACTTCAGAGGTTTTATCTGAGAGCAGTTTATAATTAAGGTCATATATTATCTCTTTTTTTGAAGCAATAAATATTCCTAGGGAGTTAACATGTGAGGCAAAGATAGTTACTCAGCTAAAGAAGGTAAAGCATATTCTTGGGGACTAATTTTAAGCAGGGCAGGTTCCCCACAATTACTACTTAGTGGGACAATGCAACGCACCAATGTAAGACTGATCAAAGTCAATTGACTCCAGTACTATTTCACTAGCATAGAAGTGTTAAAACCAATCTCTGGAAAGTGACACATCCACCCTACTGAGATTTGAACCTGTGATGCTAAGTAATCTGGATATTATAGAGCAGATACCTAGTGTAAGTAAGATATCCCACAATATAAGTAATAAGCAACTGAATATTACACATCTCTAATTTAATGAAGAAGCGATACTTTCAGTTTTAGAAATATAATAGAGGGCATGGATTTGAGCATAATATTGTATTAGCATTTTTCCTTAAAGGCTAGAAAGAAATTTTAAATGGAAGTTTTAATTAAATTACAATGACTTCTCTGATGTCCTAAAACTTTTTAATGTGAAACTGAGAGACAGGTCAACAATTCAAGATACTGACTATTAAATTGATGATGACATACATTTCTACTGAAGGGATTAGAAGAGATAAGGTAGGCAGGTCATACATAAACCCACCTGTTCTAATACCTTTATTCCTGTGTTGGAACCATAGTAATTTTTAAGGCATCCAAGGCACCATTAGTTTAATAGGAGCTAGATACAGTTGTTCATATGGGACTATAATACAAAAGGTAAGAACATAATACTTTTCTTTTAAGAGAAGTTAATGTGAAGTGTCATATTCACATTTTAGTAACTCCTTAAATGACATTTTTATACTGTGTTTTCAAGAGTTTTTTTCAGTTCATTACCTTCCCACTACCCCATCCATTGGTAAGACGTAACTTTGTGATACAAACCCTAATATCTATACATTTGGAAGGAAGGGTGTTCTGGGTATACAAATGACTTAAATGTGCCTTTACTGTGTTCCAGCACAGATTTAAGGCTAATTAAATACTAAATGTGCTGTAAAACACTGATCAAGATCAGTCTGGATTTGCATTATCACAACTTTGTAGATCTCTCAAAGTGGAACTAAGCTAACATACATGTTTAAGCAGAGTTTTCTTTTTTCTCAGATTGTAACTGAAGTCTCCTTGTTATTCAGTTTTTAAAGACAAGTACTAAAGTGGGTATTTGTTTCTTGAGTACATTCTGCATCTGTTTCACTTTAATTGGTTGAATCGATTAGGATAAATGCAATAAACTAGCCAACAATGACCAGAGGAAATACAGCAGTATTCAAACACTGATTAGCATCTTGAGAAGCAGGTGATTATTAGTATTCACTAAAATCTTGAAAATTTTTAGACTTCAGGGCTGTGAAGAAGTTCTTTTACTAAACTTCAGATGAATCGTTTTGCAAAGCACAGGAAGCGAGGCTTATAACTGCCAGTGATGCACTCACATGAATTCTTCACCTTATTATTTCCATGTAGAAATAATAATTCAAGGAAAAATGTATAGTTTTAATATTGCTCTTACCTTGACAATCACTTAATAAAAACACAAATCATTGAGTACTAGTATAAGATGACAAACATTTAACACTAACATTCAAGTGTATTTTCCCCTAAGGTTTTTCCACTAGATACAATGTTTGGGACGATTTACACATATAATATGGTCTATCAGGAGAGGAAAAAAGTGAGTTTTTTTCAACTTGAGAATATAGATTGATAAAGTTTTCAAGAATGCATGCCTTTCAAGGAATAATACAGATGAACTATTAGCAGAAATTATTTTTACTCTACTGTGAGCCTGCTATTATTTTAAAACTTAGACTATTGCAAGATGAGGTTTTAAATAAACATCCATGTATTTGATTTAATATAATGGCTTTTGGTTGTATCGTGCCATTGATTTTTAAGCAGAGCTCCCCTAATGTGGATGACGAGATATGGTCTTTTATTTTTGTTTGTTTCCTGGTTGGTCTGTTAAATGTCTCTTAGTTATCTTTTCTATACAGGCAACCCCCGCTTAGTGCTCTTAATTGGTCCCTGAAAAAACGAGTGTTAAGCGAAACCAAAAGTATTTGCTGACCCAAGATAGCAACCACAACTGTTTTTAATGACCCAAGATTATGACTGCGAGCGTTACAACAAAACTCATTAAGTGTTAAGTGAAATCAGGTATCAATTTAAAATGAGCGCTATAACAAAACAGCACTAACCAAAACAGCATTAAGCGGGAGTTACCTGTACTTCAGTTGTGAGAGACCCAAGACACTGCTACCCAGAAACAGGCAAAATGTTTAGGATGGAATGAAAGCATTCAAATACTAAAGGTAGAATAACTATAAATTGTAAATTCTCTATGGATATCTTAGCCTTTCATAAGAGCTTATATTTGACAGTATATTAATGTGATATAACTGATAAAATTCAATATAATTTCCTAATTGCATCAGAAATACAGCTTTCATATTTTTAATTACACAAATTATCCAAGGCACATAAGCCTTCCATGTAAGAATAATGTTTTACAGTCCATTGATTTACAATCAATGTTGCCTTCTTGTTTAACATTCTGTTTTTTATTAGGTTGCAATATCATGCAAATTTGATTCTTTTGGCTATCCTGACATCTTTTCTAGTTCGGGTGTAATAGAATCTGAAGTGGTACTTTAGGACAGTGACATCTACAATATAGAAAACCACATTAAATTCTTTCATTCGCTTTTACTGATTCTTTGAGTATTCCCTGCAGGAGGAATCAAATTTAAAGGCTACAGGATGCTGAACATGCATAGGAAATTAATTTGTTTCATCAGGTAATTTGCCTTAGAAAATCACAGAAAAAGTTGTTGTTTGTGAAAGTATTGGTACAAATTCACCTTAAATGTTTCCAAGCTTTCCAGGATACAAGATAGCACATTTTAAAGCCATGTCTCTCTGATTATTCTTTCCTACTCAAGTACCAGCCCATTTCATATCCACAGACTTTACTGTTTTATAAATTGAGAGTTTTTGTTCTGTATGTAATGCTGTAGCGTGTCATTGTGCAGTTGACACCAATAGAAATTAGAAAGCCCAAATCCTCACCAACAGTATTCAGCATGTTTTAGGAAGGGACTCTAATCTATTATTTAATCCTGTCTCCATGTGAAGTCAGAGCTAATTTGATGCCAAAGTAAATATCAGACAAAAATAAAACAGGCATGTCTTAAATAAAGACAGCAAAACCAACATAATTGAAATCAGAATCAACTTACTGGGACCACTCATGTGAATGGTGATTTACAAGGCAAGGTTGGAAGCAATTCTGTGGATAATTATTTTCTTACACATCATTAATATTAGTTTTACAATGCTGAACGTGTGCTTTGTCCTTTACAGACAGAATCAATGTACATTTGCAACTCCTCCTTTAGCTTTAAGAATACTGCCTGGATATGTATGGACAGAAGGAAAGTAACATTTCCTTGTAGATAATTAGTTTTAACTCAGTTGTCTGCCATTTGTCTCAATACCATATTTACTATTTTACTTCATGCCGCTTGATCTTTTTCTTAACAAGGTACTATGTGATGACAGTTCTAATAATTTTAAAGAGCTTTTCATCCTGCAAATTATATTTAGACATTATTTAATTCATCCTTATGTCATCCCTGAACAAATGTACGTACATAGATTTAGCCCCACTTTAGAACTGAAGAATTTACTGCCCATGTATTCTATTGGTTTTGAAATCAACAGAAGCCATGAACATTCACTTCAACGGTAAATCATATGAATTGTCCAA
This sequence comes from Crocodylus siamensis, assembly GCF_052110815.1. Classification (NCBI taxonomy): domain Eukaryota; kingdom Metazoa; phylum Chordata; order Crocodylia; family Crocodylidae; genus Crocodylus; species Crocodylus siamensis. The sequence goes on along the minus strand of NC_143398.1, from coordinate 30,665,504 downwards.
AGTCAAAGAAATAAGCATAACAAGGGGGAAACCTTACATAAGATCACCTAGCTAGATGTAGAGACGGGACAGAGCTCTTGAGTCCATGTCCAGTAGGACATAATGAAAGTTTAGAACGACTTATATAGCCAGGCAGTCAGCATCTAAATAATGGCAATAAGAAGGTTGAAAAAGTATCTTCCTTAACAATATTTGTTTCCATTCTTTTTCTTTAATAAGGTTTGAAAGACTAAGAATTACAGAAAGTGTTTATTAAAAAGTTCCTTGTTAATCTATTGTATTACTTTAAACATTTCCCTAATACAGCCTTACCCTATTAGTAACCAGTCATCCTCATTAATTCAATAGAAGCAATGATTTATTGTATTGACAGTGTTTTTATTGAATTAGAGGAGATGATGAATGATAGTGTAATACAATGGAAGCAACTGCTCAAATGTTGTTTAAGCATCACAGCTTTTATAGGGAATTTCCTGTTCTAAGTTATTCTTGTCATTGGATGACAGGAAAGCAGCCCAAATATTAAACATGTCATGCATAATTAACACATGGCATCCATTAGCTTTTTTATCATTCAAGTTTCCAGTGCACATACCCATAGAAAGAGCTACAAAGGTACAGGCAACATTCATCTTTGTAAATTCTCCTCTTTGTCCTCAGACATTCTCAGTGTCTGCTCAAGGCGAGAAGAAATGTCCTGGATCAGAGCAACAGAGCAATGATGCATTTCTGTGCAGCTACACAACTGCATGCTTCTTTTTCTAGAGAAGTGTGATGGAAAGCCCATAGGCTCATATTTGTTTAATGGCTCTGTTCAGGGATATGGCAGAATTGGAACCCCTTTTATTTTCCCTTAAATTCATCATTAGTCAAGTCACTCGGGCATAGCCATTTTTTTGCAACAACAACAAAAAAGCTCTTTGGACTCTTAGCTGTGTTTTGAGACTATACATATTTTTGCTTGAGCATGTTACAAAACTTCTAGCAAATCGAGTGATAATAAAGTCATCGTTATTATTAGGAATGTAAGAATTTTCTGATTTTAAATTTATTTGGGCCACATTGATTCCCAAAAGAACATGAACTGGCTAATGCTTGCTTTCTTCTCTCCCCAAGAAAAATTTAAATCTGAAATAATAAATTAACCTGATTTAAAATGTCAATGGTTTGCTTTATAAAACAGAATTAAATATAGTGAAAGTCCTGTAAAATCAGGTAAGCTATCTAAGAGGGAAACACAGGAAAAAAGTTAACAAGTGGGCCAACTTTTGGCAAGATGTGTCCAGAGGTCCTTTCATGCTTTTTTTTCCTACTCAGTGGGCATGTCTACACAAGATGATATGGTGACATAGCGTCAGCAGGCACAAGCCGTGATATCAATACTACTGTCCAGTAGCAACAAGATACTGCATAGTAATTAGTTGCTAGTGTGCAGTAGGATCAGAAATGACCGATATGGCACCAGGACTGTGCTAAAGCAAGTTCTAAATGACTGCGCAGTAAGAACTGTGCAATTGGGTTCACATGTAGGTATGCTCAGTCTCTGGCAGAATAATGAAGGATGCTGCTAACCTAACTGCTCCAAGGCTCCCCAACTCATAGGTTTTGGATAATACAGGCCTGCTGCAGATCTCCTAACCTCCTAACTATTTTTGTAGTAGGATAAATGTGTAGTGGTCTCCTCTCATATGCGTGGCAAGGATTTTTGTGATCCCTCTAGACCAGTTATAGTTGAGAGAGCTGTTGGACAAGTTCTTGGGTATCAAGTGCCCTTCCTGAGGTCTAGGAAAAAGGCAGATTCAGGCAGATTCATAAAAATATCCATGAAATTGCAAACAGTCTGCTTGGAGGGATGGAGGAGGACTGTGAACTAGAAGCAAATAAGTGATAAAAGGAGCCATTGAAAGACAAATGTGCAAAAGAATAGGCAATTTACTTAGAAGCAGAGTGAAATATTAAAAAAGAGATAAGGTAAGGGCACAGATAGAAGTGACAATTTTCACGTGATCTGGCCACAGACAGCAGTTTATAGCTTTGACCAAACACAACTGTACAACTACAGTCCGCTTCAAAATGGCTGATCCAGTGAAAACCTTAACCCTCATTTCATGAGGTCAGCTGAAGATGTTTCAAACAGAGCATTCTCTGTAACTTCTGACTTCACTGCCTCCCATCCTGTCACTGTTTTCAAAATTGGAGTGGGGAAAGGGAGCAGAGGGAGTTTGGTCTGTGGTTTTTCTCAACCCCTGCTGGAGGGCGGGATGGGTGTATTGGAGACCCTCGCCCCCTGAGGTTGGGGGCCTCCAATTCACCCACTCCACCCTCCAGCTCCCTCTGTTCCCTTTTTCCTCCTCCTATTCTGAAACAGGAACAGGCTAGGAGAGAGGAGGGGGTGGGAAAGAGGAGATTCTCTTCTACCCTGGAGCCAATAATGAACTTCTGTTTGATCTGGGGGATCATGGTAACTCAGTGTTTCCTACCAAGTGTTGTCAATTATGATGGGTAGCTGCACTTCATCTAAACCCTAGTTCATCTATGAAGGCATGGAGATTAGTAGCAGTATTTGTTAGGTAGTAATGAGGCATTGTTTTTATTAAATCCAGACTTTTTACTGTCCAGTAGGTTTATGAATTTATTTTTCCAGGTCCATTTTCTGTAGGTATTTCATACGTGTCCTTTGAGCACAAGGATTGTGAGGTCAGAGTGTGTTTTTAGAGCATCTATGGAAAACTATTTGAACCAAGGTCCACATATTACAGTTTGCCTAAAGCAATCCTTTTATAAACACCATCATTACAATCCTTTCAATAGTACAGAAGCTGTCAATATTTCCTTCCAGAAACAGCAAGCACACAACAGTCTGCAATGACATTAAAATGGCATGGTACAGATGGAAAGATGTCTGATTTCAGTCTCTTGATTTGTGTGCCCCATAACAGCTTTCACTTTTTTAAACTCTTATCTACATTTCTGTGTTACTTTATGGCTGAGGAGGTAATTCAATACCAGGGTGATAGCAAGACACTTGAACTCAGCTAGAGGCTGCATACAGACATTTCTACTGGGAAAAAATTTGGACACATTCTTACTCATAGAAAAATAGCCTGGCAGCTGGAATGTATGGCTAAGGGGCTTCATAAGCAAACTGTCCAGCCAGGAGGCACTAGATGGCACTAGCTCATGCCCAGCCCCTTGGAAGATTCATGCTGCCACCAACCCCAGGTGGCAGAGGCAATCTTCTCATCTGACACACAGATACAGGGGCTCACACCCCCAAGAGGACTGCCAGGCAGTGCCAGATTCATGCTGCCGCTGGTCCCAGGTGGCAGAGGCAGCCTCGTCTCATCCAGAGCACAGATTCAGGGGCCCACAGCCCCCTGGAGCTCAGCCCGGTGGTGGGAGGCAGGCAAAGCCAGGGCTGTGCTCCGATTGGCTCTGCTAGCCCCACAGAGCTCAACCTGGCAGTGAAAGGTGGGCACAGCCAGGGCTGCACTCCACCTCCCACCACCAGGCTGAGCTCCATGGGGCTGCGCTTCCAGGATAAGGCTTTGTTCAGATGAGATGGGCTACATCTCTCTTCAAGAGGTAAGAGTCTGTTCTCCTAGGCCAGGCTTTAACTAGGTTCATTAGGGGTGGGGATGTTGATGACAGGGGAGGCCAAGAATGATGAACCTCAAGCCAGGCACTGGAACAGTCCAGGTAAGTGCCAAGGGCCCTGCTAAGCATCAGAATAGGGACTTATCAAGGGCACTGATTAAGGGGCTTAGATGCTTCTGTAATAATGCTAGGAGCATAGGGAACAAACAGGAGGAACTTGAACTGCTTGCAAATAAAGAATTCTACCTGGTTGGCTAACAGAAACTTAGTGGGATCCTACCAATGACTGGGCAGTGGACATTGAGGTCCTGTACATACAGGACAGAGTGGGCAAAAAAGGTCGGGGTGTTGCTTTCTAGCTCCCCCATGTTAAGGAGCAATATATATCTTCCATAGTTAATTTAAGCCAGGAAGAAGGGCAAAATGAGGTACTATGGGTCAGGTTACAGGGGGGTTGGGGTGGGGGTGGGGTCTACTACAGACCCCCACACCAGAGGGATGGGTTAGACCTAGAGTTCTTGAGACAGCTCTCAGAGGCAGTGTGCTCAAAGGACCAGGTCATCATGGATCACTTTAACTTCCCAGACATCTGCTGAGAGAAACAGGCAGCCAGGTCTGCCCATTCACAAAAGTTTCTAACCTTCTTACAGGACCTTAACCTATCCCAGGAAGTATGCATTCCCACTAGAGGAAATGCCTTGCTAGACTTGATACTGGCCACAGGGGATGATTTGTTGGGGGATCTACAGGTCCGAGGTAACCTAGAGGATTGTGGCCACCTATTGATAGGATTCACTATCTGGAGAAAGCTGGGTAAGATAATTAGTAGGGAGGAAGACTTCAGGAAGGCCAACTTCAACAAGCTCAGGAGATTAGTTAGGGCGGGACTGACTGGTAAAAGGCTTGGACAGATCAAAGTCCAGGAAGGGTGGGCATTTCTCAAGGGACTAATCCTGCAGGCACAGAAAAGGACCATCCCAGTACACATAAAAAGGGGCAAAAAAGCAAAGAAACCCTCTTGTTGGATCAGGGAAATCCAGGAGAGTCTGTAGGGGGAAAAAAAAAAAAAGCCTACAGGCTGTGGAAGCAGGGGACTGCCACTAAGGAGTATACTTGCTTAGCGTGAGCTTACAGGGAAACAGTGAGGATAGCCAAAGCGGAAATGGAGTTTAGGCTGGCAGCAAAAGTTAAGGATAACAAAAAGTCATTCTTTAAGTACATAGGAAGCAGAAAGAAGGTGCAGGGTAACTTAGGGACCCTTCAGGATGAACTAGGGGAACTGGTAACAGATAGGAGGGCCAAAGCAGTGCTTCTAAATGATTTCTTTGCATCTGTGTTCCTGGACACAGATACGCATCCCATTGGGACCTTAGGTAAGCCCAGTATAGATACCAACCCACCAACTGTTCATGCTGACCTAGGGGCACCTGGAGGGGCTGAATGTATTTAAGTCAACAGGCCCTGATGATCTTCATCCTAGGGTACTTAGGGAGTTAGCTGGAGTCAGCAGAGGTTCTGGCACAACTGTTTGAGCACTCATGGCACTCAGGATGGGTCCCAGAGGATTGAAAAAGGGCCAATGTGGCCCCTATTTGCAAGGAAGGGAGGAACCGGGTAACTATAGGCCAGTTAGTCTCACCTCTGTTCAAACATTTCGAGTTTTGAAGCAGCCCGGTGACAGGAGGTGGGCAGAGCTGGCACTGCCCTCTGATTGACTCTACCAGCCCCACAAAGCACAGCCCGGTGGTGGGAGGTGGGGAATACCAGAGATCTGCTCCCCGCCAGGCTGAGCTATATGGGGCTGTGAAGCCACTCAGAGTGCAGCCCTGGCTCTCCCCTGCTTCCCACCACTGGGCTGTTTCAAAACTCGAAATGTTTCAAAACTTTCAAAATGTTTTAACTGCCATCGTTTCATTGTGAAGCTGTTTCAGTGCTTTTTGTTTTGTTTCAATTTCAGTGTTTCAAGCTTGAAACATGTTGAAGCAGCTTCAGAATGAATCACTTGGCAAAATTTCACACAGCCCTAATACATAGCATATTTAGCACATCTTTTTCAATCCAATAGTCCCATGATTTAGAAAACTAAACTTTAGTTGATGGAAGGAGGAACTGTAAAAGCTCACAGTCTCTTACAAGGTAGAATATTCTACTGTGTACTTCTGGGCTTACCTAAGAGAAAACTTGTAAGTCTTTTTGCTTTCTATAAAAATTAATATTTCTCTAGTGATTGGGCTAGATTATGAAAAATAGTTTTCAAGGAAAATGTTGTGGAAAATAGGAATAAGACAATGAAATTTCCTAAACTTATAAAAATAAAACCAAACAGAACAAGCAGGTAAACAGATAGATAAAATATTTTGCTGTTCCAACTAACTTAAAATAAATGAAACACCATGAAAGGACAAAAATTAGCAAGACTTTTCTATACACACGAAAAAAATCAGAGGTGATATTTTTACTATAATTTTTGAGATTACAATGTACAAAGGATTTTTTCAACAAGCATGCCCTTAATTATAAGCATACCCCTTCACATAATGAGCTGAAAAGTTTGATATCTTATAATTGCCCTTTTGGTGCCACAGAAACACATTTCCTTGTTACTGATCTCTGCTTGTCATAGTCCATCTTAAATCAGGTTAGTCTTTTTGATACACCAGATGTCATTAATTATGCAGTTGTAAAGCTTTGACAAAACCTTTACAATGTGTTAACCAATTCCCCCTTATGAAAAAACAGTGTTTTATGATGTGTAATTTCACTGCATTTTTTTAAGCAAGCATGTTAAATATTCAGTGAGTAGAGTGGATTCAGGAATTCCAGGAATTTGTTAAGCACCCTTTATTCTTTAGTTTTGCACGTTGCACTCCCAATTTTCATGTCTCCCCTGTCAAATTTTACCCTTTGAACTTTTCAGTACCTCCAGTCATGAATAAAAGGATACCTAAAACAGGAAAAGAAGATGAGTCTGGATACCATTTACTTCAGAAATGATCATATTTCCTTTGAACCTGTTTAATGTATTACACACATGTATGAGAAATAATGAACTACGGCATTGCACCACTGTATGCCTATATTGATAGATTGCCATGGGACCTCATTAGTATATAGCTTTTTTGCAGTCAATGAATGCACATCTTAGAATATTATAACTCTCTGAAGAATTGACTAAGTAAAAGTGAGGGCTGAATACAATCCTTCCTCACTTCCCTACCCTTATTCTTGTCAACTGCAACTTAGCTAAATTCAAATTTGTCCTTGCTGATCCCAAGTCAATAGGATTAGAATTTTCTAAAAATAACTTGGTATGAAATACATAGACACAGAACCTTAATGTGTGGTGACTTACACCCACTCACTGCCAATATTTGTATAGCTAGCAAGAAAAACTTATATGGACAAAAGGAATAATATACCATATCATTATGAGAAATTAACATTCATCAATGCAGTTTATTCACAGATCAACAATTTCTCTGTTGTAAGAGAGGGCTTTTCTGTGTGGGAAGGGGAAAGGAGAGAGACAGAGTCCCACATCTAAAAAAAGTCAGAAGCAGAATATACATAATAGTTATCTTGAAATGATACATACTTTTGGATTGACTTTGAATAATTCTTCCATCTGGGAGAAAAAGAAAATCATTCAGGACTAAAGTCACAACGTTGCAAAAGGAAGCATTCACATTTTATCCAACAGCCGGTGGATAAAAGTATTCATTTAGGATGTAAAGCCCAGTGTTTCAGTTCCTTCCCGTTTCTAAGATGACTTCATAGAATCATAAAAAGAATCATAAAAGAGTTAGGGTTGGAAGGGACCTCAGGAAGTCATCAAATCAGGACCATCCCCAACTATATCCTCCCAGCTAAAGGGTTGGTCTAGTTGGGTCTTAAAAACATCCAAGGATGGAGATTCCACAGTCTCTCTAGGGTCGCATCCACACATGCAAGCACGTGCACTTACAGCAGCTCAAACAGAAGTGGTGCAAATTTGAGCTGGAGCTTTCTGCCTCAGCGCGTGTGCTCAGACATGCACTTTGTTGTGGAGTAAATTTTGACACTTGGGGCAAAATAACCTTACTCAGCTCCTCCCACATCCGCAGCCAGGGGGAGCTAGAGCCTGGGACCAGCACCTGTGCTGTCCCCAGCAGTATAAAAGCTGCCCTGCCCTCAGCAGTACAAAAAGCTACCCTGGCAAGTAGCCTAGGGCTATTGACTCTCAGGAGCTTCTGGGACCCAGCCAATTGGTACCTGGGCACACCACCCTTTGTGCCAGCTGGACTGCTGAAGCAGCCCTGAGAGTTCCCTGCACCCTCTACCCACTGCAGCAGTCTGGAAGTGGGGGCTGCTGCCTGGCTGTGACCTGCTGTGCACCTACCTGACCTGGATGGGGACTGCTCAGCAAGCAGAGGCACCTGCCCCTCTGGCCCAGCTGGCAGTGGGCTGTGGCTGCAAAATTGGCCTCTGTGTGGCACTACTGGCATGTGTGCTCCCTGCTCGGCCATCTGGGCAGCTATCACCTGGAAGATGTTCCCGGTGTGGTGGCCTGCTTTGAAGTGTCAAAGCATGACCTACTGTCCCCAGTTGGCCAGGAGGTTAGCCACAGCCAGCTGGGTCCAAGGTGCTAGCTCTGAGTAGGCAGGTTTCTGCCACTGGCTTCCCTAGGAGGAATTCTGGTGTTTCTTCTTGGAAAACTAAAAAATCCCTGATAAAAAAAAATCCCAAGTAAAACAAAAGACCACTATAAAGAGTGAGAGACAGTGAGACAGAGACAGCTATCAGTTGGGCAATGTTTTATTAATTTATCTACAGTGTTAATGAAATGTGGAAGCCTACCAGTGTCTCTATCATGATAATAAAGTGAACTCTAAATACATGTATTCATGAACTCATGAAACATGAATATATATTTTGCTGCCCTCCCACAGGGACTACGGCCCCCACGCAGGGGTTACAGCTCCCCAACAGGGGCTACGGCCCCCACACAGGAGTTATGGACCGCCAACAGAGGCTATGACCCCACAGGGGCTACCAACCCTCCTGCAAGGCCCACATGCCCCACCCCAACCCCCTCAATTGCTGCCCTACCTGTTCTTGTCCCCAGTCAGCTGCTTCAGTCCCCACAATGGCTGCCCCACCCAGCCCCCCCAGTCCCCCAGAACCCCTATGGCTTCCCCACCAAGCTCCACCCCCCACTTGGACCCCCAGACCCCCATGGCTGCCCCCCCACCCCAGGCACCATCACTTTAAAATGAAAAAAAGTAAAAAAAGAAAAGAAAAGCCTCTACTTACCCAAGGAGCAGGGGCTGGGCGGGGGCTGGGGCCTCCTGGCAGAGCCCCCCCGGACATCACAGGGCAGCGGGGGGCAGGAGGGCCCAGGCTGGGGCTACTGGGGCTGTCCCTCTGCCCCGTGCTGTGGGGATGTGGCCCAAGTGACACAGATGGCAGCTGGACTGCTGGTAAGTGCTGGGGGGGGGGGGGGGCTGTTTGTTTATTTTAAACTGTTGGGATGCTGGGGTGGGGGGCTGGGATCAGAAGCTGGGGGCTGGCAGGGATGGGGCTAGGCAGGATAGGGTTTGGCAGGGTCAGGGGAGCACGTGGGGTGGGGCTGGGCAGAAAAGTGATCAAGGGGGTCGGGAAGCAGGCAAGAGTAGGGCTAAACAGAAAAGTGATTGGGGAGTCTGGGGGGCAGGCAGGGGGAGGGGCCAGGCAGGAGAGTGATTTGGGGAGTCTGGGGGGAATGGGCCCGGGCCAGAAAGTGATCAGGGGGTCGGGGGCAGGTGGGGGGGTGGGGCCAGGTGGGGCAGGATCCAAGAGCTGGGGGAGCAGGTGGGGTGAGCAGGGGTCCCACCCATATTTCCCTTCCTCCTGCTCCAGCCCCCCCAACCCCTTACTTACCAGCACTGGAGCCCTGGTGCTGAAGCAGCTGCTTGCCCTGCATGAGCAGGCCGTATGTTTCAGCACCTGGGTGAGGGGCTGACCATAGAGATGCTTTGGCAGCCAGAGCATCTCTGTAGATGACCCAGCCTCTGGTTGCCTCAGTGCACGGTTCTGGACTGTGCCCTGCCTTGCTTTTTTAAGCTTCAATTTTTTTAGCCCTCCTGGATATACAAGGGTTTAATTTTCTCCCTGCACTGGAAACTTGCAGCACGGGGAACATATTTTCATTCCCACACATGTCTCTTGCCCTGTCTCAAAAGGGTTTGAGACAGGGCAAGAGGCACATGCGTGCTTGTCTGTACGTGCCCTAGGTGATCTTTTCCACTCCTTCACTACCCTTCTCATGAGAAAGTTTACCCTTATATTTAACCTAAACTTTCTTTGCTGCAACTTGAAACCATTGTTCCTTGTTTTTTCATCTGCCACCACTGAATCTAGCTCCATCCTCTTTGGAACCAGCCTTCAGGTAGTTAAAGGCTTCAATCAAATCCTCCCTCAGTCTTCTCTTCTCCAAACTATAAGGGTGCCTGTAGAAGTGCAAGGAACCTGCTCTGACATGATGTAATTACTGTCGATCAGAGCAGACTTGATTAATCGAGCCTGCTGGAGCATGTTAATTAGTGCACTCCAGTAGCTTCCATATCCCATTTATTCAGTGTTCCTGTGCTTCAAAAAGGCAGAGGGGGCACTTTAACTAAAACTAATCAAACTATCTTTAGTTAAAGTGCCCCTGCCACCATTTTGAAATGTGGGATGCTGAATACACAAGGTGTTGTGGGTATTTTAATCAGAGTGGCTCTTGGAGTTACTGTAATTAAAAAGCCCTGCCATGCCCCCCACCCACCCTTAGAGCATGTGTAAAGATGCTTTATAAGACCAGTTTCCTCAGCCTTTCCTCGAAGCCATGTGCTCTAGCCCCCTCACCATTTTTGTGCTTCTAGACTCTCTTCAATTTGTCCACATCCTTTCTGTAGTGAGGGGGTCCAAAATTTGACAGTACTTCAGATGTGGCCTCATCAGTGCCAAATAGAATGGAATAATCACTTCCCTCAATCTGCTGGCAATGTTTGTACTAATGCAGTACGCTGTTATCCTTTTTGGAAACAAGGGCACAGTGTTGGCTAATATTCAGGTTATTGTTCAATGTGACCCCCAGGTCCTTTTCTGCACAGTTGCTGCTTGGCCTATCAGCCCCCAGCCTGTACCAGTGCATGGCATTGTTCTATCTAAGTGCAGGACTTTGTATTTGTCCTTGTTGAACCTCACAAGGTTTATTTTGATCCAATTCTCCAATTTGTCTAGGTGTCTCTGAATCCTAGCCCTACCCTCTAGTGCAGGGGCTGTCAACCAGGGGTATGTGTACCCTTGGGAGTACATGGGGGTTGGTGGGGATGGAGCACTGCCAGCCTGCACTGTTGCCTCGCAGGAGCAAGGCTGGGGCAAGGTGAGAGCAGGTCCACACAGATGCTGTGCTGCCACCCCTCTGCCACTCTCCACACCCCCACTCAGTGTCTGGCTGTTTGACACCCCACCCCCAGGGTACTCTTAGTGAAAAGGGGGCTACCAAGGGTATACTATTTTTAAAAGGTTGAAAATCCCTGCTGTAGTGCATCTACTACTCCCCGCAGCTTGGTGTCATTTTCTTGGCAAATGCTGCAAACACCAGGCAGGCTTGCAGGTAAGTCAGTCTACTATGTGTATGTCAATGTGGGTGCATATACACATTAAGTTAGTCACAAATAAATTTCCTGTGCATTAAGCTAATGTACAGTAAGCGGTTTTTGGCAGGTTTCTATACATGCAGAGACTTGGCACTAAATTTAGTCCCTCCAGCTCTGCCGTGTGTCCCTGCAGCCACTAGGGGGAGCTTCAGGCTCTCAAGCTGTCAGTATCTGGCAGCCATCTTTAGAATCCAAAACCTACTACCAGCACTTGGCTGCCATCTCAGAGGGTGTCTGGGATCCAGGGGTTGGTGTCCTCCGCCTCTACTCCCTGGGCTTGGAGAGCCACCTGCTGCTGGAGCAGCTCAATGCACTACCACTCAGGGATCCCGATCCATACCCAGGGCTCATTCTGTGCCTAGTCCTGCACCTCCTCCAGGGAGGTCTCCTAGGCAAGATCCTCTGCCTGCCAGGCCTGCTCCTACACCTCTCTCTCCTCTGCCATGACCACTAGATGCTGAAGCAGGACCATTCTATTCAGTGTGCACCAATGGTATAACCTGTGCATCCAGATGACTCCAGTGCTGGATGGCAGTGACCTGGAACCCACATCTAGTGGGCTCTCCCTTGAGTCCAGATGTTGGCCCTGAAGAGGCAAAAGACAGAAGCCTTTTGTGAGAGTTTGCTACATTTCAGAGATAGAATGCTCTGCACCATGTGCTGCACAGCCTCAGATTGATGGTGGGCCATACATGGGTGCCCAGGGACAATGGTGAATCAGTTAGGCAGGCCTTGGCCCAGGCAGCCACCAGCCAAGCCCCCCATACCCGCTTTCTCCCCTGGGGCCAGAAGCCCACTGGGTGCTGGCTGCAGGCAGCCTGCCTACTCTGCCCACTTCCCAGGATGGCAGCACCTGGGAAGGATGCTCTTATTGCTGTGGCTCCAGACTCCACTTTCCTCCTCTGCCCCTGCAGGCTACCCACTCTGCTGTTCTGCTGCCTAACCCATGGCACCCAGGCTTGTAGTGCATGGGGCTCCTGGACAACGGGGGCAAGAGTCTAGCTATGCTGGGGTCCTCTCTGGGGAGGCACCTCAGGGCCACCCCTGCCCCATGCTGCTCTTTTTCTCAAGCATGGCCCTGTGCATGTGCCCCAAGGAGTGCACAATGAGCTGTCTGTACACACTGATGGATGCCCAACTCAGTATGCTCTTCTGATGATGATCCTCCTGGTACCTTGTGCACACCTGAACTCCTAGTTTGGGACTCTGAGCTACAATGGCATGGGGAGAAGCCTGAGCTGCCCCACAACCTGCACCACAGCCTGGAGGCCTACCTGTGGCAGAGCTACATGTTCCTGCCCCCTGCTGCCAAAGAGGACATCGCCGCTGATGTTGATGCCTTCCTTGGTTTGTGAGAGGCCCATTCCCACCCAGCTGCAGAAACACAGGCTGTTCAGTAAGGTTTTAAACTGTGTCCTGCCTCTCTACATGCTATAGAGGGAAAACCCTGGACCAGGGAAGTGTGGGTGGACCAGGCAGGGAGCAGGGGCAGGGCCCAGGGCCAAGGGCAGGGGCCAGGACTGGAGACAGGGGCATGGCTGGGGACTGGGAGGACCCTTCCCCCAGTGCAGGACTTATTGCATGTCCGAGGCTGGCAAGGCTGGTGGCTTAGTGCAGGCCTTCCCATTCACAAGGGCAATGAGTGTCTGGGCCCCATGCTGTGCAGTGGGCCAGTGTGTAGTCAGGGCCCCCGCACCAGGGAGGACCTGGCAATGCTGTTGGTCAGTGGTAGCATTGTTAGCCACTCCTTGTGGCAGGGTCTGGGGCTGTGCCAAGGGTGAGGCAGCTACTAGCCAGGGCTCCCTGAGCTGCCAGTGGATACAATAGCCAAAAAGGAGTGTGGGACAGGGTGCTGAAGGCCCAAGGTCCTTATCTCCAGAGACGTGTCACCAGAGGGAGCAGGAATGCAAGAATGGAGCAGGACCTCAGGCAAGCTGCCCCTGGTGGTGACACTCTTAGGGGTGCAGCCAGAGTCCTGGGGCATAAAAATCTGGGTCAGCTCCTGCATAAAGGCCAGGGTCTTGTGGGCACAAGTGGACCAATACACTGTAGTCAGTCACAGCTATCCACTGTGCCTGCAAAGCCTTGACCTTAATGTGGCACTGCCATGCCAACTGGGAGTGCCTTCTCTCCTGCATGCCATTGGACAAGGCCTTATAAATGTGTGCATTGAGTGCCTGCCTTGCTCAAACTGCCTGAGCACCTTGGCACTACCCCAAAGCACCAAGAGATGACCAGCCTCCTTCCTGGTCCAGTTGGGGGGCCCAGACAGTCAACACAGGTGTGTGCATGCTGACGAGGCTCAACAGGGAGGATGGTGAGGACATGATGTCCCACACTGGTTCTCTGAGCCCTCATGTGGCTGTCGTTGTGATATCAGCCCTGGACAGCTGCTAGCAGCACTCAGTGCAGGAGCATGGACATGGACTGGGAGCCACATGGCAGAGGCACTTCACCACAGGGCCTCCAAGGACAGAAGCCACTGCTAGAGGTGAGCTCCAGCAGGGAGCAGGTGCTGGCCCTGCTCCCAGAGACAGCCAGGCAGCAGCCCTGGGGAGATATCAGGGCTGGGCAAGAGGTGCATCAAGCTGCAGCCCTTTGCAACACTCACCAGTGGCCAAACAGCAGCTCTGGAGAGGGGACAAACCAGGCAGAGGCAGTCTGTGTTCTGCCTGGTGGGGGGCACATGAAGCCTGAAGTGGTCCTGGGAATTGCACTGGAGCCACCAGGCTTCTATACAGTGGGCCCCAAGGCACAAAATGGCAGCCCCTAACTGCAGGCCGTAAAAGCCTGCAGTTAGGGGCTGCCAGAGAGCTGTCCAGCATTGGCCCAAGAGAGGGCCCCAGCCAGGAGTCCTGAGGCTGGGCTTAGGCTGGTCCCCTAGTGGCAGGACAGACCCAGCACTAAAGGTAGTGCCGGGCCACATCTGCACATGTATTACTGTGGATTAACTAATTGTGACTAAATTTGATACCTGCATTTGCAGGCATCAAAGTTAGTTATGATTACCCGTTTTTAGTGTGCAGTAATGGTGCCCATGTACAGACATGCACCCTTACTGTGCAGTAAACTAGCCTAAGGAGAATTAAGGTATCTCATGTAGACGTGCCCTATAGATGTGTATGTGTATGTGATTTGTCTTCCTGCAGAAAAATTCTGCTTTGCATTGCAAACTTAAATATTCATTGAACCAGGCTACTATTTCATCTGGCAATTAAGGTATTAACCTGGACGGTGGCACATCATCAACATGAGATTGAGTACACAGAGGATATCCTATAGCTGGAGGTCACTACTTTAAGCTAAGAGTTCAATTCCATCAGACTAAGGTGGGGCCTTCACCCAGTCTCCCATACCCTGGATTACTAGACTAACCATTGGTCTCCCAAATAGCAGGGGACCAAACACTACCACCTACCATGAAATTTCTAAACCTGGCCTTTCAATGTCATTGCTTCTCATACAACAACAAAAAACAAAATATTTATTTTTTTACTGATCTGAATTTTTTGTTCAACATGAAATTAAATTTCCAGCTTTTTGTCTTTGGTGACAACTATTTCCTTCCCTCCAAAAAAAGGGCTTGACACATTTCTTCTGTATTTTTCTTCTGCAACCAAACTGAAAAATCAATTATTCACACAGACCTACCTATAATTATTAATAGATCATCATGAATATGTTATTGCTGGACCTGTCTATAGAACATGCTACCTTAACATAGATCCAGTAGTTATATGGTTCAGTTCCCTTTTGTTCAATTCCTTCCATAATTATTTTTCAATTTTTGTCTTAAAAACTAAGTAGGAGAGTGAGGTGGGAAAAACACTGATAAACCCAAGTCTCAAATCCTTTCTCACAAGAAACAGTAGACTTCTCACACTCCAGTAGTTTTACAGCCCTTATTAAGAAAGCTGAGAATTTAGTCTATTTGATTTATAATTGGAAATCATAAACTATAACATTCACCTGCTGTTCATATGCACAAATGAAATGATACAAGGCAGTTTCATCACTCAACATAATAATTGGCATGAACCAGCACCAATAGGCTGTGTTCAGCTCCAAAGATCCACTAACAAGTTGATCAGTCTACATGCAGCTATAGAATAAAAACATGTTCAAAACACTATTTCATATTACTTAGTTCAAGAAAGAGAAATTTGAACATTTTCGGGGCACCAAGGAGAAGCATACTTTGGGACTTGTTCAAGTGTTTGGGTAAGTCAAGAGTAATACCAGTGAAGTTAATGGCATTACACAAGTGTAATACTGATGCTGATAAAGAATAAAGTTAATAGAGGGAAAAGTAAACTCCAAACTGTTTTAGGTTCTATAATAAAGTATTCCATTCAGAGTCTGTTCTTTGTTACCAGAATCTGACACTGCAGTATACCATAGAACAGTTGGTTTAAATCAACAGTTCTCAAGTTTTTAGATTCAAGGCATTGCTCCATAATTTCTCTGAATTTAGTGCCTGAGGATGCAGGCAGAGAGATCCCCTCCTTTTACCCACTCTCACACTCCCCCATACCAACACTGCATTTGCCTTGATGCATGAAGTGCAGGGATCCCAAGGTGAGAATCACTGCTCTGGGCAGTCCAAGTTCTGCAAGCTTCAACTGAGATTTTGAAAGGGGTCTGATTTTTCAGAAGTGCTAAGCTCCTCTTCCCTAAAGGCCAGGACACCTGTCTAAAAGTTGAGATGGTCCTGCATAATCATTGGTGACAAGGTACAGACTCCCTTGCCTCATTGCCCCACAGGCCCTCTCTCTCTCTCTTTCTCTCTCTCTCTCTCTCCCTCACATTCTCTGTCCAGCCAATCCCAGCCTGTTTTCAACTGCATTTCTGAAATGAGATAGCCCAGAGCAGCAGGCAGGGGTAACAGAGGGGACAGAGGTTCTCTACAGCTTCCTTCCGCCATAGGCACTCCTGGCACTTAGAAGCCCTCAGTCCCTTTATGGACTTTGATTGATGAAAGAGGAAGCTGCCTTTCAGCAGGGTCCTGCTGTGGGGACCCTTTGCTGTCCCCCACCAAGGGCTCCTATGCTTGGTACTGACCAGGGGAGTTCCATTCAAGGTTAAACCAGGGCCAAATTAATGCATAGAAAAACTAGGCACATGCCTAGGGCCCTAAGAGAAGAAGGGGCCCAGTTGTGCTTCTTTTACATATTATAATTATTGAGTGAAAAAAGTAGGGGCCCATGTGTTTCTTTGTCCATGAGCCACTAAAGGGTTAATGCAGCCCTAGGTTAAACCGCGCCCCCAGTGCAGTTTCCACCACCTGTGTGCCTCCCCAGATCATCACTTGACTCTTGTTTCCCTGCAAGAACCCACTTCTCTCCTCTAGCTGTCTGCTCTCCTGCACCTCCTGCTCCTGAGAGCCAGCTGGCCCCAGGCACCAGCTACAGAGGAGAAATGGAAACACTACCGCACAGAATCAGTGCACCCTAGTTCTCCTGTCAAAGCAGGTATATTTATGGGGTGGCTAGTCCAGGGCATTCGAGAGAGCTGCACTGCGCAGTCTGTCCAAGGATGTGCGAGGGGTCTACAGGGCACAGCTTTCTTAGTGTCGCTACCCAATCATCCTCCTGGAAACAGAGGTGCCTGAAGCAGTTCCACCTGGCACCTCCCTCTGTTTCTGGGAAACACCATGGGGGATTGGACCTGAAAGGGCTGCAGCAGAACTGAGGACTCCTGCCTGGCTGGGTTATCAGAGAACCCTAATGCAGCAGGAGTGGGTGCATGTACCACAGCCTGTCCTACTCATGCCATGGCACCTCTAAAAAGTTTCCTGGCATTCTGGTATGTCATGGAACCCTGACTGACAGCCACTGGTTTACATTTAAAGTGCCTTCAAGAATAATTTATTCCAAATCTCCAGTAGAGTGTTCATCTACGAGTGGGTTAAGAACCCAAATCCTCCAGATTCACAAACACCTACCAAACTGTTAACAGATCCATTAAAGTAAACAGGGCTGATTACACTGGAGCTCTAGGCCTGACAGATAAAAGCACACACCCACCTCTCAGTAGAGGATCCTTACCATGAAGTAAATTACTATTTTGGATATGGGAATCTTCCAGTCTTTTGCTGGAGCTTCAAGACTATGCAACAAAGAATGCAAGATTTATAGAGTAGAAAAAAAGTAAGCAAGAAAAAACATAGCAGTCGTCTTATAGTTAAGGAATTTAGCACAAGTGCAGGGGAAAGCTTCTCTTAGTCCTGTTCTCTTGACTGTTCATACATTTTACATTCATAAATAACTGGATTAAAAAATCAGCAAGGACTGATATTGCATCCTTCCAACTAAGTCCACTAGTCAGAAGACTAGAGTTGTACTCATTCTCCTTCTGACCCAATTAATCTTTTATTCTTTGCTACCTAGTGACAAAGAGAGGAAGACGCTCCTTTTCTTGTCCTTCACCTCCCCACCCCAACACAAAATAATCACATTTTTTGTTCCAGCCTGCCAGGTGCTGGGGTGGGAACAGAAGGAGGGTGATCAGACAGGGGATGCCATGTGCATGTGCATGCGTACACATGTGTGTGACAACCAGGCAGCATGGAGAGCAACTCCTTCCATCCCCTCCAGGTAAGTCAAGTGGAAGGGAGGGAATTTAAGCCCCTATAGTGAGGGAGTTGGGAAAGGCTGGGGCTGCCTATCAGCATTGGTGTGGCCCAGGGCTGGAGCAGGAATGTGCAGCCATGTTTTGCACCACCATAGCAAGGCATCCCCTGCCCGCCCAGCAGTAGTAGGGGGAAAAGCTCCATGCTGCCACTCCTGCTGCTGCTGAGCAGAGAGGGGGTGCCTCACCATGGCAGTGTGGGGCTCCCAGTGGTGGCACCATGCGTCCTTGCCCCACTCTGCCCTCAAGCACTGGGTCCTGCCTGCTGCACTGTGGAGGCCCTGGGGGGATGGCAGTGGAGCCCTGAGCCTGCAGCTGCCAGCCCACATCTACCCTGCCCCCCACAGGCTCCACTCTAGCTATGCTGCCCATGGAAGATGGGGAGCTGGGCTCCATACTCCACTCTGGCCACAGCAGCTGCTGCCTCCCACAGGTGGCAGCTGGGGCTCGCGTGCTGGGTGGGGCAGGCAGGAGGCTGTGGACCCAGACCCCATAACTCTGACATCTGCGGACCCCCTCTGGCAGGGCTAAGGGAGTGGGGGGCTATGGATGGGGAGTAGGGGGTACTTGCAGGGCCTGGGAGGTGGTGGGTGGGGAATGGGGAGCACCAGCAGGGCCAAGGGCTCTGAGGCCTGAGTGAAGGGCTTTGGTAGGGCTAGGAGACACCACAAAGCAGGGGGCACCAGGGGAACAACACAGCCTCAGCTGGACATTCATCCTGGTGAGCAAAGGGCCTGGGAGTTCTGGTTTTCCATGATAAAAATCCCAGAATAAAATGCCAAAATATATTGGTATTTAGAATTTACTTTATTTTGATTGAGGTACTGGTAAGCTTCCAATTTGCTTTAAAATTGTAAATAAAATATAGTGTTCAACTCTCACACACACACATACACACACACACACATATAGCAGCATTTCATTTTAATTGTGGAAAAATACAAATTTGGGGGTTTTATCAGAGAACTTGCAATTTTTTATCAGTGAATTAATGATTTTTAAACAGAAAAAAATTAGGATCGCTGATAATCTTGTTACTCTGGAAATGAGATCCCCAGGGATCTTTTCTCCTCATATCCCTCACAACTGTTTGTTTAGAAAACAATGCTCCTGCCCAAGGTCTCTGTCCCAAATAGATATATAGCCATGGGGTTCCCTTGTCTCTCTCTCCAAAAGAGAGTGAATTACCCACTATCTAGAATTTTGAGTATTGCCTTCCATATCCCCAAAATAGTAGCCACCATTGTCATTCTTCCTGGTGTCCCCTTGTTGCAACAGGAGAAAGCCCCAAAGGATTCTCTGCCATTGGGTGTTACAGAGTTGGACAACAACTCTTCTGATTTAAAACCAATTACTTTGTTTGTTTATTTAAAAAAGGATGCCCACATTGGGCAATGACCAACCTGTACTACAAAGAACTAGACTTCTGTTAAAAGTTGCCTTCAAAGCATGCCAGTCCTGAATGAGCTGCTGAATGATTTTTTGGGGCTGAGGGAGAAACACAGATGTTCTCTTACAAGTGTTCCTACCTGCTTAGATATTTTTTCCCCTATTTGTATTGACATCACTGGGAGTTTTCCTAGAGACCTGGAGGGGTGCAGGAACAGGCTGTACATTTTCAGGGACATAGTCCAGAGCTGATTTCATAGTTTCATAGTTGGTAGAGTCGGAAGGGGCCTGAGCAGATCATCAAGTCCGACCCCCTGCCATGGCAGGAAAGAGTACTGGGGTCAAATGACCCTGGCGAGGTGTTCAACCAGCTTCCTCTTAAAGACCCCCAGGGTAGGAGCCAGCACCACTTCTCTTGGAAGTTGGTTCCAGATCCTAGCCGCCCTGACCATGAAGTAGCGCCTCCTGATGTCTAACCTAAATCTACCCTCTGCCAGCTTGTGACTGTTACTTCTTTTCACTCCTGGTAGTGCTTGGGGGAACAGGAAATCCCCCAAAGTCTGCTGATCCCCCCTGACTAGTTTGTAAATGGCCACTAGATCCCCCTCAGTCTTCTGTGGAGGCTGAACAGGTTCAGGTCCCATAGCCTCTCCTCGTAGGAACTGCCCTGCTGACTCCTGATCATGCAGGTGGCCCGCCTCTGGACCCTCTCCATGTTGTCCACATCCCTCCTGAAGTGCAGCACCCAGAACTGGATGCAGTACTCCAACTGCGGCCTGACCAGTGTCGCATAGAGGGGGAGGATCACCTCCTTGGACCTGCTTGATATGCATCTGCATCAATAATGACCCCAAAATCCTTTTCTTCCTCTGCACTGATGAGAAGGGATTCCCCCAGCCTGTAGGTATGGTGCTGGTTCTTCCTCCCCAGGTGCATCACCTTGCACTTGTCGGTGTTGAATTCCATCCTGTTCCCATCCGCCCACCCCTGTAACCTGTCTAGGTCCTATTGCAACCTATTCCTCCCATCTAGCATGCCTACTTCTCCCCAGTTCTCTCCACATCTTAGTGTTGTCTGCGAATTTGAAAAGGGTGCTTTTTACACCCCCGTCCAAGTCACTGATGAAGATGTTGAACAGCAGAGGCCCGAGGACCAAGCCCTGAAGATGTGATTAACATCCATTTGGATTTCTTTTATGTCATTGTTTAGGTGCACCAGTTCAGTATTGGGAATTCCATTTCTAATGGCTAATATGTATGAGAACATGGAAACATGTCAGTTTTTTTCTTCTATTTTCCTTTTTTTCTGTCTTTCTCTCCTTTCAAAGGGGATAGGTTAAAAGGCTACTAACTATTGCTGTATTTTGCAGTTAGTTGTGCCCTAGTTTCATTTGTTGTCCTTTCAAAAATTGATCAGATGAGGCTAAAGTTATTCCTGGTGTCACATAGATGACTTTAATGGAGGTGTTCCAGGAATAAATTTGGCAGGTCATCCCTAAACTGCACTTAGGAAACTGCAGTTTGCATTGACTCAGCATGACCACTGAAAAGTAAATTTAAACTAGATGTGTGTGAATAGTGATGATCCTACTAAGTTATTATTCCTGATGAATACCAAGCTATTTTAGGAACATTTACAGGTCTATTTATTTATCATTTGATGATTATAAACAAACAGTATAACTATTAAGGAGCCTCCCTATTGCTAAATTACTTTTACAGTTTTATATATCTGTGTTTATTTTTTTAACTGTATTGTATATGTCCCCTCTCTTTAGTCAAAAACAATTACTCTTTTCTTTTTCTCCATTCATTAAAAATACATAAAGAATAAAGATCTGGCAAATTCTGAGCAATAAAAATATTTTTTACCTGTACCTTCAAGCATAAAACTTCCATTTTAGCAGTGTGAACAACTGGACTTCCCGGTTTTGCCTGCTTACCATGGATTCTTCCTTAGGGAGAATAAAATCACATACATAGTTAACTGGCACACAGGTCCTGATCTGGCCCTCCTATAGAAGATGAATTTACCCTCTTAGGTTCCTGGAGATCTGATGTAACACTATGGAGGACCTGGTTCAACTTTGAACCTTCCAGCACATAAAGATTAATTTTACTTGCACTTTTCATTCTTGCAGTCCTTCTTTGGAAACTCATTTTCTTCAGTGATAATTTTCTTCAGGTACTCTCCTCGTTTAACCATTAATGCTTAATTGATTTGTTGGTTCGAACATGCTGATTCTCCTTGAAAGAAATACTGTATTTCTGCTGGATCCTTACATTCTATCACATTTCTTTTATTGGTTTAGATTACGTCTATCATCAGTGATTGAAAGGACGTCTCAAGAATAATTAACTTTACTGGAACAACAGAACTACAATCACTGAGGATCTGTGATCAGTGCTATTACATGATGTGGTGGTAATGACAGCATTACAAACCAATGGGCTACTAGTACCTCTGCATGGACTTGATTCAAACTCCATCAGTGCCAATATGAGTTTGTCTATTTTTTTCAGTGGCTTTAGAGCTAGCCTATGTGCTGCATACCACTTGGACACTCATATTGAGCCATAAGCCTAGATGGACAAAATTACACATCTGCTGTCAAAATTATGGAAGCATAAGGCTGCTTAGGAGAATGCATTTGTGATGCTTTTAATTTCTTTTTGAAAACTAAATATTTTTCAAACTAGTTGAAAAGCAAATCTCTGGCAGCAGCAATCTCAGTTCTGTGCACCAGTGCCCTCCTCTTAGATACTGTCACCTAAGGCTTTTTTCAATGACATTTGTTTACAAGGAAACAGAAATAGTGCCAACTGGCTTGGTTTGTTAGAAAACTTGAAAGAGTTAGTGTTTTTTTCTAAAAGAGCTGAAAACCTAATAAGTGATGGAACCGATGCACTGTTCTGAATACCAGCTACAGCTTCATAGTTCTAATCAGAATTATTTTCTGACAAAACAAACAAACAAGGAAGGAACTACCATAAAATTGAATTAATCAAGTATTCTTTTCTTTGAACAATCCTTTGAAAACAACATTTTAACCTGCTGAATTGTGTTTCATTTTAACTGTAGCCATTGACTGCCTCTGCCACGTTTTGCTTGTTCTGTTCAGTTTGTTGTGGTACACATTGTAGTGCAGTGGCTATCTCAGTAGGTTTGGAATAAAAAGCCCTGACTTCTATTCCTATCTCACTTATGGGTGGATAGATTTTCCTATCTAAAGTGATTTAAGATCTAACTGAATGTTACACTATAGGATTTAATTGTAGTAACTGCTGCTTTTCTTTCATCCTTCAATTTCCATGTCAAGTTTTTAAAGAACGTCTGTACTGTCTAATTTCACTTTTCTAAGGTAATCTTGAGTTGTCTGAACAGTTAGGCTGTGAATGCAATCAGAAAGACCTCTTTCTCCTCTTGTTTCCATAAAGTTCCAGCATAGATATGCTTCCTCCATGAAAATTATGAGTTGAGCATAAAAGTATACAAGTGCATCTGAGTTTTAAACAGGGAAGCATAATATCCCCATTCATTTCTATGCATTTCCAATGCCATTGTCAATTCAAGTTGAACACGATATGTTTAGCTAAACTACCACAACCTGTTTCAGGTTCACTCATGGTAACTTTAACACTATTTTAAACTACTAATTACTGCAGACTGGCAGGAATGCTATTGTCTTCCTGTTACTCATACAGTAAATCCTGGGATTCTGACAAGAATTTATCTCTGACAAGTTTTTAATTAGTAGTCTACTTACAAGAATCTTTTCACTGGTTACAATTCTTTTATTTCCCTTTTTTTTCCACAGGTGGTATGTACTGGAGTTCAAACTATCTTTGCTAGTTGTTGTTTTTCTTAACTTTCACCAACATCTAGTAATAGTATATTGGTTTCTCTCCCAGTCATAGTCCTCATACAAAACCTTGACATGACTTCTTGTGGCGAGAACGTAGTTCAAAATTGATGTATACTCCAGTTTAAATGTCTGTAAGGAGATTACCAACAATGGCGTTAGTGGTTACAGATTTCCCGTTGTGATGGTTGGTTGTGGAATGGCCACTGATAGGACTATTGGTTTTTAACAATTAGCTTGTCTCCACTCTTGCATAAGGTAGTAAAAGAAGTGCAGAGAAAATCAAACATGGTTTGCAAAACCCTAGGAAAGAACCCTGATTCTAGGCATTTATTTTCCTGGAAGTCTACCTTGTTGAAATAAAGGAATGACACTAAAAGGAAAACCAAAACAAACATGAAATAAAGGCTAATGGATTTGCAAACAATAAGCAGACAGAGTTTTTACTTTTTTCTTTTTCTTTTTTAGACAATTAGTGTTCTTTTTTAGATAAATGATTTCTTTTTTAGGCAAATATGATGGCTTTCCTTTAAATACAGAAGTAAAAAAAAAAGTAAAAGAGAAGAAAATAGGATACATTTTAGTAAAGCTGTTAATGCATCATTGTACATAATGTTATTGTCAAAGGACCAGATTATGGTCTGGACTGGGTAGTCAGGCAGAAGAAGCAATGTACTCCTATCATGCCATACTTAATGGTGTAGTACCTTTCTGGATTTTGTGTTTGTCTCTGATGTGAGAGTAGAAGCTGTATACCCAATAGTACCCACACACACAAAGGAAGAAAGTGATAGCATGGATGATGAAGAATGGAAGAAGCCATGATTCTCTCAGCATATTGACTACAAGAACACATAGAGAAGTGAACAATACCCCTTTTAGCTCTAGAGAAAATTTATTCTCCTTGAAGTAAAAGGGAAGCATGGAAAAAGCTTATATACTATCACTGTAGCTCCACTGAGTAGAGACAGCAAAATACTTACAATTCATTTTGCATACAACAGTCCTGTGTTGGCAGAAGGATGGACTTTCAACCTCTGTGGCCACGTTGCACTGTGCTAGGGAACACAGATGTGAAAATATGCCCTGCCTACTTTCTTCCATCCCCCAAATATTGAAATAGATGTCCAGCATTGTGCCTCACCTCTGTCTCAGGCATACTCATGATGAGAGTGATGCTAGGCATGCCAAGAACTGCCTTAACATTGATAACATGAAAAGTTTTCAACATGTAGTTGATACAAAGATAAAGAAAGAGGGAGGAACATATGAAGGTAGGCCTAATGAGCTCTTCCCATTGTGAAATTTTATTATGAAAACTGTTAATTAGGAAGTTAGTTATGATCACATATATTTTTACTATGTGGCTCCATTTAATATAAAAAAAAATTCACTTATACCATGTGGTTGAATGCCATCTCTGTCTCTCCCCAAACTCTGCTATCAGGCAAATCTAACAATTTGGTTACCATGGCCACTGCAGAGGACAGACACCCCTGGCCCTATTGGCTTCAGGTAACCCTGAGTAGTAACCTGAGCTGGATACATTTCTGAGGGCGGGGTAAACTTGCTCCTTCTGCTTTTGTGACTGGCCTCACACACCTGGGTGGTGGGGCTTAAACTCCCTATTGTTTTAAGCAATGTCATCATAACTAGGAGTGGGCTAGAGACCCTGCCAGGCTACCCGGCAACCAGTGATGCATTTCAAATTGGTTGGCTGGCAACCAACAAGTGCTGGCCTTCATTGGATCAGGTAAATGGGGTCATCCTATCTATATAAGTTAAACACTGCCCAGGAGGAGGAGTAGCAGCCATGATGAGAACCCTCAGAGAAGCTGAATGATCTAAAACTCGCTCTCTGTCTTGAAACTCATGGTCAATGAACTGCTTGCCTCCAGAGCGAATCTCCACCTGCCTCTGGATGCTATTTGTGAGTAAGCTACTTGAGATCTAACTAGATATATAGCTTGCAGTAACACAAATGTGTAATCAAAAACTACCATGACACTGTTTGCTCTAAGGAATTTCTCTGATATTGCTCTACCCTGCAGCTTATCCCAAACCTACTCCTTGTAGCCAATAAAGTTCTCCCCTGTACCTAGTGTGGGAGACTTATTGGGAGAGGGTCAAAATTACGCTTTGGGGTCCCCTTGGTCCAGCAGACTAAGGGAGACTACTATTTGTGCTTCAGACTGAGGGAAGCACCCCAAATTCTTGCAGTGCATCAAATACCCATAAGGACTACTAGGCCTGTGTTTCCCAGGGGCATGAGGCCAAGATTAGTTCAGGCCCTGGGTGGTGGCCGTGTTACTCCCAGGCTTGCAGGTGTGCTCCAGGAAGGGGGTCTGCTGGATGTGAGATGCCTCCAGAGAGGCACTTGGAGCCTGAAAGGTGGTCAGGAGTAGTGAGGCTGCTGGCTCAATGCAGGAGCACCGCACCCCCTCCTGGCCCGCCACTTACCACACGCTTGATTATCTTATTTTGTTTTGCTAATATTTTTTATTGTTGGCTGAGAGAAAAAAGGAAAATACAGGGTTGAGTATAAGCAACAGATTCCTAGTCCCAATGTGTCAGCCAGATTCATTATCAACATTTTGTTTGCTGCTATTTCTGCAGTTCATCTGTGTAATTAATAAATATAATGTTGGTGCGTTTAGTTACTATGGTAACCCCTATAATTTTTTCTCCTTTGAAGACTCTGAGCAAATCTGCAGTAAGTTTGACCTAACTTTTGTCACCTTTTACAGTCTTCAATGAAATAAGTTATGACTCCTGGGAGGAATGTTTTAATTCCTGTCTACTAGCAAAGTTCTATAAATTTGCATAATAATTTGTCCCCATAGAGTGTTACCAAATACAGTCTCAGGACCTTATTAATTATATCACCCAAAGGAAGGTTATTAAACTTTCTTTCTTTACATGAAAACACTTAACTTTGGTCATTTAAATGCTTGTTTGGTCCCTAGTAAGGTAAAAAACACAGGGGGCTGGTTGTTAGAATGGATAAGGTGATGGCAAATGAGATACAAAGCACAAAACTCTGGACATAATTTTTTTTTTCTGAAAAGGAGCACAGCATACAAGGACCTCAGTAAATAATAAGGGTCTGCTAACAACACAATTGTTATAACAGAAATAGTATATTAAATTCTTTAGAAATTGATTGTAAATGCCTGATAAATGTCAAAACAAGAGCCATTAACAGGTTTGTTCAACACAACATAAAGTAACTTATGGCATAAAACGAGCTGACAGTCATGAAACTAATAAAGTCAATGAAACATTTAACAAGTACTTAGTATGGGAACTGGATCCTAATTCTCTCCCAGCCCTCACTCAGGTGAAAAACTTAACATACTCACTATCACTCCTTCTCTCTGAGACAACATATCTTTAACTATCCCATGCAAAGTAGAATAGTTTCAACAGGATCCCCCACTTTCTCTGTAGGCAAAGAAACACAATGAACCCATGCCTCCCATACTATAAGTGCTCTAACAACTAAGCTACATAATACAAAACAATAGGGGTGTTATCAGTCCCTCCTTCCCTTGACTGTTTTGAAGAAAAGGAGTAAATGACATTTGCATCCTTTAGCCATTTTGGTAGATATGGGCCTAGTTTTTGGAACAACATGCCTTCACATTCCCAAACCTTTAAAATTTGCTCTTGTGTTACAAAGCTAAGCACTTGCATAAATATATGCAGAATCAGAATCTAAGTACAGTTCTAGCATATTGTATTAACAGGTATTTGATCCTTGGATATAAAGATTTTTGATTATGATTTATACTTGCTAGTTTTGCTGTCAGTACGATTTTAAAATTAGTAACCTTCATCATCATCCTTATGCCATTTTAAGGGGATTTAGCACCTTTCTCATTCGTTTGCTTTTTCTGTGAATAAGAGGTGCTGATTGCAAAAGGCGTATTTGTGCATTGCTTCAATATATATTCATAAATGACATTAGAAAATGTAATGAGGATCCGCCTCTGTCTCACATTTACATTTGTTTGTTTCTTTTAGGACTAGGAGGGAACGTTGGACTTTATGCCCCTATGAACTTTATAGAATAATGGATCTTTCCATCAATTGTTTTCTTTTTTTGTTTAAGCTGTAGAGGAATATGACTCAGTAGACAGGCTTTGGAATGTCATTATGTTTGTTAGTTTCCATAATTTGATATTTCCAAGTAATTTAAAACTACTAGAGAATAATATATAAGATGATACAACAATTAAAAAAAAAACATGTTCAGGAGATGGAAGGGCTGCTTTCATTTTTCCAGACAATGACTGATGTTATTGCTGTAGAGACAGGGTCAGTAGTCCATTGTTCTTCTCCCGCGTGGTAAGTAACTTGAGTGGGAGGAACTAAAGGACTACAAAAAAATTAACTGCATGATCAGTTTATAGCAGAACACTGAGTCAGTGCTCTTCCTATCTGGCACTTCTCAGTTTTTCCACAATAGCCAGTTTTGCTCAATTTTTAATAGCATATGCTGCCATGAGTATTTTTTAATCATGGCCTCATGAACCCTCCTTCTAACAGGAGAAATGAAATGAAGAGTGAATGTTATGGTGCCATGGCCAAGTCATGCTAAAATATATACATGCCAAAATATGTAAACAGTTGCACTCAGCTGTTGATATCAACAGATCACTACGTCTTTGTTCTGCTCACCTACATTTCTAATCGGGGCTGTGGTTTCCAGTAGGTGGCAAGGTTCCAAAATTATACAGACTGCAATGCTCAGCATTTAAATGCATACATCTTTTTATAGATCCTGCATTTGGCATACAGAATGAGAAAAACTATTCCATGCATAGCATACAGCATGGAAAATGGGATGAAGGGTAGATTGGAAAAAGGATAAAAAGTAAAAAACTAGGTGAGAGCCCTTGGTGGAAGAAAGTAACGAGCAAGTAGCTTCAAAATCCAACATGAAGACTGAAATGAAATGTTACCAAACCTTTCAGATGAAGCTGAGGAGCTTGAACTTGATGTGAAAAACAAGGGAAGGAAGCAGATGGATTTAAATTTAGATGTAACATGAACTGAATAAATTCCAATTGGAGAAACTGCAGGGATGATTGTCTGCTGCAATAAAAAGGAATAACTCCAGTAAAGTAAGTGGAATAAAGCCAACATAAAACTGGTACATATGAGATCAAATTCAAGCCCTAGGCTATTAAAATTACACCACTTAACGTTGTGTCTCTTCTAGCAAAACCACAAGAGTTGTACCTCCATTCTCCTTTCCTTTATAATTAGAATTTGTTTTCCAAGTAAACATTTTTTACATTGTAACAATGGGACATGTCCCATTTCTACATGTGTATGTTCTTTAGCATAATAAATAATGCAGAACTAGGCCAGTAATTAAGTAAAGGAAAAGGAATGGTGAAAAAAAATAATAAGGATGCCAGCATGATACCAAATCAAAGTGTTCAGGGTCAGATCTCTCTCTGTATGAAAGCCTGAGTCATTGATATGCTGAACACTGCAGGATACTCTGGTGTTGTCTCTAAGTTGTACTTAATGAAGGAGTTGAAATGTGTGATCAATTAGAAGAGGAGATGATCAAGGTGTCTAGTTATTCACAAAAGCAAAATTAACTGTTAATTTTTTTCTTAAGAATGATAATTTTATGGAGATTCCACCCAGCATTGTGGAGCAATTAATTGAAAAATGAATAAAGAATTCTCATTTTTACCATTAATGGAGTAATTCAGTTTTTCAAATGAATAGGATGGAAGAAATATGGCAAAGAACATTTTAAATGTGAGTACCAAAGATGACAGTCCTAACATTGTCACTGTATTCATATTAAAGGTTCCAAGGTCTGAACTCTGCAAAACATCTGCAAACAAATGTTCTCCTAACTGATCCTTTGATGCTGATAAGGTTGCCATTTCTACTCCCCCAAACCAACAAATTCTTGTTTATTGTAGCACAAAGGACATTCATGTGGACATTCATGTAAGTGTGGTGTCTTTACATTCCAGGGACGGTTTTTCAGTCCAAGCCTCAAATTTTGCAAAATGTAAGGTTGGGGGTGTTCTGTTCCCCGAAAATGAACCACCTTTCATTAATTTAAAAGAAACTGTCTTAGTATGCTTCTGGTTGCACTAGGGGTGGGTATAAGGAAATACAGTGGTGTGGTTTTACTCCCTTTCATCAACTTACTTCACCTACCAGCAGCTCAAGTTCCCCACAGCCCCAGACACCCAGGTCCCCTGTGGAACCTAAAGCATGGCTGGAGCTCAAGGCTGCTATGAAATACCCAGGGTGATGAAGCAAGGAGGGGATCTACTCACTGCCACTGGTATCCCCAGCTGACCTGGAAATGGGGAAAGCCCTAGGCTCTCCTTGCCCTGAACCATCTGGGGGCTATGGACAAGGTGCTGGGCTCAGCAATGGTTCCCCCATCCCACTCCATCACATTTTTCTGATGCCCTGGAGGCTCCAGCCATCATGAGGTGCTGGATTGTACTGAGGATGGAGACAGTAGTGGGCTTGCTCCTGGATGGTGAAAGATACCTGGGGGGGACTGGTCATAGAGCAGAAGTGCCTGGAAGTGGGGAGCCATCTGATGTTATTGTCCCTGTCCAAGCCCAGTACCCAGCTGGACCAGGGCTGAAACAGCTCTGGGGCTTCTCTGACACCCAAGTTAACTGGGGAGAGCAATGACAGCAGGTAAGTCCCTCCTCCCTGTGGCCAGAAGCAAACCTAGGCAGGAAAACCTACTTGGAGGGTGTGGAGGGGAATTACAGAGGAAGTGTGGTGCCTGTCTTGGAGGGAAGTGTTGAGATCTGGAGAAGGATGTCTTACCCGCTTCAGGGATTCAAAAATGTCCCCAGGAGCTGCTGCCTTGGTGCGGTCTGCCCATCTGGTGGAGTGAAGCTTTAACCGCTCTTATAGCTCCAGTCACATCTCCCGTATCCTACTTTTCAAATGCAAAGATCTGCTCATGGGTGGTACCCAGAGCTAACTACTCTCTAACTTCCCTCAGTGTAAAAGACCAACTCCATCAATGAGGCAGGTACCAAGGTTCAATCTATCTTTTTCCTTGGCTCTTCTTTTTTTCCCATTTGCCATATCAGGGACTTTTCACCCTTGAGTTTCTCTCTCTTCTCCCCTCTTTGACACTCTTCTGTCCTATTTCTTTCCCAGCAAGCCTACCAACACTTGCACTCATGCAATTTATCAGCATCTAGCCCTCCTTCCCATTACCCTAGTGTCCCATATGTCAGAATTATGTTTATTGGCAATACTCTGGCAGTCCTAATCAAATCTTACTTTATTGGTGTAAAACACCTGGAAATTAGACAGTCTTGAAGAGGCTAATAATAGGAAATTAAAAATTAAAAATAATCTGCAAATAAAAAAATACAAATAGCTAACGGCAGTTTTATTTAGACAGTAGTCTCAACAGTCAACTGTGAGACTATTGTGTGGGGTGCAGAAGGGAGTTTTGGATAACTTCGAAAAAATCCTTTTTCCTTCTCTGTAAAATCTTCCTGCAATTTCCACATTCTGTCAGAGTATTTTAGAATACATAATCTGTGACATCTCAGATATGAAATATGATTCCAACTTATTCAATTAATGGTATTTTTTAATAATGTAGTGTAAGATATCTTTAGGACCTTTTGCCTGGTAAGTGGCGGCATTCAGCCAAAAAAAAATCTGTGATTAATTCCATTTTAATTTTTCCTTTACAATTCACCTTTGATAAGTATAAAAGGTGAATGATAACTGATTTAATAACATATACTTAAATGAAATACAAGTTAAATTCTTTTGTCATTACTGAGCTTGCAACAATGTTAGATAATTTGCATAAAATGTATTGCTGCTCCCACAGATTTTCCTTCATTATATTTTTTTAAATTCCAGTTTTGGCAAGTCCTTCATTAGTTATATAGAACATCCATCATTGCTGTATTGCTATTCATTATTTCATATTCATATTATGGTAGCACCCTGGTCTATTCAAATTTAGGATTCTACGGGCCAGGTTGAAAAAATAAACCTGTTACAAATGTGGAATGAACGTTACAAGCAATATGTTCATTTTTTATATTGATATCTATATTTTGAAACACAATTATATCAGACAAAACAATAATCATGAATGCTACCTGTCCCCCAGGGGCTGGGGGGAGCACAGAGAGCTCCAGCATGCGGTGACGGTGCTGTTGGCAGCAGGAGCATGGCGGTGGTAAGTGGGGATCTCCCACAGGCAGCCACAGCACTGTCAGTAGTGGGGGGTAAGGGGGTGGCAAGTGCTGACTAGTGGTTATAGACCACCTGCAGATGCTGCCAGCATTGCTGGCAGCAGCCAGTGGCAATTGCGGATCACCCGCAGGCACCGCTGGCGGTGTTGGTGGTAAGCGGGGTCGGCGGTGGCAAGAAACAACTGCCCATAGGCACTTCCAGCAGTGTCAGCAGTGCCTTTTTATAGGAGGTACACCACCACACTCAAGGGGTGCACATGCACCAGTGTACACCCCCTATGCATTGCCAATGACAATAATAATCCCTGGCTGCCCATTCATATAGTCAGGATATTTCTCGCAGATAAATAACATCAAAGATCACCCAATCCACCCTCTCAAAAACTTTTTTAGAGATGATAAATAATACCAAAACTTTCTGGAAGATGGAATCCACATGAAATAAGAACTGTTTAGATGTCTCCAAGATTAGCTACAGAGTACTTCTTAGGATAAAACAAAATCAGTTTGTATAAACAAGACAGTTATCACCATCAAGATTGCTAAAGTCACACATGTGAATAATGTTATCCATAAAAATAGTCTGATTGGACATAATGGGACACTACTTTAATTGATAAAATTCACTTGCCCAAGAATTAGGACTATAAATCCATAATAATTGTTGAAAAAATCATAAACAATTTCTGTTTCATTTGTTGCTGATATTTAATGTCAAGGGAAGTTTTCCAGGGAAGGTCTAGTAAGTGCTTCCAGTAGGTTCATTGAATAGTGTTTTGTATAACAATCAACTGGTTTGTGTAAGGTGTAAGCAAGTGGTTTTTCCTTTGTTTTCAATATGCGTGAAAAGTTCATACATATTAGCCCGGGTTTTAAAGTAGAATCATAAAAATGAAAGACAATCAACTGGTATCTGAACAATTATTTGTAAAATCAGTGTAGATATAGATAATTTGTTATGTCTTCTTTGCTATGCAGTTTTTTATGGCCTGTGACATTTCTTCTTTCATCACAGTGTCTGGCACAATTTCTGTTAGTAGCTCTGATAATTTGGGTTCCCATTCAAAAACTTCTCTGTTAGTGTTCGGTTGCTGAAGTCTTCTGAACTGTGAAGGTGCTAATGCAGTTCAGCAAAACTGCAGAGAATTACCCGTAAGTTACAAGGTCACCTCTCTTGTCTCAAATATCAGGAATGGCTCTGGGCCTAGGGGACATTGCAAACAATCTTGCTAGAAAAGTTCTTGGCTGATGGCCAAAACACTGTATTTGCTTTCTTTACCTAGAACTTTTCCAATATCAAATTATGCTGCAGATATAACTTTCTCTTACCAACGTCAAGAAAGATTCAAAGTGGAAGCCATTGAGGGCAAATTGCTATCTGAAAGAGCTCTGGACACACAACTTTCCTCTTAAAGTACAGATGCTTTGGCAGCTCAGTCTGAAATAAGTGTGACCTGTAGATTAGACCTTTCCCCACTGTTAGAGGATACTCAGCATGCTAACTCCCTGCATGTATTAAAGCAAACTTCTCATATCAGATCCATTACACTGCTTTGAGAAAAATACCTTCCACCACCCAAACTTGATTGCAGCCATTAAGCCTGATTTAGATTTACAAAGTACTAAAATTATCAACTAGTAGACCCAAAATTGTAAATATTCCACCTATGTGGGAAGAAATAAAATCTTTGAAAGTACTATTTAAGGGTTCATAAAAACTGTAAACTTATTCTTCCATGCATGACATTTGATTTCTAGAGAAAGATAGGTTTGATTGTCTCAAGTCATGCAGAAGGTAGGGCATTTTTACACATGCAAGCACTGCAGTGCCAGGCACTTGGAAAAATGCCCCGTGCTGCAATTCTTGCAGTTGCATAACCAGCCAAATGCACATCAGCACTGAGAAAATGGCAACAGTGTGCTCATCAACAACCTGAAAGCCATCATAGTTATTAGGTTATAATATATAATAGCCAATAAGAAATGCCAAGGAGAGAGGAAGGGCTTATGTCCCATTCATAGAGTCAGACATCTCCTTTCACTTTAAATATATAGCCATTTATAGCAGCCCTGGTGTTAGTTTCCAAAGACAAATCAGTCATTTTCCAGACAGAACCCAGCAAGGAGGTGATACTCCCTTGACCCTGAGCAGTGCAGTGGTTAAGAGCACTCCTTTGAAATGTTGTGGGAAATGCTGGCTCTGATTCCTTGTATGCCTTCTTTAAAGCAGTAAGCAGAAGTTAAAGCATTAGCTTTCTACATGAGTGACCTAAACAAACCAGAAGTTATTCAGAAGCAATTCCATTTTGTATAAAATATTTAATATTTGTTAGACCAAAAAGAGAGGATGACTGTGGACACATCTATATATTTATTAACACACTGTAATTACTGCGCATTAAGCTTAGTACCTGTAGTAACAGGTACTAACTTAATGTGGCGTAATTGCCACTACTGCACATTAGCACAGATGAGCGCTCCTTACATGATGCTTAATGCCCATTGGACTAATCTACTGCACATTAAGCATGGTTCTTAAGCGTCTTGTGTAGATGTATCCTGTGTGACCACAGCTTACACTCACTGAAGAGATTTGAGTTGTAAATTCTGCTTCAAACCATACACAGGAGGCTAATTTGGGGCTGGGTTTTCTAATACCTGCCCAAGTGCTTTAACCACTAGACTATAATGTGTAAAGAGAAGGAAATCTCCTTTTATTTTGCATTACATGATTACTGGATCCAGTAGATATCTAGGGAATTTAGGTGCCTCCGAGTTTAAGCAGCAGCTGCTGAATGGTACCTAATGCCCTTTGTATAACTAGCCTTACATCCAGTTTTAAATTTCTAAGAGAAGTAAAGGATTCTCCAACTTTGGTGGATTCAAATCAAGACTGTATGCCAGAGGTGTCAAACATATGGCTCATGGGCCAGATGATCAAGCCTGAAGCATATGAGTTGGGCCCAGCACTATGGGCACTGCACAGGGGGCTGGCACACTAGTCCTGTGCCGAGACCTTGTGCACAGTCCAGATCAGGCACCATGCAATCCATATGTGCTGGAGCCAGTATACAGGGCTGGTCCAGCAGGGTGGCCCATACAGCATGCACACTGTGCTAGCCCATGTGCAGAGTGTGCAGCTGGTCTAGTCCCACATGCCATGTGCAGCATATGCCAGCCCCACTCTGGGGCTTTGTACACAGCACAGGGTGCATGCTACATGTGACATCCCAACAGACTGGCCCTGCATGCTGCCTGTGTGGAACACAGTCTGGGGACTGACCCGGAACAGCTTCGGACTGTCTGTACTGTGTGTAGCACCTGTGGCAGCTGGTGCAGGTCCCACACTGCATCTAGTACAAATCTCAGAGTGGGGCTGGCATGTGCTGCAAGTGGTGTAGAGCTGTATCAGCTCCGCACACTGCACACAGCACAGGGAACCAATACAGGATGTAACACAGGAAACCAATACGGGGTGTGTATTACATGCAGTGCCCCGCCGATTGACTCTGTGTGCTGGCTGTAGTGCATGGTACTTACCAGCTTGCAGACTGGCCCAACACTGCTACCCAGCCCATAGAGAAGCTTAAGTTTGACACCCCTGCTATAAGCCTTTCTAAAAAATATGCTTTAACTAAAATAGAAGTGATTTTGACTAAATACAAATCGCTGGACTCTATACAAGGATAATTAGGGAAAATGAGCTGTATTATAACAGAGGTTGGAGTAAATGATGGAATAGTATTTTCTGGCCTTAAACTTTATAAATCAAATCTGTAGTTTGTGGCTGTAACCCACCCCTGAAACCTGCTCTCTCAGCTAAAACAATGATATACTTATGCTGCTCTGTTCATTTTCAGGTGCAAGAATGAGATCCATGTTGGGCAGCTACAGCAAAACTCTTTGACCAAATTGCAAATTTTGATTAGAAATGAGATGAGCTATGAACACTGAGCATTTGGAATGCAGACTAGGGAACCCTAACTATGAACCTATCTTCCACAGTCAGGTCTGATTTGTAGTCAGAAAATGACTGAGAAAGAAATTCTTGCCTCTGATGTTTGGTAAATTCAGGATGCAATTGAAAAGAAATAGTCCACTTGATAAGTACTTTAACAGGACATTATAGCCTTAACTGACACAGGTTTATGCCTTGATGGAAGTAGAAAATAGTTGTTTTGTGTGTTCATATCTTATGTGATATGACTTTGCATACACACACACACAATATATTAACAGATTGTTTAGAACAAGAAACTGCCTAGACTTATCCTTCTGATAACCTGTCATTCTGTCACCTACAGATGACAAACTGATGGCAAAAAGCATGTGGCAAGGAAATTTCACTTTGAAAACATCAGCAGTAGTTGTACAGCTGCTAATTAAAGCAACTGCCAATATTCCTTTTAGGCATGCAATAAATCAGTACTAAATTAAAGAAACACACATTTCAGGAATGCAGTAAAAAGCTACATGTATTTATTTATCAGGTGAGGACAATCTACACCTCTGCTTATGAGTTTTTGACTGTTACACTCTTACAGTCATCACTAGTCCAAGTGTGACATACTGGGTACATCTACATGTGCAATTTTTCCACTGAATAAATTTCGGCATACTTTATTGCTCCTGGTAACAATGTTCACATGTGTGCCTGGGACCACAGCTTGTTGAGCCAGGTCACAGCAGCTGTGACTGGCGGGGGAGGGGGGCAGGGAATCAGCATGCCAGCCTGGGGATGCTCTGACACAGGTCAGTGTGCTGCAGAGAAGCTGGCTAAGGCATGAGGGTGTCCCAGTGCAGGGCTAGCCAGGAGGCAGTTCCTGCATTAAAGCACCCTGGTGCTCTAGCCAGCCCCATCAGCATCTATATGTGTTGCGACACACTAAATAATGCCACCACAGTATAGTACTTGTGTTTGCAAGTACTAACCTATGGTGGTAGCAGCCTAATAAGACTTTGTGTGTAGACATTGAAACTTTATTGTGGAACTAATTAGGCAACTCCACAGTAAATGACTCAAGTAGATGAGCCCAATGAGATGTTTCTTTTAGCTTCAGTAAAGTTTCAGTATAGTCTATTGGCATTATCTAGTAACATTCATCTTTGGATGTGGCTGACAATCTTTTGAGTTTGCTCTTCATCCTTACATAGCTCTGGCTTACCATTCAGCTATGTGGAACTAGCAGCATTCCCCTGGTTTTGGAAGGCTTCATTGTATGTTAACCAAACAATGATGGTTACCAAAAGAAGAGTAACTCTCTCAACACTTCAGAGTAAGATGGCAAGACACGTATCCAGCCATGCTGCTGGCCAGGTTAAAGCACTCCTGAGCTGTGGGTTTCCAAAGTCTCTAGGTATGTAGCCATGATTTTAACATTTCATTTCATAGCCTTAAAAATGTGAAGATAGCCTACTGGTCTAGTTCTGCAGTTTCAAATTGATTATTTTTCTTTAATGTGCTGCCTGATAACTGTGCTTCTTGCAAAGCATATATCTGAAACAGCAGGTTTTTAAACTAGTCAGCATGTCTGGTGTGCTCTGAAACAATCACCCTTCACTTTGAACAACTTGGCTCAGTCAGTGGGGGCTCACAGTGTTCCTTTCAAAGCAGTACTGGCAGTGTTTCTTCTCTGAAACCAAATGATATAAAAATCCACCAGAGTAATCTTGTAAAAGAGAAAGAAATCATGAGAGATTAATACCTCCCAAAATAAAATTAATCTTCTTAAGAGCGTTTATCTTTTATTAACTTTAAACATCAATTTCCTTTTAATTGTCACAGATGCACTGGCACATGTTGGTTATCTTTACAAACATAGCATAAACACACCATAATTACCATAGATATTCTGGTTTAAGTGGTAAAGCATACCTCTGCTTTGCAAAATGGGATAGTGTGGCTTTTACACAAGGTATATTTATCAAAAGAGCACAAATGCTGATAGTAAAAGGCAAAACCACAGGAATTCAACTCCTAACACTGCTATGCAAACCAGTCTCATACAATGGGATCCTGGAAGCTGATAGCCAATGACTTGCAGCTAGTTCTTTGTGTATGACATTGAATGTGAGGATAAACAAGAAAATTATCCTCGCAGGAATGAAATATTACAATGATATATGAAACTACTCCCGTTAAAAAAATATGAAAAAAAAAGCATTTAAAACAACAAAAGCCAGATAATTGGGTATTATGGATAAATCTCTGATTAATCCTCTTTGTAGTGCCAGGAAAACTGTAGCTATTGTAGCACCTGTTAAGTGAAATTAATCCCGTGTGTGACAGCACCAACTTCCATAGACTCACTCCCGAGTGAATTTATCAGAGGATATGTAAAATACTTCCCAAAGTTCTGAGGCTCCTGACTGAGACTCATATGGTCAAAAATGGTTAGAAATGATAAGGTGACTTGTATGCATTCTCCACTCTGAGAAATTTTAAATCACAAGAACACAGAACTCAAAGTGCACAGAGGTGTAGTATTTTTCCTCTAAATATTTCAGAGCTTTACAAACATTACCCGGGATTTGACATCTGGTTAAAAGGTTACCTTATCCATTGTGAGGTAGAGCAGTATAATGTAGGGCCATTTCCCAGATGGGAAAACTGACACACAGGTAAACATGTCATGTAAACACTCTTAGGAAGTCAAAACAAGAGGCAAAACAGAATAATATGGCCTATGTTTTGGATATAGGCCTATTTTTCCTTTCCTTTTGAGCTAGATACAATGCACCATAGAAACATATGGGTCAGAAGATGAAGGAAGTCTATGTAGCTATTCTATCCATCCCTCGGCAAATCTAAATTTTTCCAACAGTATATTTCCTAGTATTCTCTAATTATTAGTGAACTTAGCAATAGGTGTCCCACTGATTCCCTTGCAAGGCAACAGCAAATAAATAGACTTTTCTATCAGAAGACTTCACATTATATATTCATTTTAAATACCAGTAACTTAAAAATAAGAAATCTTACTTAAAATCTATGAAAAAATAAATGTCCAAGAGACAAGATTTTTTGTGATATATTTTATTAGACCAACTATATAGTTGGAAAAGCTGCTGGACAAGCTTTTAGGCATCAGATGGCCTTCTGTCAAGTCATCCACTAGCAGCATTGGATATGCATTGAATATGGCTGTTTCATTTACACTGCAGACATTGACACACAGGCAAATGGCCCCATACTTCTTTGGGATGGTCACCAAGAAATTGGTGTGTGACTCCAGTATGGTCCTTCAGGTCAACATCTTCTTAGACTCATTCTTGTTGCTGTGAGAGCCACCTCCAGCAATATCTCATAACCTTTCTTGTTGGGGGTCTATAAGTTGTGTAATCTCAGGCTCCTCTATAAAGACATCCAGGTATTCCTTTTCTATCTGCCTTAGTGGGACCTGCTGACTGTCTGTTAGTTGGTCACCTATGGGCACAATGTGCCTGCCTTTCCCCTCTGCCGTTTTAGATTCAGGGCTACCCATACAAACAGGGCATTTTGCTGCTGAGAGGCCAGGCAACAATATTGCCTGGCTTCAGGGCTGCTGGTATCATCTGGAGGCAAGGGAGGAGCTGTAGAGGATGGTCAGGAGGCTCCTGGTCCTGGGCATGACTTAAAACTGCATGCTTCTGGGACTGGGTGGCCTGGTGGGGCTCCCAGTGGCACAAGAGCCCCCAGGAACTACCATGCCAATTACCACCCCAGTGAAAGACTGGTCGGGGCACCTTAACCCCTAGCCCCCACAACTGGGTGGGTTTACCTCTGTGTAGGGTCTAGAAGGTGGATCCCAGACAGAGAGAGAGTTGGGTCATAGACTCATAATCTGTCTTGACATCACCCAACTGCTTCAAGCTGGGGCCAGGACCGGAAGGGTCAAAGGGCCAGGGACCCACCATGAGGAATGCCCAAGAGCTGATGGCCTGGGGTTTTGACTGGCCTGGAGGTGGGCCAAGGCTAGTAGCCAAAGGTCCCAGGGGGAACCACACTCGTAAGGGGGAGCAGTTCAGGGAAGGAGCTATACAGCTGGGAATGAAGGCAGAATAGGCTGCCTGAATGGAGGGATCTAAGTGGGGTTCAAAGAGCAGGATTCTGGGGCCCTGTGTGGGGCCAGTAATATTAATAGTATTTGGATGCCATCTGCGAGGCTTGGGCTGTGGTGTAGGGGACAAACAGAGCTGCAGATAGCGCCCCCTGGCACTGGGGAAAGAAATGGTCAGCCTCCTGCTTTATTAACATCAATTAAATAATTAACAACAAGGCCTGGTGGGTGAGAAGGTGGGTGGTTAGCCCAGAAACAGGTGGGCTGGCCACTGGGAAATTGACCCCGAGAAGCCCCCCGTTACAGTGCCATACATTCCTACAGCATGTGGCTGTGCCTCACTATGGTCAGTCACACTGGGATACTGGCATATTTATTTGCCTCGCCATGAAGGCAGAACAAGGTACAAGACAACCTTCTCTCTCTTGTACCAGGCCCTGCCTACTGAGCATCTGCTTGCAGCCTGAGTCTATCAGTGCTAGTACCACTTTCCCTCCTATCTCAACATTCATCACCAACTGGGGATGCTTGTTTCCCCCCACCCCTGTTATATAATAGCCCCATAACTACACTCCATGTCTTCTACTTCAGGGTTATCTCCCTTAATTCCTGGAGTCAAAAATGTTTTCTCAGGACTAAACTTTGCCTTCCCACCTTACGGGGACAGTCTGGCAAAATGCTCCATAAGTCCACACTGAAAACAAGTCTGAATGTCACTGCCCAGAAAGGTTAACATCTCCTCTGAGACATCCTTGTCTTTCTACCAAGGTCTGACCCTCGCCTGGCTTCCTTTGCCCCCGTTCTCTCAATATGACTGTTTTTCAGCTTCCACAAAATCTTCAGCCAGCCCTACTGTCTCATCAAGAGTCTGGGGATTATGGCACCTCACCCAGTCTCTGACTTCACCTTCCAGATCCCACATAAATTGTTCCAAAACTATTTTTCCCAGAATCTCCTCACGTAACCTCTCCGTGGGGTGGAGCCACTTAGTTACTGTATCTAGCAGGAGCTGACCCAATCTGCAAGAGCTAAAAGTCCTTGGCCCTCTTTTTGCCTGAAACTGTTGCCTGTGGGTTTCTTCAGAAGCTTCCAACTGTTTAGGATGGCTTCCTTTATCTTATCTTAGTCTCCTGCCTCAGCCCAAGGCAAAACCCAATAAGCTGCTTTGGCTTTCCTCACTAGTAGCATTCCCAGCCACAGAGCCCATATTAGTTTGTCCCCCTGGGTTGGTACGTCTTCTCTCTCAAATGCCTCTTGGAATGTCTCAGGGTCATCCTCCTTGGTCAGTTGTTCTGGCATGTATGCCAGGACCTCACGCCTGAGGCTCCCTGCATTTTGAGTGACTACCTTTGCAACTGCCTTCTGATTCTCTATCACCAATGTTTGTAGAGTTTATGCCTGTTGAAATTGCCTTTGTATCACCTCTTCCATCCTTGCCTCCCACTTCTGGGCCTGCTTGTACTGCCATTTCTGCTGTTCATTAGCAGCAGCCTGCTGTTGAGCCAACAGCCATACTAGCTGTTTCATCTCAATATTATAGCTCTAATCTTCAAACTGGCTATGCAGACCACTCCTATGGGTCCCTTTCAAGCACATCAGCCCTCATTTTGCCCAAGCATCCTTCTTTTTCAGCTCAGTAAACTGAGTCACTCTTTGAAATATTCCAATCAATTTACCAAATATGGTGCCTTGTAGAGTGGTGGGGGAAGGAGGAGAGGCTGTCACCACAGCACCTGATCCACCACCCCATCACCCATGATGTGGTCCCACCTCACCTCAAATCTTTCACCTACCATGACTTTATGATATTTTGTTTGTTTTGTTATGATTCCTGGAAGCATCCTCTGGTTATAGTTTCATAGTTTCTAGGGTCAGAAGGGACGTGAGCAGATCATCCAGTCCGAACCCCTGCCATGGCAGGAAAGACCCCAGCAAGGTGTTCATCTAACC
The DNA here is from genome assembly GCF_052110815.1 of Crocodylus siamensis. Classification (NCBI taxonomy): domain Eukaryota; kingdom Metazoa; phylum Chordata; order Crocodylia; family Crocodylidae; genus Crocodylus; species Crocodylus siamensis. The sequence goes on along the minus strand of NC_143398.1, from coordinate 30,624,133 downwards.
TCCTCTTAAAAACCCCTAGGGTAGGAGCCTGCACCACTTCTCTTGGAAGCTGGTTCCAGACCCTAGCCGCCCTGACTGTGAAGTAGTGCCTCCTGATATCTAACTTAAACCTACCGTCTTCCAGCTTGTGACCGGTATTCTTGGTGACTCCTGGTGGTGCTTGGGGGAACAGTGACTCCCCCAATGCCTGCTGATCCCCCCTGACTAGTTTATAACAGGTCATGAGATCCCCCCTCAGCCTTCTCTTTTGGAGGCTGAACAGGTTCAGGTCCCGTCGCCTCTCCTCATAGGGCCTGCCCTGCTGTCCCCTGATCATGCGAGTGGCCCTCCTCTGGACCCTCTCCACGCTGTCCACATCCCTCTTGAAGTGTGGCACCCAGAACTGGATGCAGTACTCCAACTGCGGCCTGACCAGTGCTGCATAGAGGGGGAGGATCACCTCTTTGGACCTTCTCGAGATGCATCTGTGGATGCATGCCAAGGTGCGGCTGGCCTTCCTGACTGCCTCCCCACACTGCCGGCTCATGTTCATCTTGCAGTCAATTATGACTCCAAGATCCTTTTCCGCCTCCATGCTGACAAGAGGGGAGTTCCCTAACCTGTAGGTATGGTGCCGGTTGTTCCTTCCCAGGTGCATCACCCTGCACTTGTCTGTGTTGAATCCCATCCTATTCTCATCCGCCCACCCTTGTAACCTGTCTAGGTCTGATTGTAGCCTGTTGCTTCTTTCAAGTGTGCCCACATCCCCCCACATCTTAGTGTCATCAGCAAATTTGAACAGGGTGCTTTTTACCCCATTGTCCAAATCACTGATGAAGATGTTGAACAGTGCGGGCCCGAGGACCGAGCCCTGCAGAACCCCACTGCCCATGTTCTTCCAGGTTGAGAAGGACCCATCCACTATCACCCTCTGGGTGCGGCCCTCCAGCCAGTTGGCAACTCATTTGACTGTGTGGGTGTCTACACCACAGCCTCCCAGTTTCTTAATGAGAAAATGGGGTGAGAGACAGTGTCAAAAGCCTTCTGGAAGTCCAGGAAGACTATGTCCACTGCTACCCCTGCATCTAAGGATTTGGTGACCTGGTGGTAGAACTAGGTTGGTCTGACAGGACCTGCCACTGATGAACCCGTGTTGGTTGCCCCTAAGCATGCGGTCCCCTGCTGGCCCCTCCTGGATGTGTGCCAGAATAATTTTCTCAAACAGCTTGCCTAGGATCGAGGTAAGACTAACTGGCCTATAGTTTCCCGGGTCCTCCTTCCTCCCTTTTTTGAAGATGGGAACCACATTGGCCTTCTTCCAGTCCTCTGGCACCACACCAGAGCACCACAAGTGCTCATAAAGCTGTGCCAGGGTCTTGCAATGACTTCAGCCAATTCCTTTAGAACTCTAGGGTGGAGATCATCTGGACCAGCTGACTTGAATATGTCCAGCCCCTCCAGAAGCTTCCTAAGTAAATCCTCGCTAACCCTTGGACCAGGTGAGCCTCCCCCCAGGGCCCGAGGGGGGCCCAGCAGGGAGGTGGCTGTTCTGGTCCCTACTTAGGAAGACAGAGGCAAAGAAATCATTAAACATGTTAGCTTTGCCATCTGGTGTGACGACCAAATTTCCCAGCGCATCCTGCAAGGGCCCCACATTACCTGGGACCTTCTTTTTACCCTCTATGTATTTAAAAAAGGACTTCTTATTGTCCTTAATCTGGGAAGCTAGTCCCAGTTCCATCTCTGCCTTGGCCTTCCTAACTACCCCCCTACATCCCCGAGCAACTGTAGAATAGTCCTCCCTGGTGATGACCCCTTCTTTCCATTGGGCATAAGCCTCCTTTTTAGCAAGGAAACATTCCTGGATGCTTTTGGTGAGCCATGGAGTCTTGTGTGCTCTCCTGCTCCCTATGATCCTCAGTGGGATTACCTTCCTTTGGGCTTGGAGGATCGTCTCCTTAAGGAGTGACCACTCTTCTTGGACACCTGGCTCCCCTCCCCTCTGGAACCTCAGCACTTCTCCAACTATCCTCCTTAGCTCGTTGAAGTTTGCCCTCCTAAAGTCTAGGGCCGCTGCCTTACTGCATGCCTTTGCCACCTTGTGCTAGATGGTGAATTCCAGCAGGCGATGATCGCTGTCGCCCAGGTGGTCGAGCACCTGCAGCACCCTCACCAGGTCATCACCCATGGCCAGCACTAGGTCCAACAAGCTGTCTCCCCGGTGGGGCTGTGCACCTCCTGGGTTAGATGGAGGTCCTGCACTCTGTCAAAGAACCCACGTGAGAGTTCAGACCTGGCTGACTGCTCTTCCCAGCAGATGTCCGGGAAGTTCAGGTCCCCCATGACTACCACATCCCTAGCCTTCACTACCTCTCTGAGCTGATCCAAGAATTCCTGGTCAAGCTCTTCTCCCTGGTTGGGAGGTCTGTAGTAGACACCCACCGTTAAGTCTCTTTCCCGTTGACTGCCTTGCACTCTAACCCAAAGCACTTCAGAGTGCCCCTCCCCTGACTCCTTGCTAATTGATGAGGATGTGTATTCCTCCTTAATATAGAGTGCCATGCCCCCACCTCTATTTCCTATCCTGTCCCTCCTGTACAACCTATAGCCCTTGACATTCACCGCCCAATCATGCGTTGAGTCCCACCACGTTTCCGTGATCCCCACTATGTCCGGGCTGGTGTCAGCCAGCAGGAGGGTGAGTTCCTCCTGCTTGTTACCCATGCTACGAGCATTTGTGTAGAGGCATTTGAGGCCTCCTGTGGATGTGTGTACTGACCCCCTAGTCCCACCATTACCCTGGCCCCTACCTCTTACCTGTTTATTTGCTTCGCTCGTTGGGCTGGGCTGGGCTGTAGTTGTGGGTACTGTTTGGTCTGGCAGTCTGATGTTTCCTCCGCCCTCATCTACCCCTTCCCCCAATGAGCCTAGTTTGATTTTTGTGAGTTGGGCAGGGAAACACTGGTATTCACAGAAAATGCTGGTAGATACAGGTGCTTCCTACAGCACTGTAAGTAATGAAATTAAGCCATTTTTGGATTGGATACCCAGCAGGGTGAGGTTACTACAGGGCTTTGAGGGTTTGGAGAAAATGGTTGGCTTTTCTGACCTCAAGGACACCAAAATTGGTGCCAAAACAGAGCAACTTAATTTTGGCCTATTAAATTTAGGTGGTGTAGGAATAGCTGGTATGGACCTGTCGGAAAAGTGGGGTATAATAATAGATTTGCCAAAAAGGGTCTTGAGGAGGATGGATCTAGTAGAGAGGTCCTACACTATTCCTGGTGTGCAGCTGTTAAGGCAGCTGCAGAGTTGGTTTTCCCCATTCGGTGTAGCAATGTTAAAACTGTTGCTTTGAGAATTTCACAGGTATGGGTGAGAAATAAGCTGGAGTGTGACAAGACTGACACTGTCATCTGGATTGAAGGCAGTGATCCAAAGCCACACTGTCAATACAAGTTCCCAATGGAGGCAGAGAACAGCATGCGGAAACACTGTTGATTCATTGGTGAAGCAGCAGGTATTGGTAGAGGTGCATAGGTGTAATTGTCCAAGACGGCCTGTGCAAAAGGCAAATGTGACTACTTGGAGACTCATCGTGGACTATCAGCAGTTGAAGAAGTACACATCGACCTTGGCACCAGTGGTAGCAAAGTATCTGGAAGTGCTAGCAAGCATGGCTCGTGGAACTAGGTAGTTTACTGTGCCTGACTTGTTTAATGCTTTCTTAATGCCACAGTCCATTATGCTTTCTTTGCTATTCCAGTCCATCAGGAATGTTGCTGTAAGTTTGCCTTCACTTTCAGGAACAAGCAGTTTACTTTTACCTATCTGCCTCAAGGTTATAGTAACTCTCCAGCTCACTACCACAGATGTGTTGCTGCAGTGTGGGAGAAAATCCCAGACTAGAACCATGGTTTTGTGCTGTCATATATTGATAACATCCTGGTGATGGCCAGCACCAGAAAAGAGTGTTTGCTTTGGACAGAGGTAGTCCTGAGAATCATTGCAGACACTGAATTCAAGGTGAATCCAGTCAAGGCACAGATGGTGCAGGAGAAGGTAAGGTACATAGGTATGGAACTACAGCCTGAATGGGAGAAGTCCAGATCTCCTGTGGATGGAGTTGATTAGTAAGCTGCTGGCACCCACCTGTGCATAGTAAACCCCATGTGGACATGGCTGGTGGTCCTGATAGTTGTTGGTCCTGTGCATCTTTGAGGATGATGGACTCCAGAACTGGGAACAATGAAAGTGATCAAGAGGAGCACCCATGCTGGTCAAGAGGAGATAGAGAACATAATGTTGGTCATGTTGCAAGTCCAGCACACTTCGTCCATCAATAAAGAAGAAGCCACCATGATTACCCAGTGGAGTGTCTACACGACATCTCTTGTTTAGTCAATGGGTGTGATTGTGCATGAGGACGGAGTTCCTGAGATTAAGGTAGTCAATGGTACTACAATACATGCACAGTGTAAGGCCAGCCCACCAGAGGGTACATCACATCTGAGTTTGAACCTGTGGTATCTACCTGGAGCAAAGTTTCAGATGTGGCACCTAGGGCAGAGTTAATTGTGATAGCCATCGAGTCGGACAGAGAGACATAGGTTGTAGGTCCATTTGTGTCATGCTCAATGAACTTAGATTGTTCTATGCTAGTAGCAATCTTCACACCAGTCAATATCATGTGTGGACATCCCAATTTGGGAATTCTGGGTATTATAAGGATTCAAGAAGTTAAATCTGCATCCACAAAAATGACAAACATTGAGCATTGTGTTGAGTTAGTGTGGTACTTACCTAAAATAATTTCTCCAGGCCAAGGCATCAATATGTATGCTAAGTATGTTATATCTGTGAACATTTTCAAAGAAACAGTGAAGCTGGACTCTCCAGAGGAAGAACACGTTGAGTTCCACCTCACCACAGAACTGCCATCACTGTCTTCAGCTGAATGCATCATCCATAGTCAGACAGAGGGGTTGTGTGGGAATGACAGCAACATCATTCTCTTTGGTGTTGATGTAAATGTAACAATGGCAATGGTGGGTTAGTGATTTATTTCACTGGGCCACATCATAGAAGATGGAGAATATGTGAAGTTAACAAACCTAAAATTGTAGTTGTTGAACCTGTGCTAGCCTTGAGACAGGTAATTTGAAGTTAGACCACGTGGATATGAAGTGGTTAAATGAAACATGTGCGTCAATGGTTTACCCACTGAGGTTGGGCTGGCATGGCTGGGAAAAGACAATTCCCATTAGAATCTGCAATAGAAGGATGTGAGGTGCCACTGATGCAGTAGTGGGAGAAGTAGGTTTGGGGGCTAGAACTGTACATTCCATGGACATAGAAGTGATAATGAATAAGTTATCCAGTGTGGCCCATGAGGTGAAGCAATTGAAAACTCCCATTACCTCATTGTTATCCAATATTGCGTGACAACAGTGGGTCACTGCCAAATTGATGCCTGCCTGGCAAAAGTTAAACACATTAGATCACTTACTGTTGTTGAAAGCAGTGTCAAGGTTGCAAAATGACACGTTGATTTCTCTGGCATGCATTCAAGCACAGTCTTGGATGCAGGGAATTGTCAGAGGTATTTTGAGGCAAGGGTACAGTGGCATGATTCCCTTAGAATAATCCTTATTCCCCCACAGAATAATCCTTAAGGAAATGATGGAAATTGATCTATTTTTTGTACAAGCCACAGGAGAATGTAATTTCCAGTTTTGTGTTGACTGGGGTTCATACAGCAAGGGCAGTTCAGGTTTTCATAGATTTCATAGATTTTTAGAGTCAGAAGGGACCTGGTAGATCCTCAGGGCTGACCCCCTGCTCCAGGCAAGAAAGAGCACTGGGGCCAGGTAACCCCAGCCAGATGCCTGTCTAATCTCCTCTTGAACACCTCCAGGGTAGGGGAAAGCACCACCTCCCTTGGAAGCCCATTCCATATTTTGGCAACCCTCACCATAATTAATTTCTTCCTTATGTCCAGTCTAAATCTGTTCTCCTTTAGTTTGTGGCCATTATTCCTGGTAACCCTGAGGGGCACCCTGGTAAACAGAGTGTCCCCTATTCCCTGCTGGCCCCCCCAAAGAGTTTGTAGGCAGTCAGAAGGTCACCTCTCAACCTTCTCTTGTGGAGGCTGAAGAGATTCAGATCCCTCAGTCTGTCTTCATAGGGTCTTACCTGTAGGCCCCCAACCATATGAGTAGCCCTCCTCTGAACCCTTTCAAGGTTATCCACATCCCTCTTGAAGTGCGGCACCCAAACCCGGACACAGTACTCCATCTGCAGCCTCACCAATGCCACATAGAGGGGAATTATCACTTCCCTAGACCTGCTCGTGATACTCCTGCTGATGTTTGTTTGGTAACCAGGGGAACTGTGGCAGTTAGAACCATTATGTTAATGAGTTATTATGGGTTGTTGGGATAGTTTGATTTGTATGGTCCTAACTGTGATTGACTATGGTTGGCATTGATTGAGAGAGTTATGATTGGATCTGCACATGATTGACAAGTGGTGTGGTTCGGATATTATAAAGCCTGTCCAGTGTAGCTTTTGGGGGTCATCGTCATCAAAGTTAGAGCTTGCTGAGACATGCTCTGTCTCCCGCTCTCTCCCTCTTTTGCCTGGTGTGTGTGCATGTGCAACTGATTTAGTATTTGAGTATTTGAGTATTTGTGTTTGTGGAAGCCACAGTTTATTGACTGTGGAGCGAGTGAGAACAGCGTGTGTCTGGCACAGTGTTCAGGAGCAATGACAAAAGGGTCCTGATCACCTAAGCACTTGCTGGCCACTCAACTGCTTCTGCGCATTGCATCAGTCAGGTAATGTATCACCTACTCCTTTTATGAGGTGCTTAATACCCATCTGTGTGTGAGGGAACAGCATAGAAATCCTCAGGGGTGCGAGGCTGCAGAGCAGGCCTTCCTTGCCTGCCAGCTCTCTGGAGTGATAGTCTACCACCGAAGGTGACAGACTGGCGTGAGGTTCTTTAGCTGTTCTATAGTTTAACTGTTTATAGTACTGAATACTGTGTCTGTATACTGTTTGTGTTTGGTTTTGTTGGTTCTTCTTTTAATACACTTATTAAACTTTACATTCATGTAGGGTTTTGCTTGGTATTTTGTGCCTCTGGTTGGGGCCAGGCAGTAGGTCAATTCCCAGAGGGATTTAACTTTTTGGTGTCCCTTGAATCTAATACAGAGGTTGGTAGAGTATAGAGGCTTAACAACCCTCTGTGTATGTTTGAGAATGTGGGTGGGTGCCTGAAGTGGTCCATGGGGTTCTTTGCTTTATTGTGGTGCACCTGCCTTCTCTTTTCCCTGCTCTTCAATAGGTGACATATCAGGGGGGCATATGGAGGCATGTGCCTGCCAGACTTCTGCAGATCTATGGAGCATATCTAGGGGGTCCATGAAGGGTGGCTGTGCTGGTGCTGCTTCAGCTTCCCTTGTGGCCAGAGGTGGATGAGCTGCAGCTGCAGGAAGCCCACTATCAGCTCCCCTGTAGTCAGAGCATGATCAGGTAGCAGCATCTCATCCTGTCCCTGCCACTGCCTCAGATGGGATCCAGTACCACTGAGAAAGAAGAGAGAGAGAGACAGAGAGATCCGAAGGGGTTCCACGCCTCCATTTTTCACCAGAACCTTTAAAAATTGTGCCTCCCACCCCACCATCAACAGTTACAAGTCACCTATGCTCCTAGGAGCTCTTCTCCTTCCTGCACTAATGGCAATGATACGTGTAAATAACCCTGCATGACAATGAGACTATCCCACTTTGGTTCTAGTTAGAGGACTATTTTTTAATGATCATTTTTGCTGTTAGCTTGCAATATTCTTGCACTGTGTTTGTTCCTGCATTGAGTTTGTTATGGTAATGCTGTTCTTTCTAAAGGGCCAGTCCTTTTCTAGAATTGTATTCTCAAGATTAAGCAAAAGAATCCTTCTTGGATACTTATGGTCCTTGTGCACACATCAAAACTATTGGTAGCGTTTTGTAGTTTTTCCTAGTAAGTTCAAGCCATCGTACTATCTGACCTATGTATTTAAATGAACTCCTGAAGGAAGATGTAATGGTGCAGCATCTTTCCTACTAAGAGCCTTTTTGTTAAAGCCATGCCTTTTAGAACAAATATTTTGAAAAAGGTAGGAAGATGACGGCAATTTTCAGGGGGGGCAGTTTTGAGCAGAACTGACCTAAAATGATCTTAAAGAATGAAAAAGAGTAGAAGGTAAAAGGGAATATAATTGTCCTGTGGTCTTACCAACATTTGTAAATTTAGCAAATTACACAAATGATGTCATTTTTTTTCTTTAGTTAACGTTCAACCACTATGAAAAATAGAAGGTAGAAAAATATCAGAACCAATAAGACTTGTTACTGATAGAATCCAACAAACAATAATAACAACAATAAAAACAATAGTTTAGCACTATAGGTCCCGGAGGCCCTTGGCTGCCTCTACTGTCTTTGTCCATTCCCATCTGTTTGTGTGCCTTTTTCCTTCAGTCAGCCTTATTTAATTTTTGTAGGTCTGACACTACATTTTCTAGCCATCTCCATCTTGGTTGTCCAAGCAGCCTTCTCCCCTCTGACATCCTGAGAAGCACTTTACTTGGTAGCTGAATCACTTCCCTTCTTTTGATATGGCCCAGGCACTGTAATTGGTATGTTCTGATTTCCTCCATCGGGGAAGGGTCTCTGTACAACTGATATAAATCATTACTGGTTCTTTTGTGCCATTCTTGTATTATGAGATCATATAGTACATCAAAGATTTTCTATAAAATCTTCCTTTCAAAATACTTTAGTACTATCATTTTCTAGTCAGAGAACCCACATCTGACTTTCATAGGTTATACATGGGGTGATTATAGTTTTATAGATTTGAAGTTTAGTTTTCCTTGGGATGAGCTTGGATGATAGGAGTGTGCAAAGCGGGCCCTATTCAATTCAGATTTGGATTCGGCCTAAATCAGGGACAGTGATTTGATTCATTGATTCAGATGACTGTCCCTGATTCAATTTGGCCACATCTGAATTTGAAGATTTGATGCTTATTTGAAGAATCAGTGATTCAGACATAGACACAGCTTTAAAAGTTTTTTCTACATACCTTGAGGCATGGTTTGTGATCATTACAATGCTGGGGTAGATGCAGCGTCCCACAGGAGCGGGGGGGAAGGGGCCTCCATGTGCTCAGCAGTGAACCCAGAAGTGGACCAGAAGTACTTCAGTCCACTTCCTGGTCTGCTGGGAAGCATGCGCAGTGCCCCCCTGGCTCAGTGACTGGCCACAGGGGGACCCTGGCGTGCTCCCTGGCAGGCTCGGAAGTGGATGGGAAGTGCTTCTGGTCCACTTTTAGGTCTGCTACCAAGGGTGCTGGGGAGCCCCCTGCACTTCTGTGGGAGGCTCCATGTGCAGCATTGCAGCACTCACGAGCCACTTGGTACCTTAAGGTATGTAGAAAAAACATTTAAAGCTGTATCTATGTCCGAATGTCTGGTTCTCTATGAATTGATTTGGAGGGTTCCAATTCAATTTGGAAATTAAAGCGTTCTCTGATTCAGTTTGGATTCAGAGATTCGGCCACTGAATCAGGCCAAATTGAATCAAGGACTGTTTCCTGCTTCCAGTCTTCCTTTAATTCATTTCTTTATATTACCATCCTGTAAAGTGGGTCACCTGCATAAAATCTGTGGTGTTTATTGTTATATGAGGTCCCTGGTTTATTGCTGCCTTCTTTACCAGCAGATCCTGCATTTTATACATGCTCACTTGAAGTCTGATTCTCTTTGCTTCATTTGATAGTTGGGTATTCAGAAGTTCTATATCATTCATATTTTAACTTATGAGAGCTATGTCATCAGCATATTTGAAGACTTCATGCTTCCCTATTCAATCAACCTCCTCCTCTTGTGTTATTTATGCTCCTGATTATTGTTTTCAGTTCCAGGTTCAATAGAATCAAAGACAAACCATCTCCCTATCTCAACTGGGTTCTAATTGTGAAGAGGTCAGATTTTCTTCCATAGGCACTTATTTTGTTTCTTGATTCATGCATACTGGGTATATCTAAAGGTGTAATTAGCATGGACCAATACACCGTGGCACAGTTCATGCCAGGGTCAGCAGCTCCCAGGCATAGTATATACATGCACACCCAGGACCATAGCAGTTAGAACCAGGGCAGAGAAGCCCCAGGTTTCAGGTCATGGCATCAGGCAACAGAAGGGCTTGGTGGGCACGAGGGTGCTACAGTGTGGGGAATAGCTGGCAGGCAGCCCCCTGCACTGTAGCACCCTTATGCCACAGCCAGCCCAAGTCATCACCTACATGTGCAACGAGGCAGTGTAAATTACTCTGCCATAGGATAATACTTGTTCCCAGAAAGTACTGTACTATCCTATGGCAGAGTTAATTAATTTACTGTGGCCTAATATGGGTGCATGTGTACATGGTGATGCTTTACTGTGGTCCCAATGTGGATTTTTCACCCTCACCCATTTCTCAGCCAGCACCATCTAGGGAGCAGAGGGCTGGGAGAGACCTTGCTCCACTGGACCAGACAGCCCAGCCCAACCCAGTGCTGCAAAGCATCCTGGGATGCTGGGGAACTGTAAGATAACTTGAGTAAGGAAGGGGTCTCGGACAGAGGTTACGTAAACCAGTTTGACCAAAATCAGTTTAGTCTGACACTACATTCAACCAGGTTTATCTTAAACCAGTTTTGGCCATTTTGAACCTGGCTTATGTGCACTGAACTTCTGTTCTGTTACAGGTTTAAACTAGTTTCTGATTACTTAAACTGATTTATGTGTAACTTCTGTCCCTAGCTGCAGAGTAGAAACCAACTTCTGTTTCTGTTGGATTTATTTTAATCTCAATAAATTATGGTACTATATAAATAAATATGTAATAATTAGGTCTAACCTATAGAAACACCAGAAATGAAAGACATGGAAAAAACCCCACTATGCTATTAATATGCTGAATAAGAAGCAATAGTACTTTGTACCCTCATTTCCATAAATCATGAGAAGGGTAATCTCATAAGCAAAATGCTTCTAGTCTTTTTTCCTCCATTCTTCTTTCCACTTTCATTTGAAAAAAAAAAATTCTTTTCTTGTCACTGAGCTTGTTTCATTTTCATTGTGAGGCTGCTTGACCTCATTATGCAGATGCTGACTCAGGTTACTAAGCAAATGACATCATCCAGGATTCTGAACAAAAGTTAACAATTGCTCTATCCCATCAAAGAGTTGTAAGGAGTTGATATTTGCATTTGAAGTCCTTTAAAACACAAATCTGAATCATTAACTCTAAGTCAGCAGAGTCAAATCCAGCCTGAATTCCCTCTTTAATTACCTGGATAAATGCAGTTGTGGCTCTTCCATATACCCACATTCATTTGTAAATCAAAGAAGCTTTTTTCCCTTTCTCTCCCCCAGTCCATAAGGCAATTGAGCTTTTTGAAGTTTGAGACTTTAAAATCTAAGTTACCAGTTAGTTGTAACAATATATTACCAATAATATGGAGAAACACTGTATGCTGTAATAGCTTGCAGAGCTGCATGTCCACTTGAAACTAGATTTACATGTAACCCACGTCCTGCATCATCATATATTAATACATATTCATTATGATTTACTTATAAGCTTTACTTACCACAACTGAGGCCCACTTTTTAATGTGTGGAATCAAGTAACTCCAAACTTTTAAAAGAGTCTGTAAAGAGAAAGATTTGCTTGGTAAATATCTTTTACTGGGTGAACTTTATAGTTGGCAGATAGTTTAGGCAAGCTCTTGGGAATAAAATATTCTTCCTCTGTTATAATTCATTCCTAGACTTGACGAAGGGCATTTTCTGTCTGAAATCTTTACAGACATCCCTACCAACTTCATCCAATAAAAGATATTACCAAACAAAGGTTGCTTCTCCAAACTAAAGAGCAAAGTCCAGCAGTAAAAAATGTAGCCTTTAGTAATCAAAAGTTTCTATTGAATAAAAGCAGGGCATGCTCCTATATCAATGCTGTTATTTTTCTAAAATATTTTGTAATATAGTTCAACCACTTTACAACCACCTGTATGGAGTCATAACTGTATACCCTTATTTATTCGAAATATTTCTTCTTAGAACTTGTCTACATGAAAAAGTTAAACAGGTATAACTTAAGATGTGAATTTAAACAAGCATCAGTAAATGGATCAAAAAGACTGTATGAGTACATTTATCTTGTTATAAAACTTTTTAAAGTGAAATACACTACTCTTACACTAAGTTAAGAACATTGATGTAGACCAGGGGTAGGAAATTATTTTGGCTGGAGGGCTGCTTAACAAATTTTGGTGAGATATTGAGGGCTGCAAGCACAGCCCTGCCCCTTGACAGGTGCCCTACCCCTGCTCACCATCCTGGGACAGAAGTCCCTTACCTTGCCCCTGAAAGTACTCCTTTTGGGAACCATAAACAAACACATTATACACTAAAAATCAAACATCTACAATAACAATTTTATTTTATTTTAAAAAATGTCCTGTTTTATGTGTTTGCATCGCATATATAGAGGTGGTTGCATAGTAGCTCAAAATAAAGTCTTATTCTTATATATTGTGAGAGGGTGGATGCGGGAGGGTAGGGTGTGGAATTGGCAGGTGGATATGGGGGGTTTGTAAGGAATGTGTTTGTGGGGATGTGTGGAGGTGGGAGGTGTGTGTGGGTGGGTATGAAGCTTGTGGGGACTGTGGCGGGGAGTGGATGGGGGAAGTTGGCTGGGAGTGTATGTAGGAGGCATGGGGGGCTGTGCATAGGTGAGAACTAACTGTAACAAGGTTATATGGGTGCATCAAAGCTGTGTCTCCTTCCCTAGTTAATTTCAGCCCAGGGTAGCTGTTTGCACATGTGAAGAAGTAATAACAAAAAAACATGGAGAAAACCTTAAAGGAGTTTGAGCAGGGAGAATGGCGCTTCAGAAGCAGCTATTCCCTGAAGACAAAAAAGCCCAGGGCAGGGTGGCGTGGCCTGGAGGAGGAGACGGGAGTGAGAGAGGACACTGGGAGTGAAAGCTAGAAGAAAACAGCTCGGCTGGGCAGATCCTGGGGGTTGACCCAGTGAGAGAGAAAAGACATGACTGGGGAAGGAGGCTGGGACTCTCTGGAGCAGGCAAATTGATTCCCCACCCACACGAAAGAAAAAGAGAAGAGCGGGGTGAAGAGAAGTCAGGAGAAAGAAAGAGCTGTGGATGCTCCTGAGAGAATACAAACAAACAAAAACAAGTTGAGGTACTCTGTTTTGGTTTTGGTGTTTTACTTTGATGGGGACAAACTGTTTTAAGAAGAGTGTTTGAGGAGAAGATGAAGAGAGAGCCAGAGTGGAGACTCCTTCCCCACCCTAACAGAAAGAATGAGGGAATTGCCAAAAGGGATTAACAAGAAAGAATATTATATAAAAAGAAAGAAAGGAAAAAAATGGAAGTAAAATTTTTTGTGTAGTTAAAGAAATTGTTTCATAGTTTATTCATAGTGTAGTGTATTACCATAGATGAAATTTCATAAGAGTTGTTTATAAGACCATTAGAAAAAAGAACCAATGGTTAGAAATAGTCTTGATACCTATATATATATAGTTGTGAATGTAAAATAAAAAAGGATAATAAAGAGAATTGTTCAACCCCAATAAAACTGAGATTTGATTGAGGACGAAAAATCTGTGGCGTCGGTTGTGTGAGCCATCGACTAGGTTGTATCATGGAAAGGAAGTTTGATAGATTGCCAGTGTCCTACTGTGGTAATAATACCTCCCGACTAATAACATTGAAATGAACAAAGGTGTGGCAGGTGAGAGTTGAGATAAACCACAGGAAGACCTAGACAAAGCAATCAGGTGGATCATCACAGCGTACCGCAAACTGGCTCCCCTGCCAACCAAGTCCCGTAATAGCATATGCTGAAAACAGGAAAGAAGTTATGTATCCACTACTTTGTATAAAATAAACTTACTATGGAGCGAAATCCAGGGTAAATTATTCAGTAGTACTAATCTTGTGTGGCCACAACCTGAAATGTTCATATTGATATGGTTTGTATAGTATTTAGATCATGCTTGTTTTTACCGTTTAAGTTGTTGGCCACTCTAGATTGCATCAATTAATAATAATAATGATAGTAATAATAATAGTAATAATAATAATAGGGTTTATATGCATGAGACAATTTCACTGGCATATCTTGGATGTTCTTTTACACTGACATAGTTAAATGGATACAATATACATTGGTATGTTTAAAATATGGCCCACGGGCCAGATCCAACCCACCAGGCAATTTAATTTGGCCTGTGGGTGGGTGCTTATCAATTTACTGTATCCAGCCCAGCCCCAGGTTGCTCCTGCTGTGCTTGCATGGGGCTGAGCTGCACTTGCTCCCATGGGGGCATCACATACTGCTCTCCCACCTTCATCTGCGGGATGGAAAGATAGGGGAGAAGCAAAGAAATGGTGGTGGTGGGAGGGGCCAGGGGAAGTGGTGGTGGTAGCAGGCAGGTGGGGAGGAGTGGTGGCAGCAAGCAGGAGTAAGTGACAGCTCAGTGGGAGCACAGAGCCTGCGCCAGTGCCAGCAGGGACCCAAGGTGGAGCAGCAGGAGTGTGGAGCCCATTCCTCTCCCTGCTGTCCCTGCTGAGCCCCATGACCTGTACCGCTGACTTCATTGCATGGGGCTCCACTCCAGTGGTGTGGGGTTTAGGCATATTCGCCCCATATGATGGAGCTGGTGTCCTGGCCACATGCAGTCCTGGGGCTCACTGAGAACATGCACCAGTGGGGAGCTCCACCTGCTGCTGCCCTGGGCAGCAGGTGCTGGGCACAATGGGGGGGCATGTTTGTAGGGGGGGCCCACATGCACACCTCATTATACACTTGTACCCTTACAAGTAGTCAAATTCCAAGCTGATGAGGAGCTGCAGAAACATTTTACAGACTAAATGAATGGGCAAAAAAGGGCAAAGCAATATTGACCAGTGCAAGATAATGCACAGGGGAAAAACATCCTGCCTTACACAAGTACAGTGCTAGGCTTTGGACTAGCTATTATGACCCAGGATGAAACCTAGGAGTCATTGTAGATGGTCATTGTCTAAATGTGTTAGCTTAATGTACAGCAGTGACTAAAAAAGTAAATAAAACAGTAGGCATCATTAAAAAAGGAATTGAAAAGAAAACTGAAAACATCATCATGAAACTATATAAATCAATGGTAAATCCCCATCTTTAATACAGTGGTGCACTTCTGGTCTCCACCTTTCAAAAAGTATTTAGTGGAATTAGAAAAAGGAAGAGAAGATGGCAAGAAATATGATCATGGATATGGAGCAGCTGCCATAGAAGAGGAAACTGAAGAGACTAGGATTCTTCAGTTTGGAATGGATAAGGCTGAGTGAAGAGGGATATGAAGTCTGTGGATAAAGTGACTAGGAAACTGTTATTCAACAAGCCCCAGGACAGAAGAACTTGGGGGTATCCACTGAAATTACCAGAAGGCAGGTTTAGAACAACAGGAGAAATATATATTTTTATGCAGTGCATTGTTAATTTATGGAGCTTGTTGCCACTGAAGATTGTAGAGGCAGATAGTAAAAACAGTTTCAAAAAGAGATTAGATAAATTCATGGAGAAAAGTTCCACTAATAGATACTAAACAGAAGTCAGGGATGCATCCTCTGATTTTCCTAGACTAATGATGGTGGATATCAGGGAGGGTATGACAAGGGATGAATAACCTTAGACTTGTTCTGTTTATATTCTCTTCCTCTAAAGCATTGTCAGGGACAGGATATTGGCTAGATGGACATGACCTAACATGACACTGCTTTTGTTCTTACATTCTATTCTTAAAAACTTTAAGAACACCATCACTCACAACTACCAGCCATAACAACTGAAATATCAAAAGCAGCCTTTAACTTATCACAGGTAAAGCAGGAAGATGTCGCATTGCATTGTCCACGTCCTGCCATGGCAGGGGCCCCCACTCCTCCCCACTGAAAGCAAAATCAGTGTGCCATCCAAGTTTGTATCTAATATTAAATTACAAGATTGAAAATAATATGCCATGTTTATACCACTGTTTTTTCCTGGTGTTAAACCCAGATAAAACATCATTTGAAAATAGGATGACACAGTCCATCAACACAATTGTAACAACTTACCTGTAGTTATATACCTTGTAAAAATTATAATGTATTTGACCATTATGTAATCAGGAGGATCTCAGTGTAAGCTTATGTTCTCTGATACACTTCTGGAGATCAGAATTTATTTCTTCTTTAATTTAAAGTGAGAACATTTAATGGCAAATACTGATAGCTCACATAGGTCATGAAAATAAGAATCCCCATGTTAATGTGTGCAAAACCATGCTATATATGTGAGATTTTAATGAAAAAGAAAATAACCAATGTTACCTAATATCCAAGTAACACAAGTCAGGAAAGCAGAATATCTGTGTGGAGAACACTATGACTCTAATGAGTTTTAAAACTATAGAAACAAGTAACTAAAGACTCTGCAGGTAAAAAAAAAATCAGCTATAAATGTTTGTGGCCATGTCTACACAAGACACTGACTGTGCAGTTGTTACTGTGCAGCAGTTATTTATTACTTGCATGCACAAGTACTAAATGACTGTGCAGTAACTGGAACTACTACACAGTAGTGTCCCCAACTGGCTTCCTCGTGATGCTGACTGAGCTGTAACTCATTACCACCGCACAGTAGCTTGTTACTACTGCACAGTAATGTCACATCATGCTTCACGCCACATACCACTACTGTGTAGTAGTAACAAGCTACTGAGAAGTAGTAATGAGCTACTGCACAGTCACTGTCTCCTGTAGGTACAGCCTATGTTTATTTAAATGAACTTTAAACTAAAATTGAATTCAGTCGCCTACATCCAGCTGCTCCACTGCTATTCCCACAAAGATGCATCACCATCACTTGATCATGGCTTATTCATGTACCATTGTGCCATTGCTGAATGATAGCATCTGCACATTGGCTATCAAAGCTGATGTAAAAAGTGACAGAGCCAGATCTAATAGTGACAAGCATTAACTTCAGTGGCAAACCCCCTCTTTTCAAAGGTAGAAAAATCATAGAGAGTGGGTTCATCTACACATGAACTTTACTGCAGAGTAAACTAACTAGTTCTGCCGTGAAGCATCACAGTTTACACCCGCGCCAGGGTTAAGGTGCAGTAGATTAATTAAATCCACTCTAAAATACTACTGTTGGGAATAGTACTATCTTACAGTGGAGTACTTAAGTGCAATCAAACATATAGACTGTGACAGAGGCTAGCTGGGGCATGAAGGTGCCAAAAAATGGAGGCTGCCTGCCAGCTAATCCCACACTGGAGCACCCTTGTGCCCAGCCAGCCCCTCTGCAACCCAACACTGCCACCTATAGCCTGGGACTGACACCCTGGTCCCCCTGCCAATTCACCCTGGCTCAAACTACTGTAGTCCCAAGCGCACATGTAAATTCTGCACCCAGGAGCAGCTGACTCCCATGCAAACCTTTATAGGGCCACAACACAAACTACACTGGAGTTTATTTCATCACATTCATTATTTGTGTAGATGCACTGTGGCAGGAAGCCACCTTTGTTTCTCGCCAAAATATCTGCTCTGTGACAATATGATTAGGATGGGCCCAGCAGAGGAGACACACTTTTACCCTATCTCTTTAGGTAACCTAAGATGGATACATTCCTGAGGGTGAGGGGAAATCTGCTCCCTCTGCCTACGTGACTGGTATCAGCTACCTGGGTGAGGGGCATCTACCTGGTGGGCTAGAGTTTGCCAGGCAACTAGTGATGTATTTCAAATTGGTTGGCTGACAGCCAACAGGTGCTGGCCTCCATTGGACCAGGTAAATGAGGTCACAGGGGCTATATAAGTTAAGACCGCCCAGGAGGAGGGGGCAGCAGCCATGCGGGGGACTCAGATTTAGAGAGGAGTTTTACAGTCTGAGACTGGCTCTCTTCCCCATAACTCGTGAGCTAGGAACAGCCTGCCTTCAGAGGGAATCTCCAACAGCCTGTCGATGATGCTTGTGAGTAAGCTACTCGAGATCTGGTTAGATATCTAGCTGGCAGTAACTCAAATGCGTGATCAAAAGGCTACCTCAGCCAGACTGTTTTGCTCAATGAGATTTCTATGATATTGCTGTATCTTGTACCCTATTTTCACCCTACCCCTGTAATCAATAAAGTTCTCCTTTGTGACCGGTGTAGAAAACTTATTGAGGGGTGGGTCTAAATTATGTCTAAGAGGCCCCTTAGGTCTGCGGACTAAGGGAGACTTTCCTTTTTGCCCTCCAATTTGGGGAAGTGCCCCAAGTGCCCCCAAGTGCCTGTACTGGGTCGAGTACCTGTAGGACTATTAGGCCTGTGTTTCCCTGAGGACACAGGGCTGAAACAGTCCCTTCTCAGGGTGATGGCAGCTTACGTTACCCCCAGGCTACTGAGTATGCTCCAGGAAGGAGGTCAGGTGGACACAAGGCACACCTAGGGAGGCATTCGGAGCCTGGAAGGTGGTCGGGCTCAGTGAGGTGGGTGGCTCAATGTAGGAGCACCTTCTACTGGCCCACTACATGCACCCAGTAAGTACTATCTCACTCCCTTGGATTCATCGGATCTAGATTCTATTTCAGGTGCATTTATCAACTCATTCTGTATCATTGGGCAAATTACCACAAACCTTTGTTTTCTTCTTGCTCTCCGCCTCGTCTGTTTCACGTATTTAGATTGTAAACTTTTTGGGGCAGGAGGACTCTTTCTTATGATGTATCTGTACAAGACCTTGTTGAGGCTTGTTAAATGGACAATCATACACTTCAGAAGGAGGAACTGAACATGCAAGATCTCCCTTTTCCCTCCTCCCCACCATGATCATAAGTCATATTTGGGTTGTGTTGGCTGCTTCTCATACTGCACCAGATGGCAGAAATCATATGGTCATTCCTAACAATAGCAAACAACATCACTTATATAATTTGTCAGGTAGTATGAGGTAACATATGGACAGGAAGCTTAGGTTTGCTATCCAAAAGGAATAAAGGAATTGCTTCAAGGTCTGTTTTGATTAACAAGATTTTCTTCCTGTTATAGCAGCAATGTGTGTTTCATTCAGTTTTACTTGCTAGATTTTATCTTTCCTCTGGCAATTGGTCTGTCATTTTTCTTTAAGAGTATTACTAACCTTTCAATCTCAACATATATCAAATCTTTAAAAAAAATACAGGCTAAACTTCCACTAAGCTCACCACTTCACATGGATTTCCTTCTTTATGTGTTGCATGTGCATGCTCACATGTACTAATTAAAGAAAATATTGTGCACAAATTAATGTGTCTTTACTTCAAGAAAGATACAGAATTACTAGAGACAGATTGAAAAAAATTCATTTCATTTCATTGACTGAAAAACAATCCATACAATGTGAAGATTAATCACCTCATCTGATCCAACTTAATAAAATGAAAGTTGATGGGTGACTTGATTGTATGTATAGGTACTTACACATTAAAAAAAGAGATATCTGGTAGTGGAGAGATTTTCAGCCTGGCTGACAAAAGCATAACAAGATCCCATAGCTAAAAGATGAAGTTAGGCAAACTCAACCTTGAAATAAGATTCAATTTTCTAGTTGTGAAGGTAATTAAATCTTGGAAGAGCTTATCAGGGGAGGTGGCAGACTTACAATTGCCTGGAGTCTAATACAAAATTAGGTATCTTTTTAAAATATATACTTTAATCAAGCTTCTAGGAGAAATTCCATTGCTTGAGTGTCTAAATATGGTGTCCTCGACATTTTGATAGCACTTGAAGATCTGAATTCCAACTGCAATTGCAATCAAATTTTTGTGCTTGAGGGATTTCTTGGTCACCTGTGGGGGACAGGAAAGATTTTTCCCCCCCATCATGGACAGTTATTCTGGGTTTTCTCTTCTCTTTCTTTGAAACATAAATTATTGGCAGCTGGAGATGAGATGATGAGGTCAAGTACTGCTCTTTCATATAAAATAGAATAGTCTTTCTAGATGCCTATCTGGTACTGTTTTGCTCAGATTCTCATGGTCAGAGCAAGAATATTGGGAAGGATTTTACATCAGTTTAAACTGGCAAGAATGTTATATTCTTGCTTTTCTCTGCATCACGAAGAATATTTCATGTACTATTTTCACCTGGTCATATTTCTATTAATTGTCTGATCCTCCAGTGACTTTGAACATTGGTGGCACCTTGGTCTCTTGTCTTTTCCCTGTAGCACAGTTTATTGTTCCAAGGACAAAATGCTTTAGTTTAATTCTTTGTTTTTATAGGGAATCACTTGGTGAAACGATTACGACCTTTAATGTAAAGGAAGTTATGAACTTCAGAAGAATATTTTTGAAAGATGTCTGTGTGAAGTCCTTGAAAATTGGAAAGTTAATGTGTTTTCATGCTGGAAAATGTATAACCAATGCCATATCCACTTCAAACATGATGATGCTATAATTAGGAGGGGAAAATACATTAGAAAGTATTTATGCTAGTTGTTGATCTAAGGAAAGGCATATAATCAGGGCCCAGGAAAATTAGTACAGTATGTTGAAATTTGCACCAGAACAATAACAAAAATAAATGGAACTATGGTAGATAATTCAATAGTAAATTTTGGCATACTATTTAACTATCTACTATAGTTCTATTTAGTTTTGACTGTGAAGGTTTCTACATCATGCTGGATAAGATGGACATATTTCATAGACATTAGGGCTGGAAGGGACCTCGGGAGATCATCGAGTCCAGCCCCCTGCCCAAAGGGCAGGAAGTCAGCTGGGGTCATAGGATCCCAGCAAGATAAGCATCCAATTTACTCTTGAAGGTGTTCAATGTAGGCGCTTGAACCACCTCCGCTGGCAAACTGTTCCAGACCTTGGGGGCTCGGACAGTAAAGAAATTCTTCCTTATGTCCAGCCTGAAACGGTCTTGCAGGAGTTTGTGACCGTTCGACCTCGTCATCCCATGGGGCACTCTGGTGAACAGATGTTCCCCCAGATCCTGGTGGTCACCCCTGATAAACTTGTAGGTGGCCATCAGATCACCCCTGAGCCTGCGCTTTTCCAGGCTAAAGAGTCCCATGGCTCTCAGCCTGTCATCGTAAGATCTGTTTTCCTGACCTCTGATCATGCGCGTGGCTCTCCTCTGGACTCTCTCAAGCTTCTCCACATCCTTTTTGAATTGTGGAGCCCAAAACTGGATGCAGGACTCCAGCTGTGGCCTCACTAAGGCCGAGTACAAGGGGAGAATGACGTCCCGGGATTTGCTCGAGAAGCATCTATGGATGTACGCCAGCATTTTGGTCGCTTTACTAGCCGCAGCATCGCATTGGAGGCTCATGTTCATCTTGTGGTCAATGATGACCCCCAAGTCTTTTTCTTCTGTAGTGCTAATCAACGTAGCACTGCCGAGCCTATAAGGGTGCTGCAGGTTGATTTGTTTTACAAATCAAAGCACACAACTCATATTTTAATATCAGTAGTCTTACCTTACAAGTAAAGATATTCTTGATTGTTCTGCAACCTTTCTGTGGACCACCTGAATGGAGCTCATGGACCAGTGGTGGTCTGCAGACCACATTTTGAGAACCTCTGCCCTACCTTAAATGAAGCTGAGTTAAATCTTCCCATTTGAAATGTCCCCTTTCTTTGAAAGGGCTGCAAATGCACATCTGACTGCACCTTCAGTTTTTCATGGATCTGGTCTTAACTATGCTTGTTTATAAGTCCACTCTGCTAAAGAATGTATGGTCACTGTTTAGAGAAAAATTGTAAAATATTTCAATCTGTGACCATTAGAAACAGATCTGTACTTGTAAGATAAGACTACTAATATTAAAATATGAGTTGTGTGCTTTGATTTGTAAATTTGTAAAACAAAAAAAGTTTATTAAGTGGTCACCAAGACCCTTAGCAATTTTCAAGTGATCTGTCCTAGGGGAGAGCAGGAGAAAGGACCCCGAACTGAAAAGGGGGAACCCGAACAAAATCCGCTTGGGGGGGGGGGAATAAATGTAAAAATAAAACAAAAAACCCCACTTATCTGCAGCAGGAACAGCTAGAGCCAGCTGGTGATGTCACCAAAAATCACCAGCCAGTGGGAATAAACCACTGGTGAAGACAAAGGGAGGGAGAGAGCAGACCTGAGGAGGGCACCACCACAGGGCACCTCTCGGGAATCTCCCAGGGAGACAGGAGGACAGCTCGTCAGGGCAGACAAGGAGCTGGAAGGGGCTCCTGATGCTGGCCATTGCAGCAGCAGTGGGGAACAGCTCGTCAGAGTGAAGGATGAGTTGGAAGAAGTTCCTGCAACTGGCAAAGTCAACAGTGGTAAAGGGAGCAGAGAGGTAGATGTGACAATTGACATCCTAACAGGTGGAAGCATCGGGGACACTTGGGAGGTGGAGGAGACTTCCCCTTTGAGAGGCTCCATGTAGGAGCAGTATGAAGGGCTGTGAAGTAAGGTTACCAGAGACAGGGGGCCAGCCGTGGATGTGTGGAGCAGCCAGGCATACACAGTGGGGCTACGAGGCACCCGAATAGTGATGCCACTGAAGAAAGAGAAAAGGAGCAGAGCTGTATCCCAGAGAAAGCCGGATAGCATGGGAGAGATGACCCGAGTGAGAGGCCATGGGTACCTGGTCCTGTGTCGGGGTCATCCCCTGGATAGGTCTTAGGGAGTAAGGCACCCAGCACCCTGGTGTAGGGGCCAGGGAAGGGGCTACACAGACCCCTCACAATATAGTAGAGTATTATTTTGTGTTTTCCCTTTTGAGTTTCCCCTGTTTGGAAGGGTTGAGGGGTAGGACTAGGCTACTCGGCTTAGATAGCAGTGGCAGGGATCTTATGGGCTTTGCCTTTTGGTTTAAGGCACCAACCAGGCATCATACCCTGGAGGGAGTAGGTTTCAAGGCCAGGATTACCAATCACAAGCAACCCTAAGCTAACCAAGCGGATCAGCCTTGGGAACCTGTGCACTGGACAGGAGGGGGCTAGCAAGGCTGCCGCAACTTGAAAGGCAACAAGAGCAGGAGTGTGGCCAGGAAGACCGTGTGACCCATTGAGGTGTGGAGTAAGGTTGGGGTGTAGGGAAGGTGGGGCCCCATAGGTGACCGCTGGACAGACCTCATGCCGCAGAGGGCCCCCCAGTAGTCACCCCACCACTGGGGTAACATTCCAAGTTGTGGCAGGAAAGATTGGGGAAGGCCACTCTGGGAGTAAACACCTACTCACCAGCTTACTGGAAACTGTGGGGCAAACACCACTGGCCACTTGGGCCAAGGCCAAACATGACTGGATGTTCAAGGCCTGGCTGTCACATGATCCATGAAAAAAGTATTTGAGAACCACTGATCTAGGGTTTAGGTTGGAGTGGTCTGGATACATTTGCATCATTCTCTGCTCATTCACACATAACAGTGAGAACATAGCAGCTCCTCTATATATACATGTGTCCACCCACAGGCAGATCTAGGATTTTGAAAGGAGGGATGCAGGTAATGTGATCCATCATCACATGTAACATAACATATATTTTTGTCCTTCAAAGAAAAAATAGAAGCTTTACTAATATATTTGGAGCCCAGAACTATATCATTCAATTTAAGTTCAAATAAAAAACAAATACAACTTTTGTTGGAATATATACCAAACTTACTATCTTATTGTAACAGGGAACCCCTGCCCCTGTTATTAGGAAGGAACAAAAGGATAGAAATCCCAGAGATAGGAAGCACAGGAAGGAATAGCTGGGAAGGTGGACTGAACCAAGGCCTAAAAAGGCCAGGAGGTTATGGAAACTATTAGCTGCAGCTGGTCCCTGGGTGCTAAGGATCCAGTCACATGTCTGAAAGAAAGCTGGGTTTTGGTATATTAGCCTGGTCTCTGACAATACACAGGGGTATTTTCCTGCATGTAGCAGCAAAAGGCACTCCCAGGACACAAGGGCTACTGGAGACAGATAAGTAGGCACCTAAGCCATACAGTGGAGTTAGGTAAGATGACTTCAGGGAAGGTATGGCTTATGGGCAACATTAATCCTGAGTGAGAGAGTCTCCTTGGTTTTGAAGCAGCTTGCTTATGTTTATGTTCCATTTTAAACTTGAGACTGGAGGACTGGATTGTGGTGCAGAGGAAGAGGAGGCCACGTGTTGAGGTGACTAGGTGGCACTCCCTACTATAAGTACCAGAAGCTAACCCTAAACCAGAGGAGTTGAGGCTGGTGGGTTGAAACTGGAGCCCCCCAGAGGGGCTGCTGCTAAGTCCAGGATGGTACCTGGGAGCTGAGTTCTTAAGACACTGGGTCAAGGCTGAGGGTGCAGCCAGAAAGAAGGGCGCTAAAGATGTAACAGCTAAAGCCCTGACAGGTGCTTGGAAGCCTGATGGAGTACTACCTTTCAGGGGCAGTCCTGAAGGGGAAAACACAGGCCCCAGGTTGGGCAGACCTAGCTAAGAAGGCAGACCTGACTGGCAAGTGGACCAGTGAGACTACCCTGGCCCCAGGGACTGCCTTCCCAACCAACCAGATGAACATCAAAGTTGTAGCAGGTAAAGCTGGAGGTGAGGTGAGTGTTGGGAAAGAGCCAGTAGGCAGGAGGGGTAGGAGGTACCAAGGTAGCAGACCACCAAAGGTGCAATATTTGGTGCATTATCTGAGAAGTCTTTGAAGAGTGATTCAGTTTATGTAGTTAATAAAGAAGGATCACTGAGTCAAATGAGGACTGATGGGCTTGAAAAGGACTGTTAGAAGTGTCTTGAGAAGTCATTTAGAGGAATAAAACTATGATATGAAGATGGAACAGCTAGTATGGCTGTTGGCTTAACAGCAGACTAGTGCTAATGATCAACATAAATGGCAGGACAAGAAGACCCAGAAGTGGAAGGCAAATATGGAAGAGATGATACATGTGCAATTTCAACATGCTCTGCAAACACTAGTGGTGGAGAACTAGCAAAGATGCTCAGCTGAAGTGCAGGGAGTGCTAGGCCGAATATTGCACCTTTGGGGGTCTGCCACCAGCACCTGCTGTCCCCCGCTCCCCATATGGTCTGACCTACCCACCAGATTCTTCCCAACCCCTACCTTACCTCCAGTTTTTTTCCTGCCATAATTTTAATATTCTCTTGGTTTGTTGGGGAGATGGTCCTGGGGCCAGGGTTAACCTCAGTGGTTAACCTCAATGCTCTCCCCTCAAGTACTTCCCCTTTAAAGGAGCGCACCATCAGGCTTCTGAGCACCTATCAGGGTTTCAGCTGTCACATCCTTGGCCCACTTTTTCTTCGGCTGCACCTTCAGGCTTGATCTAATGTCTAAGACCTCAGCTCCCAGGCAGCATCCCTGCCTTAGCAGCAGCCCTTCTGAGGGGTGCATTATATATATATTTTCAATAAAATACAACAAACTAGGCAAAAATAGTTCAAAGATATTGTGTTATTAAGTCCTATTGTCATTATAGTCAAATGGTTAACTGTACATCTCCTTTTTTTCAGATTTGTTAAACAAAATCTAGTCTTTTTGAGCATCTGGACAGTGCACTCAACACTTCAATGTCAATCATCTCCGTACTTCAGTTAATGTTACTAAGCTAATATTACCATACCCAAGTTAAGATTTGATCTAGAACTAGAAGCAGATAGGCAGGGCTGTGAAACAGGAGAGAGACATTACCAGGAATAGCTAATAGACAGCAAAATTGCAAAAGGAAGGATAACTTGATAAATGGAACATCAATACCATTTAAAAAGAAGAGTCATTAACACCTGTGGAGTAAACAGTAGCAGGAATCCGGCACATTATAATAAGCCACATTTAATCAACTTTCTTACTGCAGTCTGAATAGAAATGCTGCTGCCCCTCCAAGAGAGTTGGTTTTCAACTTTGAGTGGAACAGAAATCAGAGGGGTTCAACTGCACCCTCTCTGGATCTGCCCCTGGTTCACCCCCTGGATAGTCTCGAATGACAATAAAAGTTATAACTGGAAGGAAACTTTGAAGAATGAAAGAATTTGAAAACTTTGGACTAATGGTTGCTGACAAAATGTCATCCTCCATAGTAATTCCCAGCATCTCAGGAAAATAAGGCTTATTGTAAATGGTAAAGCCTAACACTAATTTGCTGTCATTAAACATGGCAATAAAATTGAAATTTTGCCCCATTCTAATGTGCTGACTGGTCAGCCACAAGAGAAGAAAGTATCTTTTTTTTCTGTGATAAAGACCATGATACTGAGGGAGTCAAATAGTTGTCACTGACACAGAAAATAAAATTAGGAAGTGGAAGAACTTATTTGAGTTTATATAGTTAAGTACATATGGAGAGGGTAAAGGCCAGCATGTCACAACCCAAAAGTGGGTTGCAAGAATATTTCAAAGGTTCATAAGTAAGTGCCAGAAAAACACGCAAAAGCATGGATTGCCCCTTGTAGTAGGGCAGTGTCCAGCCTGCATCGGTATCCTAGGGCATGGCCAGCATGCAGCCAGGCAGGGTTGTGGGAGCAGCACCAGCAACCAAATGAAGGGTTGGAGGGCCAGGGTTTGGGGACTGCCAGGGTGGGAGCGGGTGTGTGTGCATATGAGTGAAGGGGATGGGTGTGGTGGGTTGACAGGTACCTGCTGGCACTGAGGGAAGGTGGCTGGGTGCTGAGGCTGCAGCAGGGCAGGGGGGTTGGGAGATGGGTAGGACCAGGTGGGGCAGGGGGGTTGGGACAAGCCATCCATCTTTGCAAATGGGTCACAGTACAAAAAAGGTGGAGAACCACTGGTTTAAGCGATACTGGTATGGATATGTCCTAACAACTATACAGGCAGTATTGTTCTTGCAATGACATAGAAGAAAGACAACCAAGGGGGGAAAAAAGGAGAAGAAGGATATTGGTGGGCATCAAGGATATAATCTCCACAGACTTGTACACAGCCATGAAGTCAATGGCAGAAGGCTGCAAAAGTCAATAATCCCAAAATAGGAATGACAATAAAGTAGATAATATATAGTAGACCAGGCAAAATTACCTCATGATCTCTCATGGCTTCAACTCCATGAAAATGTGAAACTGGAATGTTCTGAAATCCCATCCATACATCAAAGTCATCAAAATGTGTTGTAATTTTCAGCAGATCTCAATAATTGCTGTCCTACCTACTTGCAGTCTAGAATGTTCTGTGACTTCAGCCCTGGCATAAGAAGGATGAGATCTTAGTAAGTTCTTAATTTATGGCACAAGTTACCTTTAAAATTTAGTTCTTTAAATTCTCTAAGTTTGCCCTCATCTCTCCTCCTTCAATACTGGCAATCCATACAGGTATTACAACACAATGAAAGAGAATAAGAAATAAGTAGAAGAACAGCTACAAAGCATGCTATATGGTCGCATTTAATTGTTTTGAATAAATAAGGGAAATAACCACAAAAGAAAAAAACACTTTCTTTTCCACAGAAATTATATCCAATAACTTGAATAGTACTCTGGCTAGTCATATTTAATATCGCAACATTTATGTATGTGCTAGCCTAGTTTTCTAGTTTTCTCTGTATGAAATATGTACTTGTCCTATGAGAAATAATACCCCACTGATCTCACTTCCCCTAATAGTAATGGAAGACTTTCTATAACTATAAATGAAGGTGAATTAAGTCCTCAGTTAAATTTTTTAGATATGTCAATCAAAATAATAATAGTTTTAAGATTCCCAGTCCAGCACTCCAACTACCGCCTTTCTTTATATGAGGGAAACTTGATCCACAAAAGTTTGGTCTATTATGGGGAGAAAAAGAACAGCACTTTAGAAGATTTTCAAAGTTCCCTTAACATTAATTTTGCTCATTTTTTAAAGCCTGCTTCTATTCTACTCTTCATTTCATAAGCCTTTCAAGTTATTAAAATATCTTGTATCCTAATCTCATGAATTAGTTTAGAATCTACACTAAATTCTGAGTACCTGCTTATGCTGAGAAAATTAACAGCAAAGAACAAGTCATTGGATAATTATTATTTTCATGTAAAAATGGTGCTTCCTTCTTTAAAGGCATTTGACCATTGGGACCTAACTCCTGTGTGACGTTTGTGGTACTCACATTACTGAGTTAGATACAGCACAGGAAAACCTAGGCATCTAAGAACAGGAACATCAGAAAGTAGTTTTATCGGGAACAGTCTAAGCTAATCAAGAGTGAAATACAGAGGAAAGGGACAGGATTTAGGCATTAAGTTGGAGACCTGGACTTCTGTGTTTTTATCTTTGGCTAAGCAAGTACCTTTTTCAATTTACAGTCCTTAGCCAATTATCTTCAAGAGTTAGTTACCTAAACAGTGTTTGGAAAAAAAAACAAGTGGCCAGAGATTCCCAACCCAAATACATCCAGGTGATTGATGTTGACTAGAGAAATATGCATTCAGATCCTTGCTCTGCCTGATTTAAAGTAGCGAATTGAATTCTCACCTTCCATGTGAAAACCCAGAGGAATGCTTTAATCTATTGGGACATCTGAGGTAAAGTCCTCTCACTCCCCTGTAGGAGCCATTCCACTTTATAGAAATTAAATTGATGAGCCACGACTTAACTTGAGTCTCCTATACAACAAGCAAGTGATCTAAATATTACACTAAGGACTCAAGTCACCTTGGATGCCATAAAAACTTACCTTGCAAAGTAGAGCATACTTTCAGTCAGAGAAGCAGGATAAAATAGTACAGACCTGTTGGTTAGAGCTGAGATCTGGTAGACCTGGACCCAAATCTCTGATCAAAATCAGGCATATCCCATAAAGATGATAGTCACTAGGCTAATGGCCCTCACATATCAAAAGATGGTCTGGGCTTTATTTAGAGCACATGTATGGGATTAGAACCCACTGGTGATTCAATTAAAAAACATGTATTTCAAGATTTCACTTCTGGACCCTGGGATTCATCTTGAAATAGGACTTATAAGAGTGCATTACCTATGGGGAAATGTGAGCATTCAGGCAGTTTTGTGTGTGCCTATTGTGGCAGGACAGGCCCTGGGGTGGCTGTAGTGTAGAATCCCATTGGGGCCACTCTAATCCTGCCCACACTGCCAGTCCTCTATATTACCTTCCCTGTTTATCTTGTTTGCCATGCCTTGATATTCTTTTGCATATTGATTGGAGGGCTGTCCCTTGGTTTCTTTCACCAATGTCTAACCAACTTCTTGGGGTTTCTGGGTCCTCTGTTTACTAACCCACAACTTTCCAGCTACAGGTGTTTCTTGTGCCCTGGCAGATCTCCTGGTGCCTGGCTGGCACTACTCTGAGCCTTACTAGGCCAGATTAGGCCTTTAGGGCTCTTAATTGGGGCCTCCAGCCTCCCCCATACCCACACCCATGACTCACAGATGTTACTCCATCACTGTTTACCTTCCTGTATAGACTTCAGCTTTCTTAGCTTTAGCCTACAGGTTCCTCTGGCTGTATAGTAGTAGCCTAGACCCACTTACTCTGGCCTGGCCTTCTAGTCTCAGGCTCTCATCAACCTCAAGCCACCGCTGTTACCCACTCTGGGTTCAAACTCTGGCCCTATTGACTTCTGCCTTCCTGTGCTTTGCTCTCAGGGTCAGACTCTGTCCCTCTCAGCCTCCACCTGCCTGTGCCTCAAGCCCCTGCTCCTGGCAGGGCTCAAAACCTGGCATGTCCCTCAGGCACACCTGTGGCTTCTTTCTACCCCTACAGCAACCACCCAGTCCCCTGGCATAGAACTAAAAAAAAATGCAAGCAAACTTTTAAAACTCAAACACTTGACCAACTCTTCTGGGTCATCATGCCACTGTCAAGCCACTTCCCTAGTCACTGGCTCTCTCAGTCCTGGTGGTGCCTGATATGACCTGCAGTTCCCACTGCTTGCTGGCCTGAGCTGGCATAGTGCTAAACATAGTGGGAACAGGGCTTCACTGCCCATTCTGCCTCAGGAACCCAGATGTATATCCTCTGGTCTCCTTGCTTTCCAGTCAGGTACTCTCCTGACCAGCTGCAGGTGCATCCCCTCAGCCTCCAGATCAGCCTACTGCTGTTTTCCTGGTCAAGCTGCTAGCCACACAGTAGGCACTTGCAGCCCATGGACCTCTGGCTGCCTACCGCACTGCAGCTAGCCCAGATTCAGCTGCCTGAGGACATACCTGGAACAGCTTCTCCCTTAAAGAAGCAGGAAATCCTGGCTCCCTGTTACGCTATCTATAGAAGTTTCAGCATCTACAGATTTGGGTGGCATTTGAGTAGAATATTTGAGCATATTCATGGCACTTAAATGGAAGCAGATAAATGGATCCAGGTATTGTTCTATATTTCTTTAGTACTTGGGAACTGGATGACACAAGCATGAGTTACATACCAAAATACCTCACTTAGTAAATTCTGGTAAATTCCCAGATTGTGTTTGTTAACAAAATAGCTAGACTGAAAAAATAGTGGAATATTCCTATTACAGAGAGCATGGGTCTGCACAGGGTACATTATTATTTTCCCTTATTATGAAGTGCACAAAATGCAACAAAAAATGCACAAGTGCAGATGTGCACATGCACAGAGCTTCCTCTTTGGCCAGTTAATTAAAAAGTGGATCCATCTGAAAGAAACTGTAATCTAATACCTTTGTCCCAGAACATTGGACAGAAATACCTCAAATGAGTTAGCTTACTGGTGAGGAGTGCATAAGTAAATGGAGATCAACAACTTTTGGCAATCTTGACTTGAGAGGGGAGAAAGACAGGAGAGCCTTCCAGAGGTACTGCAGAACAGCACTCCTTGTAAGGTGAGGAAGAGCTTTTACAATTTCACCTGAAGATATGAACTAATTTAGTTTGGGAATGGACTACCCCAATCTATCAAACATCTGTTTACTTTCGGAGTGCAGCCCTGGAGTTAAGAAATCCTGGCCACTTGTCAGAGCCCTGAACTATGCTGTTTCTACCCTGCCAACCCCAACTGCGCTATACTTAACCCCCTGATCCTTTGCCCCAACAGACAGTCCTCCCTCCATCCTCCTTCCCCTCCATCCTTCCTTATGTGTAAGTTTCATGAGCATAGACCAGGTGCAACAAATATTAGTATGTACACCAAGTTTATTTTTTCAAAACAGAAAAAAATCCTGCTGTTCACTGAATATTTTTAAGCAATACATTTTCTGTCATTGTGGACAGGGGATAAAACACTTTGCTTTACTCTCTTTATAGTATTTCCAAAATATTTTTTTTTCTGGTTCTCATTGTCAGTGTTGTGATACTTGTGGTCAGCTGATATTTAGCATAATAATATCATGACTAGAAATACCAAAAAAGATCTGACAACATTGTTCCCACTGTCATCAATCTTGCTGTTTAATACCTAGAAAAGTCCATACTTTGATACATACATTATATTTGGATGGTATTAAAATGTTCTGATTTTTAATCAGTCTGGACTACTTTTGTTTCCATATTGGTCTGGCAATGGAATTATTCAATACTATTGATTTTTTTTTCCTGCTACATGCATAACATTTTCCTAACACGCAAAAAGTGTACAGGCGTTCTTCTTGTATTTCATATTCTCACATCAGACTAGAAACAGAGACACTGAAAACAGCATTCCTCTGCAATTTGGTGTTAATCCTGTACTGTTGGATGAACTTTTAGGAAAGGTAGAGATGTCACATTTTTCTACATATTCTTTAGGTAGTCCTTTTTGGTTTCCTGTGTAGTAATGTATGATGAGTATGCTAAAAAAGAAAGAAAGAAAGGAGCAAGCACTTAGGTGCAGTCCTAGGCTACACGTAATGAATGGCATGGGTTTTTCTTCTTCTTTTGTACATTGTTTTTTCTTTATACAAGGTTTTTATTTCTAAACCTCTTGCATTCATCCAAATGATATTATGTAGTGCAGGAAAAGAATGCATGGAGTAATGGAAGAGTAGTAAAGGATCACATTAAAATGGTTGCATTTGATGGCTAGAAACTGGTATTTAGAGGTTTGCTTTTGGGAATTGGCTTACAAATTAAGTACATATGCATTCAAATAATGGCCCAGGGCATAGCAAGGGTTAATTGATTTCTAAAAGGCCTGTCTGTGACAGTTTCATCAAGGCCCACTCTATCTAACAGAAAAGCAGCAAACAGACACACAGGCTGGAAAATAAAAGACATTTACTACACTGTTCCATAACATGAGATAAGGTGGCACAAAGTCACAGTGCCCAACTGCAAGGCCCTTAAATTTTCCAGTTTTGGGGAACAGACCAAATTAGAAGACTGGTAAAGCCCAAATTAGGATGTGTGCATGTGATGGGCTTGTAAAAGCAAGGAATATGTGGACAGGACAGAAAGTGGACACCACCAGCCTGTCTCGTCCACCCCACTGGGGGGAGAGGGCCTCACCCTCCGACCTCCAGGATGCTGACATCTGACCTTCAAGATAGAACCTCAGGGTGAAGCTTGTGTACTGGCCAAATGTACCTTGACTCTGACAGCTCCAGGACTGGTAGATATAGAATTGTTTGCATTATTCTTATCTGCTATCACTATGTATCAATAAAATTTGCCTATTATTGAATGGAAAGCTGGTGGTTGGCCTGAGGGTTTGGGTCCAACCCAATTTATCTGGGTCATAAATCCATGCCAATAGCTTCAAAGCCTGTACAACTTCACATAAGTTTCTCAGCAGCTCTACAAATTAGGGGAAATGCTAAAAATCCCTGAAAGAAGTATAAACAATGCTTTGACCTATATATGCAAGTGCCAGGGACAGTAAGCCAAATGAGCAAAAGATTCTGTGTGGAAAATTTGTGGCATGCAAAAGCTAGATGCCTATAATGTATACCATGAAGATAAAAGTAGGAAGCTTTGCAAAGGTGTGAAAGTGTTTGATGGTCATTGCCTGGGCCATGGGGATGGCATAGAGCTGAGGGAGGAAGGGTTGTTCATGAAAAATGTGTTCAGGATGAGTCTGCAGAATCAAAGGGAAACAGTGGGAGAGTTTGTCACAGGATTAACAGTTAATGGTCAGGACTGTGGACATAGAATATTAACCCTTTTATTAAAGACTAGATTGCCTTGAGGTCTAACTAAAAAGAACCCTGGATCCAGGACTGATACTAGAAAAGGTAATGTGCTTGCCAAGAGGCAGAACTGACAGAAACATAAAAAAGTCCTAGAGAAAGCACAAAGGAATTAACTATGAGTAACATAGCTAAAATCAAGAAAGGAAAAATTCACCCAAATTAAAATTGACTGAGTAAGGAACTGGATGAAGCAGGAAACAAATGTCAACCATGTGGCAGTCAGCATGAGTGTAAAAAACTCCCTACAGTTGCACAAATAGGTAGAAATGTAACTACTAAACTAAAATGTATGACAGAATCTGGAAAGTGCATGTATTGCTGCAAAAGGGAACGTCTCAAGTGAAGAACAATTTGTAAGTACAAAAATGGAGGAGCCTAAAAACTGAAAGAAATAGTCTATCGAAGTATACACAAATGGTACACATGTGATATGTCAAGTAGATACTACAGCACAAACAAATGTAGTAGAGCCCAGGAGAATACAAGAGACAAAAAAATTGGAAAGACTTTGATGAAAAAACAATTCCTGAGAAAGCCATGTTTAGGGACATCTACATTAAAAATACAAAAAAAAAAAAGTTAAATCAAGAATTTATGGTAGTACAAAAGCAAATTAACAATCTGGGCCCTACTAATGTGTGGATTGCTTAGTCAGGTCAATATATAAATTCAGAAAGATATTGTAGAACTGCATACAAATAGATCAAGAGTATTTTATGAAGATGCAGCCAAAGGAAATGTGTGCCACCTGAAGCATACCAGGAGATGAGATTAAAAGATGCAGAACTTTATAACCAAGTAAAGAGCTGAAAAACATGAAATCATCATCTATCATTTGGAAATTAGTAGAAACTAACAGATGGTTGCCTCCCTTGATGATAACAGAGGGAAAAAAGGAGAACAATGCTTATGTAGATCTAAGAAGCTGAACAAAGACCTAAACACAGATCATCCTTCACCAGTCCACAAGTGAAAAACCATCTGAGATGGCAGGAGACAACCCCTCCAACAAACTGGACACTTCAGTAGGATTTTGCCCGATTCCCTTGGATCCAGGGTGGTCCCAGACATGTACTCTCAGCATACCATTTGGCAGATATGCTTCCTAAGACTGCCTTTCAGAATATGTTCAGTTCCAAAAGTATTTCACTATACAGAAACCAGATGCTGGAAGTTTTAACAGATGTGGAAGTGTACCCTGGTGACATAAATAATTTAGTGCAGTTCCATGACTGAATATGAAAAGCAACTGAAGACAGTACCGGAAACTATAAGAGTTAAAACTATGTACTGAGTAAAGTCAATTGTCAAATAGCAAATACTGAAAATAATATTAGGGTGAGAGACTGACATCAAAGGGAAACTTGCCCCATCAAAAATTCAGAAAATAATGGAACAGATTGAAACCTGAAGGCAAAAAAAATCCGTTAGACATATTAGATTATGTCAGCAAGTTGAGCAACACTGCTGAGTACTACTCACCTTAGATGTCTTTGTCACTCTTACTGGATGGGCAGTGATTCCAGAGCATGAAATATTCAGTGCAATTAGTACCATGGAACTGACTGATTACCAGATGCTCTATGCATCAAAAGCTATGACAGATACACAGAAGATGTGCAAAGAAACTGAAGAGACTAGTTCTAGCTAATATATGTATGAGATTTCACAACTTTATGGATGTAGCTTCAAAAAAACCTAGTTACAAACTAGTAATTTTACAATTCAGAAGGAATAGAGGAAAAACATCACCCGGGATACCACAACTATTTTTGAGAATACTTTTTGAGAAGTAAGAGCACTAAGAGTCTTAAGTTCCAACCCAGACACCACTTAGTAATGACACATATATTCTCAACAATACATGTTCCACCCGTCAATACAGCTTTATCATCTGGAATGAGCAGCAAACATACATGTGATCATGATAAAAGCCTCATGTGGACTATCTAAAGGCCTATAGATGGAGCAACATATCCAGCAGAGTTTGCCCCTGGGCACACCCTGTGGGAGAGTGGGAGCGGAGGCTCCCACAGGCATGTGGGTTCCAAGAGCAGGGGGTGGGAGGGAGGAGGGAGCCAGTCTTAAATATGCTGGGGACTCAGAAAAAGTCTCCAGTGGTGGGGGAAGCAGCGGCAGCAACTGCTGCTGCTGCCACCATATGTTCTGCTTGCCCCAACTGTTGCACTACTGCAGGAGCAATGCCATGAGGCTGCTCTTGCCACCCAAATGCAGACTTCACAGGGTTGGGGGTGGTTCTGTCACCCCTGAGTTGGTGCCCAGTGCTGGTGTTCTATTCACCCAACCCTAGTTACACTACTCTATAAATGAACCGGAGACAAACAGTGACACTAGCTACAAGTAAAGGAGAGAAGGAAGGTGATGGGTACTAAAAATAACAAGAGGAAGGTCAGGGAAAATGTGGATCCCTTACTGAATGGGGAAGCAACCTAGTGACAGATGATAAGGAAAAGGCTGAAGTGCTCAATGCTTTTATTACCTCAGCTTTTGCAGGCAAGGTCAGCTTCCAGACTACCACATTATGCAGCACGGTTTGGGGAGAAGGTCTGCAACCTTCAGCGATGTAAGAACAGGTTAGGGACTATTTACAAAATCTGGATGTGTACAAGTCCACACGGCCAGATGCAATGCATTTGAGGGTGCTGAGGGAGTTGGCTGATGTGATTGCAGAACCACTGACCATTATCTTTGAAAACTCGTGGTGACTGAGAGAGGTTCCAGATGATTGGAAAAGGGTAAATGTAGTGCCCATCTTTAAGAAAGGGATAAAGGGTGATCCAGGGAACTACATACTAGGCCTGTATGAAGTGGCTAGTATTCATTTTGGATTCGGCCAGTCTGGGGGCCAGTGATTCAATTTGGTGATTTGAATCACTGTCCTGAATCAATTTCACTGATTTCATAGATTTCATAGACATTAGGGCTGGAAGGGACATCGGGAGATCATCGAGTCCAGCCCCCTGCCCAAAGGGCAGGACGTCAGCTGGGGTCATAGGATCCCAGCAAGATAAGCATCCAATTTACTCTTGAAGGTGTTCAATGTAGGCGCTTGAACCACCTCCGCTGGCAGACTGTTCCAGACCTTGGGGGCTCGGACAGTAAAGAAATTCTTCCTTATGTCCAGCCTGAAACGGTCTTGCAGGAGTTTGTGACCGTTCGACCTCGTCATCCCTCGGGGCGCTCTGGTGAACAGACATTCCCCCAGATCCTGGTGATCACCCCTGATAAACTTATAGGTGGCCATCAGATCACCCCTGAGCCTGCTCTTTTCCAGGCTAAAGAGTCCCATGGCTCTCAGCCTGTCATCGTAATGTCTGCTTTCCTGACCTCTGATCGTGCACGTGGCTCTCCTCTGGACTCTCTCAAGCTTCTCCACATCCTTTTTGAATTGTGGAGCCCAAAACTGGACGCAGTACTCCAGCTGTGGCCTCACTAAGGCCGAGTACAAGGGGAGAATGACGTCCCGGGATTTGCTCGAGAAGCATCTATGGATGCACGCCAGCATTTTGGTCGCTTTACTGGCCGCAGCATCACATTGGAGGCTCATGTTCATCTTGTGGTCAATGATGACCCCCAAGTCTTTTTCTTCTGTAGTGCTAACCAACGTAGCACTGCCGAGCCTATAAGGGTGCTGCAGGTTTTTCCTCCCAAGGTGGAGAACCTTGCATTTTTCGGTGTTAAACACCATGAGGTTCTCGTCTGCCCATTTGCTGAGCTTGTCCAGGTCAGCCTGGATCACCCGCCTATCTTCTGGCGTGGATGCTTTGCCCCAAAGTCTGGTGTCATCGGCGAACTTGGCCAGTCCACTCCTGACTCCAATGTCCACATCGTTAATGAAGATGTTGAACAGGATGGGTCCCAGGAAAGAGCCTTGAGGGACCCTACTGGTCACAGGGCACCATGATGAGTGACTGCCATGAATCACAACCCTCTGGGTCCGACCACGAAGCCAATTTCCCAGCCAGCGGATCGTGGTGGAGCCAAGGCCACAACTGGCCAGTTTGGCCAAGAGGTGATCATGAGATACCAGATCAAAAGCTTTTTTGAAGTCAAGATATATGACATCAATCTCTTCTCCCTTGTCCAGGTGATAGGTCACCTGGTCATAGAAGGAAATGAGATTGGTCAAACAAGACCTACCCGCAACAAACCCATGCTGGCCATCCCTTAGAATGTTAGCCTGGGCCAGTCCCTCAAGGATGGCCTCCTTAATAAACTTTTCTAAGATCTTCCCCAGGATAGAAGTCAGGCTAATGGGCCTGTAGTTAGCCGGATCCACTCTCCTCCCTTTCTTGAAGATCGGCACCACATTGGCCTTCTTCCAGTCTTCGGGCACTACACCAAAGTGCCAGGAGTTTTCAAAGATCCGTGCCAGGGGCTGGGCTATGATGCTCACCAGCTCCTTGAGTACCCTGGGGTGCAGGTTGTCAGGGCCGGCTGACTTGAAGGTATCCAGCTTCTCAGGTGTTCCTTCATGAGGTCAGCATTGATGGAGGGTAGGGGATCCCCCTCACCCGGATCTCCCTGTCCCATAGCAGGCATGGGCATCCCATGGGACTGATGAAAGACTGACGCAAAGTACCTATTTAATAGGTTGGCTTTTTCCTGGGCGTCAGTTGTCAGTTGCCCCATCTGGTTTAGCAGGGGTCCAACATTGCCCTTGCTTTTCCTCCAGCTCCCCAGATATCTGAAAAAGGACTTTTTGTTGTCCTTGATGCCTGAAGCTAGTTGGAGTTCAGTTGCAGCCTTGGCTTTCCTTGTTTGCTCCCTGCAGGACCGGACCAGCGTGGAGTAATCCTCCTTGGAGGTGAATCCCATCCTCCATCCTTTGTAGGCTTTTCTTTTTAGCCACAGGAGGTCCGCTAGGTCTCTGGAGAGCC
Organism: Crocodylus siamensis; assembly: GCF_052110815.1. Classification (NCBI taxonomy): domain Eukaryota; kingdom Metazoa; phylum Chordata; order Crocodylia; family Crocodylidae; genus Crocodylus; species Crocodylus siamensis. The sequence goes on along the minus strand of NC_143398.1, from coordinate 30,586,088 downwards.
ATGGGGGCTGCTGTGCCTTCTTGCTGCTTTTCCTCTGTGTTGGAATAGATTTAGCTTGTGCACTGAGGATCGCTTCCTTGAGAAGCAACCACTCTTCTTGAACTCCCAAATCCCTGGGGTCATGGTCTCTGAGGGCCTGACCAACTAGCCTCTTGAGCTTGTCAAAGTCGGCTTTTCTGAAGTCAAGGACTTCTGTGTTGCTGACTGACTTGCCAGCTTTACGGCGGATGGTGAAGGTGATCAGCTCGTGGTCGCTGTCACCCAACTTCCCATCAATCACTAGGTCGCCGATTAGGTCGTCCCCCATAGCCAGTACCAGGTCAAGCAGCGCTTTGCCTCTCGTTGGCCCATAGACTTCTTGAGTCAGGTAGAGGTCATCCATGCACGAGAGAAAGCTTTGCGCCCGCTCAGATTTAGCTGAGTGATCTTCCCACGAGATGTCCGGGTAATTGAAGTCACCCATGACAACCAAGGTCCTGGAGCAAGCGGCCTCAGTTAGTTCCTGGGCGAACTCCTGGTCAAGCTCGGGACTTTTCAGAGATTCAGCTGCCACCAAATAAGTTGAATCTCTGAATCAAACAAGCCCCATCCCCCATCTTCTCTCCCAGCCCCGTCAATGGCCGCCCCACCTGGACCTGGCTCTTTAAAAAAAAAAGCCCCACACTCACCAGCTTCTGCCAGGTTGGGGGCAATCCCTGCTGCCCCCCACTGCCCTGCATTGCATTGGGGGGGGCTCTGTCACAATCCCTCAGAGGCCCTGATGGCCACTGCAGCAGCTTGATGAGTGTGGGTGGGTTTTTTTTTAAGCTCCGGAGTTCTGGGGCCAGGCAGGGCAGCCATTGATGGAGCTGGGAGAGCAGGTGAGAGATGGGGGCTTTTAGTAGAGATCTCCACATAGTGGTGGGTAGTGGGGGGCAGCAGGGATTGCTCTCCCCCACCACACCGGGCAGCAGTTGGTGAGTGCAGGGCTTTTTTGTTTTTTTAAACAGCCAGGACACTGGGGCCAGGCAGGGAAGCCATTGATGGGTCTGGGAGAGTGGGTGAGGGTTGGGGAGGTTTCAGGGGGGTTGGGGGAACAGACAGGGGATGGATCCTGTTGGGGGTCCCCCCATGGTCCCCTCCCCCCTCCTCCAGCACCCCCACCCCGCCCCCTATTTACTGACACAGAGCCTAGGTCCAGCTTCTTGCAGCGGTGAATGGGGACAACCTGATTCACGAAATCGCTGCATCTTTCTCCTAAACTTTTACAATCAATTCAGAGGCTTTGAATCAATTTGGACCTTTTTATTAGTCTCCAAATTTGATTCAGATTTGGAGATTCAGATGCTGAATTACGCCAAATTGCCTCTGAATAAAATCAGCACCCAAATTTTCACACAGCTCCACTACATATCTGTCAGCCTCACCTCAGTCCCTGGAAAAATCATGGAACAGATCCCCAAGGAATCCATTTCTAAGCACTTGGAGGACAAGAAGGTGATTGGGAACAGGCAGCGTGGATTCACCAAGTGCAAGTCATGCCTGACCAACCTAATTGCTTTCTATAATGAGATAACTGGCTCTGTGGATGTGGTGAGAGTAGTCAAAATACCTTGACTTTAGCAAGCTTTTTAATACCGTCTCCTACAGCATTCTTGCAAGCAAGCCAAGGAAGTAAGGGTTGGATGAATGGAATATAAGATGGATAGAAAACTGATTGGAGAGTCAGGCTCAATGGACAGTAATCAATGGCTCAATGTCTAGCTGGAAGCTGGTAGCAAGTTGAGTGCACCAGGGGACAGTCCTGAGTCTGGTTTTGTTAACTATCTTCATTAACGATCTGGAAGATGGGATGGATTGCAACCTCAGCAAGTTCATGGATGACACCAAGCTGGGGGGTGTAGTAGATACACTGCGGGGGGTAGGGTTAGGATTCAGAGTAACCTAGACAAATTGGAGGATTGGGCCAAAAGGAATCTCATGAGGCTCAACAAAGTCTTGCACTTAGAATGGAAGAATCCCATGCACTGCTACAGTGTGGTGACTGACTAACTAAGCAGCATCTCTGCAGAAAAGTACCTGGTGCTTACAGTGGACAATAAGATGGGTTTGAGTAAGCAGTGTGCCCTTGTTGCCAAGATGGCTAACAGCATCCTGGGCTGCATTAGTAGGAACATTGCCAGCAGATTGAGGGATGTAATTATTCCAGTCTATTCTGCGCTGGTGAGGCTGCATCCAGAGTACTGTGTCTAGTTTGGGGCCCCCCACAATAGAAAGGATGTGGACAAGTTGGAGAGAGTTCAGCAGAAAGCAACAAAAATGGTATGGAGGCTGGACCATATGACTTATAAGAAGAGGCTGAGGGAACTGGGTTTAGTTTGGAGAAGAGAAGAGTAAGAGGGGATCTGATAGCAGCCTTTAACTCCAAATAGGATGAAGCTAGACTGTTCTCAGTGGTGACAGATGACAGAAGAAGGAGCAATGGTCCCAAGTCGCAGCAAGGAAGTTTTAGGTTGGATGTTTGGAAAAACTTTCTCACTAGGAGGTTGGTGAGGCACTGAAACAGGTTACCTAGAGCAGTGGTGGAATCTCCATCCTTGGAGGTTTTAAAGACCCATATTGACAAAGTCCTGAATGGAATGATTTAGTTGGGAATGGTCCTGCTTTGAGCAGGGAATTGAACTAGATGACCTCCTGAGGTCCCTTCCGACCCTAATTTTCTACAACTCTATGATTCTATGAAAAACAATCTAACCGTTATCACCACAAAATCTGGCCGCATAAAAATTACTTTTCAGTGCTTTAGGAGCACACTGGAGGGGTAAAAAAATCAAGGTTCCCACAGTGATAAGCAGGAAAACACTGCAATGAATACATAAATGGTACCTTGGAATAACTAAAACAAAAAGGAGAGCAGGGAAGTAGTATTCTAGTCACAAATAACTAGTGGCTTTGAAGAAATTTTGAACAAGTATGAAATGTGTCACATACACAGAGGTTCCCAGCAGAAAGAACCAACAATACTACACAAAAACACCTCAGAATTCCAAGGGGCAAAGGCAGAACTGACATATTCAGCCTGTAAAGATGGGATGATACCATTAAAATGGATTACTTCACCTATTTGGTAGAAAATCATGCTCAGAAGATACCACAAATGGAACAGTTGTCAGCACATCATGTGCAGTCCATGTTGCAGGGAGGACTAAATTTGCATGTCATAGATTTCCAAGAACAGGAATAAGTGACAATGGAACACAGCTCAAGAATGAAACATTCTTAGACTTTGAGAGATACGACTTTCTTCATGAGAGATCTAGTCACAGGGATCCCAAAGTCAATTACTTGGCTAGTTGAGTGAAGCATTTGCTTAAAAATTGCAATGTATGAAAAAGAAGATGCATATTTAGCAATTTGTAAATATAAGCTGCCTCACTACACTGTGGAAAGCCACCCACTGAACCACTACCACTGAACTGCTACTCAGTTACCAGATTTAGGACAAAAACTGAAGATAACTAAGGAGGCCATAATAATGTCAAAACAAAATGAGACAATATAAGCAATCAGTATATTAGAACAAGGAAACAAAACCTATCCAACAGTTAAAAATAAAAAGCAAAAATAAAGATGTATCACTCAAGATACCTGATAATTTAGTGAAGTGTGATCCACATCATTCCTTGACTTCTGTCAAATCACTTCTAAACCTTTGGTCATATGCAAAAGAAAGGAAAGAGAATTGTCTGGCAGCTATTCTAGGTACCATTTAGAGCCATCTACTTTTAAAGCAACAGGTAAACCACTGGTAACAAACCAGAAGAACAAGAGTTCCACATCACACTTAACATCTGTCAGGGATGTTATCAGAGGCAGGAGTCTCTCAACCATATCACAGGGCTGTGATCCCATGTCATGCCTATCCTTTCCTCTGGGAAGCTTTGATACACAGCAGTCTCCCTAGCAGTTCCTGGCCGTACCCAGGCATCCCTCAGTGAGCTGAATGTCTATTGTACTTCCTGGCTAGCAATGAGCTGAACTGCATACTGTCTCTTCAGATCTTCCCACCAGACTTGAAACATTATAAATATAGTGACACAAAGCTGTTAGAGAACACTGCAGCTCTTTAATTTTGTCTTGTAAAGGACAGGGTTTGTATAGCTCAAGTATCAGAAATGAGTGTCGGTTCTCACTTTACTTAAGTAAAAATAATTCACAGATTGATCCTTTTACTGATTAAGAGACTGAACTGTCTGTCACCAATGAGATAGTAAGGATATGCGTAAGAAGGTTTGCATTACAACAAATGACCTCTGGTCTCAGCCCAAATAAGTAAGTGCAAAGGCAATAGGAAAAAATCAATATAATTTTAGAAATAATTGAAAGCATACAAACTTTCAAGAGATTTGTCTTCAGTTCATTGGTTTTAAGGTGCAGAGCTGGTTCTTCTCTCCTCATTCACTAGTTTCAATTTAGGTGTCAGAGGGTATATCTATACAAGCAATTAATTCAACAGAAACTCCAATGCAGTTCACACTGGAGTTATCTGCTCTCAGGCACATCATTTACACATGTGCCCAGGACAGCAGCAGACTGAGACAAGGTGGAGCAGCTCCAGGCTGGCAGGGAGCCAGGGGTTGGGGGTAAGTCCTGAGATCTAGAGGGTGGCAGAGGGGCTGGCTGGGACATGCAGGTGCTACAGTGTGGCAGGCAGCCCCTATATAGTAGCATCCTCATGCCTCAGCCAGGCCTGCTCACTGTCTGCACATGCACTGCTGTGATGTAAATGACTCCACCATAGGATAGTACTTGTCCCAGATGGTATTAACCTACAGCAGAGTTAATAAATTTACTGCACCCTAATATGGGCACATATGTAGATAGTGATGCTTTACTGCAGAGCTAATTAGTCCACTCTGCAGTAAAGCACATGTGTAGATGCACCCAGAATTAATTAATATGACATAATGACTATTTCAACTGATGTTTTTAATATTGAACTGTGATCCTATAAAGCAAGGGTGGCCACAGTTACTCACCCTGGGAGCCACATCTAATCCACCACAGATGTTCAAGAGCCAGAGAGCGGGGGTGGGTGGGTCCTGAGTGACCTGGTGAGAGAACGGGGGAGGGGGAGGGAGAGAGTGCAGAGTAACCAAATGAGAGAGCCCAGAGGGGGGAGGAGGGGAAGGTGCTGAGAGATCTCGTAAGAGAGAGATGGGGAGTTCTGAACGACCCAGAGTTGACAGTCATTCCAGCTTCCCAGGGTAAGTGGCCCAGCTGCAGCCCCCGCCGCAGCAGGAGAAGTAGGCAGGCCTTCAAGAAGTGGAGCGAGAGCCACAAGTACTGTTCAGTGAGCCTCATGCAGGTTTGGACACCGCTGCTATAAAACTTACTCAAAAACAGAAATCTTACTCAGCAATAAGACAACAGAACAATGGCTCCGCCCACCACCAAATTTCCAAACCGTGGGGAGCCTCACAGGCCAGATGACATGATACTGAATGCTGGATCTGGCTGCAAGCCAGACGTTGAGCACCCTTCTTTTAGTCAAAGGACAGAGTTATGGATACTTAAAAAGACAGGCAGAAGGAGACATTATTTATTTAGGCATTCAGGGCATTGTCTGCCTATAATGGGAAAAACAACTAGACAAGATTAAAACCATCTGAGAAAATGCCCCATGAGCCAGAGAAATGCCAAGGGTCCCAATCAGAGAACTTTCTGGATTATTCTGGTCAGTCATGGAAATGCTGATGGGAGGGTTGGCTGGGAGTTCTTTACGAGACTATCTGTGAGATATGCTTTGTCTTTAAATGACTGAAAGCCTGGGTGAGTCTAGGGTCTCCAGCAATCAGCATGAAGGTGATCTCCCAAAATACTGGCAGGACTCCCAAGAAATCTAAGGTGTAGCCAGATGAGAGGTTAAGAAGCTTTACTTGCCTTTTTGGTCTGGCTTCATACCCATAATCAGTTTTTTCTTTTCTCCTGCACAATAAATACTTTTTTTTTGGCTCTTTTCTCTGTGAAGGGGCAGAGACAGAGTGTGGCCCCAGTGAGGGTGTGGAGCAGCCCAGAGCGGGGGCTGGAGCATAGAGTAACCCAGTTGAGGAGCTGTGAGATGAGCGGCGCTGGTGAGAGAGAAGAATTACCTAATAGATAATGCACAATTACCAAATGAGAAAACAGAATTACTGGATAAGAGAATGCTTGATTACTGGATGTGACAAGTCATTGGTAAAGGCCCAGTGTATGCCCCAGATTGGAGGCTGGGTGCTAAGCCAGATATGTAAGACCTGGCGTGTGCACCAAAAGGGAGGCCAGGTGCTAGGCGTAGAAACATCTGTGAGGCATGGGACACATGTAAGGGAAGGTTGGAGCATGAACTAAGGCCCTTAGCATCAGGTGGGTGAGTAATAGGCAGCCTCCCACCTTAGAAACAGCAATCTTATTTATTTCCATCAAGGCATGGCAGAAGAGAAAAGTGGAGGTTTAGCCTTGAACAGGTGGTGAGTTGGCACTGAGACCTGAACTTAAAAGGTCAGCCTGTTACATACACCATAGCACAACTCCTGCAACAGCTCCTTTACTAGTCACATTTGTACTGGGAGGAACCTAGGTCCCAAAAAATACCTCCACTAATACCAGAAAAAGCTTAACTTGTCTCAACTACATTGTGATACAAATGGCAGAAGCAACCACCCTTTTTTCAATTGCCTAGTTGTTAAGGCACTTTCCCAAAATCTCAAAGACTTAGATTCTAGAACTGCACCCCACAGAGATATGAATCCGTGTGTCTTACTACCAGAAAAATACCCCAACTATAAAGCTATAGGCCAGGATAGATGTGATCACTCTGTAGCCCTCCAGTTAGGCTTGGCTACTGTGCAAGAGACATGGGATCAAAACAACAAGAAAGAGGGAGTCTCTCTCCATCAGTGTTCCTCTTGGAAAGGAAATCCTTGCATTCTGGGCCTTGTGGCCTGAGTTATTAAAAAAGGCTGAAGTATAAAATGCATAAAATAGAAATAGAAACTCATCATGGTTGAAGCGTGTGGGTCTGGAGCAGGTGCTGCAGGGACCCTGACCCCCTATGCAGGGCAGGCTGGGGCCATGTGCCTCAGCCTGGGGCTTAGGCTCTATCCACATGGGTCCCAGTTATTCTCCATGAGTCCAGGACTTGGGCCAGTGCCAGTGGTGGTAGCTCAGAGCTGCCTCAGAACCACTGTGCACCTGGGGGTGGCAGGATGTGCCATGGGCTTAACAGCACCTGGGCCAGGTAGAACTGAGGGTCCTGCTGTAGGCCAGACAAAATCCCCCCACCTGGCTGTATCCATCCTGCAGGCCGCATTTTGCCAACCCCTGCCCCACCCCTGTGTTAGACAGTCACTGGTTAAAAATAAAAAGTTGGCTAGACAGTAGAGATGGAATCCGAAACTCCCCTCTCCTACAGGAATACTGTGAGCTCTGGGCCACCAAGGCAGGTCCCTATGGCTGTTCTTCTGGTGCTCCAGTTGGTATCCTCAACTGGAGGTATGGTGAGTGCTATAGCTTGGTGTTTTTTTCAAGATGTGGAAAATGTGGGCCCTTCAAGCTCAATAGAATGAGTCGTCTCCCATTTCCTGGACATGTGCTAGGCAGCTGGGGAAAAGGTCAGTGTCACCAATGTCTAAAGCACCTATACCAAAATATATGTATCCAAGATCTTTCCCTCAACTGTAAAAATGTCCCAGCCACCTAATTTAGTCCAATTTAATCACCCTCTGGAACAAGGAGCCTAATACTATATATACTTGAATCTAAGATGAGGGTTTTTGAGCCAGTGCGAATGAGAAAAAAAGCCCTTCATCTTATATTTGCATACAAAGCCAGAGGGGGGTGGGAGGGGCATGTGGCTACTGTGGTTCTGACTTTAGCCTTGAGCCTAGGTCAGGGCCAGAGTCAGATTCACAGAAGCCTCCTGCCCCTACCCACTCCACTTACCCTCTGAAGCTTCTGCTCCTTCTCCACCCCCTACCCCATGCCCTATTTTGCTCCTTAGTGTCAGACACAACTTGGCTCCAGCTCAACCTGGATTTCCTCCTGGGCATAAGTACAGGGAAACCCCATCCCCTGCCCAGCCAGTCAGCAGCGCTGATGTTACAGCAAGGCCCAGCAGGGGTTGTGTTTCCTCGTGCTGTGCTCTGTGACCCAGGAGTGAACAGTCCAAGCAGCATCTGACAGTAAGGGGGGTGAGGGGAAGGGAAGGTATTGTGGGGAGTAGGGGGGGCAGAGACTGTGAGGATCTGAGGTGGAGGGGTGCAGGTGGGGGGAGGGCAGGAAGGCTTCAGGGTGAAGAAGTGGGGTTGGGGTAAGGGGCAAAAGGGGCCATCTAACCTACCGCCACCCCAGCTACTGCTTTCCGTGCTGTAGCAGTTGGGTAGGAGGTAGAAGGGATGACAAATGTATAAATGTTCCATATAAATATTAGGGGTTAATTTATAAATAAATAAATAACACCATTTATAAATGTTTCATATATAGAATCTAATTATTAGGGGTCATCTTAAATTCAGGTTTCTCTTAGCTTCAAGCCAATATGGTATTTAGGCCTTGCAATGTGTAAATACAGGTCTAAGTAACAACTCTGATTCTCACTCAAGGTCAGTTTTCTTATTAGAGTCGATTCCCACAATTCAGCCTTTTATGTCCTCAACTTATTGCAGAACTATAATATACTGCACTACCTATAAATCAGTGGTGTAGCAATGCAGCCAGGAGACCAGAGAACAGCAGCAGCAGCAGTGCCTTCTTGAGCTGCCATGCCACTAGCAACAACCATGTGGCAGCTGTTTTAATTTTGTCCCCCCTCTCAAGTTGGGGGCTGGGGTGGTTGCCACAGTTGTGCCATCCTATTTATGCCAGTGGTATTAATGATCTAAACACAGATACTGAATAAACTTAGCCAGAAAGCCCTGGATTGTTAACAATGTCACTAGGCAATTTGAAAAACAATCAGCTCTTAAAGTTGCTTCCATTTTTTGCTTTTCTTCTATTTGTTATTAAAGATCTTTTAACCTAATGACTCTCTCAAGGTTATTAAATTTTCTCACTTTCTAAGTGTCTCTTTAAGACATCACTATTTCAAATGTTTATTGTTGGACTTATAAAGAAACTATAAGAAGCCTAAATACACAGTAAAAACGAGACAACAAACAGGCACCAATATTGCGATAACTAAGAGCCAATTAGCAAAAGCTGCAGTGGTAGGAATGGTGATAACTAGAGGCTGTAAGAGGATACAATATATAGCATACCAGAAAAAGATACAGCAAAATTATTAGAAAGGAGCTCCAGCAGGCAGTGTGCTTCAGAAATACCTGAGCCACAGTTCCTCAGTTGCTTCCTGTTTGTTCCTGAGAATAATTCTTTTTTCCATTCGCCTACAACATTACTAGATTGTGATTCTCCCCATTGTAGGAGAACCCTGCAATCTTCAAGACGGAGAAGGTAAATAGAATCTCATACCTACCCACTTTTTCTGTGGAGAGGATAAGCAATTGTTTGTACCTGCAGACTCATACCTAGGGTCCAGGTTACAGGGAGTTCTTATTCCTCTGGCCTACTCACACAGACATCTTGTCCAAGTCAGTCTAGCCTTCTGGTCATGTTGACAGAAATCATCTGGCCAACAATTGAATGTGTCATTTTAACTTGAGAAGTTCACGTGTTGCTTCAGGTCATATGCCAAAGATATTTTATTTCTGGGACAGTATAAGGCTTTGAGTTACTAATAACACAATGAATCCTTTCCTATCACTTCTTCCTTCTATAAGCTTTTATTATTGTTTTGTATGGACCACATGGGACTAAATTCTAAAATTTATAGATGTTGTATTTATAGCACACGTCAGTGAACAAGCATCAGGAAACATCAATTTTATGGGAGAATTAAATGAAGTTGTTATAGTAAAATTTATTGTATAATCCACAGAAGCTCCATAGACTTCTAAAGGTTAGACCACCAAGTAATAAAGAAAGAGCATCACAATCATAATCTCAATAAGCAGTATAATATGACTGTAAAATAAGAATGGACAGAAAGTGACAGAAATATTATACAGCTATGCCTAATGCAATTTACAGTTCTACAGGCTCTGTCTATGAATTTGAGATGAGATTACTGAATTAGAGGCTGTCGGAAGTAAGTTTTCAAGCTGATTTGTTTTACTATTATTTATAAAAAAGCTAATTTGGAAATATGCTACCAATCCACATGATCTTTACAAAGGAAAATTCTGTATCTGATACTCCAGAGAGCCACTTCAGCCAAATGTAATGAACATATAACTCCAACACTTCCTGCTGAAACTTTCTCTGTTTCCAAATAACCTGCACATCATTCTCTATTTACCATTAAACTATCACCTTTAATACTAGATGTAAAATAATCATTAGGACATAATAGGTAATTTGTGGCAAGGAGGGGAATGTAGTATTCTATACAAAAATATTAAATTCTTCCTTTGATTGGCTGAAAACAACCACCTGAGTAGTCAGTGGAATCTTTAGAATTTACAGAATAATGAATACTTCCCTGCACCACAAGAGTGAATACTGGAACAACGTTCATCAGTCATATAGCTATAACATCAGTAAAGTGAGTCCCTCCACCATGGTGGGACAGCTCTACTGTGTCCTATGTCCACATAACAACAATATCAGTGAGGCACATGCTCCATAGTCCAAAACCTTGCAATAGTGGAGAGGCTTGTGTGTCCTAGTGATCCTCAGAGCTATGTCGCCCAGACTGTCACACTCCTGGCAGTGTCACCCATGGTGAATAGGCCTGAGGAGAAGTTCCAGAAAAACTAGGGTTCAATACACAAAGTCCTCAATGTTGGATCAGATGGAAAATTTCAGGATCTTAATGGCTGTAAAGATGGAAGAAGGCTGCAGCAAGATGGAGGCCTCCTGTCATCCAGGGTTCTCCCTTGCCACTGGGCTCAGATCTCCACTTTGTCAAGACTGTGTGGTTGCTTTTTCCATGCATGACCTTCCTCATGTTAACCAAAGTCACACACAAGCTTCTACCATGGGAAACAACATGCTTTCCTGTACCAGCCTCCAAAGCCCTGAGGTGATGGATGAGTGGTGATGGAGACAGGACTAGTGAATCTATCAGTCTCCAGCCACAAATCTGTACTCAGGCAGCAGTGGCCTGATGGTCATCTTCCACCAGGGTTGAGGCTGGGTTGCAGTTTGACAGCTGCTACCATGACTGAGCAGTCCTGTTCAAGATCCCCTCTGCTCACCCTACATCGGGATGGGGCTTGAAAAGGTCCCCTAAGCATAAGCTGTTTTATCAGTTCCTAGCATCCAGTGGAATCACTGTCTCTGCAGTCAAAAATATCATTAGACAATGATGTTTGCACAATACAATGTTCAGAGCTTGATGGATAACCAAGGCAATGAAGAAATGCTGTCATCTCCAGGGAACTGATAAGATGCCACGTTGACATTGCAGCTCTGAGATGACCAGCACTGAGTCAGTGATCCTCAAGCACCAGTTTCACTGTATCTGATGCAGATGCCTGACTCCTGAGTTCCAAAAAAGTACTCTATTCCCAGCTTAGTAACAGCCTGAGATCTTATGGTGGACAGTTTATTTGAAGGCATACCTCAAGAAAATGGATGCCGATGTCAAGACTTGGGAGAAGCTGGCTTCTGGCTGACTCCAGTGGTGCTACAACTTCAACCAAGTGGCTGCCCACTTCTAGGTAAAGTGTCTTTTCCTCAAAGCATTAAAAAAATAGAGGAGGAAGGAAAAGTAGAAAATCCTGGTCTACAACCTACCCTCCACTGCAGAAAGACCTGCAACATCTCTGTATGTGTCTGCAGCTCACGGATTGGAATCTTAAGTCACCTCAAGACCCATTAATGAGCCATGATAGAGATCAGCCCCCAATTGAGGGATTGCTGATGATGATACGGATCCTTGCTCACCATGCCCTTATCTGTGAAATGGCACAACAGCATCAACTCATCCACTTTTTCAGGTGCTTTAGCTGGAAGGAGCACACAGATTTGTATGACACTGATGCATTTCAAAATAGAAGGGCTTCAACTAATGATGAGATTTGAGCTGCGTCACGTATACCTTTGTTAATCTAGGGGCATACTTACCCTGCAACCATCATGTACACTCCAGTATAGCACTGATACACATGAGCTCACTTTAAACCAGTTCATTCAAGTACTAGTAGCAGTCTAGTCACAGCAGCACACAGCTCAGCACCAACCTTTGTATCCAATCTGCTTCTCATGTAGATCTTGCAGCTTGTGCTAAGCTCTGTCCTGCTGTGGCTAGACTGCTGCTCTAGCCCAAGCTAGCTACTTTGGGTAGATCTTCTTTACATCTGCAGATACAATAAAAACTTAAACAACCTTTTATTCTTGACTTATTTCAGGCCACCTTCAGTTCTTACTGGTGGCATTGGGATTCTTCAGCTTCTGCTGTACTTGTGGATGAAACAGAAGACTGTAAAGAGCTTCTACATAGTCTAACATGCAGTATATGGTGACAAGCATATAACAGCATCGTGCTTCCCAGAATCAGATTCTGATCAACAGCCTGATCTTAGCAACTCCAGGAACAGCCTCTCTTGATGAAAGACTGATGTAGTAGGCTCACCTTTCAGAGTTTGAAATCCTCCTGTTTTGATTGGTGGAGCCCATTCACCAATCAGGATGCAGCAGGAGGAAAAGTCACACTCTTTTTCTGAGGGGGGTGGGGAGAAGAGCTCCCTCAGACCTGATTGAAGACTGTAAACTGCTAGGTATAGAAGACTTCAGGGGCATTGCCCTGGATCATATAAAAGGAGTTGTGTGCCCAGGAAGAAGAGCAGATGCAGCGAGGGACTCAAGAAGCGTGGAGCCAAGAAAAGCTGGGGAGCTCTCCCTCAGTGGGCAATAGGCCCAAGGCTCCTAAAGCTGCCACTGAAGGAGAAGCCTTGGGAGTGATGTGGACTGCTCGGGTTGTTGATGGTGCACAGGGACGGTGCGCGGAGACCTGGCCCTGGGTGTGGTGTGAAACTGCTTGGGCCCATCACGGTGCACAGTTCAGTGCACAGAGCCCAGGCTTTGGGAGCTGCAAACAGTGACTTGAGCCTGCAACCCTGGCAGGGCCTTGGGGGCCACAGTGAGGTGACTCAGGCCCCACCTCCCAGCAAGTGGCCAGGTCTCATGGTGCACAAGGCGATGCATGGGCCCGAGCCTTGGGACCAGGGAGCAGCAGAGGCTGCTTGGGTTAGCCACTCAGTGTGGGGACAGCTGGCCAGAGCCTGAAGGGCCCAGCCTGTGCTAAGAGAGCCCTCAGTGCCAACCCAGCACACAGGGAAATAGTAGCGCTGCAGTGTGAGGCCCAGCACCCAGGAGCCAGCAGCAGTGGTGCAGCAGCTGAGAGAAGCTGAGCCCTGGGTGCCCAGAGGGGGCACAGGGTGGAGAGGAACCCAGCAGTGCAGGAGAGGCCTGAGGAGGCACTGCAGCAGAGGAGACCCCATCGAGCTGTGCCCTGACCACTGCCACTTGAGGGAACATGAGTCATTGGGCCCTTGGGTCCCACAGGGGAAAGACATTTGGGGTTGGCAAACCCAGAGAAGGGGCTGGGTGAGCAGCCCCCCGCCTAGTCAAGGCACTAAGGGGAGGGGCCCCTGGTGCTTCCTGGACACCCCGCAAGGGACCCTGTTGGAAGGAGGACTATCTCTTGCCATGGGTCAGGGACTATATTAAGGAAATGTTATTAAAATTGTTCATGTTTGCGCCTTATGTTTTGTAATTGAAATGTTTTATTATGATGTTGTAAATAGTGTTATTTAGGGTTTGACCTTGGTTATTGGTTACTGTCCTCTGTGTGTGTGTGTGTGTGTGTGTGTGTGTATGATATTTAGTTTTATGTTTATGTATATTATAACATCATAAATTGATATAATTAACAACTTTGGGCTTGGGCTAACTCTGTAGAGGAAAGAGGTATCTGCTTGAAATTCTGGCATCCCTCTCACAGCACCCTCTCCTGCCTACCCATCCTATTCAGTTGAGAATAGGGCATACCCTTGGGTGTACCCAGGTTACACTGAAATTTGCTGAGCATTATCCAGGACTTTCTTGGTGGCTACCCTGTACAGATGCAGATACAGAATTTGGCAAAGGGAGCATGTAGAAACAGCTGCCCATACTGCAGTGATAGCTAGACCACTGCTCCCAGTTTCCTTTCCCCCACTCCCCACTCTGCCTGGATCCTCTTGGGCTTTTTTTAAAGTCCCCAGAGTAGGTAAGAACCCCTGCTTCCTCTTTGCTCAGAGGTACATCCCTTTCTCTCCCCTTCCTTCCCTCACTCACTTGCTGTTTCTACTATCTTTACAGCTCTCTAGGGGCAGAGGAAGGTTTGAAGTCCCTCCTACCTGAGCAAGCCAAGCTACAAAGTGGCTGGCTCATATGGGACAGGAACAGCAGTAGCAGTGGAAATGGGTGTGGACCACCCTACCCAGAAGCAGGTGTGGGAAGAGGAAACACCCTCTCCCGCCCCTTCCCCTTGCTTCTGCTGCTGTCACTGTTCCCAGTTGAGCCCACTCCTGAAGCATCCCCCACCCCAGGACAGTGGAGAAAGAAGTAGCAGCAGGTGGGAAAAAGGGGAAAGAGGGACAGGAAGAGATATGCCTTGGAGCAGGTGGTGGAGAAGAGGGGAAGGGGAAGGGAGGGGACAGGAGAGTAGTGGGGATGGGAGAGGACATGCCTCAGAGCAGGAAGGGGAAGGAGGAGGATTCTTATGTATTTTAAAAATTCTAGGTACTTTAAAAATTCCCCAGAGGCTTCTGGGGTGTGAAAGGAGGGTGAAGCTACACCACTACACGCCCCCCCCCCCAGATTCACCTGACCTCCTAATACTGGAAATGTCCTTCTTCTATTAATCATCTACCTTCTACAAGGAAAAAAAAATACTGAGCACTTTCAATCACACTTGCTGCTGTGAGGGATGAAATTGCTGTCTATCTTGCTAGACCAAACTTGAAGATAAGCAACATGGATTTATTCCCTCATTACTCAGAGATGATGCAGGCATTCTCATGTCATAAGAGGATAACATTTTTTATATTAGGACCTCATTGGACAGATGTGTGGGTTTTCACTTGGTATCCCCTCACTTCTCTCATTTTCTTGGGCACATCTACACAATACATGTTACTGCACATTAGCCTAATTGAATGTGCAGGGCAGGCAAGTGTCTAAATGTGTGCACCCTTACTGCACAGTAAATTCCTTTAATCATGCTTAAATTTGCTACCTGCATTTGCAGGTAACAGATTTAAGATTGTGTCGTTAATGTGCAGTAACATGTTTAGATGTGACCCAGCACTAAGTTTGCTGCTGAGTCTGCCCAGTCACTACGGAGCATGCCTAAGCCCATCCCAGGGCTAGTGGCTTGGAGCTTCTCCTGCTCCAGGGCTGGACTGCCTCACTTGCAGCACCTGCCTGCAGGCTATAAAAGCCAGCAGCCATTTTATGCCCTGGGACATACAACACAGGAGCCAGAGGGCATTGCAGGCCCTGTGTGTCCTCCTGGGCAGGCCACAGCCATACTGTGCCTGTCTCCCAGTACCCCAGTAGTGATGCTCAGCCTGTGGCTGCTTCTTGGTGAAACCTTGGCTACTGGCTGGGGGAGGGGTGCTCCTGGCTGCTGAGTTTGTGGCTGCTGGCTGCAGCTTGCTTCAGTCTCTGGGCAGGCCTACCAGCCCCAAGGTCATGTGCAGGCAGCCAAGTGCAGCCAGGCCAGAACCACCTCCCTGCTGCACTCTCCCACTAGACTATTCTGTTACTGCAGGCGCTGCAGGAAATAACCTCAGACACATGGCTCCCAGTCCTGTGCTGTGCCCCTGAGCTGGGCACTTCTGGCAGTTTCCTAAGGCTGGAAACACAGAGACAGCAATGCAGGGGCCCAGAGAGACAGTGAGGGACCAGCAGCATCTCCTCTAAGTCCAGGCCTGACCCTGCCCACTTGCACACCCATGCCCTCCACGCGAGGCCCCAACTGGAGCCTGGAAGAGAGTGGCAATCTCACAGCATTCTGGGGCAATGCAGAGGTCCAGACACAGTTTGAGCAGGGCAGGTGCTCAAATGCCCACATTTATGAGGCCCTGTCAGGTGGCATGTGGGAATGTGGGCACTCCCAGTTGGCCCGGCATAGCCAGCTCCTCATCCCAGGTGTCTGGGAGCCCTGTGTGCTCTGAGCCTGGGTGTAGTGGGCTCGGCAGCAGTGCAGCAGAGTGGCTGACCTGCAGGGGAGGGGGAATGGGGGAGGGGAGGGAAAGGAGTCTGGAGCCATGGCAGCAGGTGTTGCCAGAAGTCTGGCCTGTCCTGCCCTGGGAAGGGGGTGGTGGAGGCAGGTTGCCTGTGGCCAGCACCCAGAGACCCACAAGCCCCAGAGGACTATGTAGAGGTGGAGGGGCTTGGCCAGTGGCCACCTGAGCCTGGGTCTGCCCAGCATGACTTACCATGGTCCCTGGAGACTTGTGCATGACTGACCCCAATATGAAGTCAGGCAGTATATGACCCCTGGTGCACAGCATCGTATCTCTGAAATGTTGGAAACTCTCATAAAAGGCTTCTATCTATTGGCTCTGTAGGGCCTGCATCCGGATCTTGGGGAGTGGCCACAGAGCCCAGTGAGGATGCAGGCTCAGGGTCACCACCATCCAGCACTGGAGTCCTGCAAATGCACCGGGTGCAAGGATGGTGCAGGCAGGACCAGACCCTCTTGCTCCAGTGGTTGGTGTTGGTGGCTGAGAAGCAGGAAAAGCCTGGTGGGAGGAAAACCTGGCCCACCAGGAGAAATAGTGGGCAGAGGATTTCACCTGGGAGACCACCTAGGAGGAGGCACAGGATCAGGCAGACCAGGAGTTCCAGGCTGAGCTCCTGGCCCTGAAACAGGAGTGCCCCCAGTTCCTGAGGGAGCAGAATGCCATCCAGACCCAAGCAGTGGAGGCCACAAACAATGACCGCTGGACCCAGGACACCATCCTGGCCCTAGGAATGTCATGCATGCCCATGACTTTGCAGCTGGTCCCAACCTGGGCCTAGGAGATGGTCCTCTGCTGCCTCCTGTCCACAGGAGCTCCTGACCCAGCCACCCAGGTTCTGCCACCACTCACCTGGGCCTGGCCACGCCACTCACCCTGGCTCCACATGGGCATGGGACCAGAGGTGCCTGGAATGGCACCAGACCTGGACACTGACCCTGCTGGTCCTGGACTCCAGCAGCCAGATGGGGAGCTTCTCTGCCCTGAAGGAGTACCAGCCACCATTACCCCCAGGTAAGCCCCTGCCTGCCACAGTTGCTACAGCCTCCAAACCCACAGGGGAATGGCCTGAGGATGGGATGCTGGCCACCTGCCTCCAGGCTTTGCCCCCTAGGTGTCCCAACCCCACAGCCCCTCACTCTGGGACAGAAAAACATGGACTCCTGTCTTGTAAATAGTTTTGATACACTGAGGTTGTTAGGTGGTTGAATTAAAATTAATTTAAAACAGTTGGGTGCCCCGGTAGGCAAATAAAAATCTCCCTGGGAATCATTTTTTAATTTAAAAAAGCCACTTACAGGAACTTTTCTTGAAACAAAATGTAAATAGATTTTTTAATTGTATAGATTGATTACTCATTTTTCATTAGTTGGTGATATATTCACTTATAGTTTAAAAAGAAAGAACAATAATGCAGGAGCTATTTGTGTCAAATTTTACCCCCTCCCCAACCTACATATAAAAAGATTCTGGACCTGTACTCTTCAATATCTTCACCAGTGACTTGCATGTGGGTGTGAAGTGTATCATCCAAGTTTGCAGATAATACTAAATTGTGGGGTGACGTGCATGCTCCAGAGGGTAGGGAACAATTGCGGGCAGACCAGGACAGGTTAGAAAAGTGGGCAATACACAAGAGGATGCAGTACAATGAGGACAAGTGCAGAGTGCTGCACCTAGGGTGCAAAAATATCCAGCACACCTACTGGCTGAGACATGACCCTCTCAGCAGCACAGAAACAGAAAGGAATCTCAGAGTCACAGTGAATTTGGCTCATGATCTCTCTTAATAGGACTACTAGAGACAAAACAAGGAGGCAGTGTTCTAATATTAAAAAAACTATGATCATCATGTTTTTCTCTAACACAAATGACCTGGAGCTCAGTTTCAGACTCATTGCCTGCCGGAAGCAATGAAAGAGTCCGTGCTTTCTAAAGCAGGTAGCTAGAAGGAAGCGTATTAGGGTAGCAAAAGCTAGGGAAAACAATATTACAAAGAATGTACATCAGAAGTGTGAATTAACCTCAGCTACCTCCATAAGTTCTGATGAGACAGATGAAGTATATCTTTGAAGTGGTGGCACAGAAAGTGCAAACAATGCAGGGTAAAAACAGTGAAAACAATTGACACCCCTCCCCCCACACACACACTCATACATAAAGCTAGTATTTCAGTTCATTTAGCTAAGCAGGAACTCATGGCCAATTTGTCCAACCTAATCTACAGATCAAAGTTTATATGGAAGAGCACATCCAACTGAATAAGGCTAGATTATATCCTTTTCCAGAAACAGAGCACACGAAAAATAGGACAATGCTCCCAAACACTCAAATTGTTTTTCCTCAGCGGTAAAGAAAGAATCACTAGAAGAGTACAGGGCTAAAATACAGGCTATGACTAACTAGGCTTTCTGTTCCAGCCACCAGTATTTCTTTAGATACATACAAGAAGCACTTAGAGACACTATTTACTTTGTACAGAAAATTTTGTCTAAGTGCAGAATACCACACAGCTGTGAAGAGCTGTATAGTTCAGCAATTATTTTCTTTCTTGTCACAGAAACAGGATGGTTTTAGTTAAAACATTATCTGAGGAAAGCAAAGGGTGAAAGAGAAAATGGTCCATTGGGCCTTCCTGTAATCTCATTTCTCATCTACAGAAACTGCAGCCTCAACACTCCGAAAAAAAAAGATTATATTTGCCAGCAGCATTACTGTATTTTTTCATGGTACTTCATCTTTCAGGGAGCACAACCTTCAGAAAGAAGAAAGAAAAAATAATATTCATGGACATACTAGTGACTGGGTTAAACAAAAGTAGCTAAGAATCCTGCCTGCAGCTACTGAAGGAGAGAAACGTGCAGTTATGAAGACCTAAGCACACCCATCACCTAAGCTATAAGCATTTTGTCACATGACCATGAGCTGGAAATACCAGATATAGCTGAATCCCCATGGAAAGATTGTCCAAATGAAAGCAGAATATTAGGGTACAATATGATGCAAGAGGGAGAGGGAGCATGCAGCAAAACACACTGTGTGTGAACAATTTCTGAAAGGCCCATGTCTTAATTACAATGTTGTAAACTGTTGCAGGACTATGGTTCTGGCAATCCTTGATGGGTGAACTTTTAGCCTGTATGTAGTAATGGCCATGTGACTCCTTTGGTTCAATAAGAACCTACTAGAAAAATAAATAAATGGTATCATTTTGGAACCAAGAGTTCTAGTTTTTTGTATGGCTTCTTGTCTCAGACCAACATGACTACCAGGTACACTCCTGAAACATGGAAGATGCTGAATTTTAGCCAATTTTGGATTTTAAACTTCATTGCAGAAAAATGAGAAACATTTTTTACCTCCCTGCCTGCCATTTGACACCTCCAGGGAGGAAATTCTACCTAATCTACACGTCAACGAGCTATTCTGCACAGCTCACAAAGACATTTGCATGGACCCAGAGGAAGACAGCCTTCCATCTTCAGCTTCCTCTGTGCAGAAATGAAGTTTATTTCATACTTATGGGGACTTTTTACCACTTTGTACCATCTATACTTTTCCCAGAGCCTGATGAAAAGGACAATTTTCTTGCAATTTCCCAGTTGGTCTAATAAAAGGTATCATTTTAGAACCAAGAGTTTTTGGTTTTTGTATGTTTGCTAGACAAATTAGGCACATAGCTTAGGGACGGAGTCCTAACCATTAAAAAAATTGAACCCATGCAAGCGCTTTGGAGCATACCATGAGTGATTTGTGGACACAGCAAAAATATTAAACCTTGAACCTTCCTCCTTAAAACTTCACCCGCTACCACAAAAAAAGGAACAAAAAACATAGCGGGCAAGGCATCATGGCACGTGTACAATTTTTCATTTTTGCATAGCAAAAGAAGTGTTGGCCACATTGTGTTACGTGGCAAAATCTTGTGAAAGTAATCTGATTAGAGTCAGTACCTTATCCCGGTCCCTCCAAGAGGGTTGTTGGGACATTTTGGTTTGTGGAGGGGAGAGGAAAGGGAGAGGAGTGGAGGGGAGGAGAAGTACAGGGAGTTGGGGGGTTGGCCAAAAGAATGAGTCCACAGAAGTAAGTGAGCAATACTCACTTAACTGTGACTGCTCTGTACTCTTGTCTGATCCGTTGCTCACATATTGGTTGATACCACCAATGTACTTAAGAAGTTCACTCTGCTTCTAGAGATATGTTGTCTTTGAGTTGTCAAAGGTAACAAAGAAGTTCAAATCAGTCTAGTATATATTTTGGTTTATAAGTCAATAAAGGGTAAAAACAAATGTACTGGAACAAAGCGGAAAGATTAAGTTAAAAGAACTGTGGTAAGAGGTGTTCCAGGCTTAATGCTCTTCTTGTGCATTGCTTTAGTTTTCATCTTGAGTCCACAGAAATTTTATTTATATTATTATTAGTATTATTAATAATAATGATAATAATAATAATAATAAAGGCTTGGAAGGTTTTTGCAGAACTGAAATTATGTTTAATCATCCAGGGCTATACAATTCTCTCCTCTACCAAAGTCTGATTCATTGCCAGAACAGGTACATCACAGGCAATTAATGTAACAGGGTTCCTGTTGAAAAACTGTGTGATTGTTTAATTACAGACTGCACCATCAAGCATATAGACCAGGAACACAAATTAAAGTTCATAGATTTCATAGACATCAGGGCTGGAAGGGACCTCAGAAGATCATTGAGTTCAGCCCCCTGCCTGAAGGGCAGGAAGTCAGCTGGGTCATAGGATCCCAGTAAGATAAGCATCCAATCTACTCCTAAATATGTTCAGTGTAGGTTCCTGAACCACCTACGATAGCAGACTGTTCCAGACCTTGGGGGCTCGGACAGTAAAGAAATTCTTCCTTATATCCAGCCTAAAACGGTTTTGCAGTAGTTTAGAACAGTTCAACCTCGTCATCCCTTTGGCATTCTGGTGAACAAACGTTCCCCCAGATACTGGTGGTTACCCCTGATGAACTTATAGGTGGCCATCAGGTCACCCCTGAGCCTGCACTTTTCCAGGCTAAAGAGCCCCATGGCTCTCAGCCTGTCATCATAATGTCTGCTCTCCTGACCTCTGATCAAGTGTGTGGCTCTTCTCTGGACTCTCTCAAGCTTCTCCACATGCTTTTTGAATTGCGGAGCCCAAAACTGGTTGCAGTACTCCAGCTGTGGCCTCTCCAAGGCTGAGTACAAGGGGAGAATGGCGTTCCTGGATTTGCTTGAGAAGCATCTATGGATGCAAGCCAGTGTTTTGGTCGCTTTACTAGCCACAGCATCGTATTGCAGGCTCATATTCATCTTGTGGTCAACGATGACCCCAATCTCTTTGTTCCATAGTGCTAGCCAGCATAACACTGCCAAGCCTATAAGGATGCTGCAGGTTTTTCCTCCTAAGGTGGAGAACCTTGCATTTTTCAGTGTTAAACACCATCAGGTTCTCATCCGCCCATTTGCTGAGTCTGTCCAGGTCAGCCTGGATCACCGTCCTTCCTTCTGGTGTGGATGCTTTGCCCCAAAGTTTGATGTCATCAGTGAACTTGGCCAGTCTGCTTCTGATTCCAATGTCTACATCATTAATGAAGATGTTGAACACTATGGGTCCAAGGACAGAGCCTTGGGGGACCCCACTGGTCACAGGGCACCGTGACAATTGACTTGCATCAATTATTACCCTCTGGGTCCAACCACGGATTCAATTTCCCAGGCAGCGGATCATGGTGGACCCAAGACCACAACTGGCCAGTTTTGCCAAAAGGTGATCATGGGATACCAGATCAAAGGATTTTTTTTAAGTCAAGATATATAACATCAATCTCTTCTCCCTTGTCCAGGTGATAGGTCACCTGGTCGTAGAAGGAAATGAGACTTGTCAAGCAAGACCTACCCGCAACAAACCCATGCTGGTTATTGTCACAGAGCACACAGGTGCCCTGCTCCTTAGAGTAGAAGCCCTAGGGAGAGAGAACCCTAGCAATGAGTGGGGAACCCAGCTGCTAGTTACCAAGGCTGCCACAATAGTAATAAAGAGGCACAGGTGCTGGTTGCTGGGGCAACTGCTGTGGGTCAGCTGACCAGGAGGGGGCAGGGCCTGACCTATATATAAACCCAGGCTGAGGCCAGAGAGGCAGTTCCCTGCCAGCAGCCATAGGGTTGGGAACTCTGCTGAAGCAAGGAAAAGGAAGAGGCCAGGATAGTCGGGCAGTTGATATGGGTGAGAGGTGGAGAAACCCTGTCATGGACTTGAATATGGTTATAGCCGGATGGCTTGAGTTTATGTTGTAGCCACGGAGTTTGAGTTTGTGTTGACGGTTTACTGTTTACAACCAGAGGACCAGGTGAGGCTATTAGGGGTTGGAGAAGGCCTCATAGGTGCTCCATGGTAGCATGGAGACCCTGGCGCCAGAGAGGGCACAGCACTTGGGGGTGCACTGACCCCGGTGCCAGAGAGGGTGCAGCACGATAAGCACCCCAGAGCAAAGGGGGCGATGAGGAGCCCTGAGGCAAAGAGGGTGACAAGGAGCCCTGAGGCAAAGGGGGCAATGAGAAAAGCCCCAGAGTAAGGGGGCAATAATTGAAGAGTGCCTGTTGGGTGCAAGGTTGCGAGACCAGCCAGAGTGCCTGTGGGGTGCAAGGTTGCGAGACAAGGGCTGCGGAAAGCCCAAGCACCAGAGGGCATGGTGAGAGATGAGGGCCGCAGAAGGCCCAAGCGCCAGAGAGGGCTCAGAGAGCCAGACAGACTGAACAACATCTGGGATATCAGCGAGGCTTGGGGAGTGGTAAAGGGGTGGTTGGAGCCATGCATAGCCCATGAGGCTGGGGTGCACCAAGTCACACAATACAGAACAGGGGCTAGGATTCAACAGAACACCATGTCCAAGGGGGACAAAAGGCAGCCTCCCTTATACATATAAAAGATCAAGATGTGTCAGGTGAGACTTGAGGGTGCTTGAAGGAAACTTAGCATATAGGGGGTGCTAGGGGAGATCATGGCTACTCCTATGACCCCTAGCCTTCCCGATGACACCAGCACCACAGTCTTTGGTTCACTACCTGCATCCTCTTCTCCCTCCTCAGCCCATACCCTGAGACTGGGAGGATCAAAGAGAACACCACCTGTGCCCCCAAACCCTTTAACCCTGCTCCCAAATCCCTGTAGTGCCTCATGACCCGGCTGGGAGCACTCCAAGCTGTGTCATTGGTGCTCACATGAAAAAGGAGCATGGGATAGTGGTCTGTGGGTTGGAGAAACTTAGGGATCTTCTCCGCAATGTCTCAGATGTGAGCCCCCAGGAAGCAGCAGACTTCCTGGGCTAAGGGTTCGGGGCAGCAGATTACCCCCTTAGTCCCCCTCAGGCCACCTCAATTTCAGAATTCCCCTAACTTTTGAGGGACTGTTTTGAAGCAATAATGGTGTTCTTTTAACATTGACAAACCTCCAATGTGTAATGTACTAGTTGCTGAAAAAAGTTCATTGAAAACAAATTCAATCATGTGGCATAATATTGCCACCCACATGGCTATCAACAGAGTTGGAGTGTTTACACCTCCTATAACGGCTTCTGCTACTTGATTTAGTACAATTACTGATAGAAAGAAGATTAATATCATCTATACATGGGTGGATCTAGGATTTTGAAAAGCAGGGTGCAGATGATGTGACATACAATTAATTTTGCTCCAGTCAAAGAGAAACTAGAAGCTTGCTAATCTGGTAGGGGGATAGCACTACATTATTCAGTTTAAGATCAAAGAAAAGGCAATTACAACTATTGAAATGTGCATTAATGCAAGAATATATATAAAGTTTTTAAAAACCTCACAAAAAACTGACAAAAATAGTTAAAGGATATTGTATCATTAGTCCTGTAGTCATTATAGTTAAATATATATCTCTTATTCAGCTTCATAAAACAAAATCTAGCCTTCTTAGTGTCTTGACAGTGCCTCCAATACTTCACCATCCATCATTTATACATCTGAGTTAATATTACAACACCTGAGCTAAGGTTTTTTAGCTGAACCCAGAACAGTCTGCTGAGCTCTGCAGAAGAGATATTATCAGGAATGGCAAAAAGAGCAATATTGCAGAATGATAGTCTGAATAGTGATACAAGACCATTTAAAAGGAGAGAGGGCCATTAACACCTGTTGAGTGTAGAAAGATTAACAGGAATGATAATGAGCCATGAAGTCAATTGACTGTCTCAGCATTGCCTGAATAAAATGCCACTTTCCACTTCCAGGAAGTTAGTTTAAAAGTTTGGGTGGAGAAAAAGTAAAAGGGGGATGCAACTGCAGTTCTCCACCCCTTGTCCTCCTGAAACTATCCCTGTCTTTATAGGACCCTGGCTGAGAAGAGTGTAGGTCATTTTGCACAGACTGCAAGGAATTGCAGGACTCAGGAATCTTGGTTTTTGTTCCAGGCACTAGAAATGTGTTTTCTCTAGTCCAAAATCAACTTGATCTCTTCTCTGTCATGTTCTCCAACCTCCCTCTTCCTGATGTTTTCTCTTCTCCTATCATAGGTACTAATCTTCCCATTCTCCTCACTTCATCATTCCCAGTCTTAACTCCTTTGACCTCTAAATCTGGACCCACCATCGTTCACCAGTAACTCCTACTCTATTTTGAAGCTGCAACTCCAGTTTCCCCGCTACTCTTGATAGCCCACAGTCTTTCATTTGGCCCACAAGCTCTGTCCCTACCATCACTTAGTTACATCTCAGTGCTCCAGAGTTCCTGGGGAGCACCAGTTATCCCACATAAATCAGCTTAATTCCATATCCATCTTTTTCCTCCCACATACTAGACTCTTTCCCACTCCCAGTCTCCTGAATTTGCCAGTCCCAATCTCTACCCTCCTGGTCCTCCCCAAATTCCAGTTGCAGGTTTCCTTTCAACCCTCCACAGTTTTAATATTATCCCCTCTGTCTGACCAAGCCATTCCCACAAATGATCGGTGATTGCTTCTTCGGTATTAGTGAGGTGAATGTTTTCCTCCTTATTACTTGTAAGCTACTGGAGGAATACTAAGAATACAAGAGAGAGGATTTAACCTCTGTTTCACTGCCCATCCTTGTCTAGAGCAGATAGAAACAGTGATTACAAAAAATTGAGTTGTGCCACTGTCGCCGACGGGCCTTCTTGTACCCCTCCGGGGAGCTCTGTTTTCCTGGTTGGTAACTCTTCCCCTTCCGGACTGGTTTGTCTCTGTGGGTGATCTTCTCCCGCATCACCAAACCCTGCTCTCGCCTGCCATGACTTGGTGTTTCCTTAGTGGGGCGGGGCTAGTGTACAGGTCCCTCGGTGGCCCGGGCTTGGCCTGCTGGTTGCACACAGGGCTCCGCCACCCCTACACCCCGGCCTCCTGCCACCTCTGGGCTCCGCTTCTCCGATCCGGCTCCGTTGCTTCCACCGGCTTCTCCCACGGCTTTCTTACTCAATCCCACAGACTGTAGGATGCCGCTATACCACTACCTTGCGGTCGACCTCCTCACCGTAACCTACACCGAAGCCTAATCTCCACCCTCTATCGATCCCTTGCCCCAAGCCCTTCACCCGGTGCAGCTCTTCCCCATGTCATCACTAACTATATCGCTATCCCTCCACCAGATCCTTGTTAGCCTGGGACGGGAGGGGAAGGGATTCCCCCTCAGTGGCCCTCCGGTTGTCCCACTCCTGTTCCTTGACCCAGCGTCCCTGGGTCTTGGCGGCGATCCCTCCCTGATCTCCCTTCAGCCCAGGGATTCTCAGTCTTCTGCATCTCTTCGGCAAGTCCCACACCCACCATTGCCAAACTTACTTCGGAGTCCCCAAACTCTTCTTGGCTCTTCCCACTCCTTCATCGCTCACCCAATCTGTCACTCCTTACACGATCAGACATCATCCCCGTCATCGGGCTCCCAATCAGGGTCGCTTCTTCTCCCTGGGCTCCAGCTCAGCGGGTTCTGTCCCCGGGATCCTTTGCCAGCGCTTTCCCGGCCCGCCGCATGATTTCCGAGCCATCCGCCACCTCCAAAGTGGCAGCCGCCATTTTTAAATCTCCCGGCCGACATCTGACGTCATCGTCAGCTGCCGGCCGCAGCTGTATATAGACGTGGCTGACGAGCTGTGCGGGTTCTCCCTCCGCCGTGGCGTTCCTCTCCACCCGCCCTTCTGGTGAATTTTCCCGGCTTCTTCGGGTCCCAGGACAGCCACTGTAGTACTGAACTAGATGTAGGGATGCAAAAAGGTCACATTCACTGTTGTTATACATGGGAGTCATGACAAGCTTGAACATGTTCAGTTTGAACAGATTCTTCATGTGATTAACCTCTGACAAATGTATACAAAGGTGAGCAATGAATCTGACAGTGGAAAGGGTTACACAACCATAACAGGCAATGCTACGAGTCCCCTGTCAAATGAACCTACAACCACTCAAATCTGTTAAAATACCAAAATTAACGTTGTTCTTTGGGAAGGATTGTTAATTAGCGGACATGTATCATCATGCTGGGTGTGCCTAGACTGCTTCCAGAAGAATCATGGAGAATCATAAAGAAGCAGGGTTGGAAGGGATCTGTATAGGTCAACTAGTCCAACCCCCTGCCTGAGGTAAGGCTGTCCCTATCCAAACTATCCTATACAATCCATAATCTAAACCAGGGGTGGGCAGTTATTGGAGCTAATGGGCCACTGATCAAGTTTTGGTGAGTTGCTGAGGCTAAGGAGGGGGGAGCTGAGGAGATGCTAATTGACTCAATCCAGCCTGCCTGTCACTGCCAGAAATCTGAGGAGGGAGGACTATGCCCCACGCCACTCCACTCTGTCATACCTGGAGTAGGGGCAGGCCAAGCCACATAGTGGTCTCCACCCTACTGCATCCATCTCTCTCCACTGACTTCCTGTTGGTGCTGCACAGTTGTGACATGGCAGCCACATCTGCATGGGACAGGATGCAATGCAGCAAGCTGAGTAGCCATCCTGCCCAACTGTTTGCTGTAATGAGCCACTGCCACTGTGCCACACTGGGAGAGTCAGGGGTGGATGCTCTAGGCCAGGCCCACTCCTCTGTACCAGCCAGCATGAACACACCTCCTAGAAGCACCAGGGCAGCAGTGACTCATCACAGCAGACAGGTGGGAAGGCAGTATTGCTACACAGCACACTGCACCACTCCCTGTCCCATACAGATCTGGCTGCTGATGGCCACAGTGTCAGGACTCCACAGCCTCAGTACCAACAGAAATCCAGGTGTGGGGGGCATGGATGTGCCAGGGGTGTCTGTATGCTGCATAGAGAAGTCTGTATGCTGCACAGCCCAGCCCCAACTGCAAGAGAGCAGAGCAGTGTGGGGTGCAGATTTGCCTCCTTAGCCTCCCAGTGGTGGTTGGTGAGCTAGATCTGATCTATTGGTGGGCTGTATGTGGCCAGCAGGCTGTATTTTGCCTACTCCTGGGTTAGAGCATTGGTGTGGGAAGTAGGAGGTGCTGGATCAAATGAGCAGAGTCCAAGGCTGGCATGAAATCTGGGTCTCCTATATCCTGAGTGACTAAAACAGATGCACTATAGCATAAAAAGCGCTGCTCAGCTCCCAAGCAGTCAGGAGACACATGTCCCAGAGCCCATACTAACAAGGACTGCCCACCCCATGGGCTGTATCTCTACAGTCCTCTCAGGAGATACAGCTCATAGATGTCCTCCTCCTGCAAACCAGTGGAAGTTATTTCAAAATTATCCTGACTGGATACTGCAGGAGCCTTTTATGGACCTGAATTGTGACAGCTGTAAATTGTCTACTATAAACATTTGTAACTGTAACATTACTGAACTGAGCTTGGCCTGCACTATAGATCTCAAGGAAAACTACAAAAAAGAAGGCTACTGAGAGTCCTGATACTTATTGTGAGAAATAATTCATTGTGGGGGAAAAAAGTGTCCTGTATGTCAATGTGCAAATTGTACGATGTCAGGCACTGCAGAAAAGCTGAAGATACTTAGACAGAATATAAAATAGGTCTAATGTTAATATAGTTAAATCATTTGTCTTTTCAAAGAAAGGCATTGAAGTACTGCCAAAGTGTTCTCCCAGGAAACAAGGCCTAGCATGTATCCAGTATTTCTACCAGAACTAGTTAAGGTCTGATGCTTAAGAAATAGCATTTTCCCTATCAAATTTCTATGTAGTTAAGGTTCCTGTCACACTTGCTAGGAGAAAGCACCAATATTTTCACATGGTTAAGCACACTGTGTTTTGTAGTAAGAATGATAGAAGGTTCTGTTACATATATGAAGGTGGATTTACATTTATTTTGATTGCATCTAATTTCTTTGTGGGCTGCTTTTAGTAATATCTGCACTCAGCTCACCTCCTTAAAAGTATTGAATTCATTTTAAAAAAAGCAAAACCAGCACTTTGACACAAAAGCAAAATATCTGAAGTCATTATGCTTACATGTATCTTTAGCACCTTAAGGTGCCTTAATGTTCCATTGTCATTCACTTAAATACTCATTACATTTGCTTGAGTTCTCTTATTCCAATACACTACTTCCAGAGCTTATAACTACCACATGCACAATACAATTTTCCTACAGAATGATGGAAATGAAGGACCAAAATGGACCTGCAAGATCATCAAAGCCAGCCCCTGCCATGGGCAGGAAGTTACTGGGGCTCAAATGACCTCAACAAGGTGCTTATTCAGCCTCATCTTGATCACCTCTAAGGATGGCAACTACACCATCTCAGCTGGGAGCATATTCCAGATTCTGGTAACCCTTATGGAAAAAAGTGTTTTATTTTGTCCAGCCTAAATTTTACTTCTATTAGCTTGTGCCCATTGGTCCTTGCCCTCCACTGAGGTGCCTTCCTGAATATTTGCTCTTCTAGATCTTGATGCTCACCCCAATGTACTTGTAGGCAGCTATCAAGCCATGTCTCATTCTTGTCTTACCAGACTAAACAGGCCCAGATCCCGGTGTCGCTCCTCTTAGGGCCTATCCTCCAGCCCCGCCCCCCGACACTAGGGATGGTGTGCAAGCACTTTATTTTTTCCAGCAGGTCAGAACCTCGTGATCTACATGCACTCTTTTCAGCTTTATAGGCTTAGTTTCAAAGTACTGTTTATATGATTTGAGGGCTAATGTAAAAAAGAAA
The DNA here is from genome assembly GCF_052110815.1 of Crocodylus siamensis. Classification (NCBI taxonomy): domain Eukaryota; kingdom Metazoa; phylum Chordata; order Crocodylia; family Crocodylidae; genus Crocodylus; species Crocodylus siamensis. The sequence goes on along the minus strand of NC_143398.1, from coordinate 30,556,621 downwards.
AGCTGAAGACAACATCAAGCTATAATTATTCAAGCTGATTGAACTTTATTGACTAAATGATTTTTTTTCCTTTCAAAACATACTTCATTATCAATGCCAAAATGTGTCACTCAGATGTCTGGATTTTAATGAGAAGGTCCAGGAAAGACTAGTTGGTTACTACCAGAGAAAGACAAATTAAAAACCTGACTTTTTTGATCCAAAAGAAAAACATTTCAACACAATTCTGTTCCATGGAAATGGGCAAAAACTTTTGCTTTTTGTGCCAGTCTCTGCTCGATGATCTGCTCCTGCACTGTCTTTGCCCAGGCAGCGGGTCTTACACACCAAGGAGCCCCATGTAGACCCCAGAGTGTTCCTCGATCACCTTCAGGATGTCCCCCAAACTCACCTGCCACAACTTTGGGTGGTCCTTCAGTGAAGGTAGTCCCCTTTGAGAATGCCTCCAGAGTGGTCACATGTCCTGGTGGATATTCATAGGGCTCAACCTCTGCTACACCCTGGCCATATGCCAACCTTCAAGATGAGCCTCAGGATCTTTTGCAGCTAGCCCCTGTTGATGTCTTCCTTGGTTCCCATGGGTCCTCCTTTGTGGATGGATGCCTCGGGCTTTGACCAGACCCGGAGGGTCTGGGGACACTCTGCCTTCAGGGTTGTCCCTTTTGATGACCTGCACATTCTACTACAGATGCTGCCGGTCGTCACCACATTCACACCTTGTCCTTCATCTTTAATTGGGGTCTCTAACCCCCACAACCCTATACTGGTCTAGGCAGGGAACTAAAACAGAACAGACCAAGAGAGAAAAACACAAGCAGGAAAACCCACCAGGAAACCCCACACAACAGGAATGACCCCAAAGTGAAAAAAAAGAAACTAGAGACAGGACTGAAGAAAAAATGAAATAAAGAGAAAAAGAGAAGAGGAGCAACCATGGGGCTGACAGTCCCATGTTCCCCTCACCCCTAATGCCCTTAAACTAGTGCGTCCCCTGAGTCAGGACCCATGCTTTCACCCCAGCCGGGGTTTCTTTTATCTTCTCCTGGCTCTGCCTCCGCTCTGGGGTCTCGGCACCCGTCGCCTCTAGCAGGAGCTCCTTTGCTAAGCTCTTGCTGCTGCTGCTGCTGCTGGCCTCGCTGCTGGCTCCTCTGATCCCTGCCGGTCTTCTCTGGAGTGGGGATCTCCTGCAGCCCCTGCTGTCACTGCCCTCACTGCCAGCTCCTCTGATCCCCGCCGGTCATCCCAGGCCTCTGCTGCCTCTTCAGTGGCTGGACACACTCCACCTGGTGGTCCCCTGCCATTCCTCCAGCACTCAGTGCCTTTTTCCCATGCTCCCGGGGCCAGCTTTTATCTTTGCTGGGTAAAACCTCTTCATGACGTCACCTGGCTCCAGCTGGAGATGAGCACAGCTGATAAACCACTCATGCAGTTTTCCCTGGCACGCCTCTTTGCTTCTCCAAAGCCCTGCAACAGGTAGGTTTTTCTTTCCTATTTCCTTCATCTGGGGTCTGCCTGTGGGTGAGACTTCCCCTTTGCCCGATCCTGCATCCCTGGGACACTTTTGTTCTATGCTGAAATTAAAATAAATTTTGCAACCTTGAAATATTGGAAATGGTAACAAGTTACAATCCTTACTTTCTTTTCCATATGAGGTTGTAGTATTTATGCCTTTGTGTCTTTATTTTTATTATTTATTACATCACATAAAGAGATATTGAACTGTCTATGGGATGCAACCTTATATTGTTCATATGTATTACAGAATATGCATTTAAACAACTGTATCACAGGACTTAAAATTCAAATAAAGTTATAGAAAAATAATGATTGGGAGTATAAGTTAATATCAAAACATAACACCTTACAATAGATTTTATATCTTCAAAAGATAATGATTCCAAATGCACAAAACCATCAGTTTTGATTAAATTTAGTTTTAAAGTGCATTGCTCCCTGTTGTCCCATGCCCCATCTGTAATATTGGCCAAACTAGATACTTTCAAGGAAGGGACAATAACCCACATTAGGTTGGCAGGATTATCTGCCCCTATTGATCATCCCCTAATGCCTAAATAGACAGAGTTTGTTTTAAACCTTTAAAAATAAGGTTTTAGAAATTCATAAACACGTTCAATGGCATATATCCAATTAAGAATCAGACACAAACTTCAAGGGAAAATGACAATACATTTCTGAGAACTGATAGTTGATCTGAGATATAGTGAGCTAAAACAATTACTGTTGTAGAGTTAGAACAGATGTCAGTATGTCAGTACAGCAAAATTCATGTGCCAGGGATTTGGACCACTTGATCTGTGAAGTCATGAATGTGTCACACTCTACACTCTTCTATCTTTCCCCTACACCATATGCCCTCATTTGGGGATGAACAAAGGTCCTCTTTTTATGGCATACATGCGGCACAAACTTCCTCCAGTAGAGTTCGATTAACTTGCTGCTCTCCCCTACATGCCTGTCCTCTTCACCAATGCTGATGTTCACTCTAACAGGATATTTTATCCCAAAATATATAGGGCTCAGTAACTCTGCAACCCTTTCCTTTCACCAAGTAACTGAGACACTCAGAACTTGATCTTAAATAAGAAATGTATTTAAAAAAGCACAAGATTGAAACAAAAATAAATTATCTGTACCCCTTGACGATGTTTCAATGCTGAACTATCCAAACTTTTCCTCAGGTCTTTTGTTCCCAAAAACTTAATAGGAAGGAACTGCCTTTTTTTGCTTACACAGAAAATATGACAAAACTGGAGGTTTGAACTGTTTTTTTCCCCCACTGGCATTACACTTTGATAACTAAGGTAAGCACATTAGATACCTATAGATGTGCTCATTCATGTTCCAATTAGAATGTTCCAGTGTCACCTCACCCCCAAATGTATGAAACCCTCACAAGTTTCAAAATGGCCACAGGGATGCTTTATCTACGCTTCATCAAATGAGCTTTAGAAAAGCATCCCATGGCCATTTTGAACGGTGTGTGGGGCTTAATACATGTGACGGTGAGCCATTTAATTAGACCAGCTGTCCAGGAACCGCTGTCATTAAAACGTTCCCCCTGCACCCCCTCCTTCAAGCTTGTGTATAGGCAGTATTCTGATTCGGCCAAGTCAAAGGAAAGTGATTTGATTCTGAGATTTGTATCACTGTCCTGAAATTATTCAGGTGAATTGGCTTCGGAAGATTTGACACTGATTTGGAGATTCGGCCATAGACTATGATGGGAACTCACTGAAATACCTATAACTTTGTCATGTTTTGGCTGATTTGAATAAAAATTACAGGGGTAGTAGCCCCCTCTGAGGGCATAATGCCTGTTAAGCTTCAAGGAGATAGGTGCAGGGGTTTCTGGGAAACTGCACCTCAAACTGCTGAAAGCAAAACTGTTGACATGTGTGACTTTGTGTGTGTGTTAAGACACAGTGGGATGAAAACAGAAGGCATGATAGCTCCTTCTAAGGACAGGAGGCCTGCCAGGTTTCAAGGAGATAGGTGCAGGGGTTTCCTGGAAACTACACCTCAGGCTGCTGACAAGGAAAACTCTTGACATGTGTGACTTTGTATGTGTGTTAAGGCATGCCCTCACTGGTCCTGAGGCCTCTACATGACATGGTAGTGCACCCCAATGAGGACTCCTTCTCCCCTACAGCCTCAGTTCAGTCCACCACTTTAAATAACAACAGGTAAGCAGTGCACTGCAGGACAATAGCACTAGCATCTCAGGCAGCCAAACTTGCACAGAGCCCTTCTTTCTTTCCCTGCAGAAGCTTCTTCTCCAGCAGCTGCCAGAGAACTCTCTCTGCCAGCCCCAGCCCTGGGGCTTAGATATGCCCAGGGGGCTGCCTCCTTCTGGTGAGCTGACTGGAGGCAGTGCTAGGGATGTTCATCTAAGGACATGGCAGTGGCAGACAAAATTATTTGGGTCATTCTGGCATCTTTTAGTAGATCAATTGAATAGTTAGAGAAATATATCTTAGCAAGCTTTCGGGTTGAAAAACTCTTAGTCAGGCTGCAGGATGTGTGTGTGCTCTTCCTGGGTGGAAGGAATAGTAAAGAAGCCAGAGGCTGGCCTGCAATGCAGGCAAGAAAGCCGCTAGTGAAAATGGAAATGGAGGCATCAGGGAGTGAAAGAGACATACTTGGGTGGGAGGTGGGGAGGAGGACACAGCAGGTAAAATTGGAGAGGTACCTGGGGAGTCAGATGTCCGGCAGGTTGTAGTGTGTTATATATCCAATCTCTGTGTTAAGTCCATGAGTTTCTGTATCTAGGAGGTTGATGAAGTGAAGTTCATAGGCTGGTCTGTGAAAAGTGGTTTGTAAATTCAAACAAACACTGAACTTTACTAACCTCATCACCAGACACCAACATTCTACAGCCCAAGACACAAAACCTGCCAACATATCTCCAATACTCTCACAAATTGTGCACCAGAATTTATCAAAGACAAGAATACCCAACTACCTGTGGGGGACATATTTATCACCAAAAAAACTCCACTCTGTCTCCAGTCTCTCAGGCTTGATCCTCAAAGGGAATTTACAAACGACTTTTCATAGATGGGGCAATGAACTTAACTTCATTAAGCTCCTAGGTTCAGAAACTCATGGACTCAATATAGACATTGGATTTATGATCCAAAATGATCCCACACTACACTACCCTTCCCCACAACACTTCTGAGTCAAGGGTGGGGATCCTGCCTTATCCCCCTCCTCAGCAGGCAGAGACACAACAACAAGGGAAGCTGAGCCACCTGCCCCCACAACCTCCTCTGAGTTGCCTTCCTGAAAAGGAGACCTGGGTCTAGGGGAACTTTGAGGGGTGTGGAGCACAAACTCAGTTTCCACCTTGGTCCCCAGAATTTCTTTAGCTAAGGCACTCAGGTTCCCTGGTTCCAGCTCCAGCTGCTCCTCTGGCAGTGGGAAGCTTATGCTGGGATCTTAAATTCAGTGGAGGAGACTGTCATTCTGCTGCTTGTGGCTAGTTTTAGTGTTATGGGAGGAGCTGCAGGTGCAAGGACAGGTACTGCTCCCACCTCCTTGCTCCCACTGGCAGCAGAAGGCTCATGGCTGTCAGGAAAGAGGGTGCATCTATGTTGGGGAGGAGGGAACTTGCAGCTCTAGCTCTCCCACTACCCCCTCTAGCCCCTCTCCGTCTCCTGCTGGAAGACCTGGAACCTGCCTTTCCATCACGCTTCATATTAATCTGTCCTCTTCTGGAAAATGTGTCTCTGTGTGTACAAAGTTGTAATATCTCTTCTTCTAAGTCTCTGATGTATGACTGTGTCTGATTTCTTCTGTGCTGTTTTTACTGTTATGTGTGTAACTAAAATTATATTCCTTCTTCTTCTTGTCTAATGTATTACTGTCTGACTTTTTCTGTGTTGTGTTTAATAATATCTCTTCTTCTTCTATGATGTATGTATGACTTCTTCTTTCGTGTTGTGTTTATTCTGTATCTGTGTTGTTAGCAGGTCCGCTGAGTACCCCCGCTATCCTTGTAATTCCCGCCTGCCACGACTTGGATCTTAAAGAAATGAAATAGGGAGGAAGTGGTTGTTACAGAAGGAAGTACCCATGGGGAGTACCATGCCGAATAAACTTACTTTTAGTGCTTTTATTCAATGGCTCTCTGTTGTTAACAGGACACTCCTCTTGTGGGGGAGATGGCAGTCCAAGGGGTTAATCTTGGGGTCTCCAGCCTTGTGGCCAGCTCCCATTCTAATGCTACAGTCAAGAGATGCCGCACCATCTTTCACTATCTAACCTATTAGTGGCTTGTTACGGCCGCCGTCAGTCCTGTCATTGTTGTTAATTAGTCAATTAGAGGCTTGTTACAGCTGCTGCCTGCGGCTTTCCTTGGCAGAGCCAGAGTATAGGCTCCATGGCTCCTTCTAGCTCCAGCTGTCTCTCTCTCTCTAGTGTTTCCTCCCCTTTCTTCTGGGCAGGACAGGAGTCATTGCTCCCACTGTTGGCAACCTTATGTAATTGGCTTGTTTCTCTGCTAACTAAGGCTCCAGTCCATGGCTCAGCTTCCCGTTTTCCCCTGCACTCACTGCCATCCTGTTAGCCTCCGGGTAAGTTCAAGTAAGGTTAGATTCTGAGCTTTCTTCTCCCTGATCCTCCTTTCTGGAGTCTCGCTCCTTCTGCTTTATTTTCCTCTTTTCCTTGTGATGCCCGCAGGCATCCCTCCTCCTCTTTCTCTTCTTCTTATCCCCCAGAGTCTGGTCACCATTGGCATCTCATGGGCTGGGGCCCACCCTCCTCATGGGGTAATTATTTCCAGCTGCCCCTGTTACCTTAGCAACAGGGCCTCAGTAGAGACCCTGTTACATGTGTGCAACTATATAATAACTCTTCTTCTTCTCTGTGTATGTGTGTGAATGTGTGTAATGTATGTGCTTTCCTGCACATTGATGGATCACACTACCAGGGAAAATACAGCTTTCTTTTTTAAAAGTGTGTGTTTACAAGATCAAATAAGAGGTTTTGTGGGGGAAGAATAAGTTGAAAGAAATGGATTGGATAGGGAAAAGTAGAGGGATTCTAGTTAGTAGGCTTTATACAATCCTTTACAAGAACAGAAACTAGCAGGAGATTGACTAGGTAGGAAGCCAAGCTAGTCCAGTACCTTTCAGATGCTGTTGCCCAGGCAGAAACAGCTCACAAAAGGCACAGAAAGGCTTCAGGCAGAGGCTTATATGCTATTTCTATGTCCCTCCCCCAAAGCACTGTGATTGGAAGGGGATTCAAGGAAAGATCACAGTCACTGGACAGCTAGAGATGTCAGTCTTCCCCCCCCAGCTCCCCCTCCCTCTTCTCAGTTTCTGTGTCCCTGAAACACTGCCTTCCAAATCTCTGATCTATGAATCTTTTCTGAATCTGTTCCGAATCAATTCAGAGTTTTTTTTTCTCCCAATTTGATTCAGATTCAGTGATTCAGCCTCCAAATCAGGATGAATCTTCTCCAAATTGAATCGACCACAGAAGCTTTGCACACCCCTAATAGGCAGCCATTACTTTTAGAAAAGTGTTAAGCCTTCCCTTAACCCAAGTTGTACTCTCCTTTCAAAAGCTGTGAAATGATACTTGCACTATTAGGTAGTGCTGAAGGAAACTGAGAAGAGCCCCAATTTGTAGGAAGTAAAAAAGTAATTTACACCTAGATTAAGCAAATGTCTTGCAGACACATTTCAAAGACTCTCTTACTACACTGATAGTCAAGTTCTACTCATAATCATCTTCCTGCCACCTTGACTTATTTAAGGACTTGCTCAGACTTGTTCTAAAATATTATAATATTTAAAAGCATTTAGGTGTCAAAACTTCATTTAATTCTGTAAACCTGATTAAACTCAACATTAATAATCCACTGTTGAGACTTGTATTTGATTGTTTCAGAACTGATTGATTGTTGGGTTTTCTTTCCCTTCATGCTCTATATCATCTTACAAATAGGACCAGAATTTTAAATAGTAGAATGGATTCCTATTTTATTTTGTTGGGGTTTTTTTGTCCTGTAAGACCTTTCTGTTGCAAGCCATGGATCTTGCAACTCTTGCTCTTACTACTAGTCTACTGGAGGTTAGGGGTAGGATTCTGAGTCACTGAGTCAAATTGGAGTATGGGGACAAAAAAAATTTCTTGAGGTTCAACAAGGGCAAATGCAAAGTCCTTCACTTAGCACTGAACAATGCCATGCACCAGTACAAGCTGCAGGACTGACTGGCTGGGCAGCACCTCTTCAGGAAAGAACCTGGGTACTACAGTGCACAGTAAGTTGGATATGAGTCAGCAGTGTGTCCTTGTTGCCAAGAAGGCTGACAGCATACTGGGATGCATTAGTAAGTGTGTTGCCAGTTGGTCAAGGGAAGTGATTATACCCCTCTATTTAGCACTGGTGAGGCCACATCTGGAGTACTGTGTTCAGTTTTGGACCCTCAACTAACAGAAAGGTTGTAGACAAATTGGAGAAAGTCCAGCAGAGGACAACAAAAAGAGTTAGGGAGTTGGGGCACATGACTCATGGAAAAAGACTTGGGGAACTGGGCTTATTTACTCTAGAAGAGAGGACACTGAGAGGGGTACTTAATAACAGCCTTCAACTACCTGAAGGGGGGTTCAAAAGAGGATGGAGTTAGGCTGTTTTAAGTGGTAGCAGATGACATGACAAGGACCAATGGTCTCAAGTTGCAGCAGGGGAAGTTTAGGTTAGATATTAGGAAGAATTTTCTCACTAGGAAGGTAGCAAAACACTGGAACAGGTCACCCAAAGAGGTGGAGGAAGCTCCATCCTTGGAGGTTTTCAAAACCTGGCTAGACAAAGCTTTGGCTGGGATGACCTAGTTGAGGATGGTCCTGCTTTGAGCAGGGGCTTGGACTAGATTACCTCCTGATTTCCCTTCCAATCCTAACTTTCTATGGTTCTATGATTGTTTGATCAAAGCTAGCAAAGACTCATCAATGGAATATAATTCAATAGGGCTTCTCTTTCCGGGAATACATGTAGCAACATCTTCTAAAACACATATTATTTCCATTAATTTCCCATTTCCATCAGATGTTATATTCTGGAGCTCATTATATCACTAATTGTTGGTAGACCTGACGCCAGTGAAGAATCAAGAACTATAACAAACTCTGCCAAATGGTCTCTCTAACCCAAAGCTAACCAGAAGGTCCTTTTCATGAAAAGAATAGTCTCAATACCTGTTTTAAATACATATCTACACTAAATATAGTATGTATCCAGTCCTGCACCATCTTTGGTAGACCTCAACTCCCAAAGGAAAAGAGACACACAAACTATATGTGCATATCACAATATTAGGGTTGCTATTATTCTGTCTTCAATTTTCATTGTAGAACTAAATTAAGAGTTAATGTTCTAAATCAACAAAGAGAGATTAAAACAATCCTGAAATAGAGATAATCATACTGCAATTTCAAAACAATGCAACGACTCTTTGGTAAGAAGCAAGAGCACCACACATTGCAGAAAACATTGGCTATCTACTGGTACTAGCATAAACTAATCACCTGATTTGACAGCTTCTTAAAACACCAACCATGGAGTCCCAATCTATTATTTTCCTATTAGTTTTACAGAAAAAATCTGTTTATTTCATTAACATGATCATCACTAGAAAGAATCATAGATAGCAAATCATACACAAAAGCCATTGGGGTTAATACAGATAAAAACTGCATAAGATGCTTTTGAAAAGGCATTAAATAAAACTTTGCAAATACCTAAAATCTAATATCTTTAGTTTTGTTTCATTTGTCTGTTAGTCATGAATATAGGATTTTCTAAGCAGTTTAGAAGAGTAACTATCATAGAAATCTTCAAAGCCATACATATCCATCTGATAAAAGCATAAACAACAGCTTGGTCTAATAAAAGATATCAGATTTACCCAAAGAACCTTGTCAGCTTATTAAGCAGCCACTTTGGTTGCACACATTTGAATGAGAAAAAGTCATACTTCATTTTCATTTAGAGCTTTTCTATACTTAATGTCCTAACTACTAAGCTGAATACACATAACCTTTGTATATACAATGTCTTGTTCTTTCATGAGATTGCAGGATATTGATTTTATGTCATAATGCAATGATGAACCCCTTCCATACATGGCTGGTTGTACCAGAAAATGGTCTAGTGCTTATGCAATGGCTTCATTTTCCCAGGATGAAAATGTATTTATGGTTGCACAATTAAATCAACTCCATTTCTTCATCCCTCCTTCCCTCTTGTTGTGGACATAAAAATAGGTTGTGCATTTTTATTTGATATCATATCAACAAAAAAAAATGTCAATAGTATTGTGTACTTCTATTCCTGCCTGCTCTCTCTAGTTTATAGCTTGGAGTCCCTTTGCATGCTGGAGATCATGTGAGAGTTTTTTACCTACAGGACTGGACGTTTGTTAGCTAGCAGAACAGGCATAATAAGGTAGCAGACTCATAGTAGCACAAAATGAAATGATCCAGAGCATTTTTATTGAAATTTCAGTTCTTCTCCATTTATTGTAGAAAGCAGGGATGGAATTTCAAAACTACATTTTCAAAGTGTTTTATGGAGTTCTCCTGCCTGACTACTGAAAGCTATAATTACCACAATAAAACTAGGGTCTCAGATGCCAATATAGCATAACTTATACCAGTGTAAAATGCTATGATCTACAAATAAAGTGTACTAAGTACTGGGAAGATTAGTTATATCTAATAGCATTTCAGGTATTCACAGTAAGCTCTGCATGTAGCCAGTAAATTTTTAATGTATATTTAATAAACATTAAACTTTATGATGAAGAGAGTGCAAACTTTTAGTCATTGGATTGTGCCTCAACAGTATCATAGGGAAAGACACTGACTGATTGCTTAAATAAAAAGAAACAACTGAATAAAATGTTGTTGGCATGTTTAGGTAAGTAGCAGTATAAATATTTTTTCCACCTCTGAGTTTTTTCTTCTTCCTCGTAACATACTGAGAAATAAGGCACAGAAGTCTCAAAGACATGAAGTATGAGCTGACTGTAGGAGTGCCCCTTACTTCCATGGATCTGGAGGCAGAGACCTGTTCCATAGCAAGTGCAGATCATTGTTTTGGTATTTAATAAAAATGTTATCAAAATCCACCAATTTCAAAGGGAAGATGACATTTTAAATATTGTTTAAGAAGAGATGGATCCGTCCAAGGTAACACAGGTCATTTGGAGTAGAAGAAAGCAGAGAAGACATTCTTCACAATTGGTTGGATGTGGGAGGAAGAATCAAGCTTACTGCATATAATATCTTGAAACAAAATCAGTCAAAACACCAAAGTTAAAAACAAAACAAAACAGGTGAAATACTAGAATATTTTGAAAGCAGTATGTGCAGAGAATTATGCCTTTACAAATTAAAGTCCCATATTTATGACAAGAAAGGTGACAGCAACTGTTTGGTTTGGAACTCAGAAACCAATGGAAATATGAAGCTTTATAGGATGCACTTTGGAGAACATTAAATAACCACGTTGGAAGAAAATAATAATAATGCTATTATGATTTAGTCTGTAGCAGGCCAGTGGAGGATGCTCCTGCATCGAGCCACCCACATCACGGCACCCAACCACCTTCCAGGCTCTGAGTGCCTCCCTAGGGGTGCCTCACATCTGACCAACCCCTTTCTGGAGCACATCCAGTAGCCTGGGGGTAACTCAGCCACCACCCAGAATCTGGACTGATCTTGTACGTGTGCCCCCTGGGAAACACAGGCCTAGTAGTCCTTGAGAGTACTTGACCCACTGCAAGAACTTGGTGTGCTTCCCTCAGTCTCAAACACAAATAGTGGTCTCCCTTAACCGAACCAATGGGACCCCAAGGCATAATCTAGATTCTCTCCCAATAAGTCTCCCACGCTAGGTACAAAGGTGAACTTTATTGGTTACAAGGAGTAGGTTTGTAACAGGGTAGAGAATATCAGAGAAATACCTTACAGCATGGTAATCTTTGATTATGCATCAGTATTACTGCAAGCTATAAATCTAGTTAGACATCAAGTAGATTAGTCACAAGCATCATCCAGAGGCAGGTGGAAATTTCCTCTGGAGGCAAGCAGTTCATTGACCATGAGTTTCAAAGGAGAGAGAGAGTTTCAGATGATCCAGCTTCTCTGAGAGTTCTCAACATGGCTTCTGCCCCTCCTCCTGGGAAGTTCTTAACCTATATAGACCTTATGACCTCATTAACCTGATCCAATGAAAGCTAGTAACTGTTGGCTGCCAGCCAACCAATTTGAAATGCATCACTGGTTGCTGGGTAGACTGGCAGGGTCTCTATCCCCTTCCCAGTCATGATAACATTGCCTAGAACAATAGGGAGATTAAGCCCCAACCCCAATGTGTGAGGCCAGTCATGTAGGCAGAGGGAGGAGGTTTCCCCGCTCCCTCAGGACTATATTCAGCTCAGGTTACAACTTAGGGTTACCTGAAGCTGATGGGGCCAGAGGTGTCTGCCCTCTTCAGGGACCATGGTAACCAACTTTTCAGGTAGCAGAGTTTGGGGAGAGACAGAGGTGGTATTCTGCCACATAGTCCACATATCTCTCTTTAGGCTTTGACAGGCTTTTTAGACAACTTGTCTTAGAGGGCACATCCACACATGCAAGCACGTGCGCTTGCAGCAGCTCAAATGGAAGTGGTGCAAATTTGATCCAGGGCCTTTTGCCTCAGTGCATGTGCTCAGACATGCATTTTGTTGTGGAGTAAATTGTGCCACTAGGGGCAAAATAACCCTGCCTGCCTCCTCCTGGATCTTCAGCCAGGGGGAGCTAGAGCCCGGGGCCAGCACCTGTGCTGTGCCCAGCAGTATAAAGAGCTGCCCTGTCCTGGCTCCAGCAGTATAAAAAGTCACCCTGGTAAGTAGCTCAGGGCCCAGCCAATTGGTACCTGGGGACACTGCCCCTTGTGCCAGTTGTACTGCTGAAGCAGCCCTGAGTTCCCTGTACCCTCTACCCATGGTAGCAGTCTGGCAGTGAGGGCTGCTGCCTGGAAGTGACCTGCTGTGAACCTGCTAGACTCAGATGGGAACTGCAGAGCCAGTAGAGGCATCTGCCCCTGTGGGCCAGCTGCCAGTGGACTGCAGTTGCAAGGTTGGCCTTTGTGTGGTACTATTACCATTTGCGTGCCCTTCTCAGCCATCTGGGCAGCTATCACCCAGAAGCTGTTCTGGGTGTGGTGGCCTGCTTTGAAATTTCAAAGCATGTCCTCCTGGCCACATTTGGTGTTCCCTATTGGAAAACTGAAAAAACCCTGATTAAAAAAAACCCAAAATCACTCTCTAAAATACCCCCAAATCCATGTTCCTCCACAAGTAAAACAGAAGAACACTATAAAGAGAGAAAGAGAGAGAGAGAGAAAGTGAGACAGAGACAGCGATCAGTTGGACAATGTTTTATTGATCTATCTATAGTGTTAAAGCAAGTCTCTTATCATAATAATAAAATGAACTCTAAATACAGGTTTCATGAATTGACGAATACATATTTTGCTGCCCTCCTACAGGGCAATGGCCCCTAAACAAGGGATTGGTCACCCCACAAGGGCTACGGCCCCCTAACAGGGGGTTCAGCCCCTACAGAAGGGGATCAGCCCCCACACAAGGGGTTCAGCCCCCCAACAGCAGGTTCAGCCCCCACACAAAGGGTTCAGCCCCTCAAAACAGGGTTCAGACCCCCAACAGGGGGATCAGCACTCTCACAAGGGGTACGGCTCCCCAGCAGGGGTTCATCCCCCACACAAGGGGTACAGCCCCCCCAATGGGGACTAAATGGCCCCTGCAGGGACTACCACTCCCCCTTCAAGGCCCACATGCCCCACCCCATCCTCCCAATTGGTGCCCCACCTGGCCCCATCCCCCACCAGCTGCTGCAGCCCCCCCGCCACAAGGCTGTCCCACCCACACCCACCCTCCCTGGATATCCAGGGGTCTAATTTTCTCCCCGTGCTACAAATTTGCAGTGCAGGGAACATTTTGTTCCTGCACGTGCCTGTTGTGGTTAGACCAAGGGGTTGGACTAAATGACCTCCTGAGGTTCCTTCTGTAGCAGGACACTAGGGTGCCTGCTATTGGATAATAGTAATGTGGGCTCAGCTGCCACTCACCAGGGCAGCACAGGTGGGGGTTGCCTGGTCAGCTGACCAGGAGGGGGCAGGGCCTGGCCTAGATAAACAGAGAAGGCTGAGGCCAGAGGTCAGTTCTCCTGCTGGCAGCCTAAGAGGAAGATGGAGCTCTGTTGGAGCAAACACAGGTGAACATAACAGAGGGGCCTGATGGCTGGTGAGTGTCTGCTTACAATACTGGGTGGAGGAAACCCTGAGAAGGATATGTGAGGGATAGCCAGGTTGGCTTGAAGTTTATGTTGTTACCCAGGAGGGGGAGATTTTGGTTTTGGTTATTGTTACGAACCGGAGGACTGGGTGACGCTGTAGGGGTGGAGGAGGCCTCAAGGGAGCTCCCCAGTAGAAGCGGGGTTCCTAGCACTGCGGGGGCATTGTGTTTTGGGATGTCTCAACCCCAACCCCAGTGTGGGCAACTAGCGGGACAGGCCTGGTGGACATAGGCCTGGCAAGGTGTGTCTGGGGGCCAGGTAAGGCTAAGGCTGCCTGAGCCCCAACAGTGAAGAGCCCGAGTTCGGCACAGGACCCAAAGAGGGGTCTGGGGGCCAGGTAAGGCTGAGGCTGCCTGAGCCCCAATTCTGGAAAGCCCGAGTCGGGCATAGAAGGCCCCAGAGTGGGCAGGAGCGCGAGAGACACAAGCATAGAAGGCCCCAGAGCAGGCAGGAGCACAAGAGGTGCGAGCATAGGCCCAGCGTGGGCGGGACCACGAGAAGCGCAAGCATAGAAGGCCCCAGAGTGGGCGGGAGTGTGAGAAGCGCAAGCATAGAAGGCCCCAGAGTAGGCCCGGGAGAGGGCGTGGACATTGAGCAGGCCCTGGGAGAGGGCGCGGATAGCGAGCGGGCCTGGGAGGGGGCACCGATATTGAGCAAGGCTCCAGGAGAGGGCGAGCATAGGAAGGAGGCCCCAGGAGGGGGCGCACATATAGAGTAGTCCCAGGAGAGGGCGAGCGTAGGGTGTAAAGTAGAGTCCCGGCATAGTAAGCCGGGCACCATGCCACAGTGGGCAGGAAGGCAGCCTCCCGTTAATAATATAAGATCAAAGACGTGGCGGGCGAGATAGAGGGTGCATTCAAGACCTGAGTTGGCACGGGTAGGTAGGGCACTGGGGGAGGTCACAGTACCCCTGGAGGCCGTCCTGCCACACCTTCCAACCCTAACTTTCTATGACTTATTCCGCAGTTCCAACTAACAGCTGTCTTAGTGAGTCCAAGAACTCTTAGTCCCACTAAGAGAATCCAGCTCAGAGAATCCTTACTCAACCACTAAATTGGGCTTAGCAGTAGGCCTGTACGAGTCGGCAGTGATCCAATCCAGCTTCAGATCCAGCCACTTTGGATGGCTGTGATCTGATCTGGAGCTCTGGAGCGGGTTTCCACCTCAATCTGGCTGAAGCAGCTGTGAAGCTTTGGAGCCACCTCGGACATCCGGCTATAGGGTCTAATGGGGGAATAAATAAAAGATCTATAACTTTGTTGTGTTTTGTCTTATTTGGATGAAACTTGCAGGAATGGTAGCCTCTGCTGAAAGCATAAAACCTGCCAAGTTTCAGGAAGATCTGTGCAGGGCTTTAGGGAGAACTGTACCCCAAATTCTTGTAACACACAGCTGTGACTTGAGTTTGGTTTTCAACACAGGGGGGTCAAAACTGCAGGAATGGTAGCTCCTTCTGATGCCACAAAGCCTGCCAAGATTCAAGGACATAGGTGCAGGGGTTTGGGGGGAACTGAACCTCAAGCTGTGGACAAGCAAAACTCGTGCCATGGGTGACACTGCATGTGCTAAGGTGCAGCAGGGTGACAGCTGCAGAGACGGTGGCCCCTGCTATAACGCCTGCTAGCTGTCGAGATCGGTGCAGGGAGGTTCTGGGGCCCTGCACTCCTAGCTGCTGACAGAGAAAGCTCGTGCCAAGACTGTGTCTGTCTTAGGGCAGTTGATTGTCTGTATTGATTCTTTCCTCTCCTTGGCCTGGTGTTGTAGGTGTTAATTGATGCTCGTTAAGTCATTATGTAGTAGCTAGGTCCTGTGTATTGAGCTGGTCCCTAAGTCCCTGGTCCCTGAGTGAATTTTGATTGATTGATTGGTAACTGGTAACACAGCAGCTTAGCAGGCAGGCCTACAGCAGTGTCTCCCCTCCCTGCTGCAAGACAATCACAGTCAGTCCCACAGCACCCAAGGCACGAGTTTTGCTTGTCTGCAGCTTGAAGGGCAGCTCCCCACAAATGCCTGCACTGGTCTTCTTGAAACTTGGAAAGCTTTGTAGCATCACTAAGAGCTACCATCCCTGCAGTTTTGACCCCCCTGTGGTGTAACACATAGATGAGATGGAAATTTTGCTTTCAAGAATTTGGGGTACAGTTGCCCCGAAACGCCTGTACCAATCTTGCTGAAACTTGGCAGGCTTTGTGGCCTCAGCAGAAGCTACCAGCCCTGCAGTGTTCACCCTGCTATATTGTAATGCCTAGATGTGACATGAGTTTTGCTTTCAAGAATTTGGGAAGCCGTTCCCCCAAAACCCCTACACTGATGTTCTTGAAACTTGGTAGCCTCTGCTGAGAGCATAAAACTTGCCATTCTTTCAAGTTTCATCCAAATTGGACAAAAAACCCAAAGTTATAGCTATTTTATTGTTTCCCCATTATACCCTATGGCTGGAGCTCTGAGGTGGCTCCAAGGCAGCTCTGAAGCTCTTCGGGAGCTCCAAACCGCTTCAGGAAGCCTAATGAGGCCAGTGCCTCAACCCAGATGTGCTGCTTTGGACCCTGAAGCATCCAAAGCTTTTTCAGATCTGAAGCTCTGTCTGAAGTCTCGCACAGGCCTACTTAGTGGTGGCCAAAAAAAAATCTCTTCATGACTGGCACTGCTTTTTTGCTATTTGGCTTTCCCTAATACATCCAGGAGTGTTATCCCTTTTGGCCATAGCATTGTTCTGTAGGCTCAGGATCATTTGACTATTGAATATAATTCCTGACTTCTTTCCTGGGTCACTACATTTCAGAACTTTATTCCATTCTGCTTTCATGCATGAATGATGGTTGTTTTAAAACCCCTTTACCCACTCCTGGTTTCTCTTCATTGTTCTACAGAAACCCTACATCTAAAACCTGACCCAATTTCCCAATACTTTATTCACTACATTAATGACCTTTAATTTATAAAGGACCTACATGAGTTTCATGGTGAAAAATTGCTTCAAAGCTAATAGATCTAAAATTAGGGTCAAACTGATCTCATATTTGTGATTAGGGAGGAATTTTACCCCACCATGAGACTGGCATGGACCATGGGGAAGAAAGGATTTGCCTTCCTCTGTAGTTGGGAACTTTGTCCTCTTCCTTAGCTTTCTCGTGTGTATTTTAACAACCACTTCCTGTCCTTGAAGTGGTAGGATATTAACAATGCCCCCTGCTTTAACTGTGGCAGG
Source organism: Crocodylus siamensis (assembly GCF_052110815.1). Lineage (NCBI taxonomy): Eukaryota > Metazoa > Chordata > Crocodylia > Crocodylidae > Crocodylus > Crocodylus siamensis. The sequence continues at coordinate 30,539,514 of NC_143398.1, read as the reverse complement.
TTAGGATGTTGTAGGTGTCACTGGGCAATAAGCCTACTAGTTATGTGATATGGGTGTGTGTGTGTGTGTGTGTGTGTGTGTGTGTGTGTGTGTGTGTGTGTGTGTGTGTGTGTGTGTGTGTAGTTTTAAGAATAGGCTATACCAATACTTCTATAAGGTGATTTAGCTAGAGATGATCCTTCCTTGAGCAGGAGGTTGGACTGGTCCCTTCCAGATCTACTTTTCTATGATTCCATGTTCAGTTACAACAATGAACTCTAAATCAGAAATCCACTTAAGTTCCATGCAACTGGCAAATTGCACCATTCAAGGCAGCTGAACTACCACAATACAGGACCTGAAAATATTGTATGCATTTTTTTCAGGGATTATAAAAAGTTATTTAAAAAATGGACTCACTTATCCAAGACTTTAACCATAATACCCTACTTATTTTCATTAACCGCCGAACACAGCACCTTTCCAGATACTATGTTAAATGTAATTTTGCTATCATATACCACTACAAAATTGTTTTCAGGTTTTTTTTACACCCTTCTGCTGGACCCATGCCTAGGTACAGAGGTTCCAAAAGCCTGAGGTGGGTTCATACTAACTTTTGTGGCTTTTTCCAAGTACCCTAGATTAGTTCAGGAGTGAACAGAACCCACATTCACCCTTGGGGTGAGGCAGAGAGGTGGCCTGCACTGACTGAGGCCAGCAGGCTATAAGCACTCGCATCAGGCTGCTGGAGAATTCCAAACCCAGCCAAGCAGCTGGCCACCCCTAATTAAGCAGCAAGACCCCAGCTCCACCCCCTGCCACCTGTCAGAGGGGGCTGCGTGGGGAAAAATGGAGGTCCCAGCCACCTGACCATCCCCAGCTATGCTCACTCCAGTCTGGGGGAGCCAGGGTTGGGCCTGCACCATACCATGGAGAGAAGAGGAGCAGAGAGAGGAAGGAGAGGAACAGAGGCCCCCCTCCCCACCACATGCCTCCCTTCCCACCTCCCACCAGCTTGCTGGCTCAGGGATGCAGGGGTGCCAGGCCAATTCCACAGAGCAGGGGGAGCTGTCCCTCCCTCCCCCCCACCCCCACCCCCACTTCCCAGTGAAGTGGACAGGCATGCAGCTTGAAACCATGGCTCTTTGCTGTGGCTTTCTGCCAGTCCAGAAACTGGGGGCTGGGAGGGGTGAGGGAACCAAGTCTCTCCCTACACCTCCCCACACCCAGCTGCACAAGTAAAAGACAGACTTTTCTGGCTCTTGGCCATGACAGTTCAGGGACAGGTTGGCCCAATGCCAGGGGCAGTACCAGCCTCTTCCTAGTGGGAGGACTGAGGTGGTATAGACAGAAAATTGGGGGAACTATGCAAACAAAGGCAGGACACAGGCCTTGTGGGCCAGGCTGGACTGGGAGTACTGCACTCCTGATGGTGGGAGCAGAGTGGGCTCAGCTGCATGGAGTGGGTGGTGGCATGCTGCGGGGGAGGCAGGGAGGTTGGAAGGGTTGGCTCTGGGAAAGGTAGCTACAGGGGCACTAAGGTGAATTTTGGGGTGGCTATTGCCAGCCTCCCCTTACTGCCACCCCTACCTGATGCTCACCCAGAGCAGATGAGCACTGGCTGAGGCTAACACCCTCCCCCCTGTGAGGGGTGCCTAGGACCTCCCAAGGACATCGAACTAAGGTGATTCACTATGGAATCTGGGGCAGAAGTTCAATATACTGCTCTAGCCTAAACCAATTAAGTCTAATCCTACATCCATCCAGTTCCATCTTAAATTGGGTTCTACTATTTTGAAACTGATCTGTGTGCTCTGAACTTCTGTTTTGTTACAGGTTCAGACCAGTTTCCAATCACTTATACCAGTTTATATGCAATGTCTGTATCTATCTGTGAACTATAATATATATTTTATACCATAGTATGATTCATCATAATCCTTTTCCTCCTCTCCTCCATAATCATTCCCTCTGTATAGTTTCTATCACTTGCACAGACACTATTATAGAAATGTTGGAACTCATATGCATAGAAAAATCCCTATAGTGAAATATGTGACAGAATGGATCCATTCACCCAGTTAGACTTAGAACTTGTTCCTGGTCAGAACTGTACCATATTTCCTAATGAAGTTTATAATACCAGTGATCAAAATTAGGTAACTCAGCTATGGTTACTATAGAAAAACCCAGCACCCACAAATATTTTCCATATGGCAGTGGTTATCTTTGAATCTTAAATCAACACATAGTATGTAAAATCCATTAAAATTGGAGGCATCTATTACTACTGCAACATATGTTGCACTAGGGCTACTCAAAGAGATATTATGTATTAGGCATTCACTGATTAATAGCAATATATAATGACTGCTTTCTCACCATCCTCCAACACAGACTTTAATTAGTAGTTATTACAATTTTGTTATAAGTGCTGTTGCATTAGAGTTATTTAGGCAACACTTTGGCACAGAACTATTTCCTGGACTGCCATGTTATATGAAATTATTACTATTTGACAGGTATACTATACATGGATAGCCCATGTAAAATCTTGCAAATGTATTCATTACTAAGAAAACATAGAATAAAACATGTGTCAAATTTAAATAGAACCCACCTGTCTCCTGAAATAATTTATGCAATATGTGACGTGAAATTTTGACAAAATACTAAACATATTGTATTTGCTCACAACACTAAACTGCCGCTGTTAGGAACAATACGAGATATTTTAAATGCATATACAGATAAATTTATTTTGGAACATATGAAAATGGAAAACTGAACAATCAGATTTGCACCTGCATTATTCATGCAGCTTGCAGAAGCAGAAGTACCAAGTGGAGAAACCAAGAGGAACGATATGGCAATTTAAGCTGTCTGTGGCAGCCAGCAACGTTCAGTCTGCAAAGGGACCTTCAGAGCTACATAAAGCTTTTATCTACTCCTTGTGTTTCTGACTGTCACCCTTTTGATTGGGAGAGCAAAAGGCTGGAGCAGCAAGTGACACCCAGAGAAAAGAAAAATATTCCTCCCCCATTACAGAAGCATCTCCAACATATGACTTAAACTAGGGAGAGAAAATGACTGGTGGCCCTTCTGTGCAAGCCACCTAACAATTTCTCATGGTCTCATCACTGATCTCTCATTATATAAGAACACAAAAGCAATAAGGGTTCCTTTGGTAAATTAAAGAATAGTGGGGGATAAGAGGATCTACAACCCAGGGAAAAGAAGATAAAGTTCAGGGAAAAAATCAGGCTACATAAGCACAAAATGTAGCAGCTCAGAGAAGTAAGGGAAAGAAAAAAAATGAAAAGGAATGAGTAATGGGAAATAAGGAAATAATACAAAAAGAGCTTGAAGTGAGAAAAAGTGAGTATGTTATGTAATTTGAAAGGGAAAAGAAAGATAATTGGCAATGAAATAGGGAAAGGAGGGAATAGAAAGAGAAGGAGAAAGCAGAAGACAGAATCATGAACAAAATACGAAGGAGAGAAGGAGAAAAAGAAGGAAGGGCAAGAGAAAGAGAAACACAAAAGGAAGGAGAGAGAATGTGAGGGAAGGAAAATAGGGTTAAAAAATGTAAAGTGAACGAAACTGACTGTGCATGAGGACAGGGGAACAGGGTAAGATATGGCCTGGAAAGTAAAACTCACAAAAAATACATAGACTGCATGTTGGGAGGGGAAAAGATGACCAAAGGCAAAGAACTAGGCTGAGGGCAGGAAAAAAAAAAAGAAATTGGGCAAAACATGAGAGATATACCATAGTATGGCACAAGAAGACATGGTGAAGCTTCACAAAGTGACACTTCACACAGGAACCAGGAGGGTCTTAATCATAAATGGCTGAGAATAGTATAATTCAGTGTGTATTACCCATTCCAATGTATTAGAAGGTGAGGAATCTAACAGGAGCAAGCAGCATATACAGCAAAACTGCAACAGGGTAGAACAGCATATATGGCATGCTCCAATGGAACATGACTAAAGTAGAAGTAAAATGATAGAAGCCATTGATCTTAGCCAAAAGGCCAAGAACCGATTGAATTTTATTAGTAGATGTTAAGAGTCATGAACCAAAAAGATGACAAAGCCAGAAGGGAAATACAGAGCAAGGGACATAAGAGAGACATAAGAGTGAGGGGGGATGCAACTAGGTTACAGACAATACAATGTTAGCCAACTAAACCGAGGGAAGGGGAAGGAGGAGGGGTTGCAATGCTGAGAGAAAGAAGATCGATGCACACAAACCCATACAATGGTTTGCACCAGTGAAGGGGGTAGTTTGAAGAAAGTTTCTCAGTCTATAGAGTCTTATTGTGGAGGTCCTCTTCAGGTGGAGTGGAGTGGTCCATCATTGAAAATTCCTCTCAGAGTCCATCAGGTGCAAAGTGGGGCCAATCCACTTTGGCCACCAGGACAAAAGGTGGCAGGCGTGTGGCAGAGACCCTCCCCCATGTGATGTCCAGTTGAAGGCCACATGCCAGAGCCTGGCAGCTCTGCCACAATGCTATCCAGAACCGCTTGGTGAGGGCCATCTTGGCTGCAGCAGGGGAGATCTCAGTGAACCACATAATCCCGGGCTGTGAGAGCCAGCTGTGCCCTGACATCGTCATCATGAACAAGGAAGCCAAGAAAATTGTGATTATAGATGTCAATAACCCCTTCAAGAACTGGAGCCAAGCCTTCACTGATGCCCAGGCTCACAAGTGGGAGAAGTATGCCCCAACATCCTGAGGGGCCGTGGCTACGATGTGACAGTCAACGAGCTCATTGTGAGAATGTTCGGAGCCTGGGACCCCAGCAACGAGGGTGTCCTGTGTGCCTGCCGCATCTCTTGCCACTCCACCAAGCTGCTGTGCTGCTTCATGGTGTCAACACCATCTGTTGGTCCTGTGACATCTATGTCAAGCACATCACAGGCCACCACCACCAGTACACTGACCCCACCAGACTGCCTGCCACTGGACTGGACATTCAAAGGCAGGCAGTTGAGACAGGCACAGTGGAGGAAGCGCCAGTCTGGGAAGTGCATGAAGCTCCCTCTGGGCATGAAGTAGTTGCTGAAGTCCCACTGCTACATCCACTTAAAGTCTTGAGTGAAGTAGCAGGCTTATAGTACATGCTATTTTACTTTCTATATTCATGCCGTTATACCACTACAGTGTTATTGCTTTCAAGCTGCTTTATGATGAGTGGCATATTTTTACATTTCCCACTCTAACTGATCAAGTTTTATTAATAGCACATTAAAGGGGAAAGCAAAAAAAAACCCCATTAAATTATTAAAAATCAACTTTTAATAACTTTAATGGATGCCTTCCTATTTCTGACTGTTTCTTGCTATTTTAACTGAAGGCTGAGATTCTCACACCCTGTATGACTGGGTGGACAACATCTAACCATAGAACTTGCTTCCTGAATTGATTCTTCCTCACAACAGTATTTGTGCAAAAGAGCTCACATTCCATAGAAACCTGCATAATATCCCTGTAGCTGTGATAGCAGCTGATTATATGAAGAGGTAATATTGAGAGAGTATTTATGCATTTTTAGCAGTCTTTAGGATATTTTATCCTTTGTGCAAAAAAAAAAAAAAGAATCAATTTCATTCTACTTGTACTTTTCACTTCCACTCCCTCCGTTCTTTGATCGCTTTACCTCCTGTCACTCCCTTACCTGCTTCTCTGTTGCTTGAACATCCCTCTCCACTGAGGCCATACCTCCACTGAGGCCATACTTCCTGGTGAGTTTCTTTCTTCTATCTAGTAGACATATTGTCCAGTTGCTTCATTCTTGTTCGTGATAGTAAATACACCAGTTACTGAGGGAAGCACTTGTTTTCTCCTCAATAATCCTCCATTTCTAAGGACCTGAATAAACTATATATTTACATCTGTTTAACCTACTTCATTTTTTAACAGTAGTGTAGGTTATACTGGGATCCAAGCAAGCAGTCAAACAGGTATAGCTGCTCTTAGTAGGTCCCATTACAGTTCCCCACAATGGCACTAATAACCAATTTGCCTTGGATAACTGAGGTCACATGACATTTACTTTGGCATAGTTAGACCCATGAGATTACCAAGAATTCTATGTAAGATTCAAGTAAGTTACAGCAGAACTTGATTGTATGTCATAAAATAACTGAAAATTAGCATTGGAAGGGACCTCAACAGAACATCTAGTCCAACTCATGCTCAAAGCACGGCCATCGCCAACTAGATCATTCCAACCAGGGCTTTATCGAGCTGGGCCTTAAAAACCTTCAAGGATGGGCCTTAAAAACCTTGTAGGTAATTTTTTCTGGTGCTTCACCACTCATCCCAGTGAGAAAATGTTTCCTAATATCCAACCTAACCCTCCATTTTTGCAACATGAGACCATTGCTCCATGTTCTGTCATCTTCCACCACTGAAAACAAACTAGCTCCATATTCTTTGAAAGCACCCTTCAGGTAATTGAAATCTGCTATCAAATTCCCCCTCAGTCTTCTCTTCTGCAGACTAAATAAACCAGTTCCTTCAGCCTTTCCTCATAAATCACATGCCCGAGCCCCTGAACCATTTTTGGTGCTCTCTGCTATACTCTCCATCTTTTCCACATCTTTTCTATAGTGGGATCCCGAAAACTGGACACAGTACTCCAGACGTGGCCTCACCAGTACTGAACAGAGGGAAACAGTTACTTCCCCCAGTCTGCTGGCAATGTTCCTACCAATGCAGCCCAGTATGCTGTTAACCTTCTTGGCAACAAGGACACACTGCTGACTCATATACATCTTATTATCCACTGCAGTACTCAAGTCCTTTCCTGAACAGCTGCTGCCCAGCCAGTCAGTCCCCAGGCTGTAGTAGTGCATAGGATTCTTCTATTCTAAGTGCAGGACTTTGCACATGTCCTTGTTGAACCTCGTAAGATTTCTTCTGGCCCAATCCTCCAGTTTGCCTAGGTCACTCTGAATCCTAGCCCTACCCTTCAGTGCATCTATTACACCCCCTGCTTTGTGTCATCCACAAATGTGCTGAGGATGCACTCCATCCCATCTTCCAGATCACTAATGAAGACAATAAACAAAACCAACCCCAGGACTGACCCGTGGGCACTTCACTTGATACCAGCTGCCTTCTAGACATTGAGCTATTGATTATTACCTGTTCAGCCTGACAATCCAGCCATCTTTCTATAAATCTTACAGTCCATTCATTGAACCCTTGCTTCCTCAGCTTGCTTGCCAGAATGCTGTGGGAGACAGTATCAAAACTTTGGTAAAGTCAAGGTATATTCATTCCACTGCTTTTCCTACATCCTCAGAGCCAATCATCTCATTATAGAAGGCAATCAGTTTGGTCAGGTGTAACTTGCCCTAGGTAAATCAACGCTGGCTGCTCCTAATCACCTTCTTCTCTTCCAAGTGCTTAGAAATAGATTCTTTGAGGACCTGCTCCATTTTTCTCGGGTGTAAGGTGAGGCTGACTGATTTGTAGTTCCCTGGATCCTCCTTCTTCCCTTTTCTAAATATGGGCATTATATTTGCCCTTTTCCAGTTACCTGGGACGTCTGCCACTCGTCACTAGGTTTCAGAGATAATGGCCAGCAGCTTTGCAGTCACATCAGCCAATTCCCTCAGCACACTCAGAAAAGCATTTCATCTGGTCCCATGGACTTGTATATGTCTAGCTTTTCTAAATTTTCCCTAACCTGTTCTTTCACCACTGAAGGATGCTTACCTTCTCCCCAGATTGTGATGCCTGGTGCAGTAGTTTCAGATTCCTGCTAGTATTTGTGTAAAGCTGATTATTCTGGTGTAAATGGGTTGGGTGTCCAATCCCTAAGAGACAGTGAACAGGGGTTAATTATCTGAACCTTGGCACCTGAGCCTGCCATGCATAACTGGAAGCATCCACATTACAAAGCCACATGCAAGTCATATCCATGTAGCTGCATTCAAGGCAATGCTACAGTTTCTTACACTAAGTGCCAAGATTTTGAGGACCATACTCCAGCATTCTTTGTGCCCCACTCCTTTGTGTTGCCCTAGGAATTAATACATAGTTTGTTGTGGAAGGAAGTATGTCTCATGAAGGAAGTGCTTAGCAGCTGCAAAATAATGGAATAATATACATTTAGCAGGCTAATGGCAAGATAGGCCTGTCTACAAAATACATAGGATGCCAGTATAGCCAATGTCACCTGCATTCATGTACCCTGCAAGAACATTTATAGAAAAAGTTTGAGTATCTTTACCAAGATTGAGCTGTAAGCTCTGCAAGTTTACAAGTTTGATAGAAGCATCCAGAAAATTCACCTCTCTTCTCTGTGGCTTCATCCAAGGGAGTCTCTGGATGGATGGCTGTTTCCACAACACTGGTGATATAATGGGGTGTTTTTTATGTGTCAATGATATTTGTGAAGGTGTTGCCATTTTTGCTGTTTCCGACAAAAGCAAAATCTACTTAGACCCTTCTCCAGGAATCTACTACTTGTGCTTTTAAAAAAATGAAATGTGGCCCATTTGAAAATTACATAGCAAGCAATAATTATAAAAATTACATATAAATAAAAAAATTACATATTTAAAAAGCAAGCAAACAAATAGTAAACACAAAGTTTTGAGGACCTAGGAGTTGAAAATAGAAGAGCAGGAATACTTTGTCTTTCATGTGTATTTTGTGTGTCTGCACTACAAGTATTACTCAGACAACATGCATTTCACTGAGGCCTTGTCAAATTTAACAAGTCTAGCAAGGCTGGTGCTGCTCAATACCTGGGTAAGAGATTTCAAAAGAAGCCCAGGGGAGCTAAAGCCTGCAGGAAGTGTTGCTAATGAGCAGGAGGTGGCACTTTCCCTTCAGTGTCAATATTGTGCATGCTATTAAAAGGATTGTGTTGCTACCTTTGGGATGAGACATTCAACCTAGGTCAGGACAACTGTAGCCACTAAAGATTCCAGAGTCCTGTTTGTCAGACAGTACAGGTTGCACTCCAATTTAGGGAGCTAAGTTCTAGCTACCTAAATTCCCCTGCTGCTCAAAGTTTAAAAAGAATGAGGAAATAATTCCTCGATATAGTCCAGGGTTTGCAGTATCATCCACCATCATGTCACTAATCTTCACTAATCCATACACTTCCACCTGCAAAAAGTCTGACCACATCCCCACTACTCAAAGTTTATATATGGCATATGATCATGAGTTGAAATATTGTGAAGACTTCATTTTTACTAAACATTTACCAAAGTTTTACAATAATCAGGTTTATAATGCTCCCCACAAGAGAATTATTTCCTCCCTCACATTTCACAACACATCCTCACCTCTCTGGATAGCCTCATAATTGAAAACTTCTTGGGGCAGGAATTACCTTTTAATATTATGCCATCTACAGCAACAAACATACTGGCAACACTTAATAAGGCATAACCTACATCAGAAATAATGATCACTGATCTACCATTGTCAATATAAAATAAATAAAGCTTTTGTGGCTCAACTTCCCTTAGCTTTTTAATTATTTATGCTCATTTGCAAAGTCTCGCATGGTAATTTACAAAATACTAATTCACCATGGTCCTCCCTATCACTAATGCAAATTAACAAGGTTCTACTGTAATGTAGATGTTATTATCATTTGTTAATCTCACACAATTCCCAGGTTAAACAGGGTATATAATTTTACACAAGAGGTTGCAAGATCTAACATAAAATATGAACAAAACAATCAATGATTTAGATGTGTGGGAGTGTCAGGAATGACAGCTACCTCATCCTTTTATAGTCTAACAAAGATTGGTTTAAAAAAAGGAAAAATCTTAGTGATAAGGTAGGAATGAGTGTTCTATTTTAAAGGCAATATGTTCATCCATAGCTCTATCCTGCGAGAACTATTAACAAACCACTGAGCCACTGAAGTGCAAACTATACAGTTACATGTCTCACACAGTAAATTAAGTTGTGGCAGTGGAAGAAGTGTAGATGAATACTCCTTTATAACTTCTAATACACCAAAGCTGGGTTTTTTGTCTTATCCCATGTGAGATATGATAACCTTAATTCAAGGGAGTCATAATCTCAATTTTACCCATTCATGATAAACTATTATGTAGTTAATAAATATAAATGTAGTTAGTAATTCTGATTATAGTTAAAAATAGAATTGCTATTTATAATAGAAATATATTTTAAAAACTTCTAAGACTGGCATGCAAGATGTGAATAATTCATTCCCCCTTTCTGTGAAACCTTGTACTTATGTCCAATCATTGTCATATCAAAATGGGCTATTGCTCAAGCAAAAATATTTCAGCTGCAAATCCTCACATAATTTCACACGTGGTTATACTTTTACAGATAAGTTAAGGTTTTCATGGCATTTGCAAGGTGCAGAAAGTTTCTTCACAATTTAATAACCAAGGCTGAATGTATTTCATGTGTGAGAAAAAAAATCACACATTCTAGCTTTCAATGACACTTGGTTGTCAATTGCCATATTTTCTAAAATATGAAAAAATAGTTCTTTTTTATAAAGTCCACTTCTTCATCTACTAGGAGTGAGTAGAGAGAAATACTTATGTGCACTGACCCCCTTACTTTGTCCTGTAAGAAAACATATTCTGCTGCAACAAGACTGTCTGTTTGCAGCCTTACTACACACTGGAATACTTTTCTGATCAAGCGCTGAGAAATTCTGAAGAGTCCAACTAAATCACAAGTCAAACAAGCTGCAGAGATACTCTGAGGTATATCTAATTACTCTCTTCATCCAATAAATATAGGTATTAAAGTTAAAGCTGGTCAAAACTAAGAATTTCTGTTTCACATGAAATTTTAATGTCATTCATCAATCATTTTCTTAATTTATTTACATTCAAAATTAAAATAAAATATTTTGACTGCAAAATGAAAATTCAAAAAAATTGGTTTTGGAAATGTTTAGTGTCTAGTTTGAAATTTTATTTTAAATATATTTTGTTTTTCACTTTATTATTATATTTACTTTTAGCAGCACATATTATTAAAATAGTTGAAATACTTGGTTATTTTTATTTTTTTTTTACTTTAAAATAATTCTGGGCTGATGCTGCTTAGCACTGATTGAAACATCATTTCTAGGTTAAAGAATTTTGTATGTGTGTTAAAATAAAAGTGTTTGACAGAATGTTAGACCATACGTTACCACTAACACACCATAAAATAATTCAAAATCATCCAAATAATAAAAAACTAAAAGAACAAATGAAAAACAAACATTTGAAATTCAAAATAAACCATTAAACTAAAAGTTTCTGAAACAAAGACTTTTTTTCAGGTTTTTTTCCCAAAATTAACTTTGTCAGAACAGCTTTTCAATGAAAAACTGTTTCAGTGGAAATAGTTGATCTTTATTTTAAAAGTTTGCCCCAGAAATTTACATTTGACACACATGACCTTCCTATTTATAGCTGAGTCAATAAATGCTTTGTTTTCTTCAGAGGTGAAGGTTGTAGCTGTGTTGGTCTAAGGACATAGCCAGACAAGTTTCTTTGGGTGAATCTGATATCTTTTATTAGACTAACTTAAATAGTTGGAGAACAATTTTTAAGCAAGCTTTCAGGTTCAAAAACCCTTTGTCAGACTAAGGAAGTTTCAGCCGTTGTGTGCTCTTCCTGGATGGAATAAAAAATAAAAAAACCAGAGGCTGGGCTGGTATACATACTAGACAGGCAGTCAGTGAAAATGTAAATTGAGGAGTCGATGGATGAGAGACAGGCGGCGGGGGGGGGGAGGAGAAGTCATTTTCTTCATAGATTGTAAGGCTGGAAGGAACCTTGGAAGATCATTGGCCCCATCCCCCAGCAGGAAAGATAATTGGGGGTCAGATGACCCCAGCAACGTGACTGTCCAGTCTCCTCTTGAAGATTTCCAGGGTAGGTGATTGCACCACCTCTGGAGGGAGCTTATTCCACAGTCTGGACACCCTGATTGTGAAGAAGTCTTTCCTAATGTTGAGTCTGAATCAGACTTCCATGAGTTTGTGGCCATTACTCCTAATTTTTCACTTGGGTGCCTTGGCGAGCTCATCAATCCCTTGATATCCTCCCCTAGCGTAGTGGTAAGCTGCTACCAGATCCCCTCTCAGCCTTTTTTATCAGGCTGAAGAGTCCCAGATCCCTCACCTTTTCCTTGTATGGTAAGACTCTGATCACACTGGTGCTTTTTCTTGGGCTGTCTCTGACTTGTCCATGTACCTGTTAAAGTGTGGTGCCCAGAACTGGATGCATTACTCCAGCTGGGGTCTCACCAGTGCCAAGGACAGCAAAAGAACAACCTCTTTGTTTTTTCCGAGGATGCATCAATTGATGCATACCAGAATCTTATTTGCCCTACTGGCTACAGCATCACACTGCCAGCTTATATTCATACTGTGGTCTGATGTGTGCCCCCATTTATTACCCCAAGGTCCCTTTCATTTGCAGTGCTAGTCAGTTTGGTGCTGCCAAGCCGGTAGGTGTGTTGGGGGTTGCTTGTACCAAGGTGGAGCACTTTACATTTCTTGACATTGAACTTCTGATCTGCCCAACTTCCTAGCCTGTCTAGATCCACCTGTCTCTGTAGCCTATCTTCAAGCATGACCATGCTTCCTCATAACTTGTTGTCATCTGTGAACTTGGCCAGTGAGCTCTTCAGCCCCACATCCAAATCATTAATAAAGATGTTGAAAAGTACTGGACCAAGCACTAACCCTTGCAGGACACCTTTGCCCACTTCTCACTAGGATGACACAGATCCATTTGCTATAACTCTCTGGATCCTATCCTGCAGCCAGTTTCTCACCCACCTGACTGTCTCACAATTAAACCCACAATCCTCCAATTTTCTCATGAGGACATTGTGGAATACTAGATCAAAGGCCTTTTGGAAGTCTAGGTATACAATATCAACTTATTCTCTTGTGTCCAGGTGGTGAGTTCCCAGAAGGAGATGAGGTTGATAAGGCAAAACCTACCTGCAATGACGCCATGCTGGTTGTCATTCAGAATCTTACCTTTTGCAAACTTATTGCAGATAGACTCCTTGATTAACTTTTCTAGGATTTTCCCTAGGATGGAAGTTAGGCTGATTGCCCTTTAGTTACCCAGGTCCTCCCTCCTGCCTTTCTTGTGGATGGGCACAACATTGGCCCTCTTCCAGTCCTCAGGGGCTTCTCCAGAGTGCTACGAGTTGTGGAAGAGTTTCACCAGGGGTTCTACAATTACTTTGGCCAGCTCCTTCAGCACTCTCAGATGAAGATCATCTGGTCCCACTAACTTGCATATGTCTATGTTCTTAAATTAATCATACTCCAATTCTACAGCAATAGTAGGAAGGTGATTATTCCTACCATGTGCATCTTGTACTCTACCTGGCATTGTTTTCCCCTTGTTCTGGTGAAGGACTGAGGCAAAGTAGTCATTCAGGACTTCAGCTTTCTCCAGGGTGCTGGTAACCAGCTCTCCTGAGTTGTTGAGCAATGGCCCCACACTCCCATTTGTTTCCCTCCTGTTCACTATGTACCTAAGAAGGACTTCTAGTTTTCCTTGATTCCCATTGCTAATCTAAGCTAGGTCGCCGCTTAAGCTTTTCTTATCTGTTCACTGCAAATGAGGACCATCATGGAATAGTCCTTCTTGGGGCCCGCCTCAAGCTTCCATTGTGTATAAGTCTCTTTCTTCTTTTGTAAGAGGACTGCAATTTCCTTGTTTAGCCAAGAGGGCTTACCAGCCCTTCTGTTACCTCTCCTCCATATAGGAATGGACTTTCTTTGTGCTTAAAGGATTGTGTCTTTAAGGAACAACCACTCTTCATGCATACCTTTTGCTTTTGGTCCCTGATCCCGCAGCACTTGCCCTATTAGTGACCTAAGTTTGTTGAAATTTGCATTTTTGAAGTCCAAGACTTCAGTCCTGCTATCAGATTTGTCTGCCTTGTGATCAGACAGTGAACGTGATGATTTCATGGTCACTGTTGCACAGATTTCCCTCTATATTTAAGTCAGTCACCAGGTCATCTCCTTTGGCCAGGACCACGTCTAGCACAGCATCACCTCTGGTTGGCCAATGCACCTCCTGAGTCAGGAATAGCTCATCGACACAGGTCAGGAAGGACTGTGATCAATCCAACTTGGCCAAGTGTTCCTACCAGGAGATGTCGGGAAAACTAAAATTACCCATGACAACCACATCATGTGCACATGTGGCCTCAGTCAGTTCTTGGGTGAATTCCTGATCAAATTCCTTCTCCTTGTTTGGTGGTTTGTAGTATACACCTACAGTTAGGACTGTCTCAGCATGCTCACCCGCCCCCCCCCCCGCCAACTTAACCCAGAGGGTTTCAAGCTGTTCATTTTTTGAGCCGATATCAGCCTCCAAGGAGGTATACTGCACTTCCACATAGAAAGTAATACCACCACCTTTCTTTCCCACCCAGCCCCTTCTATGCAGGGTGTCACCTCCAGTCATATGAGGAGTCCCACCAGATCTCTGTAATCCCTACTAGATTATAATGCCCATGAAGAGTAGGAGAGTTAGCTCCTCCTGCTTGTTCCCCATGTTCCTGGTGTTAGTATGTAAACTCCTGAGTCCTCCTACTGAAGCCCTCATTTTCCTCTTCCGCTGATGGAGAACTATCCCCTCAGCTTCCACAGGAGTGGCTCTCCCAGTGTCCCTATCTAAAGGGCTTACTTTTATGTTGGTCCCTGGACATGTTTGAATTGGTGTATCCCAGTCCCCCACTAGTCTTAGTTTAAGATCCAGAAGATTAGCCATCCTGACCACAAACAGGGACTTACCTTTCCTTGTGAGGTAGATGCTGTCTCTTCCCAGAAGTCCTCTCTCCCTGAAGTGTGCACTGTGGTAAATATAAATAAATATGCCTTGTGAAATAAGAACATAATTTAACACATTAAACAAAAGAAAACATATGCATGAATATAAAGGAACAGAGTTACAATTTTACCATCTTCTGTTGTGACAGGGAGGTGGTAGATAGATAAATTTGTTTTGCTTTTTATTTAACAACTTATTTCAATATTTGTCAGCTATGTTGTACATGATTTGCAGGGCTGGATTTTGTTATTGACTTGATTGGAGTTACTTTGATTTATACCTGCTGAGAAGCTGTTCTATAATGTATAAAATGTACAAGACTAAAAACGTATTATACTTAAACTCTAGATGAGTGATGTATATTTTTTCATTCTTGCATGTCAGTTGGAAACCTAGATATTTTGTATGTGAAGAAGGAATAATGTTACACTTATTTTGAACAGTTGACAGGCATAGCAGAAAGGCTGATATGATTAATACCTTAATAATAAGGGTTGAGTCAGTTAATCCCAATAGATTCCCAACCTGGAGAAAATGCCAAGACACTCTCAGTAGTTAAGCAACCATCATTGGATAACAGGGTCCATTTTTAGCTCTTTTATACCAAAGAGACTTTACAATATATTAAAATTGAAAGAATCGAAGTGCTTTTCTCATAGACAGTGGAGTACAGTGGAGCTAATTGCCTTTATTCCCAAAACCCAATTCTTACAAGAAATAGACTGAGTTACCTAAAAATTAATCTTCACCCTGCCTTCCTTTCTGAAATTTTTAAATACTTACCTCCAGATAAATATTCAGAAATCTCTCTTTTTCTTTCTTCCTTTTTCTAGGGCACCCATCACATTTAGCAAGTGCATTGCTGCCAAACACACAGAATAGACTCACACTTGAAGTTCAGATATCATGGCTGGATATGTACCAAGACACAATGAAATTAAGTACATCAAGAAGTTTTTTTTCCATTCTCTGCTGCATCTCTGAGCAAGGAACAGCTTGGGTCCTTTCCTTCTGGTCACTAAACACAAAGATAAGTGAATTCTTAATATTGTAAAAAATGCAGAACTATTTTTAAAAGGGTTTGTCTAGGCCATGACCAGTCACTGAGAAATTTCAACCTCTAGAAATTTTTCCAGGAGAAGCACTACATCCAGGCAGACATTCAGCCTACAACCATTCCTCTTCCCTGTTCCTTATACCTTTCCCGTATTGAGTTCATCCCAATCCGGGGAAGGCATAAGGATAAGTAGCTGCTCCACTCCTCATGTTTTCAGGGTACGGGGAGTGGAATGGCAGGAAAGACTCCTTGTGCTTCTCCAGACCAGGGACATCCTTGTCCTGGGAGCAGGTGGGAAGCAGTGGCATAAGTTCCACTCCACTACAAAACCAGTCCAGTAGTGGTGGTCCACTTCTCAGACTGTGGAGTCCCAGATCTGATGAAAAGGAGGGGAACATCAGTAGCTACTCCATTCCTCTCCCAGACCAGTTGACCAGTAGGAAAAGCCTCCTGCAGTCCCCACTCTGGGGAAGCAGGGGAAGTGTCATCCCATTGCTGCACTCCCAAACTGGACCAGACCAGGAGAGGAGTGGAGTAGCATACAGGCATTCATTCATTCAAGAGAATCTCTCTCACAAGGGATATCTTTGAGGTCTCAACCTGGAACACTTTTTTTCCCCAAAGAGGACATGTTTCTTCCAGGAGAAATTGAGTGAATGTTTATATGCTATTAGTTTCTACCAATAAGTAGCAATTCTCCCAGTAGAAAGGTAACGCTTGTACGTGGTCTCAAACCCATCCTTTCTGTACCATCTAAGGAACTGAAATCAGCACTGTTCATGGAGCAAAACCATTCCAAGAAAATCCTTGGCCGAACGGCACAGTTCCAAAAATAATTTGCTGTTTTATTTATTATGTGTATTACAGTAGTGTCCAGAAGTCCCAACCAAGATAAGACACGTTTTCTATGAGATAACAGATGGACACATGATAAGGGAAGGTTTGTGCCCCAAAGAGTACTGTATAAATAGAAAAGACAGGTACTGATGAGGACTGGTAGGGTTGGGGAGAAAGACGTAGTGTTGGTATCCAGTTTTTATAGGTGGGTTATGAATTGTTCACATGAGAAGCTGGAGAAATGCAATTGAGGGAAAAGGGTAGATTAACAGAGAACAAACATAGAATTAGATGGAGAGACAAGATGTTATACAACTTTGAATGCTGTCACTTGAATCTTGAACTCAGTACATATGTAAAAAATGAGCTGAAGGAAGAATTTGTATTGAAGAGAATCGAACAAAATGACAGGCATAGATTCTTTTTGCTGTAGCATTTTGTTTGAACTGGAATGTGTAAAGTGTGACATTAAAGGATTCTACAGAGGAGGACTGGTCTAGAGGGATATAGCATGGACCTAAATAAGAGATTTAGCTATGAGGAGGGAAAAGAAAGAACAGAATTTAATCTCATAGGGCGCATCCAGACGAGCATGCACATGCCTCTTGCAGTGTCTCAAAGGCCAAGCCAGGAGCTTGTCTAATCTCCTCTTGAACACCTCCAAGGTAAGGGAAAGCATCACCTCCCTTGGAAATGCATTCCAGATTTTGGCAACCCACACCATAAATAATTTCTTCCTCATGTCCAAGCTAAATCTAGTCTCCTTCAGTTTATGGCCATTGTTTCTAGTAAACTCGAGCAGTGCCCAGGTAAACAGAGTATCCCCATTCCCTGATGACCCCCCCACCCCCGATGAGTTTGTAGACAGCCTCAAGATCACCTCTCAGCCTTCTCTTCTGGAGGCTGGAGAGATTCAGGTCCCTCAGTCTGTCTTCATAGGATCTTATCTGCAGGCCCTCAACCATACAAGTAGCCCTCCTCTGAACTCTTTCCAGGTTATCCACATCCCTCTTGAAGTGTGGCGTGCAAAATTGGACACAGTACTCCAGTTGCAGCCTTACCGATGCTGCATAGAGGGGACATATCACCACCCTAGACCTGCTAGTGATGCACCTGCTAAGGCAAAACAGTGTGGTTAATCTTACTCCCTCATCACAATGGTGACTCATATTCATTTTTGCATCGACTATAACTGTAAGATACCTTTCCACTGCTGTGCTAGATACAATGGTACTTCCCAGTCTATAGGTATATTGGTGATTTTTTTCTCCCCAGGTGCAGCACTTTACAATCACTTCATTAGCGATCTTTGTTAAATTACGTCTGCTTCTGATCTGCCCACTTCTCCATTCTATTCAAATCCACCTGAATTCACACCCTACCCTCTAATGTATTTGCTATACTGCATAGTTTGGTGTCATCTGTGAATTTAGACAGAGTGCTTTCTACACCCTCATCCAGATCGCTAATGAAGATATTGAACAAGTACTGGTCCGGGTTTGTCCCGTAAGCTGGTTTTCCACCCACATAACTGTGAAAGAATCCATGTCACAGCTGCTTAGTTAACTTGTAAGAATTGGGTGTGACACCATGTCAAAAGCCTTTTTAAAATCCAAGTAAATAACATCTACCTCTACTCCTGCATCTAAGCACTTCGTGACCTGGTCATAAAAAGAGACCAGGTTGATCAGTCAGGATCCGCATGCTATAAACCCACACTGATTGCCCCTTAACATTGTATTGCCCACTGACCCCCCCACAAATGTGATCCTCGATGATTTTTTCTAAGGTCTTGCCAAGAACAGAGGTGAGGCTAACCGGCTTATAATTACCTGGGTCCTTTCATAGATTCATAGATTCATAGATGCTAGGGTCGGAAGGGACCTCAATAGATCATCGAGTCCGACCCCCTGCATAAGCAGGAAAGAGTGCTGGGCCTACATTACCCCAGCTAGATACACATCCAACCTTCTCTTGAATACCCCCAGGGTAGGGGAGAGCACCACCTCCCTTGGGAGCCCGTTCCAAACCTTGGCCACTCGAACTGTGAAGAAGTTCCTCCTAATATCCAATCTAAATCTGCTCTCCTCTAGCTTGTGGCCATTATTTCTTGTAACCCCCGGGGGCGCCTTGGTGAATATATACTCACCAATTCCCTTCTGTGCCCCCCTGACGAACTTATAGGCAGCCACCAGGTCGCCTCTCAACCTTCTCTTGCGGAGGCTGAAAAGGTCCAGTTTCTCTAATCTCTCCTCATAGGGCTTGGCCTGCAGGCCCTTAACCATACGAGTGGCCCTTCTCTGGACCCTCTCCAGGTTATCCGCATCCTTCTTGAAGTGCGGCGCCCAGAATTGCACGCAGTACTCCAGCTGCAGTCTGACCAGCGCCCGATAGAGGGGAAGTATCACCTCCTTGGACCTATTTGTCATGCATCTGCTGATGCACGATAAAGTGCCATTGGCTTTTCTGATGTTTTCGTCACACTGCCGACTCATGTTCATCTTGGAGTCCACTAGGACTCCAAGATCCCTTTCCACTTCCGTGCCACCCAGCAGGTCATTTCCTAGGCTGTAGGTGTGCTGGACATTTTTCCTCCCTAGATGCAGCACTTTGCATTTCTCCTTGTTGAACTGCATTCTGTTGTTTTCTGCCCACTTGTCTAACCTGTCCAGGTCTGCTTGCAGCTGTTCCCTGCCCTCCGGCGTGTCCACTTTGCCCCATAGCTTAGTGTCATCTGCAAACTTGGACAGAGTACATTTCACCCCCTCGTCCAAGTCGCTGATGAAGACATTAAAGAGTATCGGTCCAAGCACCGAGCCCTGCGGGACCCCACTGCCCACACTCTTCCAGGTCGAAACCGACCCATCCACCACAACTCTCTGGGTTCGACCCTCCAGCCAATTCTCCACCCACCGGACTGTGCAGTAATCCAAGTCACAGCCCCTTAACTTGTTCACCAGTATGGGGTGGGATACCGTATCAAAGGCCTTCCTGAAGTCCAAGTATACGACATCCACCCCTCCTCCTGCGTCGAGGCGTTTTGTGACCTGGTCATAAAAAGAGACTAGATTGGTCAGGCACGATCTACCTGCCACGAACCCGTGCTGGTTTCCCCTCAGCATAATTTGTCCTGCCGGGCTCTCACAAATGTGAGCCTTGATGATTTTCTCAAAGATTTTGCCAAGGATGGAGGTGAGACTGACTGGCCTATAGTTACCCGGGTCCTCCTTCCTCCCCTTCTTGAAAATGGGAACCACATTGGCCCTTTTCCAGTCCTCCGGGACTTGACCCGTGCGCCACGAGCATTCAAATATTCCCGCCAGTGGCTCTGCAATGATGTCGGCCAGTGCCTTCAGTACCCTCGGATGGAGCTCATCCGGGCCTGCCGACTTAAAGGCATCCAGTTCCTCCAAGTGACCCTGCACCACCTCAGGGTCCACGCATGGAAGTCTAGTGCCTTGCTGCTGCCTCCCTACACTCCCAGTGAGAGACTTGTCATGCCTCTCGCTTAGGAACACTGAGGCGAAGAACTCGTTGAGGAGTTCAGCCTTGTCCCCTCTGTCCGTCACCAATTGTTTCTGCCCATTTAGCAGGGGTCCTATTCCTCCCTGGGCCTTCCTTTTACTCCCTATATATCTAAAAAACAATTTCTTATTGTCTTTTACTTGGGTTGCCATCCTCAGCTCCATGGTAGCTTTGGCCTGTCTAACTGCCTCCCTACAAGCACGAGCAGAAGAGGTATATTCCTCTTTGGTGATCTCTCCCTGTTTCCACTTTTTATGTGCTCCCCTTTTGGCCCTTAGTCTGCCCTGGATTTCTCTGGTCAGCCAGGGAAGCCTCCTGGCCCCTTTCCCTCTTTTACCTCGCACGGGGATCGTCTCGCTTTGTGCTCGAAGGATAGCTTCCTTAAGGCACAGCCACCCTTCTTGGGCTCCCATCATTTCAAAACTACTACTCTGCAGTGCATCCTTCACTAATCGCCTGAGTTCGCTGAAATCAGCTTTCCTAAAGTCCAGCACGTTCACCCTACTGGTTACCTTACCCACTCGACGCCTTATGTTGAATTGTACTTTTAGGTGATCACTGTCCCCCAGATGGCTACCGATCTGTAGGTCCCCTACTATGTCATCCCCCGTTGCCAATACCAGATCCAGTAAGGCATTCCCCCTAGTGGGACCATGTACCTCCTGCGTCAGGTGGAGGTCCTGTACACAGGTTAGAAACCTGCGTGAGCGGTGGGACTTTGCTGTCTGTGTCTCCCAGCAGATGTCCGGGTAGTTTAGGTCCCCCATGACCACCGCCTCTTTAGCTTTTATGGTCTCTGAGAGTTGCCTCAGGAGCCCCAAATCTATTTCTTCCCCTTGATGTGGGGGTCTGTAGCAGACCCCTACCACCAAATCCTTTTCTCCTTGCCCTCCATGTAGGCTAACCCACAGTCCTTCTACTTCCTCATCCTTTGATTCTGTCTTGATGAGGGTTGATGTATATTGCTCCTTAACATAGAGCGCAACCCCTCCCCCCCTTTTCCCCACTCTGTCCTTTCTGTACAATCTATAGCCCTCAATATGTACCGCCCAGTCGTGGGATGGATCCCACCAGGTTTCCGTCAGCCCCACTAAGTCGTAGTCATTTAGTGCAACCAGGAGCGCTAGTTCATCCTGCTTGTTCCCCATGCTCCTAGCATTAGTATATAGGCACTTGAGCCCTGTGACTGGTGCTTTTGCTACCCCCTCGCTCCAAGTCCTAAAGGGCTTTTTGTCTCTAACCTTCCCGTTCCTTACCTGTGCCGTATTGCTGTCCACCCCCTGTCTTTCACGTTCCCAAAGCTCTCTTTCTTCAGGCTGGGCTGTCCTTGTGGGTGCCACCTGGTTTGGTGGTCCACAGCCTCCCCCACCCTCATCTTCCCCTCCCCCCGATGAGCCTAGTTTAAAGCCCGCCGGAGGAGATCCGCCAACCTGGAAGAAAACCACTTTGGGGGACAGGTGAAGCCCATCCCAGCTGAGCATGTCCCTCGTTGTAATGTGTGGGTCATTGTCCAGGAAGCCGAAGCCTGCCTCGAGACACCAATTCCGAAGCCGCCAGTTGGTCTCTCGGATGCAGTTCTCATGCCGTCTTCCGCGTCCGTTCACTGGTAGGATGGAAGAGAATACCACCTGTGCACCAAATTCCCTCAGCACGCCGCCCAGAGCCTGGTAGTCCGCCATCAGGTGATCGGGGGTTCTCCTGGCCGCATCATTAGTACCCACATGGACAAGGACCATGGGGTAGTAATCGGTGGGCTTGATCCTGGCCTGGATTACCTCCGTCACATCCTGAATCTTAGCTCCAGGCAGGCAGTAGACCTCTCGTGCTGAAGGGTCCTGGCGACAAATGGGCCCTTCCGTACCTCTCAGGATGGAATCGCCTATGACGAGCACGCGTCTCCTCCTCTTCTGGGTCCTCTCGGATCTCTTGATCTGTTTGGAGTGTGAAGAATGTGGCATTTCCTCCTGCCCAAGGGTTTCCTCCTCCCTTTCCATCTCCTGCAGAGTCGCCAAGGCCTCGTACCTGTTCTCCAGTCGAACTGGAGAAGCTTGTACCTGCTCGCTGCGAGCCGCTCCGGTCCTGGCTGTGACCGTCTGCCACTCTGCTGTGGAGGTCCTTCCCTGGGCTGCTTCTTCCTTGGGTGCCTGGTCCTGCAGGGAAAGGAAATAACTGTCAATTTCCTCCTCCGCCTCCCTGATCCCCCTCAGCCTGCTAACCTCCTCCCGGAGCTCCCTCACCTGCGCCTCCAGAGCCCTAAGCCGGGCACCTGCCGGACAGGTGTGGGGGCTCCCAATCTCTGCCCCCCCCCGGCCCTGCTGGGGATCCCCCGCAGGCCGGGAGGTAGGGGGACATCAGCTCCCCCATGGGCTCAGTCTGGGTGGAGGCCTCAGACCAGCCCCGGTTAGCCTTGTCCCCCTGGGCAGAGGCCCTAGCAGCACTCCTCGTATACATCCTTCTAAGCTGCTATTTGTAGACCTGTGTGGTGTCTACGTCCTACCTGTACAGGAGTCCCACTCCTGGCCCTCCCAGCCCGCCCGCCGGCGCGAACGCCTGCGCAAACGCCGGCGCGCTCTTACAGAGCGCGCCTGTTTGCGCGCTCTGTTCGCGCTGCGCGGCTCGGGAGCGCGGCTTCCTACTGGCTCAGCTATATGGGACCCAGAGGGCTTCCCCTCCGGATCCGGCTCAGCTGTGCCGAGGCCCTCCGCCCCACTTACCTTCGGGGGATCAGCTGCTGCTGCCCCCGCTGCCGATTCCTCTGCTGCTGCTGCTGCCGCCGCCGCCGCTGCCTCGGGTCAAAAGTTAGTTATGGGGCACACGTGCGTGCGGGACACACGTGTGCCTAACTCCTCTCCTTCCCGCTGCTGCTTCCCTCCTTCTTCCTCCCCTTCTTGAAAATAGGTGCCACATTGGCCCTTTCATAGTCATCTGGGACCTGCCCTGAGCATAATGAGCTCTCAAACAGTTGCATGCATGATTTCACTATGACACCAGCTAAATCCTTTAGTACCCTTGGGTGAAGATAATCAGGGCCTGCCAACTTAAATACGTCCAACCCCTCCAAGTGCCCCTTCACCAGGTCAGCGCTAACCTTTCGTGGATTGGTATCTCTCTCAAGCCAGACTAAAGTCTCATTTGGAGGTGTATTTGTATCCATGACCAGGAACACAGATGCAAAGAAATCATTTAAGAGCTCAGCTTTGTCCATCCTTTGTTACAAGTTGCCCTAGTCCATCCTGTAGTTGCCTTATGTTACCCTGCACCTTCTTCTTTCTCCCTATGTACTTAAAGAAGGACTTTTTGTTACCCTTAATTGTAGTTGCCAGCCTGAGTTCTGTTTCTGCTTTGGGCTTCCTCACTGCTTCCTCACTGCTTCCTTGCAAGCACAAGCCAAGCAAGTATACTCCTCTTTGGTGGCCCCCTGCTTCCACCACTAGTAAGCCTCTCTTTTCCCCTGTAGGCTCTCCTGGATTTCCCTGCTCAGCCAAGATGGTTTCGTGGATCTTTTGCCTCCCTTTATGTGCACTGGAATGGTACCCCTTTGTGCCTACAGAATCAGTCCCTTGAGGAACTCCCACTCTTCTTGGACTCCCAACTCAGCAAAGTTATTACCCCTCAGTCCCAACTAATCTCCTGAGCTCACTAAAGTTCACCTTCCGAAAGTCTAGCAGTTCTGCCCTATTAGTTACCTTTCCCACCTTATGCCAGATAGTGAGTCCTATCAACAGGTGGTTGTAACAAGTGGGCCTTCCCCAGGCCTCTCAGATGTTGGCCCACCCACCTGTTTCTGAGCTAACCACACAACTCTCTCTCCTGCCACACCTTGTTGATACATAATTATGGCATTAATTAGGCATGAGGTGCCCATTTTCCTGCCTCAGTGCCAGGGGGCACTATCTGTGGCTCCATTCCTACCCTACACCACAGCCCAAGCCTCACAGGTGCTCCCTCCAGCTAGCTAGCACTTGGACATGAGCTTCAGAGTCTCACTAGGACTTTCACTCTGTACCAGAGCTCGTGGTGCAGCACCTTCACACTGGGTTTACTCTGTACATGCACACACAGCAACATACACAAGGCTCCAGGCCCACACACTGGCCTAAAAGCCCACACATACACTATTGGAGCTCCAACCCCTTCCTCACTCTTAGGGCTCCAACTTCTCCTCTGGGATCAGGGCTCCGAGCCCTCCCTGAGCAATCCCCTTATCCCTGGCCCCAGAAGCTTCCTTAATACCTCCCCAAGACTCAGAGCTCTCCTGAAGCATCATGCTGGCTCCATTATGCAGCCTCAGACCTCCACCACAGAGTTTGGGTGTCACTACAGGTCCCTCCACCAACCTGGGCCCTGCCTCAGTGCTCTCACAGTGAGCCTGGGCCCTCCTTGCTTGATCTTGCTCACCAGGGATGTGGGAGCTGGGATTATTAAGGTACCCAACCTACCTTTCACCAGGGTGGAAACTGGCCTGGTATTTCCTGGGGCTTCCATGCCACTAGTAACCCCACCAGGCCATCCAATCCTGGCAGGGTGCAGTTTTAGGTCATGCTCAGGACCATGAGCATCCTAGCCATCCCCATCACCTCTTGCCCTTACCTCCTGGTTGTTTCTGCTGCAGCTCAGCTAGGCAATGTTTCTGCCTGACCTGGCAGCAGCAAACTGTAGCCTTTATATACGAGGTTCTCAAAATGGCTGCTGCCATCAGGAACCTGGTAGCTGCCTGGCTGCACTTAAAGGGGCAGGCACCAACAGTGCCCTGCCACAGTGGTCACTATCTTCTACGTTACCTCATACCTGCAGATCCCCCACCAAATCTCCCTTGTGGCCAGCACCAAGTCAAGTAAGCCATTTCCCCTAGTGGGACTGCATACCTCCTTTGTATGGTGCAGGTCCTGTATGCAGGTTAGGAACATGTGTGAATGGGCAGACCTGGCTGACTGCTTCTCCCAGCAGATGTCCGGGTAACTTAGGTCACCCATGACAACCAGGTCCTTTGAGCGTACTGCCCTTGACAGTGGTCTCGAGAATTCTAGGTCTAACTCATCCTTCTGGTGTGGGGATCTGTAGTATACCCCCACTGCCAAGTCCCTTTCACCCCTACCCCCCTTGTAATCTGACCCACAGGACTTCAATCTGCCCTTCTTCTGTCCCCATCTTTATTACAGAAGATATATAATGCTCCTTAACTTATAAAGCAATGCCCCCTCCTTTTTTCCCCAATCTCTCCTGCCTGTATAGCCTGTACCCCTCAATGCCCAATGCCCAATCGTGGGTAGGGTCCCAATAGGTTTCTGTTAGCCCAACAAGGTCAAAATCTTTGTTTGCAAGAAGGATTGCAAGTTCCTCCTGCTTATTCCCCATACTCCTAGCATTAGTACAGACATCTAAGGCCCCCAATAGGTGCCCTTAGTACTCCCCTATCCTGATGCTTAGTGGGCCCCTTAGTATTTGGTCTACTCCAGTGTGCAGTTCATGGTTTGTCATTCCTGGTTTCACCCTGTCTTTGACATTCCCATCCCCTGAAAAAGGTAGTTTAAAGCTCTACATAGGAGGTCTGACAGCCTGTAAGAGAACAAACTTTTACCTTTTGGAGACAAATGTAGACCATCACGTCCCAGCAATGTCCTATCCTGGAAATCCAGATAATGGTCTAGGAACCTGAACCCCACACGGTGGCACCAACTCCAAAGCCAAGTTTTCCCGAGTTTCAATTAAGCC
Organism: Crocodylus siamensis; assembly: GCF_052110815.1. Taxonomy (NCBI): domain Eukaryota; kingdom Metazoa; phylum Chordata; order Crocodylia; family Crocodylidae; genus Crocodylus; species Crocodylus siamensis. Next base: position 30,513,551 of record NC_143398.1, on the reverse strand, counting down.
TTGAGTCTGAAATGGTAAATCAATACTGGCACACACATCTCAACCAGTTCTTTTAAGAAACAGCATCTTAAAAGTTAAACATTCTGCAAATTGCTCAAACACAGTCTTAAGAGGATCAATAGAGCATTTCAGAGTTGTTAGAATTAGACCCAGACACTCGCATCTAATTTTTTTTTTTGCAATTACTAGTTTTGTTGCTATAGTTCAGATTGTTCTGATCCAAACATCTGTCTTCCTACTCACATATTTTCAGCTTCCCATACTTGCTAAGTTTCAAACTGTATGATTCCAAAATATTTCTTTTTAAAGGTTGATTTGAAAAAAGGAATAAAAAAACCCCTACAATAGCTGAATATTTTCTGCAGTCATGCCTAAGAGCAATATTTTTTCCTCCTTGTCAAATGTCATCTTCATTACTGGTCTAAGTAAATGAAATGAATGCACATTAAAGTCACATGGAGCATCTGACAAGATCTTTATTCTGTTCTTAACACTGCTAATCAATGCAAGGGCACAAGTTATTTAAATGTTCAGAACATTAATATAACAATATTCATTTAGGTTTATAACTCTCCCAATGCTACTGTCACCTGATCCTGTGACACTGACTCAGCTATTCTCCTAGAGTAACTCCATGGATACCTATACTTCCAGTTACCATGAACAGACCTGGAAGTGGACCAGAAGCACTTCCAGTCCTCTTCCGGGTCTGCTGGGGTGCTCCCCCCCTGCCCACCCTGTGGCTTGGCAACTAGTGCCTTCTGGGTCTGATGAGGCACACAGGGTCCCCCTGTGGCTGATTGCTGAGCTGGGGGATGGGGGGGAAGCCCCAGTGTGCTCCCCAGTGGACCCAGAAGTGGACCAGAAGTACTTCTGATCCACTTCTGGGTCCACTGGGGAGCATGCGGGCACCCCCCCACACACACTCCTGTGGGACATTCCCTCTTCCCCAGCATCATAGCATTCACGAGCTGCACCTGGTATCTCGAGGTATGTAGAAAAAACATTTAAAGCTCTGTCTATGGCCAAATCACTGATTCTCTGAATCAGCATCAAATCTCCAAATTTGGATTCTGCCGAATCGAATCGGGGACAGTGAACCGAATCAACAAATCAAATCTCTGTCTCTGGTTAGGGCTGAATCTGAATCAAATATGGCGCAATTCACACACCCCTAAAAATGAACTAGGAGAAACTCCTGAGCTTTATTTCCGCTTTAGGACTTTCGTTGTAATCATAACTAAATAGCATAGAATGATACTTTTTTTCCTAAATTACATAGAATGATACCTACTTGTCTGAAGTTGTAGTCCGTATTGACCTAAAAAGGGCCTGTGGCTTTTTGTAGGAGTTCAGGTGTTTCCTGAAGAGTCACAGTAAGCTTACCAATGGAGTAATTTTTTTAAATTTGCACAGAACTCTTGTAGGATACATGTTAAGTATAATGCATTGCCACCAGTCCAAAAATATACCACTTAAATGGTAAAATAAATACCTGGTTGTTAACATATTAGGATTTGGGGGATGCATTTAGCTTTCATTCATGTGGATACTAATAAACATCTTGAATCAGAAAATTATGGTTACACTGAAGGTATATTTAGAAACAATGTACTGGTATGTAATTTCTACATTGTGTAGTTAAAACCCATGGGAAGGAACTATTAAATGAGGTGGTGAGTTTCTGCAATGGAATTCTGTATAGTGAGACACCTTTGAGATTACTTTAAATGATCTTGATAATGCTGAGTTACTGACTTGCAAGATTAAGCAAAAGGTACAAGAGAAGAAGTGTAGTTAAAATAATCAATTATATAGCTGAGATGTGGAACACAAGAGCCAAATGAGTGACTGTAATCCCATAAAGGTGTGAAGAACATTGTATATGATACCCACACTCTCTGAAGTGGCTTTACCATTACTTTATTCCCATATTTAAAATGACATGGAGAAATATGTTGTGCTCAGTAGCAAAATAGCTCATAGCTCTTGCTCAGCAATGTGGTTTGTAAAAATTAAGAATTGTTGAACTATGATGCAACTAATAATATATTTTCATCTTTTAATTCAGCAGATAGCTGTAATACAAACCACTCTGCCTGGATTTATACAGTTTCATAGTTTCTAGGGTTGGAAGGGACCTGAGTAGATCATCAAGTCCGACCCCTTGCCATGGCAGGAAAGAGTACTGGGGGTCAAACGACCCCAGCAAGGTCTTCATCTAGCCTCTTCTTAAAAAACCCCAGGGTAGGAGCCTGCACCACTTCTCTTGGAAGTTGGTTCCAGATCCTAGCCGCCCTGACCGTGAAGTAGTGCCTCCTGATATCCAGCCTGAATCTACCCTCTGCCAGCTTGCGACCGTTATTCCTGGTCATTCCTGGCAGTGCTCAGGGGAACAGGGACTCCCCCAATGCCTGCTGGTCCCCCCCACTAGTTTATAACAGGCCACTAGATCCCCCCTCAGCTTTCTCCTTTGGAGACTGAACAGGTTCAGGTCCCGTCGCCTCTCCTCATAGGGCCTGCCCTGCTGTCCCCTGATCACACGAGCGGCCCTCCTCTGGACCCTCTCCATGCTGTCCACATCCCTCTTGAAGTGCGGCGCCCAGAACTGGATGCAGTAGTCCAGCTGCGGCCTGACCAGTGCCGCATAGAGGGGGAGGATCACCTCCTTGGACCTGCTTGAGATGCATCTGTGGATGCATGACAAGGTACGGTTGGCCTTCCTGACTGCCTCCCCACACTGCCAGCCCATGTTCATCTTGGCATCAGTGATGACTCCAAGATCCTTTTCCGCCTCTGTGCTGACAAGAGGGGAGTTCCCCAACCTGTAGGTATGGTGCTGGTTGTTCCTCCCCAGGTGCATCACTTTGCACTTGTCTGTGTTGAATCCCATCCTATTCTTGTCCGCCCACCCTTGTAACCTGTCTAGGTCCAATTGTAGTCTGTTGCTTCCTTCTAGCGTGCCCACATCCCCCCACATCTTAGTGTCATCAGCAAATTTGAACAGTGTGCTTTTCACCCCCTCATCCAAGTCACTGATGAAGATGTTGAACAGCGTGGGCCCGAGAACCGAGCCCTGTGGAACCCCACTGTCCACGTCCTTCCAGGTTGAGAAGGACCCATCCACTACCACCCTCTGGGTGCAGCTCTCCAGCCAGTTGGTGACCCATTTGACTGTGTGGGTGTTGACACCACAGTCCCCCAGTTTCTTAATGAGAATGGGGTGAGAGACAGTATGAAAATCCTTCCGGAAGTCCAGGAAGACTATGTCCACTGCTACCCCTGCATCTAAGTATTTGGTGACCTGGTGGTAGAAGGCCACCAGGTTGGTCTGACAGGACCTGCCACTGATGAACCTGCGTTGGTTGCCCCTAAGCATGTAGTCCCCAGCTGGCCTCTTGTGGATGTGTGCCAGAATAATTTTCTCAAACATCTTGCCTAGGATTGAGGTAAGACTAACTGACCTATAATTTCCCGGGTCCCCCTTCTTCCCCTTTTTGAAGATGGGAACCACACTGGCCCTCTTCCAGTCCTCCGGCACCACACCAGAGCACCACAAGTGCTCGTAAAGCCGTGCTGGGGTCCTGCAATGACCTCGGCCAATTCCTTTAGAACTCTAGGGTGGAGATTGTCTGGATTGGCTGACTTGAATATGTCCAGCCCCTCCAGAAGCTCCCTAACTAGTTCCTCACTAGCCCTTGGCCCAGGTTTGCCTCTCCCGAGGCCCGAGGGGAGCCCAGCAGGGAGGTGACTGTTCTGGTCTCTATTTAGGAAGACGGAGGCAAAGAAATCGTTAAACATGTTAGCTTTGTTGTCTGGTGTGATGACCAAATTTCCCAATGTGTCCTGCAGGGGCCCCACATTACCCGGAACCTTCTTTTTACTCCCTATGTATTTAAAGAAGGACTTCTTATTGTCCTTAATCTGGGAAGCTAGCCCTAATTCCATCTCTGCCTTGGCCTTCCTGACTGCCCCCCTACATCTCTGAGCGACTGCAGTATAGTCATCCTTGGTGATGTCCCCCTCTTTCCATTGGGTGTACCCCACCCTTTTGGCAAGGAGACATTTCCAGATCCTCTTGGTGAGCCATGGAGGCTTGTGTGCCCCCCTGCTCCCTTTGATCCTCGTTGGGATTACCTTCCTTGGATCATGTCCTCCAAATAGTGATTTAGTATCAGTGAATACTGGTGTAAAAGATGTAGACAAAAATGATCGATGACAGCAAGATAAAAATAATTTCTGTGTTTTGCTATTTCCTTTTAAAATATCAGAGCTCAGAATACCTAGTAAAACATACTGTAATCATGGTTCTCATCTTCACCAGTGTTATCATCTTTGCATTTAATCATTTTTACTCTAAGAGGAACAGATAAAATTAACTAACCTATGCACCAATGATTCATGATATCTCAACTTTTTCAACATTAATTGTTGTAAGGCCCTGTTTTTTACTACATAAACAACCAGATTTAAAATGGTTATTGCTGTCACTGTAGCAGTCTTTCTTCTACCTGTCCATAGGGAATTACATAGGACATGTCACCATGTAAGAACTACAATGTTCACTACTGACTCTCCTAAAGACTGCTGCTCTTCTCTCTTGTGTGTAAAAGGTACTCATTAAACAGAGTAATTATTTAGGGAGCTTTTTCAAAAGCAGTCAGCACTAGCATCAGTAAGCATAAATTGCATTGAACTCCCACAGATTTTAAAGTTAGACCAACTTTGAATGCTTCTGAAAGTATCACTATTCATTTTTAGTAATTTTGTTCTGAAGCTGATCCCTGACTGTAATATAAATAATAGAAACACTAAATAAAATTTGTAATTTCCCTTTTGTAAGTGTGTCAGAAACTTTGGCTCAATTTTAGTGTCAGAATATGCACACACAAGTCTCATTATTTTCAAATATTTCTGTATATAACACATCCGACAGCAAACTTCATTTCTACAACTGTCTGCATCTAAGGCTGCTAACTGAAGTTAATTTACAGACATGATAGGGCCCAATCCACAGCCCCAACAATTGCACCTCCTGCCACGTCACACATGCATGACTGGGCATGTGATTTTGGGATCAGAGATTAGATCCCAGTCATGTCTTACTTTCCTATGTAGGGGATGCTTCAGCTGGGTGGCACTCATAGTTTGTACTCATCCCTGTAACAGGAACCTGTAAAAGCCACATGTGCCACCTGGCTGCAGTTTTGATAATCACCTGTCAATCAACCAGTTTCAGATCCCAGCCCCAGCCCCAGCTGATAATCAATTGATTGTCAGGCACCCAGCTTTCAGTGTTGTGATGCAGGGGGACTCCAGGATCACAAGCCTGGGCTGTACTTGCACTGGTAAATAAGGTGTGACGGGGATCTAATTCCCCAGCCCAAAATTGCATATCCTGCCATGCACATGTGCATAGTATGAGGCATGATTGTTGGGATTGTAGATCAGATCCCATCACTCCTTTAAGTGAAGGTCTGTCAGGAGCTTAAACAGAACACCAACAGACCCAGGCTATGTAATATGGAAGGTGGACCTGACAGTAACAATGTACATCGGGCACGCGTCGTTGGATTTAAATCTTTTCTTATCTGTCTTTATACACTAATAAAAAAAACTTAGGAAGACTTCTTACATTTTGCAGTTTTAGCAACAGTCTGAATTGTTCAAAAGAATAAACAGTTTAGGGTTGTTATCTTCTACAACCACCTAGCAGATGGGAGACACAGTCTGAAATGTCTTGATTTCCTAGTAGTAGCTTATTGCTAATGTTTTCTGTCATTAGAGCCACTGTGGGCTCAAGACGAGGCAAACAATAAACACAATTTAAAATAAACACGTTTTATTAAAGTCAACACCAAATTAAGTCATATTTAAAATCTATCCCAGAGTAGCAAAGGCTTTCCTCTTCACATTGTGCTTCATAATGCACCCTGAGCAAAAGTGCAAAACCTGAACTGGCTCACTCCTTAATTACATATATTAATCATTTTAAATTGTCTCAATCAGTAACAACAAATACTACAGCTCCCCTAGAATAACATCATAATTAGCATTGCAATATTTAAAGCCCAAACAAACAAATGAGTAATGAAACCATTTAGCTTTCCTTTCAGTGTTTCAATTTATAATCAGTTAAGAATACTTACTTGCTTACTCTAAGTGAAATAAATGGAAAATGAAAATGGTATTTTATAAAGAGTGTGTTCAGAGCATTGAAATATAAAACAGAAAACAGAAGCAGAGCAGAAAAAAGTCCAGTTAGGCACCATATGTAATGAACTGTTTGAACTGGGGAAGTTTAGAGAGACAAATACTGCCTAGACAAATTACAGCATCTTCACTATTCCAGTAGACTATTGGGCATGGAAGCCCTGTAAAGGAACAAAGTTGGATTTCTTATTGTTTTATTAGCATGATTTCATGGAACTGAAATGGGGCAGTGTGGGGTGGGATAAGAAAAAAAATCAGCTATGAAGAAATAAGTAGAAGGGTCCAAAGCCCCAAAGAAAAAGATAAAAATGTTGTATCTCATTCTGGTAGTCCAAAGAACCACTTTAAAAACAGACACAAGGAAAAGATAAATCATAGCTTGTAGTTTTTTCGTTTTGATATAATTTGGTTTAAAGTATTGAATATAATACATTACATTATATTAGCACATGTGATTTAGTGTATTTTGTAAAAATAATGAAGCATTAAGACTCCCCATTGCCTGATCTGCTATTAAGTCTGCTGAAAAGTAAAGTGACACAGGTTGGCAAATCAGTGAAGTGAGAATTAATAAGCTTCTTCTGCAGTGATCAACAGCTGCCCTGCTTCTCTCATTTGCAGATCCACAGCTACCTTAAACATTTTGTGATCTTAGTCTTACAGTGCCCATCCCATCATGTGAAGAACTCCCTGGAAAACAATGCAAAGCCAGTGCATAAGGGCTCACTGTATCAGGTCCAGTTGCATAAAAATTGTTTTAAATGAAAATCATCTTGCTTTTTGCTCTCCCAGTCATTCATTCCAGTCCTTCTTCCCACAGGTCCAAGATAATCTTAGAAATAAAAATGTATTTGATAACACTGCTAATATTCAAATCTTCCCTTTTCTGTTCCTCTCCTTCAGCATTATATTCAAAACCCAGATGCTTTCTCAGTTCTATTAAAAAGAAATATTTAAATGGAGAAATTCTCCTGTACCAGAGTTAGTTCTCAGCTGACTTTGTGTGCACTGATTTTTAATAGCCTACTCCAGGGGTTGATCACATAACAGCATCCACTGATACAGTCAGTATTCTCTTGGTTCCATATGACTAGAGCATCCAGAGGAATGCCACATAATCCTATTTAACCATACAGATTTAATAGAATCATTTGGCATTATATTAATATATCACTGTAGGCATACATTAAAAGTGTATGGGGATTTTCCAATGATTTAGATACTGATCTTAAGATTTACAAAACATTTTGTGGAAATATATTAGTTTTATTGGAATTTCAAAACCAGAGAGAGAGAGGGAGAGGGATGAGTGGGGTTAAACCAATTCAGTAGCTGAGTCAGGTAGAGCTGAGACTTGATCTGGGATTTTCTTACCCAAGTGCCCTAGCCACCTGGATACAGAAGAAGTCATTCCTAATCTCTTGCCTTGCACCAATGAATGAATGTACATATAAAGTAGAAAAATTCCAATAGAAAAATCTTAAGCGATTGTCATAATAACCTTGTAATTAAGACATTTACCTAGCATTTGAGTGATGCAAGTTCAGTTCCCTGCTCTGAAGCCCTCTTTTCTGTAAAAGCTGTTTCACTGCATAAATGTAATTCATTGGACCAGCTGAAAAGGTCTGACTATCAGACAAAGGAAGTATTTGTACCCAGATTTTCTAAATCACAGGTTAGTGCCCTGATCATGGTCTGTTGGGGATGGCATTCCTTTTCTCATTCTTTTTTAACTTAAAAAAAAACAAAACAAAACTTAAGAAGTCTCAATTTCATCCAAATGATAAGATGACAATTCTTTTTGAAATCTTGGAATTTTTTATAGAATGTTAATGTCTCTCTCTCGCAGATATGACACCACTTAATAGTAAAATGTGCCTGGCACATAATAAGATACTGTCCCAAAGACATTAATATCGAATAACTAAGAAAATCATATGTAATATAATAGACAATAAAGATTTGCATGTGTTCATTGTGAGCCCAATCCATGAAACAAATGAATTGTCCTCATAATGAACAAGCTTTACATCAGGCCCTATAATTGGAATTTCCTAAGGAATTGTGTTTGTAGAGATATCTATAGTTGCAGATCCTCAGGGAGTATCAATCACCAAATCTTTACTGACTTTAACAGAGGCTTTTACTCCAACTCTAGTAAGGGTTTTAAGAAGAAATGAGGGTAAAAATGTAAACAAGTCTTACTTGATAATACCTAAGAGGTCTGACTTTATAAAGAACATTTGAGCTAGGGACAAGGAATTTGATTATACTGAGGAGGCCTTTTAACTTAATGTGTAAACCATCATACATTTTCAGAGACAATATCAAATTTCATTGCGTCTCAGTGAGACATCAAAATGGAACTTTCAACTAAATGTGAACCACTGGTCCTAGATTGACACCTGCTCAGAGAAGCATTATGGAAGTACAGATTACCAAATTTCATAAAAACCTCAGCTAGTTAGGGCTTCAATACTGCATTAGTGTCTGGGCAGGTGAGTAGCAGCCATGAATCCCAAAGCTGTTCTTATGTGGTTGTGTATTAAAGGAGCCCAAAACTGAACAGAACTCCCCAAAGTCCATGATCTCCTGTGTTCTAATAAGAGGATGCAACATCACGTTACCTGGCATCATTACCATGGGCAATAGACTTCCTAAGCTGGAGTGATATAGTGATATAGGCACATCCATGCTCATTAAATTAGTGCCATGAGAATGTCTGTTAATTAGCTCAGCTGAGAAGTGGAGATAATTAGCCTGGGTACAGTGCCTTAGGATCTGCCATGGGCTACTTTCTAAGTGGGAAGAAACATACCTGCCTTCACACAACATTGCACCCAGTTCTGTGTCTCAGCCAAACTAATTAGCCCCTCCACAGCCCTGCACTAGTGCCTACAACAACTGGAAACAGAAGTGATGTAAACTTGCAAGGTCTGTGGACCATTAGGGCTGTGACCCAGCTTTTTACGTTTGAATGTTTATCCTTTATTTTAACTCTGTCTGATCACAGCTGGTACCAAGTGATAAGGAGAAGCAGAGAGAAGTAGGAACCTAGGAGAAGATGGGAAATGTTTAGGTCAGAATAGGGAAGTTAACAGAACAATCTGTTAGTCATCCCATATGCCTATATACTAATCTAAAAAGTATGAGAAATAAGAAAAAAGAACTAAAAGCCAAAATGTGAGACTGTCTGAAATGGTTCTGAGATAGCTGACTGTCTTAAGTTTAAAGTCTGTCTCATGTGAGACTTCATGGAAAAGTTAACATGGCTGGAATACCAATATGGGTGAGCATAGCTTGTTTATGAGGCAGGGGAAAATGACAGAAATATTCTTCTATACATATATTTTATATTTATTCATTTGATCTATATGCTGCCCTTTCTTAATAAAAACTCAGGGTATCTTACAGTAAGATAATAGAATAACTTATAAAACAGGAGAATGAACAGGAGGAAAACACCTTCGAAGGCACTACCCCCCTAAAAAATATCCCAGCCTAGCTTTGTTTGCTAAATGCCTGTCCAAATAGAAAAGTCTTACAGTGTTTCTGGAAAATGCCCAGGCTCAGGTCCTGGCAGGCCTCAAAAGAAAGGCAGTTCTAGAGCTGAGGAGCAGCTTCTGAGAACAACTTCCCACATGTTTTCACTAAGTGAACTTGGCATATTAATGGTACTTGCAGGAGGTTACACTTGGCTGATCTTAGAGACTGCAATACAGCATATGGGAGAAAATCCCCAAAGTCATAGGGTCCAGTTCATTAAGGGTCTTTTAAGTCAAAAATCAGTACCTTGAATTTCACTTAGAAAACTATTGGGAGCCTGTGTAGACTCTGTAGCACTGGAGTTATGAGCTTCCGGCAACCCAACCTGGACAGAAGGCAAGTTCCTGTGTTATTCACCAGCTGCAGCTTCTAGACAGTCTTCAAGGGTTGCCCCATGTAGAACACATGCATTAGACATATACATAATTGTTCTGAGGTCCAGAACAAATGTTGAATATCTCTGGATTAAGATAAAAGGAGGAAACAAGAAGAGCAAGGTCATGGTATCAACGACAGACCAGTAAGGCAGGAGGAGGAGGTAGATACAATGTTAAAAAAAATGTAGGGCCAGATTCTATTTCACCCATTAGACATGTAAGTGATTCTACTCATCCCTCCTTAAATACCTGAATAACTGTGCCAACAGATACCTTTTAATGTAGAAATTCTTATAGTGTCTAAACTGTACTTTTAACACTATTCATTCCATCGAGGAAGAGCACATATCAACTGCAGAGGCTTACTCAGCCTGACGAAGGGTTTTTAAACCCAAAAGCTTGCTAAAAAAATCTTTTTTCCAACTATTTAAGTTAGTCTAATAAAAGATATCAGATTCACCCAAAGAACCTTGTCTGCCTATGTCCTTAGACCAACACGACTACAACCTATACCCTAAAAGAGTAGAAAGAGCATTTTTGCCAGTATAGTACATCCCAGTTTTCCTACACTGATAAACTGAGTATCTTGTAAACATAGCCTTAGTCGAAATAGCCATTAAGGGTAAATCTACATGGGAAAATGTAGTTTCTTACTGGCATACCCTAAGTTGCTATAACTGTCCCTAAGAGTGGGCAGAAAAGATGGCTTTAATTACCCCATGCTAGACAGTATGAAGTCAGCTCTGCTGAGCATTGAGCCAATATTTTACAACAGTCATGTTATTTTCCTGTCTGTCACTGTAATAATCTCTGCCATATACAATATAGAGCTCAGCTCCAGATATTTTCACCATGTTCGTGTAGCCTTGGTGATATAAACAAGTGAATCTCCCTCCCCTGTAATTTTCTTTTCATATCCCAATCGCCAGTACTGTATTGCTTAATCAAATACCATAAGACCCACAATTAAGCTTCTAATAACTGTACAACAATTAGGAAAAACAGATGGGAAAGTAATTTAGTTCTCCAATGTTTTCCTCAGGTATTTTAAAATATAAGCATCTAAGGAGAAAGAATAAATTTTAGTTTTAACATTGATGCCAAAAACATTAACATTCCATCACAAGAAACAATTATTGGCAATTCTAACAAGTCAAAAATGCAAATATTATGTTGTTCTTATTCCCCATAACCTCTATTTTATAGAATAAAGTAGGTCAATCCTTTTTAAGGGTGCCAAATAAATATTTGTCAAACTTTTATTTTCAATTAAATAATTTTCTACTCCAATTTATTAGCTGACTCATCTGCAGACCCAATCTGTTGCCAGGTTAATTTGAATTGTGGCTGTTGTAAGACTGGGACAGTAATAAAGCCATTTTCAAGAGTAAGTTAAAAACTTTATGATCTCCACTAGCTGGAAATGGAAGCAAGATAAATGCAGACTAGAAATAAAGTATTTTTTCCACCAATAGCAGTAATTAACCTACCAACCTCACCCTTTTGACTTTGATGACTTATCCACTGGAAAGGTAGAATCAATATGATGTGGGGTTGGGAAAGTTGTAGGACCTGCCAGAAATAAGACTGAATAATTGCTTGACCACCTTAGGGGCTGCACTCCAGATTTTCTTTCAGGGTTTACTACCTTAGCCTTCACCTCTCCGGAGACAATCCACAAAGCTGTGGTTGTGGTTACTGTCATCTTCTGCCAGCTGTGCTGTTGGAAAATATCGTCTTCCACCACAGCTGCCATTGTGATGACCAACGGATGACTCTTAATGATGAAAACTGTTCCCCCCCTACCAAGTTCAACCTGCTGGCAAATTAGGTTGCCCAAGGTGCAGCATGTGGAGCCATTAGTAAGAGATGGATGCAAGTGAGGACAAGTAATCCCAAACCACCTTAATAAGGTGTTGCTGTTTGAGAAACAAAGGTTCTACCCCCTCCTCAAACACCCCATGGACAACTCTTGATCACCTAGCAAATGCCCAGAATTTTCCACCCTGGAGAGATTACTCCAGCTTCACCAATGTGTTGAAACAAACAGGAATCAGTAGTTACCAGTTATAAGCCAGGGATCACTTGGCATAGATTCAGGTGCCAGGGGTTATCTCTGATGGTGGGAAAGATCATCACATCTCATTAGGAAACTTCTGCCCACCTCAAGCTGGGAAGTCTGTAGTCAACAAGGTGTTTTCCTGCCACAGTCTACTGATTCACTGGTGTTTGGAACTTAGAGATTCAACTAGATGGCAGACTGCTATCACATACCACCAGGTACTACAAAAAATGCAAGGAAAAAACTTTCAGTCCTAAAGGTTTCTTCAGTCAGTAATTAGTTGAAATGTATGTACAATGACCCCAGATATATACAATAACCTCCAAAACATTGCCAATGCATGCAGAACTGCAGTCACTGATGCAGAACTGCTGAAGATCAATACCATCACTACAACAGACCAGACTACCAGGTATTGGCTGCCTGAAAGAAAGGAACTGCACCTTTTTATGGTGTAGTAAACACACAGAAGAAAATCAGAGAGCATGGTATTCGCTTTGCAGTAAAAAATAAACTGTTGTCCACAATGGAACCCCCAAACAAAAGCTCTGAAAGATTAATGGTGGTTCAACTCACTACTGCCACTGATTCTGTCACTCTTATGTGCATACGCTCCAACTCTCACCATTCATCTGAATCAAAGGACCACTTCTACAATGAGGTTAGGGCCTTAATCAGTAATATTTCACTGTTCAAGGGTACTAAGATATGCTTGCTCCTTTAAGGAAAGGAGCAGCCTAGCCAGGGAGATCTGCAGACTAGGCAGTGCACTACAGCTGTAGGTTGCCTGAGCAACAGGCTAATGAAGTAATTAGCCAGCACCTGTGGATGGACAGCTGACCAGAAGAAGACAAAGCCTCTGGCATATATAAGCCCCAAAGCTGGGGCTGGTAGAAGTTAGTTCTCTGTCAATTGCTAGGGGAAGGAGATCTTGTGTGAAGGAGCTATCCAGAGATGTTTGGTTTCCTGATCTGCTGCTTGTAAGAGTAATAAGGCTCTAGGAGCTCATAAGGTACCCAGGACTAGGAGGGACAAAATATTAGGGGAGAAGTTTGCCTTTTTAAAGGGGTAGAGAATGGCCTCCACCATTATTGTTGTTATAGCCCAAGGGCTTATATTTAAGTTGTTGTTCCCACTGGAGGTTTGGGATGAGGCTCTAAAGGGAGGTATGGAGGCCTCAGTACCCAGAGGGGGCAGGTGATCATCTAGAGCCCTATCAGCAGCTGGCTCAGGGCTCAAGTAGTTACAGAGCCTATAATGGGTGGAGTGTGTGCAAAGCATAGAGCACGAGGGCCAGAAGGTATGGCATCAGAGAGGTGCAGCGGTCAAAGGCCAGAGCGTCCAGGGACTGGAAGAGATTGATCAGAGCTAGTGCCTCAAAGCCAGGTCTGACACAGTGGTCCTAGGTTAGAAGGCCTAGCTAGATTATAGGGGTAGAGGCTAAGTAGGCCAAGGCCCCAACATACGTAACAACATCTGTGTAACACCCACGAAGTATGGGGTGTGGTAAAAAGAAGGTTTTGAGCCATGCAATTAGCTTATAAGGCTAAAGGTGTCCCATAAGGCACCAACTTGGAGAGGGACCTGGCAAGGGGTAGGGTCAAAGAGGGTTCTGCAGAACTGTGGCCACACAAACTCACGGGCAGCCTCCCTACCTATTTTTTTTTCCAACAAGATATGGCAGGTAAGATTAGAAGGTGCCCTGGGGGTAGAGCTGGCATGGTCACAGAGCCCCAAAGTCATTGCAGCCCCCCCTGGGGACTTTGCACCGTGATATTCACCTAATGAAAAAAATCTTCCTCCTCAGAGAATTCAGTGCAAGGGTTGGCAATAAACACACTGCCTGGCCTCACTCCTTTGGCACCTATGTTGTCAGCAAAATGAATGAAAATGGACAACATTTGCTTGAGCTATCTTCATGCAATGAGCTAAGTATAACAAATTCCTTCTTCAAACATGAAACCTAAATGCAAAGTATTTTCGCGCCATCCACAACTGAGCACTAGTATCAACTTGACCTGATTATCACTCACTTCATAGATTTCATAGATTTCATAGACATTAGGGCTGGAAGGGACCTTGGGAGATCATCGAGTCCAGCCCCCTGCCCAAAGGGCAGGAAGTCAGCTGGGGTCATAGGATCCCAGCAAGATAAACATCCAATTTACTCTTGAAGGTGTTCAACGTAGGTGCTTGAACCACCTCCGCTGGCAGACTGTTCCAGACCTTGGGGGCTCGGACAGTAAAGAAATTCTTCCTTATGTCCAGCCTGAAACGGTCTTGCAGGAGTTTGTGACCGTTCGACCTCATCATCCCATGGGGCGCTCTGGTAAACAGATGTTCCCCCAGATCCTGGTGGTCACCCCTGATAAACTTATAGGTGGCCATCAGATCACCCCTGAGCCTGCGCTTTTCCAGGCTAAAGAGTCCCATGGCTCTCAGCCTGTCATCGTAAGGTCTGTTTTCCTGACCTCTGATCATGCACGTGGCTCTCCTCTGGACTCTCTCAAGCTTCTCCACATCCTTTTTGAATTGTGGAGCCCAAAACTGGACGCAGTACTCCAGCTGCGGCCTCACCAAGGCCGAGTACAAGGGGAGAATGACGTCCCGGGATTTGCTCGAGAAGCATCTATGGATGCAAGCCAGCATTTTGGTCGCTTTACTAGCCGCAGCATCGCATTGGAGGCTCATGTTCATCTTGTGGTCAATGATGACCCCCAAGTCTTTTTCTTCTGTAGTGCTAACCAACGTAGCACTGCCGAGCCTGTAAGGGTGCTGCAGGTTTTTCCTGCCAAGGTGGAGAACCTTGCATTTTTTGGTGTTAAACACCATGAGGTTCTCGTCTGCCCATTTGCTGAGCTTGTCCAGGTCAGCCTGGATCACCCGCCTATTTTCTGGCATGGATGCTTTGCCCCAAAGTTTGGTGTCATTGGCGAACTTGGCCAGTCCACTCCTAACTCCAATGTCCACATCATTAATGAAGATGTTGAACAGTATGGGTCCCAGGACAGAGCCTTGAGGGACCCCACTGGTCACAGGGCACCATGATGAGTGACTGCCATCAATCACAACCCTCTGGGTCCGACCACGAAGCCAATTTCCCAGCCAGCGGATCGTGGTGGAGCCAAGGCCACAACTGGCCAGTTTGGCCAAGAGGTGATCATGGGATACCAGATCAAAAGCTTTTTTGAAGTCAAGATATATGACATCAATCTCTTCTCCCTTGTCCAGGTGATAGGTCACCTGGTCATAGAAGGAAATGAGATTGGGCAAACAAGACCTACCCGCAACAAACCCATGCTGGCTGTCCCTTAGAATGTTAGCCTGGGCCAGTCCCTCAAGGATGGCCTCCTTAATAAACTTTTCTAAGATCTTCCCCAGGATAGAAGTCAGGCTAATGGGCCTGTAGTTAGCCGGATCCACTCTCCTCCCTTTCTTGAAGATCGGCACCACATTGGCCTTCTTCCAGTCTTCGGGCACTACACCAGAGCACCAGGAGTTTTCAAAGATGCGTGCCAGGGGCTGGGCTATGACGCTCGCCAGCTCCTTGAGTACCCTGGGGTGCAGATTATCAGGGCCGGCTGACTTGAAGGTATCCAGCTTCTCAAGGTGTTCCTTCACGAGGTCAGCATTGATGGAGGGTAGGGGATCCCCCTCACCCAGATTTCCCTGTCCCATAGCAGGCACGGGCATCCCGTGTGACTGATGAAAGACTGACGCAAAGTACCTATTTAATAGGTTGGCTTTTTCCTGGGCGTCAGTTGTCAGTTGCCCCATCTGGTTTAGCAGGGGTCCAACATTGCCCTTGCTTTTCCTCCGGCTCCCCACATATCTGAAAAGGGACTTTTTGTTGTCCTTGATGCCTGAAGCTAGTTGGAAGACTTCTGGGATGTAATCATTCAGTGATCCTATCAGAGTGCTGACTGTTATACCAATCACTTATTGGTACATACTAAGGGCATATTACATCCCAGGGAATTGTACAAAAGCAACAAACTCTCCTTACTATGAATAAATGCCACACCAATGAAAGCTGAAGACACATTTTCTCAGTTTATCAGAACTTTCTCCAAGGCACTATCATCTCATTTAAGAAGGCCTTCAATATGCTCTTTCATCCTATTCTTATAAACAAACTAAGAGGCTGTGATACAGATGGTTACACAGTTAAATGGGTGGCAAACTGACCTAAGGGTCACACCCAGAGTGTGGTGGTGGATGGGTCAGTATCAACCTGGAAAGAAGTGGGCAGTGGAGACCCCCAAGGATCAGTTCTTGGACCTGTGCTATTCAATGTCTTCATCAGTGACTTGAATGAGTGCATGGCAAGCACTCTACCCAAATTTGCAGATGACACAAAATTATGGGGTAAAGTGAACACACTAGTAAGAAGGGATAAAATCCAGGTGGACCTGGACAGGTTGGAAAAGTGGGCAGAAAAGAATAGCATGCAGTTCAACAAAGACGAGTGCAAAGTGCTGCATCTAGGGAGAAGGAATCACCAACGCACCTATAGGCTAGGGGAGGACCTTCTCAGCAGTGTAGTGGCAAAAAGGGATCTCAGAGTCAGAGTTGACTCCAAGATGAATATGAACTGTAAATGTTATGAAGTAATCAATAAAGCTAAGCGCACTCTATCAGGCATTAGCAGGTACATCCCAAACAGGTCCAGGGAGGTGATACTTCCCCTCTATGTGGCATTGGTCAGGCTGTAGTTGGAGTACTGTCTAGTTCTGGGCACCATACCTCACAATGGATGTGGATAACCTTGACAGGGTCCAGAGGAGGGCCACTAGTATGGTTAGGGGCCTGCAGGTAAGGCCCAATGAGGCAAGACTGAGGGTCCTGCATCTCTTCAGCCTCTGCAAGAGATGCCTGAGAGGGGATTCTGTGACCATTTACAAATTCACTTGGGGGGGTAAGGCAGCAAGAAATAGGAGATGCTCTGTTTCCCAGGACAGCCCTTGAAATAACCAGGAACAATGGCCACAAACTGACATAGAGCAGATTTAGGTTGGACATCAGGAAGAACTTTACTGTAAGGGTTGGCAGAATATGGAATGGGCTTCTAAGGAAGGTGGTGCTCTCCTCTACCTTGGGGGTCTTTAAGAGGATACTGGACAAGCACCTTGCTGGGGTCATATGACTCCAGCACTCTTTCCTGCCCAGGGCATGGGGTCAGACTTGATGATCCATTGAGGTCCCTTCCAACTCTAACAACTATGAAACTATGAAGAAAAGTGCTGTGAATAAAGGAAATCTCTGTACGTAGCATTTGTTGATCTTATCAAAGCTTTTGGCCTTAGCAGCAGAGATGATTTGTTCCATCTCTGGAAATCCTGAAGAAGATTAGCTACTCTCTTAAGCTCCTGAGCATCGTCAAGTCCTTCCACGTTAGTATGCTTGCTTTTCCAAAACAAGCATTCAGATGGGTCATGTGCGGAAGAATTTGAAATCAAGAGTGGTGTTAAACAGAGCTGTGTTCTAGCTGCAATGTTTTTGGGGATTTTTTTTCTCAAAAATCTGCTCTTTCTCCATCTGAAATGACAAAGTTGAAGGAATCTATCCTAACAGAAGGAATCTGTTCTATGTAGGAGGTCAAAAAAGATCATCATAAATGTATCCCCTATACTTAAAATCTAGGATTCTGTGAAATGCTCAGTAGAAATGTTTTTAGAGTTTGATCACTGGAGGATCAAGATTTATATAATCTGAAAAAAAATTCAGACACATAAAAATATAACTTCCACATAGTTATTCTTAACAATAAAACTTGAAGAAACAAAAAGAAGAAACCACACTTTCAAAGAATACACTACATATCATTCAGAGTCTTCTAAATGGCAACAACCAATATTTAAGGTTTATATTTATGAATATGAATATATTCAGTAGAAAAGCCTGGAGTTATTACAAATGATACACTAATTCTGGCTATACTTCCTATAATGTGACACTGCTTCTATGGTAACTAATACATCAATAATAAAAAATGTAATTTTTACATAATTACAAAAACATATCATATTATATTACATTATGGCATATGTACAATATCTCTAGAGGACTCACTGAATGGCACACCATGCTGATCAATATTTATTGATTTTATTTAAATATGAACATATCTGAGAACTTCTAAAGCCCACATTAGCATCACTATTGAATAAATCTTCCTCGGTGCATCAATTAGTGACAAGCAGAAAGGACTTCAGTGGCTCATTTGGATTTATTATGCTAATCTCTTTAATTTTATTCTCATCCCACTAAAACACTATACATTCCAACCCATGCTGAGTTCTCCTCTAGACAACAACAACATAAGACAGGACATGCCTTGTTAGACAGTCCTTTTCATCCTTCTAATCTAGTGACTATCCATTAATTCTGGGCTTAGTATGCATACAAGTCCCTTAGAATCATAGAATCAAAGAGTTGGAAGGGACCTAGACAGATCATCTCGTCCGACCCACTGCCATGGGCAGGAAGGAGCACTGGGGGTGGCAGGGGTCATAAGACCCCAGCCAGGTGCCTATCCAGTCTCCACTTGAACATCTCCAGGGAAGGTGAGAGCACCACCTCTCTGGGAAGCCTATTCCAGGCTCTGGCCACCCTTACTGTGAAGTAGTTCTTCCTAATATCTACCCTAAACCTATCCTCCCTCAACTTGTGGCCATTGTTCCTGGTGACTCCAAGGGGAACCCTGGTGAACAGACTTTCCCTGAGTCCCTGCTGCTGGCCCCTGATAAGGTTGTAGGCAGCCACAAGATCCCCGCTCAGTCTCCTCTTGTGGAGACTGAAGAGATTCAGGTTCCTCAGCCTCTCCTCATAGGGCTGACCACGGAGGCCCTCAACCATATGAGTGGCCTCCTCTGGACCCTCTCCAGGTTCTCCATGTCCTCCTTGAAGTGCGGCGCCCAGAACCGGACACAGGACTCCAGCTGCGGCCTGACCAGTGCCACATAGAGGGGGAGCAAGACCTCTCTGGACCTGTTAGTGATGCCCCTGTTGATGCAGGACAGGGTGCGGTTGGCTCTGCCTACTGCTTCATCGCATTGGCGACTCGTATTCATCCTGGAGTCAATCCTGACTCCAAGATCCCTCTCTGCCTTTGTGCTGCCAAGAGGGTCAGCCCCTAACCTATAACCATAATGCTGGTTCCCTCTCCCCAGGTGCAGCACCCTGCACTTGTCCTTGTTGAACCACATCCTGTTCAGATCCACCCACTTCTCCAACCTATCCAAGTCTGCCTGGATGCGGTCCCTGCCTGCTGGTGTATTCACTTTACCCCACAGCTTGGTGTCATCAGTGAACTTGAACAGGGTGCTCTCCACACCCTCATCCAGGTCGCTAATGAAGATGTTGAACAGCACCAGCCCAAGGACCGAGCCCGCGGAGACTCCGCTGCCCACACCCTCCCAGGATATTCTAGGGTGCTGTTCAAGAAGAACCCAAGGAGCAGATATTATTCAAGCATTAGCAATGCTCCCAACTATTTAAAAATAGAGAGGACCAATTTCTTTCCAACCAGGAATTTCTCTGCTTTCAGTAAACCAATGTATGCATAGACAGGTATAACTTTGGGTGGAGACAGAAATACAGCTCCCCACTGTAACTGAGAATGTTTTGCAGGAGGTATTCAGAGTTGCAACAATCCCACAGATGAAACAGAAGTTCACTGTTGGTTCCAGGAAGAAGGGGAATCTAGTGAGCTGAAAGCTGACTGCAAGCGTGCAGCTGGTTTCCCGTGGTAACAGGACCTTCTCTCTCCCAGCTGCTCCCAGTTTCAGAATAGGAGGGGAAAAGGAGCAGAGTGTTCTCATTATAGGGGTTCCCCATCTGGCTCTGGATGGTGGGGTGGGTGGATTAGAGCCCCCCCATCTCAGGCAGAGGGCTCCAATACATTCACCACACCCTCCAGTGGGGGCTGAAAATCCCCCACACTAAACTCCTCTGCTTCCTTTCCCCCCTTGCATTCTGGCAGTACAGACAGAAGTTACAGAAGATATTCTGTTTCTAAACATCTTGTGCCGCTGCTAGTTGTCCCTGTAGAATGTATGTATTATATGTTCCCTCTGGTGTGCAGCAAGTTACCTTGGGTGGCATAGGGAAGGCTGGGGCTGGCATTGGGCTGGCCCCAGAAACCTTTCCTGTGGTCCTGGAGGGCTCCTAAGGCTGCAGCATTGACAGTAGTGCTGCTCAGAGCCTGGTTGGCAGCCAGAATGTGGCTCCAGCCAGTCAGGCTCTGTTTTCATAGATTTCATAGATTTCATAGACATTAGGGCTGGAAGGGACCTCAGGAGATCATCGAGTCCAGCCCCCTGCCCAAAGGGCAGGAAGTCAGCTGGGGTCATAGGATCCCAGCAAGATAAGCATCCAATTTACTCTTGAAGGTGTTCAATGTAGGTGCTTGAACCACCTCCGCTGGCAGACTGTTCCAGACCTTGGGGGCTCGGACAGTAAAGAAATTCTTCCTTATGTCCAGCCTGAAACGGTCTTGCAGGAGTTTGTGACCGTTCGACCTCGTCATCCCATGGGGCGCTCTGGTGAACAGATGTTCCCCCAGATCCTGGTGTTCACCCCTGATAAACTTGTAGGTGGCCATCAGATCACCCCTGAGCCTGCGCTTTTCCAGGCTAAAGAGTCCCATGGCTCTCAGCCTGTCATCGTAAGATCTGTTTTCCTGATCTTACGCGTGTTTTTCTGATCATGCGCGTGGCTCTCCTCTGGACTCTCTCAAGCTTCTCCACATCCTTTTTGAATTGTGGAGCCCAAAACTGGACGCAGTACTCCTGCTGCGGCCTCACTAAGGCCGAGTACAAGGGGAGAATGACGTCCCGGGATTTGCTCAAGAAGCATCTATGGATGCACGCCAGCATTTTGGTCGCTTTACTAGCCGCAGCATCGCATTGGAGGCTCATGTTTATCTTGTGGTCAGTGATGACCCCCAAGTCTTTTTCTTCTGTAGTGCTAACCAACGTAGCACTGCCGAGCCTATAAGGGTTTTTCCTGCCAAGGTGGAGAACCTTGCATTTTTTGGTGTTAAACACCATGAGGTTCTCGTCTGCCCATTTGCTGAGCTTGTCCAGGTCAGCCTGGATCACCCGCCTATCTTCTGGCGTGGATGCTTTGCCCCAAAGTTTGGTGTCATTGGCGAACTTGGCCAGTCCACTCCTAACTCCAATGTCCACATCGTTAATGAAGATGTTGAACAGGATGGGTCCCAGGACAGAGCCTTGAGGGACCCCACTGGTCACAGGGCACCACGATGAGTGACTGCCATCAATCACAACCCTCTGGGTCCGACCACGGAGCCAATTTCCCAGCCAGCGGATCGTGGTGGAGCCAAAGCCACAACTGGGCAGTTTGGCCAAGAGGTGATCATGGGATACCAGATCAAAAGCTTTTTTGAAGTCAAGATATATGACATCAATCTCTTCTCCCTTGTCCAGGTGATACGTCACCTGGTCATACAAGGAAATGAGATTGGTCAAACAAGACCTACCCGCAACAAACCCGTGCTGGCCGTCCCTTAGAATGTTAGCCTGGGCCAGTCCCTCAAGGATGGCCTCCTTAATAAACTTTTCTAAGATCTTCCCCAAGATAGAAGTCAGGCTAATGGGCCTGTAGTTAGCCGGATCCACTCTCCTCCCTTTCTTGAAGATCGGCACCACATTGGCCTTCTTCCAGTCTTCGGGCACTACACCAGAGTGCCAGGAGTTTTCAAAGATCCGTGCCAGGGGCTGGGCTATGATGCTCGCCAGCTCCTTGAGTACCCTGGGGTGCAGGTTGTCAGGGCCAGCTGACTTGAAGGTATCCAGCTTCTCAAGGTGTTCCTTCACGAGGTCGGCATTGATGGAGGGTAGGGGATCCCCCTCACCCAGATTTCCCTGTCCCATAGCAGGCATGGGCATCCCGTGTGACTGATGATAGACTGATGCAAAGTACCTATTTAATAGGTTGGCTTTTTCCTGGGCGTCAGTTGTCAGTTGCCCCATCTGGTTTAGCAGGGGTCCAACATTGCCCTTGCTGCCTCCATGTGTACTGCTTCTTTTTTGCATATGTTTTTTAACTGCAGGATCTCTTGAGGTCAGTCCCCTCCACCCCCATCTCTCTCTCTCTCTCTCTCTCTCTCTCTCTCACTCACACTCACACTCACCTCCCTTGCAGCACAAAGAACAGCCAAACGAGCAGTATGTGGCACTGCAAATGTGGCTGTGGCACCATGTACTGCACAGCCATGCTTGTCTGGATGGAGCCAATGAGGCCTCACCTGGAGTACGGTGTCCAGTTTTCAGCCCCACATTTCAAGAAGGATGTAGACAGTTTGGAAAGAGTCCAGTACAGAGCAGTAAAAATGATTAGGAGCCTGGGAGGCAAGACTTATGAGAAAAGAATGAAAAAACTGGAGTTATTTAGTCTGGAGAAGAGAAGATTGACGGGGAGTTGATAACAGTTGCGCCTGAAGGATGACTATAGAGAGGATAAAGATGGGCTTTTCTGTTTGACTGTAGGTGAAAGGACTAGGAGCACTGGCCTCAAGATGCAACAATGAAATATAGGTTGGGAATTTGGAGGAAATATTTGACTACAAGGGTGTTTGAGTGTAGCAGGGTACTAAAAGGTGCCTGCTACTTTAAGGTTGAAGCTGATGGCCAGAGAGCTCTGATCAGTCTGTAGAGCTCCCCTAATGTGGGTAACCCAAATAACCACATAAGGAGGTAACAGGGAACACCTGTGAAAGCCATATGACCAGCTGGAGGCGGGATTTGGGCAAGATAAGCTAAGGGCTGGAGTCCACAGGGGAGCCTCTTACTGGCAGCTATCAAAGAAAGAGCTCCCGTAGGTGGAAGCTGTTTAAGAGCTGATGCTGCCTGCTCTGTTACTGGAGTGCAGTAAGACCAGGGGAACTCCCCAGGTATTTAGGTTAGTGGATATGCAGTATTAAAGATGTTAGTTTGTTTACTGAAGAAAGTATTAACAGCAGCCACAGTTTTATACCTAAGTTATAGACTAGTGGCTTTTGTTTGTGTTTCTGTTTACTATTGGAGGACCGGGTGAGGCTGAAAAGGGAGGTTTAGAGGCCTCATTGTGCCCGGAGAGCTGGAGAGGCTCCAAGCAGAGGGCACAAAGTGCCCAGAGAGCGCCCAATACCTGCAAGGCTTGGGGCATACTAAGGGGGAGGTTGGAGGCATGGATAAAACCCATAACACTGAGATAATGAAGAGGCAGCCTGTTGCCTAAACTGAATGTATTTTTCCATCAAAGGTGTGACAGATGAGATCGGCTGGCAAGACTGCGCAGACAGATGAGCAAGCTGTGGTAGCGACCGGTTTTGCAAACTCCACCTGTCACATTGAGCATTAGACCAGGCTACCTAGAGAACTTCTGGAATCTCTATCTTTGGACGTTCTCAAGAGCAGGTTAGACAGAGACTGAGCTGGAATTGTTTAGTCAAGGAAGATCCTGCCTTGAGGAGATGAACTAGATGATCTCATGAAGTGCCATCTTCCCTATAACCTTAATTCACTGAGTAATCTCACTGGATTATTCAGTATGGAAAGATTGACTATAATGCAAAATGTCTTAAATGTTTGAGTCCTCACATAGCCCAATTTATTACTACAGCCATTTAAGAGATAAAACCATAGTAAACAAAAAAACCCCAAACAAAATGAACCCCCCAAAGCCAATCAATAAATGTGAAAGGAAAAAAATTAAGGCTTGATCTTGAGATGCATTTAAAAAAGAGAGACATGGAGAAGTATGACAGGGTGGGGATGCTCACAGCAGGAGCAGGAGGTGTGGAGGCTGCTCCATGCCTGAGGGAGGCATAGGTTCCTCCCAACTGTGCTCCAAGACTCTCTGCTTGCTGGTAAGTTTTGTTTTGGATTATTTTGCAGCGAGCCCCCCAAAATTGCAGAGCCTGCCACTTGGGGATGGCATGAAACCGTAGCTTAATAACTTGATTAAGCCTAGGGAAGCCATTAATCCATGCTTAATTTAATAACACATGGATTAATGGCTTCCCAAGGCTTAATCAGGGTAATTAAGGCATAGTTTGGGGTCATGTGAAAATCTACAGTGAGGGGTGAGACTGCCAGGGCCCCTTAAACAGGGGCATGGGGAGGGCCCTTCCACCTTCATCCTACAAAAATGACAGCCAGCCTCAGGATCTGCTCACAAAATCATCTAGCCACCTCCTCAAATTCAGCATACCCCTAGGTTGCCTATAGACATGCAGCAAGGCTGCTCCAATGCGCTGTAATTACCATGCTCCAGCAGGCTCCAGCGTCACATGTATCAGCATCCCTATGATGAAAAATTGTGGCAGGGGTACTTTAATTAAAGCTTGGAGTCATTCAACAAGCTTTAGTTAAAGTGCACCTGCTGCCATTTTTCAGAGTGGGGACACTGATGCATGTGATACTTCGGGCCCTTTAATTAAAGCAGCTCTCAGAGCCACTCTAATCAAAGTGCCCCTCCCACACTCCTGGAGCACATCTATAAATATCCCCCATTATTATTTTACCATATATTTAATATACATGCAATAATCTCAGGATCTCTCCATGTATTCTATAGCTTTAAAATAATGTAACCAATGGGTAACAGTTTAGCTGTATTCTGTCCAAGTATTTTATTACTTTAAAGCTCACCTTTTGTTGACTCTGCCTTAAAAGAGAGTATATTTCTTATGTGGCAAACTTCCCTTATTACATTTCCTTGGCTTTATGCCTAGATTTATTTTTACTTGATAAAGCTTAATGCAGATTGGACATGAGGTAACTATTCTTCTCTAGTCCATCCCAAAAGATCAGGCAGTTTTCATTTTTTTATTAGAAATGTAAAACATTGCCTGTGTAACCATTTACTTTCTTGAAGATATCCTGATGTGCTAATAGCAAATGCTGTGTTAGAATCTACATTGTTCTTCTACAAAGGAAGAAAACAATCTTACGGTCATGCCTAAATTCTCAGGCTGACAGATCTGTTATCATTTTATGTTGATGATAAAAAATGTCTCTTCTAAATGTCTTTAATGATTTTCCCCTGATTGCTTTATATTCTCAACATGGAGCAGCAGCTACTGAACATTAAAATAGGCTAATGTGTGGCTTTGCACTTCCTGTAAATACAGGCAGTAGACTTACTGTGCAATAGCTAACGTGCAGTAGCACACAGGTACGTAGATGTCCGGTCAGCAAATTGCTTTCCCCTCCCCCAGGCAGCTGCCTGCTTTCCAGGCCCCACTCCAATCAGCAAATTGGTGCCAGAGCTGGAACAATGTCCCCTGCCCCTGCAGCAGGCAGTTGCTGGGCTCTAATTCCAAGATCAGAGCTGAGGCTAAGATATTGTCCCCTGTCCCAGCAGGTGGCTGGGGAGGACTGGCTCTGATCTTGGAGCTGGGGATGGGGCATTGTCCACTGCTCTGGGTCACCCCCACAGTAGGCAGCTGTCAATCTCAGAGCCAGGGTGGGGACAATGTCCCCTGCCCCCATACTAGGCAGCTCCCAGGCCTCAGCTCAGATAAGAGATGCATGTAGACACACTCTTAGGGAAAGCTTACTACACAGTATTTTAGTGCACAATAAACTTTCTGTGCATTAATTGCACATGTAGATGTGCTCACTGGAAAGCATAAATGTGGAAGGGGCAAGGAGAGGGGAGAAGAATCTTGCCACCCCAGCATAGAGAGCAGGGGCAGGTAACTGTTACAGCTGCAGCTTCTGCTGTAGATGTATGAGTTTTGGCTTCTGCAGCTGAGAGATGGGTTTGCTGCACTCTGCAGCAGCAGCCTGGACAACCTGAACTCCATGGAGCCCTGCCTGGTACCCTGTTCACTCCCTCCCCAATGCCCATCCCCAAATATACTTCTGAGCACAGAGCAGAGGGAAAGCCTCTTGAGGCAGGGAGGGCACAGTGGAGGAACTACATTGCCTTGCTTACCTCCCTCCCCCACAGATATACTACAAGGCATGGGGCTGCACCTCCCCAGATCCTATAGATAGGGTGCCTCTGCCATCGAAAAAACCCCTGGGAGGAAGGGGGTGGGGATGAGGCTCCATACTGGTGTCCCTTCCAAGTTGACATCTGGGACTAGTGCCTCTCTTGCCCTGCCCTAGTTATGCTATTTGTTTAGGTGAAGCTATTGATATATTTAGTCCTGTGCCTTTAGCATGCCACTGAAGGACAGGCCAGATGGAGCATGACTGAAATTCATTATCTCTTTGATGACTAGTTGATAGTCTTTATAAACTATAAAATGATAGAGGAGTGAATAGAGAGACCAAAGACTGAAGGGCATAAACAGTAAAGTCTTAGCATATTCCTTGAGGTAGCCCATCTACACAGTGAAAACCTGAAACCAACACTGTTTTAGCATACCTGGTTCTGTACATAGGAGATGTGAATCTCCAGTGCTGGCAGTCTTCGGTGGGGGGGGAATTATATTTTTCCCATAAGCACAGATCTAAATTTTGGGTTGATTGGGTTGATTGTAAAGAGACCAGGACCACTCATAGCTTGTTGCTGCTACTGTTTTGAATCACGTAAAATTTAGATATACAGGTGCAAAGCTGTTACTCATAGATGTGATCTAGAAATAGCCAGAATTATTACAGATGCAGCATCCTATGATAGTACCAAACTCACTTAGGAGAAACAGTTAAACTTATCTACCCTGGTGCTGAAGGGACCATTAGTTGGCCAATAAACTACTGAAAGAGTACATGTGGACATTTCAGTGGGATTCTACATGGATGCAGTGGTTCCCACCAATGGACTCCAAGATCTAAAATTAAATTCTTTACAAATACTTGCATGATTAAATAAGAACCTATTATTATGTTATTTCAAATTTCAGTTAAACTTCACTTAAACCTAAAAACATTACAGAAGCTTGCAGGTCTTCTTTTAAAAATTCAACTTTACATTCCTTCATACTGGGCAGGATTTTCAAGTAGCATAAAATCAGGGGCAACTGATGCAATACCTTGGTATAGTGGATTAAGTTAAGAAAACACTTGTCACAGTAATGGAATTTCCTTACATTTGTATCACAATTTTACCAGTTTTACAATTTTAACTTTGGTGTTTCTTTAAAAGGCATATAATATCTCCAGTACCACTTCACTGTAAAGTATTTTACATTCTTTTAGTGTTATTTTCTATCGTTTAGGATGACTTCCAAAATAGGCATACTACATCCTTCTTCCTTATGATAAGGACTAGCCAATTGCCTGTCAAGAACGGGTGAGGGAGGAGTGGGAGAAGATAGAGCGTTTCCACCCACTACTTCATGCTGCTAGCATCTGCCTCTGGCCCCATGCACCCCCTACTCCCTGCCACTCCACCCTACACTGCTGCTGCCTCCTAGGCACAAGGGAGGGGGAAGCTTGCACATGGCAGCCACAGCCATCACCCAGTGCCCCGCACTGCTGCTGCTGAGCATCTGGCTGTGCATAACCCCCTCTCCTCCAGCTCTGTTCCCTTCCTCCTGGCCTTTCTCAGCCTGGCAGTGGTGGCAGGGTACTGCTACTGTGCTCCCCCCTTCCCTTCCAGCTTCCCTCCCCCGCTTCTCCTTGCCACCTCCCCTTCCCTACTAGCTTTTGTGGGAGCCCAGCAGTGGAAGTGGTAAGGCTGGAGCAGGGGTGCGAGGCCAGTGCTATACCACCAGCACCTCACACTGCCACCTCAAGGTGCGAGGCCAGTGCTACACCACCAGTACCATCTACAAGGAGCACAGCCAGGGTGGAGGTGAGCCCAGTGCTTCTGGCCTCACCCCCCTGCTCCATCCCCTCCATCATGGTGGCGCTCTGCCATCCCAGTCCCTCCCCACCATTGCATGTCATGACTGATGGGGGGCAGGTGCAGATGGAGTGCTGCCACCCAGCACCCCATGGTGCCATCATAGATTTCATAGACATTAGGGCTAGAAGGGACCTTGGGAGATCATCGAGTCCAGCCCCCTGCCCAAAGGGCAGGACATCAGCTGGGGTCATAGGATCCCAGTAAGATAAGCATCCAATTTACTCTTGAAGGTGTTCAATGTAGGTGCTTGAACCACCTCCGCTGGCAGACTGTTCCAGACCTTGGGGGCTCGGACAGTAAAGAAATTCTTCCTAATGTCCAGCCTGAAACGGTCTTGCAGGAGTTTGTGACCGTTCGACCTCGTCATCCCATGGGGAGCTCCGGTAAACAGACGTTCCCCCAGATACTGGTGGTCACCCCTGATAAACTTATAGGTGGCCATCAGATCACCCCTGAGCCTGCGCTTTTCCAGGCTAAAGAGTCCCATGGCTCTGAGCCTGTCATCGTAAGATCTGTTTTCCTGACCTCTGATCATGCGCGTGGCTCTCCTCTGGACTCTCTCAAGCTTCTCCACATCCTTTTTGAATTGTGGAGCCCAAAACTGGACGCAGTACTCCAGCTGCGGCCTCACCAAGGCCGAGTACAAGGGGAGAATGACGTCCCGGGATTTGCTCAAGAAGCATCTATGGATGCACGCCAGCATTTTGGTAGCTTTACTAGCCGCAGCATCACACTGGAGGCTCATGTTCATCTTGTGGTCAGTGGTGACCCCCAAGTCTTTTTCTTCTGTAGTGCTAACCAATGTAGCACTGCCGAGCCTATACGGGTACTGCAGGTTTTTCCTGCCAAGGTGGAGAACCTTGCATTTTTTGGTGTTAAACACCATGAGGTTCTCGTCTGCCCATTTGCTGAGCTTGTCCAGGTCAGCCTGGATCACCCGCCTATCTTCTGGCGTGGATGCTTTGCCCCAAAGTTTGGTGTCATCGGCGAACTTGGCCAGTCCACTCCTAACTCCAATGTCCACATTGTTAATGAAGATGTTGAACAGTATGGGTCCCAGGACAGAGCCTTGAGGGACCCCACTGGTCACAGGGCACCATGATGAGTGACTGCCATCAATCACAACCCTCTGGGTCCGACCACGGAGCCAATTTCCCAGCCAGCGGATCGTGGTGGAGCCAAGGCCACAACTGGCCAGTTTGGCCAAGAGGTGATCATGGGATACCAGATCAAAAGCTTTTTTGAAGTCAAGATATATGACATCAATCTCTTCTCCCTTGTCCAGGTGATACGTCACCTGGTCATACAAGGAAATGAGATTGGTCAAACAAGACCTACCCGCAACAAACCCGTGCTGGCTGTCCCTTAGAATGTTAGCCTGGGCCAGTCCCTCAAGGATGGCCTCCTTAATAAACTTTTCTAAGATCTTCCCCAAGATAGAAGTCAGGCTAATGGGCCTGTAGTTAGCTTGATCCACTCTCCTACCTTTCTTGAAGATCAGCACCACATTGGCCTTCTTCCAGTCTTCGGGCACTACACCAGAGCGCCAGGAGTTTTCAAAGATGCGTGCCAGGGGCTGGGCTATGACGCTCGCCAGCTCCTTGAGTACCCTGGGGTTCAGGTTTTCAGGGCCGGCTGACTTGAAGGTATCCAGCTTCTCAAGGTGTTCCTTCATGAGGTCAGCATTTATGGAGGGTAGGGGATCCCCATCACCCAGATCTCCCTGTCCCATACCAGGCATGGGCATCCCATGTGACTGATGAAAGACTGACGCAAAGTACCTATTTAATAGGTTGGCTTTTTCCTGGGCATCAGTTGCCAGTTGCCCCATCTGGTTTAGCAGGGGTCCAGCCTTGCTTTTCCTCCGGCTCCCCACATATCTGAAAAAGGACTTTTTGTTGTCCTTGATGCCTGAAGCTAGTTGGAGTTCAGTTGCAGCCTTGGCTTTCCTGGTTTGCTCCCTGCAGGACCAGACCAGTGCGGAGTAATCATCCTTGGAGGTGAATCCCATCCTCCATCCTTTGTAGGCTTTCCTTTTTAGCCACAGTAGGTCCGTTAGGTCCCTGGAGAGCCAGGGGGGCTGCTGCGCCTTCTTGCTGCCTTTCCTCTGTGTTGGAATAGATTTAGCTTGTGCATTGAGGATCTCTTCCTTGAGGAGCAACCACTCTTCTTGAACTCCCATCACCCTGGGGACATGGTCCCTGAGGGCCTGACTGACTAGCCTCTTGAGCTTGTCAAAGTCGGCTTTTCTGAAGTCAAGGACTTCTGTGTTGCTGACTGACTTGCCAGCTTTACGGCAGATGGTGAAGGTGATCAGCTCATGGTCACTGTCACCCAGCTTCCCATCAATCACTAGGTCGCCGATTGGGTCGTCCCCCGTAGCCAGTACCAGGTCGAGCAGCGCTTTGCCTCTCGTTGGCCCATAGACTTCTTGAGTCAGGTAAAGGTCATCCACGCACAAGAGAAAGCTTTGCAACCGCTTGGATTTTGCTGAGTGATCTTCCCAGGAGATGTCCGAGTAATTGAAGTCACCCATGACAACCAAGGTCCTGGAGCCAGCGGCCTCAGTCAGTTCCCGGGCGAACTCCTGGTCAAGCTCGGGACTTTGAGTGGGAGGTCTGTAGTAGACTCCCACCATTGTGTCCCCTGTGCTGTATTCCCCATGAATTTTTACCCAGAGGGTCTCTAGCTGTCCATGCTGTTCACCAACATCAGCTTGCAGGGACATGTAGCTTTCCTTCCTATAGAGAGCTACACCCCCGCCCCTTTTGTCAACACGAGCCCTCCTGTACAGGGTATAGCCCTCTATACCCGTGGTCCAGTCATGGGTGGAGTCCCACCAGGTCTCTGTTATCCCAATGACGTCATAATTCTTTGCACTGAGCAGGAGGACGAGCTCGTCCTGCTTGTTGCCCAGGCTCCTGGCATTAGTGTACAGGCAGGCAAGTGTCCCCTTGGGGGCTCTTGCCTTGCCCACAGATGGTGCCAGGGCTGAGGCAGAGGTGGGCTCCTTTAAGTGCCTTGATCCGCTGGCTTTGCAAGGGTCGCTCAGTGGGCCAGCAGTTGCAGTAGTCCCCCCATCCCCCAGTGGGTTTAGTTTAAAGCCCGGTGGAGCAGATCAGCCAGCCTGGCTGAGAAGAGCCTTCTCCCCAGGGGAGAGAGGTGGAGGCCATCTCTTCCCAGAAGCTCGCTGCCTCTCTTGCCAAAGAGCGGGCTGTGGTCATGGAAGCCAAACACTTCCCGATGACACCAGCGCCGCAGTCTTTGGTTGACTGTGTGGATCCTCCTCTCCCTCCTCAACCCATAGCCCAAGACTGGGAGGATCGACGAAAACACCACCTGAGCTCCCAGACCCCTAAGCCCCGCTCCCAACTCCCTGTAGCACCTTATGACCTGGCTGGGGGTGCTCCGAGCCGTGTCATTGGTGCCCACGTGAATAAAGAGCATGGGGTAGTGGTCTGTGGGCCGGAGGAGCTGCGGGATCCTCTCTGCAATGTCTCGGATGCGGGCCCCAAGGAAGCAGCAGACTTCCCAGGCTAAGGGGTCGGGGCGGCAGATTGCCCCCTCAGTGCCCCGCAGGATGGAGTCTCCCACAACAAACACCTTTCGCTTTGTCTTGGGGAGAGCGGGGCCAGTAGCTGTGGTCAAGCCTGGGTTGCCTGTGGGAGCCGGCAACTGAGCAGTCTCTCTGGGGTTGCAAGAGGTGCGAACCTCTTGCTAAGCTCCGGCGAGGGAGGGCCCTTGGTGCAGCGAGCCTTCAGGCCCTTGACCACCTTGGTCCATGCCCCTGACTGGGCAGAGCGGGAGGTCCCAGAGTCCTCCTTAGTCATGTAGGGAGACGGAGCTCCCCGTTGCGGCTCCCGGGGGAGAAGGTCCTGGCAGTAGGAGTCTATCTCCTGCTCGCAGTCCCTGATGGCACGCAGTCTCTGGACTGTGGCCTGGAGCTCCTCCAGCTGGCGCGCCAGAGACCCCAGTAGGGAGCAGATCCCGCAAGGGGAGGTGGCCATGCTCCCGGGCCCCAGAGCCTGAAAAAGGGACAGGCAGCCCCCGCAGCCAAGAGCCAGGGGCTCCGTCTGCATGGAGCCCGGAACCATGGGCTCCGTCTGGGCGGCCGTCTCTGAGGTGCCCAATGGAGGGGCCACAGAGCCCGAGGGGACCCGAGGGGTGCGGCGCGTGCCCATCCCTGTCATGCCTCTGGTAGGCTGGCTACGGCTGGGGCTGGCTATGGCTGGGGGGGTCGCAGGCAGGGTCTTGTGCCCTCCCGCACCCTCCCGCATGCAAACTCCGCACTAACTCGAGTGCCTGTTTGCGCAGCCTGTTCACGCGGCTCTGGTCGCATGGCTCCCTGGGGGGCTGGGCCAAGTAGGGGCCTGGGCGGGGGCTTGATCCAGCCGGGCACCAGGCAGTGGCCTCCTCCCAGCAAGCAGGGAGTTAACCCCTTCCCACCTCCAGCTGTGCTAGGGGTCGCAGGGGGCTCGGCGGCTGCTGAGCGGGTGTCTGGGGGGCTTCAGGGGAGCAGGGGCGCAGCGGGCTTCACTACTCCAAAGCCTACCTGAGTGTGTGTTTTTTTGGGGGGTTTTTCTCCCTTCTGGCCCTGTGTGCCATCCCACCCCCAACGTCTGGCCCTGTGTGCCAGAACAAGGGGGCGAGGCAAGCACTGTACCACCAGCACCCCACACTGCAGCTGCTTCCAAGGAGCAGGGCCAGGGTGGGTGCTGAGCCCACCACTGCTTGCTTACCCCCCTCGATCCATCCCCTTCATCCCCACTGTCATCATGCAGCTCCACCATCCCCATTGTCCCCCTCTGCCTCCAAAGAGCAGGGTGGGATGGGGGGATGAGTCCAGTACCACTGATTCAAATTCCCCCCGTTCTGGTCCCTCAATTCCTGCTGTCATGGCAGTGCTCTGCCTTTTGTGTTGTTTCAGTCAGCATTGTTATTAGTTGCTGAGACGACCAATCAGAGTGTGAATAAAGAGTTACAGACAGACCAACAAAGGCTTTTATTATATTAGAATTATGGATGAGAGTCTGATGGTAAGAACATCTTTTACTTCTGTATGTCTAATCTGTTTGGTAAGTCACTTCAATTTTATTAGGAAATCCTCCTCTCCACTTCTCACTGTGGATCTCTAATGCGAATTTTCTATTCATTCCGTCCATGCCATTGGAAGTTTCTCATTCTGATCAAGCACAGAATATTCAATTGATATCACAGTATGTGTAAGAAGTGAAAGTTTTACATTTAGTTCTACTATGTTCCATTTTTATCAACCAAGAAAAAGAATAGATACTGTGATCTCTCTGCAGCAGGTTGGAGGATAACTTAGTCTAGATTATTTTGCTTTTTTTCCTTTGGCTAGGAGATTTTATATTGGAATGTGTTTCTTTTGGCTTTTTTTGCTGGAAGTTGATGGGGACTAAGAGGATGGTGAAGGCAACAGTTTTTAAGTCAAACATTTACCACTGGGTTATTTTATTCCTTTCCTCCTTTGTGACCTTTTTTTATCAGAGAAACAGAGGGGGGGAAAGCCTTGAGAATTGCACTGGCTTTTCATTTTTTTTATCAAAGTAATCCTAAGGCAAATACTCTGTGAATATTTCTTTCCACACAGAAAAACAGCATTTATGTCTGAATCAGCTTAGAGGTTGTAGCGGCTCCCTGCCGATTCTTTAATAGAAAGGGGATCTGAATTCACTCCTCATGAATAAAAGAACATAATGGGATAAGCATTTACTTTCCACAAAAAAACAAGAAGGTGGCTTGCAGGGTTTTTCATTTGCAATGGTTTGCCCTCCATAATGCACCAAAGAGCACCAATCCTCATGACTGAAATTCTACGGCAAAAATATTTAGGCACTGGTTCTTATGAATTTCGGATTAAGCTCTAGATCATGTACATGTGTAAAACATGAATTATGTGACACATTGTATCACAAAGCAAGTATTTCAAAGATGAGAGTCTAAATTTATGTAACCACATGCACATTTAGTCACCTTAATACTTACCTTGATTTAGTGTGATGTTGAACACCCAGTGATCCTGTAACAGCCAACACTGGAGTCAATGGATATTGACTTCCCATAGCGTGATAAATTATTGACAGTTGTCACTCAGAGCAAGGTCATGCAACTGAACATAGCAAGGTCATGCAACTTGACTTTACGAACTCAAGTTTGGGTGTACACACATTTTTTCTCACGTGCCATCAAAATTGCACCTATCCATATGCATCCATTTATTTTTAGATTCTGAAATTTCAAAAGAGGTTTAATTTCATTTAATGGGTTACTCTCAGTGCACTCCACTATTTCATAGTTGAAAGCTATTTTATTTTCAGGCCTACTTTTTCTGTTCAAATTACTACTAAAACTTTCATCTCCTGTTGGAACTGCCCCTTTTGATAAACTGCTTATTCCACCTCTAGCTAGAATATCTTATGCTACACCCTCTGTTAAAGGAGAGCTTAATATATGCTGCAGAAAGGAGCATTTTAAACTACAGAGAATACATCTGCTTCTTTAATTACCTACTTTCTACATATACTTTGACTAACTGGACATACAATCAGGAGTGTACTTGTTGCTTATATTTCTCCTTGTAGACCTTAAATTTCTGTTTGTTTAATATTTGTTCCACCACCTCTTTCAAATAATTAATTCTATGAATTAGGTTCTACATCTTATTAACAGACTTGGTTTTACTCATAATAGAGTGTGTTGGGGAGGGGGGGATATTGCTGGCACTGGTTTTTCTTGTCCTTAAGTTCATTCAGGTTTTCTCTGCATGCTAGCAGTTTTGAAGTTAGCAGGCATTTCCCTTCATTTTGTTCCAGGGTGGTACATTTCATGTAATCTTTTTCACAAGCATTCCTTTAACTATAGGACTCTGCTTTATAGTCAAGTAAAAGAATACACCTGAAAATAGAGGGTTTTACTTGAAGTTTTCAGGACAAAGATATTGCCTTCAATTTTATTTGTAGCTGAACACAAACCAAATATGAAAAAGTAAACCAAATATGAACAAGCTACATTACACGACACATTTGAAGCTAGATCGGACAACGCATTAGAAAATAAAGTAGCTCATACTCTAGGGAACAATCCTTCACTAAAGGAGGAATGGCCTTGAAAATCTAACACACTTTTGTTTTCCCAAATGTAACTTCTATGATGCAGAAAGGCTTAGTACCCTTATGGTCTTATTTTCTGCCTAAAGAACTGATCCAAATTCCATGAGACTTTCTACTAGCAATAGTCACCAGTGATGTTTCTAAAGGATAAAACCCTGGTGGCCTGGCCCAGTTTTAGAAACATAAGGATAGAAGGGAGCTTATGATGTCATTTAATCTATCCCCCTGCCCTGAGGCAGGATTAAACAAACCTGGACTATCTCAGAGGGATATTTGTCTCACTCAGGGGTGGAGCTAAGATTTAGAAAAGGGGGTGTAGATGGTATGGCACATCACATAACACATACATTTCTCCAGTTAAAAAGAAACTGGATGTTTTACTAATATGGTAGGGGGCTAGTAATATATTATTTAGTTTAAGATCAAACAAAAACAATTATAAATATTGGTATGTGCGCTAATTGCTACATTATTGTAGCTGTGTTTAAACGCCACAGGTGTTTGGAATCCCCCGGGTATCCACACAACCCATACCCTGCTCCAGCTCTAAGGTGCCCTCCCCTTCTCTCTTTCCTGCCATGCCTTGATGTACTTATTAGGTAGCCTCCCTTTCAATCCAGTGGGTCCTAGAGCGAGCCCCAGTTCTTCTAACATCTAGCAAGTTCCTCCTGGACTCCGCTGGTCTCATTCCTGCCCTTGCTAAGTGAGCACTCTCAGCCCATCTATGCCCCAGGATACATGTAAGCCTTAAAGGATAATTACGTGGCTCTGATTGTCTCTTTACACCATGCCTATGTTTGGCAGATGATAGTGTACAATTGTTCCCTTGTCAGAACCTTGGCCTTTGTGGCCTTTACCCCTTTTTCTTTTTCTGTGCTGGACTGAGCTTCTGGATTCTAGCCCCTGTCTCTTCCTTGAACCCTGAGCTTCCTGGCTCTAGTATCAGCCTCTTTTGAGCAGCCTTGGTCCTGTCCTTGCCCTGCTCTGGGCACTGAGCCTGCTCTGGCTCTGTTCGTCTGGGTCCCTGGCCCTGTCTCCATCCCACTCTGGGCACCGAGCCTCTCTGGGCTCTCTCCATCTGGGCCCCTGTCCTTTTCTCCACCCTGCTCTGGGTGCTGTGCCTCCCTGGGCTCTCTACGTCTGGGCTCCTGACCCCTGGTTCTCACTCTTAGTTATTGGTTCTGCCTTTCTCAGGGTTCAGGCCCCTGCCCCAATCTTGACCCCTCTTGGGCACTGAGCCTGCTTCAGCTTTTGCTGGGCTGAAGGCTGCTCTGGTTCAGGCCCTGGGTTTATCTAGCTGGCAGCCATCCCCCATTTTGTTATGTGGCTCCCAGAACTGCCCAAGTGTTTCCTGAGAAGGTTTGCCCAGTAGCTTCTAGTGCAGCTTACCGCTGCTGGTCTCATTGCTATTTTCCTCACAGCCAGCTCCACCTACTACACTTCTCAAGCAAAAGGAGCCTTCTAGCTCTCTGTTACAATTATGTATTAAGTTAAAAAACACCCACAACAAACTAGGCAACTAATAGCCCCAAAGATATTGTATCATTACTCCTGTAGTGATCATAATTAAATGTACATCTCTTATTTGGATTCATAAAACAAATTCTACCCTATTTTTAACATCTTGACAATGCCTTCAGTACTGGTGTCAGTCATTTCTATTTCTGAGTTATATTACTATACTTGAATTTAGGTTTTTAGTTAGAGCTAAAAACAGTCTGCAGGGCTGTGAAATGGAAGAGAAACTTTACCAAGAATGGCTAAGAGATAGCAAAATTGCAGAAGAAAGGACAATCTGAATAGCGGAACATCAAGACCATTAAAAAGGATAGGAGGTCATTAGCTCCTGTGGAGTGGAGAGAGATTATCAGGAATCAGGGAGCCGAAAATGAGCTTTGAAGTCAATTCACTTTCTCAGCATTTCCTGAATAGAAATGTCACTGCCCCCCTCAAGCAGTTGGTTTTAAAGTTTGGGTGGAGCAGGAATCAAAGCAGATTGCAACTGCACCACCGCAGAACCTCCCCTCCTCTGGATCCACTCCTAGTCTCACCAATCTATTCAGAACCATAAAAACTAAAGG
The DNA here is from genome assembly GCF_052110815.1 of Crocodylus siamensis. Classification (NCBI taxonomy): domain Eukaryota; kingdom Metazoa; phylum Chordata; order Crocodylia; family Crocodylidae; genus Crocodylus; species Crocodylus siamensis. The sequence continues at coordinate 30,476,326 of NC_143398.1, read as the reverse complement.
ATTTCTAGGCATGCTCAGAAGCAGAACTTGAGGCACATGGGGATATATTATGTAAAATATTAAGTCATCTATTGACATTAGTCCTCTACATTACTAAGCAGCAGCTGAGTTGGGGATTTAAGGATGCACATTTTGGATGTATATGCTTAAGTTCCACACCTAGGGACTAAATCCTTTTGTGGATTTTGTCCTATTTCATAATGACAAAAAGAATCATTAAATACGTGCATGATCTTGAGAAACGCTGAGCTATTGCATCTCCCAAAGAATTAAACAGGAGGGAAAGTGTTCAGCACCTCTGAAAATCTGACCCAGTGGGCTAATTCAAAGAACCAAAATCAACAAGAGCCTTTCCATTGATTCCAGTTGGTTTGGACCATCTCACCCTACTTCCTAAAATCAATAGCAGAAATCTCACTGACTTCAACAGAAACAGACTCAGGTCATGCTAGAGTCTTCTGTTATTCTCATAATGTAGTTTTATTCACAAAACCTTTTACATTTGATTCACACAGCAAAACAGGCTAATTATTTAATGCCTACAGTCCATATCTACCCATATCTACTCTGCTTTAATGGCTACATTAATTAGTGAATGACTATTGTTCAGCAGCAAAAATAACTTATTAAACTGGATAGGCATTATCTTCCTTTTTCTTTTCTCTTCTGGAACATAAACATGTTTACATAGTCGGTATTACCACTTTTAAACATTTTCAGTACCACTTTATCATCTACTCCCATGTTACAGAATTTTGCTTGATGGCCTGTAAGCACCATGCAGAATCCAGTCAAAGTGCTCAGAGAACCAGTGTTTAGAAAAATATTATTATAATTTCTTAAATTATATAGTCTCAGATGAGATTTATACTTTAAAGATATGTACATTATAAATAAATATCCCATTCTTGTCTGATTTTGTTTATTCCTTTTTCATGCATCAAATGAAGTCTTGCCACTCATTCCGTTTCTGTTGTCTCCTGTTCACTCAGTGTTTGGCCCTAACTCATTAGTTTGTATCTATGGTATCTGAGATCGAAAGGTCATTTTCCAACCAAGAAGTAACTAGTCCCAGGACTGGACTACTTAGCTTCAAAAATCAGATGCATTGAGTCTATAATATATTATCAGTTAGTGGGTATCAAGTTATCAAAGCAAACTTTATTTAAACAGGCTGCTTAGCACAGCCATGAAATTTATATATAAATTTTCCTAACTTCAATATTCAAATGTTTGGTTAATTTAAGTCAAGAAGCCAGATTTCCCATTGCCTTTTACTTTATGAATGTAATGGGTGGCCTCTTAGCTAGCACACCAGGAAACACCAGGAGAGTTAAATGTGCAAAGCTGCTACAGCAACCCACCAAAGTGATATTCCTTATGCTTTGAAAATGTGAACTTTCATCGATCTTTAAATTTTTCACTTTCAAGGCCAGGTTCACATTGGCAACCAGAGCAACAAAAAGCAGCAAGAGACCACCAACCTATCAAACTAGGCTTACAGCTGTTCTGCATCACTAGAACTGTATAAGCCGTTTTGTGACTCTAGCCCTTCAATTGTAGTTGTGCTACAGTATTATCATATTTTAAAGGCTCCCCTGAAGTCCTACTTCAGTTGTCCTGACAGAACTACTTCAGCACATGGTGAAATGGAGTTGTCATGCAAGGTCCATTAAGCAGCTTGGCCTTTCTAGCCTAAGCTGAGTAGCTGAGTTTACAAAGCAGTGAGCTCAACTGGATGGCTTTTCTCTCTAAATAAGATGATACCTTTTGAATTCTACACTGAGTCAATTCCAGAGTTTCAGGGAATATTATAGACCAGTGATTGTCAATCTTTTTTCATTGGCAGACCTCTAAAAACTTTTAAATGGAAATGTGGATTCCTTTGGAAATTCTGAATGGAGGTGCAGACCCCTTCAAATTATATGTACGGGTATTTGTGTACTTTTGATTGATCATAGTAATCTTTAATGGGCCCCTTAGACATAATCTGTGGACCCACAGAGGTCTGCAGGCCACAGGTTGAAAACCACCATTCTAGACAGCAGTGATAACTGGAATGCCAAAAGGGAGAATATAAGTGACAGTTCCTGTCATCTGTTTGCCATAACCATTGCTTCAGACCTCCCTACACTATCTATAGATCAAATAACTAGTTGATTGCACCAACAACATGTTCCAATATAGCAATGACAGTTTCTCATGCCTGCCTACATTGTCAGTGAGTTTAAGATATTGACTCTTAAACTCCCACAAAAAAAAGATACCTAATAATGGGGAGGGAAATCAAGAAGAGGGTGGATGGTCAACACTTCCACAGGGGCAGGAAAGAATCATAGTGTACACAGAGCCATGACATGGAGAGGAGAATGATGGACATGGGAGAAGAAGATGTGGGAACAGAGTAAAAGAATGGGTACACAGACATCTTGACATGGAGGATTAATGAGAATGGAGGACACAGAGTCCCTAGTCTGAGGGGGAATGGCAGACACTGGCCTTGGAAAGGGGTAGGAAGGGGGGTTACTTCCTGAAATGGGAAAATAGGGGGCAGATTCTTTGACATAGGAAAAGATCCCTGAAATGGATGGGATGTTGGCACATAAGCAGCTTCTGTTTGGGAAAGGAGGAAAGCAAGAAGTTGCTGATGAGCAGTGAGATCAGCCTGAATAAGCTGAAGCGTGAGACTATACAATGCAAACTTGGAACCTTTGAAAAGCCTTGATAGTTGGGGCAAGTAATCTAGTCATGAACTCCTGACAAATCTCCATATTCTCTCTTCTGGTACAGGGTCATTACAATCAGTAAAATGGTTGTATGCAGATTAGCTGGACAAGAAGACCAGTAATTGGTTGAGCTATGTCTGAGGTCACAATTGCACCATTTAAGAGGCCCCTGAGTTATGTCTAACTTAACAATAAAATGTCACATCTAGGAGGAGAGAAGCTTCAGAGGAGTTCTTAGGGACATCAACCCAGAAGTGGAGAGAATTGCCAGGGTAAGCTTTATTCCATTTTGTACTCTTGCAAACTGTGCTTAAAGCACTATAGAAACTTGTTTATAGTCTATTACAATCAGCTTGATTTTTATGGTATAACAAGTTATATCACTTTCCAGGAAATAGCCACAGTAGGCAAGTATTATTTGATATAAAAGAGCAATTTTATTGTTGCTGGCTGAGAAGAGTGAAAACCTATACTCAACTCAATGGTGTTTCTCTGTATGTTTTGTAATAACTTTTGAAAATCACATCCAATCAATTCCAAAATGTTATAAAATGGCTTTGGCATCAGTGGGGTTTAAGTGAAAATTAGAAAACTGGAAAACCTTGAGTCTAAAGCAGGTCAGCACCTTGTCACTCAGGGTAAAGAAACAGGTAAAATAGTGAACTCAGGATTGGTGGGCCTTTCAAACCACCCTGGCCAGTCTAGTAAGGCTGTGCGAAGTTTCGAGCGCTGATTTGATTTGGAGGAGATTTGGCCTGATTCAGTGGCTGAATATCCAAATCCAGATCGAATCAGGAGACAAATGAAAAGGTCCAAATTGATTTGAAGCCTCTGAATCGGTTTGGAAAAGATTCAGAGAGCTTTGGAGATTCGGGCAGTCCCCACTCACCACTGCAGGGAGCTGGACCCGGACTCTGTGCTGGTAAGTAGGGAGTAGGGGGACCCCCACAAGGCCTCATCCCCTGCCTGCTCCCCCAGCCCTCCTGAGCATTCCCCAACTCCTGCCCACTCTCCCAGCCCCTGCCATGGCTGCCCTGCTCAGCCCCAGCTACCAGTTCAGTTAAAAAAATAATAATAATAAAAAAAAAAGCCCCCACTCACTGGCTCCTGCCAGGCAGGGGGAGAGGGGAATCCCTACTGCCCCTGCTGCCCTGCACTGTGTGGGGGGGGGCTCTGACATGAGCCCCGATCCCCTGCCTACTCCCTGAGCCCCATCGATAGCTGTCCCACCCAGCCCCAGGTCCTGGTTCTTTAAAAAAAAAACACAAAAACCCACACTCACCAGCTCCTGCAGCAGCCATCAGGGCTTCTAGTGGGTCATGGCAGAGCCCCCCACATAGCGTAGGGCAGTGGAGGCAGCAGGGATGCCCCCCCCCCCGGCAGCAGCTGATGATTGTGGGACCTTTTTTTTTACAGCCTGGAGCTGGGGCCAGGCAGGGCAGCCATTGAGAGGAATGGGAAAGTGGGTGGGGGGTGGGGTCTGTTTGATTCACGTATTTGCCCTATTCGCTGGTGGCCAAATCTCTGAATCAGATTCAACTGAATTGATTCAGGACAGTGACTTGAATCACCGAATCGAATCACTGTTCCCAAATTGGCCGAATATGAATCCTAAGCGAATACTAGCTATTTTGCACAACTCTGCTCTCTAGCACCAACACAACTCCCTTTTGTAAGGTAGGAGTAGTTTTCATACAAGAGTATTGTGTGAAACACAAATCCCTAGGGATGCTTTGAAAATACCTATGAGATCAATCCTCTTGAGGGAATAAGGTAGAGGAATTTCTACATAGTTTGTCCATCCCAATGCTTAAGCAAGCGATTAAGTCCTGAGCTGCTTAGGTTTGTCAAGACTGAAGTGCTTACTGAAACATACATAAGAAAATCCTTAGTGTCTGTGAAGTTTAGGTGTCTCCAATGTTAGGTAATAGCTTAGGGAGGGGGAAGGGGATTTCAGGATTACAACTTTGGACTTAGACACCCAAACTGCATGAGTTTCACATTAGACACCTAAGTCCTTTTTAAGATCTGGGTCTTAGTTTCTCTAAGTACAGGAATTCAAGAAGTCTGAGGCAAAAACACTTTAACTTTTGAGTTTTACTCTAAGCACCCAAGGTTAGGTTTGCAGCAAATAGAACAGACGTTAGCTCTTTGGTGCAGGGCTCAGAGCCTGCCTGCACAAACTGAGCCCAGCAGGTAGGGGGACTCCTGCATGCCTCCTAGCATGCCCAGCAGGCTCCATGTGTTGCTGATGATTCCTAAATAGAGCTGAATATCCAAGCCACCCCTGATTGACTGCTGGACCTGGGCCACCATGCCCCAAACCCCCTTTTTTTGTGACTTGGATATGCCTTTGTTCCTTGGCCTGTGTGCTCAAGCACGGAGACCCAGGAGTTATGGTGGGTCCTGCTGGTTGCCCTGTGTGAGTCCTGCCCTGGCAAGGAAGTTTAGCAACTGTCATTGAAATTTGCTCTGTGAGTGCTGCCAATACAGGAGCTATCTGGTCATGTGCCCTGTACATGACCTGCGGACCTGTCACTCATGGGTGACCTAGTTTCCCTGTCAGACACATGCCCAGTGTGAGAGAGAGTAACAGTGTGCATGCCCATTGCTATTCAGTGAATGACATAATCAGACTAGAAAGTTCTTCGAGGAAAGCATTCTAATTGGCCACCAAATTCACATAAAAGGTTAGCGGACCCCTCCCTCTGGGGGTGGGGAGAGACTTGTGTACTGGAGACAAAGGCTGACCTTCTCAGGGACTGTCCTCCAATTAGGCCCTTGGGCCTATCGGTCTCCTCCCCTGTCTGGCATTCTGTATCATTCGTTATCACTGTTTACTGCACCAATCTGTTGGCTTACAACCTACCTTCGCATCGATCTTCGACCATGATCTTGGATCACCCCTTTGGATTCTGGCTATGACTTCGACTCGACTTACCTGGCTTCAGACTTCGGCAATCATCTCAGCTACCCGACTGTTCTGTGGACTGGTGAACATTGACGAGTTACAGTTTTGTTTCATCATTTGTTCCTCCTCTATAAACTGTTGACCATCCCGGGGACTTATCCGACAGGCAGCCGCACCTATTCCCGGGCTTCGGCACCGGGAGTAGAAAGCAAGGGCTTGTCGGTGAACCCTGTGGGACAACAGGTCCCTCTGTTGTGTGTTAATACTGTTAACTGTAACTGAAGACTCCACACCTGCGCTCTACCAAGTGTAAGTCAATAAACCCATTCTGTTAAAAGAACACCCAGCTTCCGTGTCGCTCAGAACTCCACCGCCGCTAGACCCAGCCTGTTCGTTCGGGTTTCCACCATGACACTTGGGACCCTTCCCTGGGGAGGTTTACCCAGCAGCAACCAGGGCAAAGCCTTTGTCTTGCACACAGATCTGGGGGTACCCTCCCTCTGTGCTTGTCCAGGGGTTCACACAGTGGCAGAAGCTGCCCTTCCCCTGTCCCTATCCTCCCACCTCCCAATGAGCCACTCATAGCTGTATCCTGCAACCCACCCTGGCTGGGCAGCACCTGTTGTCACCCCTTTGCTTCTGCACCCACCCAAAGTGGTCATCCCACTCACCCCCCCACCTTCCTACAGCACAGTGTGTGTCCAGGATGCCTTGGTTCTGTGTGTATGTGTTCTGAAACCCTGGGTTGTGTGTGTGTATGCATGTCCTGGACACCAGCATTCTCTGTGTGTGTACCTCACACACACATGCACACAGAACCAAGGCATCTTGGACACACACACACACACACACACACAGGTGCCCAGGGCATGACTGGGCCACCAACTTTAATGTAGCTTATGAGGATGATGCCTGCATCTTGTGCAACTCCCTGCTGCAGTGCAGGTATGGGGGAGAGGACAAGCCCTCCACCAATATTGGTGCCTCTGGCCCTGAACAGCAGCAGGCTATCTGGATCCATGAAACCCTAGCTGACTAGTTCCTCATCCATATGGACTGTGAGACCTCCCAAGATGAGTAAGGCCAAAGCATTTCATATGTCCCAGTCCTGGCACAGAGCCATGGGTCTCCTGCTTTGGGCTCCTGTGGCCACGCATCACAGGCAGCCTGTCCACAACACAGGTGGCCCTCTGTCTTGGGGAGATTGGAAGGGGAAACAGTGCCTGAACAAGCTGGAGCCACCCAGCTCTGCTGCCAGAAGCTGTCCTATTTACCACCTGATCCAGTGGGCTAGTAGGCAGTGCTTTACCCCCCCACACACACATACACACACACACACACACACACACACACACACACACACACACATATACACTTTCTAACTAATCCTGCATTCTTTCTGAACTGGCCTGGAACCCCTTGGGAGCCAGGACTTATGGGACAACCACCAGCAATCAAGGGTAGTGAACTGGGCCTGGAAGGTGAGGTGGTTTCCTTAGCATCAGGTCTCAGGCAGTTCCCATTCTACTAGCCCAATGTTAATTCCTGGAGCAAGCTCCACCAGCCACCTTCCTGCCTCAGACCATGGCAGCAGCTCCCACATGCCACATCTCCTGTCCCAGCACCTCTTGGCCCCAGAGATGTAAATTTCAAGAACAAACATAAGCAGAACTCTAGTGTTGGAACCAAAACCATATGCCAGGTTCAGAGCCAAGACTGTATTGCAAACAGTCTCCTACTCATCTGAATTGACATTGCTTATTTAAGACTTTATCCTGTCTCAACATGAAAGTGATTTTTGAAATTCAGAGTTTTGGTTCAGAATTCAGTTCTAACGTGCCATATTTATGGTGTATAAGTCAACACAGTGTGTAAATTGACCCCATATTTCTGTACAAAAAAATTAGGACTTTTGTAGATCCAGTGTATAAGCTGACCCTGCCTCAGTGTGTGAGGCTCTGGAAGCTTGGGTGGGTTCATGGGAGAGGCAGCAGGCTGGAGGGCTCCCAGGAAGTTGGATTGGACCCCTGGGAGCTTGGACAGCAGACAGACCACTGGCAGCCCACACAGCTGGCCCCAGGGGGTGCTGCTGCTGTGGAGGGAAGGACCAAGCCCTCCTGCAGCTTAGGGCTGCCCAGCCTAACAGCAGCTCACCCCCTGCCCATAGGGGTAGGCAGGCTCCACCAAAAGCAGAACTGGACTCCTCACTGCTTCTGCCTTCAGCAGGCTCCTGCAGCCAACAGGATGCTTGGTACCACCCGCAAAGGGGCTGGCTTGCCTCATGGGCAGTGTGGGGTGTCAGGCAGGGGCTAGGGGGGAGGAGGCTGGCACTTCCTGACACCCCTATCCTTCTCCCACCCTTGCCTGACACTGTTCACTGCACCTAGAGCAAGTCAACCCCTTCCTGGATGGTGCCAGGCATCCTGCCAGATGCAGCAAGCTACTGAAGGCAGAACTAATGAGGGGCCCAATCTTGCTTTTGGTGGAGCCTGCCTTCCCCCCCACCCCACTCCCTGCAGCTGGGGGGTGGGGGGTGAACTGGTGCTGGGCCAGGCAGCCCCTGGGCTGTGGGGGAGCCCAGTTTTTCCCTGTGTAGCAGTGGCACCCCCTGGAGCCAGCCAACCAGGCTGCCAGCAGACCATGTGCTGCCCAAGCTCCCAGGGACCCAATCTAACTTCCCAGGAGCCCACCAGCACACTGCCTCCCCATGGGGCGGGGTTCCAGTGTGGGGTCCAGGCAGCACCACTCACAGGGGATGGTGTATAAATAAAGGTGGAAATTTAAAAGGTAAATATTTTGGCTTCAAACTTTGACTTACTGTAATGGGAGAACCATAAAAATTCCTAAAAACAATAGGAGCTAGAGGATCTGACCTTTACCATAGGATGAAGCAGAACTGAGCTGTCCCTAGAATCAGGTATCTGATATCTTTTTTGTACAACTTCACTCAGATTAACTCAATGACACTTGCTATGGAAGAGAAACTGAAGATCTCCAACAATTTATGCTTCTTTCATCAACTGATTTGCATCACAAACATAAAAGTTTTGTAGTACTTCTAATGCAGCAACACACAGGTTCAAAAAAGCACCTTTGTCATTTCTTTTTACAAGTACACATCTTTTCAAGGGATTGAGTATTCATTGTCTCCTTAAAATGTATTCAGATTTGTTTAACATGGCCAATTATGAGCTGCCTAAGGGGGTTCAATAAATGCTTCATCGATCCCTCTGAAGCTGGTCCAATTAAACATGAATGAGCCCAAACTGGACTTGTTATTTTGCTAGTTTCTGAAGTTTCCCAGTAGGCACTTCAGAAAAAGACAGTAATTATACAGTAAATGCTATTCTTCTGTCTGCCAGGACTTCTTTTTTAATAGCAATGAACAGGCAAACAAACAAAGCTCACAGTGCAGACACAAGTTATTGAAATCTTGGTATATGTTACACTATTTCTTCCAGCAGCAGAAAAAAAAAATTCCTTGACAGAAAGATGCAAAATAGTGTGTACCTCTTTTAATCACAGGAAATAGTATGCAGATAAGGGACCCCTGAAAGCAGAGGATCCTTATATATATTTTAGAAAGTATTTTAGGAATGTAATATACTCAGGGGGAAAAAACAAGAGCCTAACTTAATTTTCAGCCACAAAAATGGATATATCATCTTAAGCATCAGCCAATAATATGTTCATGTATTTCACAGTATTTCTTTCACTTCACAGCATTAAAGATATCTATTAGGGTCCCAGTTCAGTAAAATGCTTGAGCATGTGCTAAAATATCTCCTTATTTAACAAGCCTATTCCAGCAAATAATCAGAATAATACAATATTTAGTGCCTAAATACATTAAACAAAATTTCATTTTTGAGGACATTCTTTTTATTCCATAAATGACAATTTCTACTGTCCTGTAAAAAGTCAGGGGTTCAAATAGTGAACATGCTTGCATTTATCACTGTTGATTTTATTTGCTATTGTAGTACAATAATAAGTGACATCCACCACTGAGCATGACTGGTTTTTGTAGGGTTGTGTGTTTATTACAGCTATTTGCAAACTTAAAATCAAAATCCTCTAAAAAGGGAAAATGCTGAAAAAAACAAAACAAGACAAAATACTAGCTTAAATAGTGATATAGTCTTTCTGAATTAGTTTCTCTAAAAATCATTAAACTCTATGATATATCTACCGTCCCTTCAGATTGTTTTTATTTAAATGCTAAAATGCAATTATTAGACTAATTATCTTAAAATGTTGTTCTTTTACAAATTAAGGCACCAACTTTTCTGTGCACATTGTAACAGATTGTATGAGAATACACACATAACTGAGGGGAGAATGAACTTTCAATTTTTTATTTTTCACTTTATGGCTGCCATGTATTTCTTCTTTCTGCCACTATTCAACAAATATACTCGCAAAAATCCTAATAGGTTTTGGCATGGAGCCACATTTCATACACCCGTAATTGAAGATCTTGCCCTAATCATTCGCTATGCCTTACATATGCATTTTAAGTAAAATGTAAGTAACTAGGGCTGTTATTAACTACAGAACAAATGCAAATGGATTACATAATGTATTTCAGTAATGCATGTATTTTGAGCCAATAAAATGACCTTTGGAAATTACCATGAGATGTGAAAATGCCATTTACTGTAATAGGAATCAGCAAAAGAAGGTGAACTGTAGGTGATTCTTAATACTCCTTAAATTTTCAAAATCTAGGAAATGTCTAAGAGCTGTGTTCTGAATACTGAATCACATTTTTGAGTCAATTCTGTGCACATGTACCATGCAAAAGACCTAAGCTTTGCTTTCTCCTCACACTGAAGCCAAGCTCTACTTTCTGCTAATTTAATGGTTTATTATTAACACTATGTTCGTTTCTAGTGAGAAAATGATTCAAGTGCTGGCTCTTAAGAGCTCTGTGCAATTATTAAATAACAATAGCATCACTTAAATACAAAGGAGAGGCCTTGGTAGTGTATGAGATACTAAAGAGAGAAAGTAAATGTCTCATATACCTTACAGTCTTCAAGGCAGACAGAGCAAAGACATGTCACATTTGGAAATCCCAGATTCATTTTAATATCAAAATGGTATGTATAAACCAGGGTGTGATTCTGTCTGTGGAATGGAACCAGTCCATAGACCAGATCAGGCCCACAGACCCACCTGCCCACATGCCTGTTCCAGTGCACTCAGCGCCTGCCTGGGACAGTCTGCAACACTGGCACTGCAGCCCAGCCCCCAGCCCCAGTGAGTGCTGTGGGTGATGTAGCTTAAGACCCAGCCCCACTGATTGCCATGGGAGGTGTATATCCCAGGCATTGTACACAGGGCCCATCTGGCACAATATGCAGGTCAGTGGGGCAGCACTGGGTGTCAGATTATGGGGCGCTGTAGGCTGGATTTGGCTCATGGGCCATAGGTTTGACACTCCTAGTAAAAACCATGCTAACCTCCCGTGAAGATAAGATACTTCATGTTTGAATAGAGTTTCAGAGGATTTAATTGTGAGTTAAAATTAAGTTAAAAATGGGTCACTTAAAAATTAGCAGTGGTGTCACATCTTTTTCCCAAATTACCAAAATAATACAGTGATAAACTATTCATACTTTCCATAGAACTGATATTGCATTCCCATGTGTTCAGTTAAAATTAAGACAAATTATTCAGGTTACTTTTTTAACTGTTGTCATTAGGTAAGACAGAGAGAGAGTCAGGAGAACATCTTAAATGTTTCTTAAATAGAAGTGTTCTAATATTGGAGATAAGTAAACTGATCACCTCCACTGAGTAGTGAGAAAGCACCTTCAGAGACAGCTAAGGCAGAGTAACTTGTAAAGCATAAATGTACAGGTTTAAGGACCGGGCCCACCCTGGCTTCCTCTCACATAGCATTCATCTCACTACTTGAGCCCTCTCAGCCTGCAGGGACTGAGTGCAGTGCCAGGCCAAGATGAAATGGATGGTGGTGTGCAGAGCTGTACCTGACTGCAGGGGCATAGGAGTCCCTGGCTAGGTGTATGGGTGCCAGGTTTGGGGTCCATGGGGCTGTGCCTGAATGTGGAGGGTCTTCTAGGCTCAGTGTTAAGATCAGCATGTACGCGAGGTGCTTTGCGACAGGATGTTAGGGAACTCAGGTGCTTAGGTCTCAGGGCTTATGCCGAAGACACAGACACCTTGCTTCCCCCACTGCTGCCTCCCTAAAACTAAGAGGTGGCTGGAGGCAGGAGGTAGGGCTGAGAGACAGACTGTGTGCTTACCACTGGGACAGCCTGAGAACAGGGCCTGGTGAGCATGGGGTTGGAGCAGCCAAGCACGGGGCAAGTGCTAGCATGCCTCCCTGAGGAGGGCCTCCATGGCAGGCTGGGATGCCAGAGGACAGCAATCTAACTTGAATTGATAGGCAACCAATCAGGGATCTTTCTTCAAGGCCAAGGCCACTATCTAACCCTGGGGTGAAAAGGGCATAACAATGTGTCCAGCTTATTAAACTACAAGAACTATTTACAGCATTGTGCTCACACTGACCCCCCACTGAGTTGTTCCCCACCAAAACTGCAGGCTAGAAATCAGTCCACTTAGCCTCTTTGGTTACATCATGCTCACCTGCATCAGTGCATCTATTCTGACTTCAAGCTAAAAAATTTAGAGTCAACATTACATATCTTCAAATCACTAAAAATACTGCATGAGAGCTTTCTCGTTGAGTTTCTTGTTCATTATTTGTATATGGTATGTTAAAAAATTTTTAAATATTAAATAAGGAAATGGAAGTTATGGTTGTTTTGAGAAGACACGTTAATAGGTACCACCAAAACAAAGTATAAGAAACACCCAAATTCCTACTTGAGGTTACAATTAGAAGAAATCTGAGCATGTGCAGAAATGAGCAGGTAAGGAACCCAAACAAATTTAGCTGTACCCTATAGTAACATCAGAAGGGTGGAAAATAGTGTTGGTGGGGGAAAATCCTCCTGGATGTTTATATAAAAAAACAGATTTAACAAATCTGAGGACACAGTCACTTACACATTTTAATCATAATTTCATTCGTATTCACATGGGTTCTATAGTTAAATATGTTAAGCCAGTGTACATGAAGGTAGAATCAGATCCAACATGTGAAAGTATCTGAGGCCAGTGTCATAAATTAAACTTTGATGATAGAATAAGAACAACAAAATAGCATTGGAAAGTTGTAGTACAGATATAAATCTGGGTGGCTGTAGGGTGGTTTTTAAACTTTCTGACTTTCTGGAAAGAAGATATAGTCAGTACAAACTCTATTCTCATATCAAACAGGCATGAGTAACTGGTGCCATAATTTGTGGGCAGGCCCAGGGGTTGACCAAAAGCCCCATATCCACTCCTTCCACTTCAGGAGCCAGGTGCGGGGTGGAGCACAGTGCACCACTATACCCCCTCTCCTCCCTGAGCATCCCACCCTCCCCCTGCAAGAGCCCCAGGCTTACCTTTTTCCCAGGAGCAGGAACAGCACCTATGGTGGGGGGATAGAAGCATGCTCCTATGTAAGGGGGGGGGGGGGAGAGGCCACGTGGGTAAGGGAGGCAGGGCAGTGCTCTGGTTGGTCGGAGCACTCCCTGATGCTCCCGGCTCCAAAGTGTTGTCAGGGAAGGTGGGCTGCGTAGAGAAGCAGAGCACAGTTCCTGGCCATACAATCAGGCTGGTGGGGATCCGCTCTGTGCCTGACCCCATCCTGAGCAGTGCTGATTTGGGGTGCATTAATAGGCCCCCCAGCACTTTCAGGGGCCAATCTCAGGGAGGGCACATACCCCCCTGTACTCCCCCCTACCAGTTGCCTGTGCAAACACAGAATACTTACTCAAGCCAGGCAGGATTCTTATGCCAGTTAAATGTACTATAGCCTAAATGTGAGGGCAAGCCTGCAATGGAAATTTTTCCTGGCACAGCTATGTGGCAGGGGAGTGATTTTTTTTTTAAACAAAACCCTTATATCAGTATAGCTTACAATGCTATATACAAGCTATAGGCACTTTAATTCTATATAAATTCAAGCCTTTGTCTATCTGGCTGTAACACTTTATTGGTACTGAAACAACCAATCAGAGTGCTCCAAGGGCAGCGAGGACACAGGGGACAGAGCAACAGCGGCAATGAAGGAGGACAGGGGTGGGGAGTCTGAGGCCAGGAACCACCCCCCCCTTCCTGCTTCCTATAGGTGGGAGCAGTGGTGATGATGGAGTCAGTGCCACTCTCCCGCCTCTCCAAATGCCCACTCCCTAGAGGTGGCAGTCATGAAGCCGACAGAGTGGAGAGGGCAATGCCAGTGGAGTGGGGGGGTGACAGAGTGGAGGGAGGCAATGCCAGTGGTGTTGGCCCCAACCCCCTGCTCCCTGGAGGCAGCAGGTCCCTGGAGGTTTCATCCCTCCCCCTTGCCTCAGCCCCCATCATTCGTTCCAGGCAATTGGCTAGTACTTATATAACTATGTCTATTCCACAGGTGTTGCTGGCTTAATTATACTAGTACAATAAAACTGGCAAGATTGGAGATGAAGAGAAAGAAAAGACAAATGGGAAGGCAACACAGGAAAAAAAGAACCCCAAAGTGCTTAGAACACATGGGTGAATCTAGGGAGGGTGCAGTGGTGCGCTTCCACCCCCCTTTGATTCCTGGTCCACTCAATGTGGCAGCACAATCTCTATTTAGGTAGCAATAAGGATGACTCTTGACTTCATGGCTCATAAACTACCCAGTTCTTTCTAAATTCTTCATTCCATAGGTGCCATTTTAATCGTCTAGATGGCCCACCATCCTTTCTTCTGCAATTTTTCTCCCTGTTAGCTGCTTCTGATTATGTAGCTCCTATTTCACAGCCTACCAGATTGTTTTTAACTCTAGCTGAAAACTAACAAACTAACTCAGGTATGGAAATAACTTTGTGTGAAGCACTGGATGCACTGATGCTCAGGGAGGCTACATTTTATTTTATGAATAAGAAAAAAGTAAGATATATTTATTTCTAATGACTATAGGACTAATGATATAACACATGGTGATTTTTTTGGCCTAGTTTGTTGTGTTTTTGTACAGAGTATATGATATCACAAATTAATGCATGTTCAAAAAGTGACATTTCTTTTGCTTCAAACTTAAGCTGAATATTGTAGCTCTTGACCCCCTAACTGATCAGTAAAGCTTTTAGTTTCTTTTAACTGGAGAAAAAATGTTTTGTATTATATGTGATGAAGCACCACACTATCAGCACTGCCCCCCTGCCCCTCCTCCCCCCCCCCTTTTCAGAATTCTAGATCTGCCCATGTTTGAGCAAATATCATAGATGCTCTTTCTTAAGCTGGGATTCTCAGTGAAGAACTACAGTATATGAGACCAGAAAGAGGAGAAATAGACTGGGGAAAATCCTCAAATTAGTGAGGCTATAAAAGTTTGCCCCACTGATGAGTTCTGGAGTGGTGATGATTGAATAGGCTATAACTGGCAAGAAAATGGCTGCCAAAATTGAGTGGATCATACAGAACTTGTACTGACTTCTAGAATAAGGAAGCCCCAACCCACACTGACAACTAAACAATATTTATAAAAGAATAACATCCACAAAGGCTAAAGATTCAAAAATCAAAACAGGTCTGTTTTGGTTGGCTATGGGTCCATGACTAAAACCTTTTCATTAGCAAAAATCTCAGTAAAATCTGAGAAAAAGCAGAGCTACACAAAGTATTGTATGAATGTAAAAATAAAAGGTGGGAAACAAAATACAGTGGAAAGCCAGAAATGAATGACTGCACTTAATGTAACAGCTGAGAGATCAAAGGAAACAGTTAAGAGAGCCCCCTGAGCTCTGCACTGTTGTGTCATCCTGCCACTAAAAACGCCCAATACTTCGAAGTCAGCACTCAGGTCAGCATAACATTTCAGTAGGCTAAGAAGACTGGCCTGCCTCTCCAGATAGGACTAAGTAGGTCAGCAGATGGGAGATAAGTGGCTGAGTACACAGTCTGATGGCCACAGAGATACACACGGGAAAGCCAGTAGGAGGCAGGAGAAAGAAAGCAACAGAAAGAAGAGATATAAAAGGTACCCTGGAATAAATAGGAAAGGAACAGATAATCTCTTTTTCTACATGTTGCTGGGTAGGTGGGCAGGGTTTGAACAACAGTAGGACTAGCTAAGAGAAACATCTACATTAGTATGGCTAAGATTTGTGCAATGTTTTTGTGAGAATCTAGGACTTTAACTGAGAAGCACCGCTTGAGCGGTGCAGAGGGAGGAAGAGATCCAGGGGTTTGGAAGTAAGTAGTGATTTCCTATACAGCTATGCTGAGGACTCTGGTCATGTAGTATAAGTCTCTATAACCCATCACCACTCCAGACAGTTTCACCACTCCTCCTGAAACCAAAATTAAGGTAACAGGCCACACCCTTTGTTGATTATGGAAGCAGAGCTATCCTCTCAGTTGGCCCTCAACCCCCACCCCACTCAAGTCACAACTCTACTGATTTTGCAAAAATCTGAAAAAGGGAAACACATGATTTTCACTTAAATGAGCTGTTGTCATTTCTCTAATCTTTACCAGGAAAAAATGGTGGCGTATGAGACGGACAGCTTGGCCAATAAGCGTGTGGGGGGCCTAGCTCAAGTGGATAAGGGAGACTAAGCAGTAAAGATGATAAGATAAACTTGCTGGAGTGGGATGAAAGGATCACTGACTGAAATCCCAAACTCCTTGCTTCACTCATTGCTTAAGTGGCCAAACAGTGGCTTTGTTAGAAGTCAGGTTTTTCCAGTATTCATTAAAATCAAAAGATGGAGTTTTAGATCAGATATATTTTTCAAAAGTTGTTAGGCACAGACAAATAGACACAGGCTGTCAAGTGCGATGTTAAGGCTTTGTTTTGCTCAGCCAATTCAATCACCTGTTGTGCTAGAGACCTACATTATAAGATAGGGGCCATGAGGGAGCATAGGAAATGGACTTTGGCAATGTCCAGGCTCCCAGGAAACACTTGACAGAACAATTTCTTAAAAATACCAATAGCCAGAATGAAGTCAGCTTGAGCTGAAAACAAGAAAATTCTTGTAACTACCAATTTTATTAAATTTCTTTATACATATCAACACACAAGAAAATGCAAATAAGAACATGGAGTAAGAACTGAGTTTAACTGGGTAACACCTTCCTCATATTCCCCACTAGGGAAACAACTAGGGGCTTTTCAATGGGATTAGTCACTGTCTGGAAAGTAGACATCAGTGGTCATCCTCTGACAACTGTCCAATCTGAACTAGCAGTTCCACTTACAGGAAACAGGGAGGGCATAACCAAATGGCTGTGTTTGTGCTACAAAAGTACTGGTGCAATCCTGTTCTGATCACAGTAAGTTGAACAACATCTTTCTGTCTTGTCTTGAAGGGTATGATAGCCATTGCATTTATAGCACTAAAAAATCCCAGCAGTGTCATAGGAGTTCTTATCACCACGTCAAGAGCTCTGGCTCTTGCTGTGGCTTTGGAAGCTGCACAGGACCATGAAATTCCCATATGCTCTGGTCTTTCTCCAAACAAGCTGGGGAGCATGACCACTCTCAGAGGCTGTTGGGGCACAGCAAGCTCCTGCAGGTGGTGGTGGCACTGTTGGCAGTGGGAGCATGGCAGCAGCAAGCAGTGAGCTCCTGCAGGTAGCCACAGTGCTGTCAGTGGGGGGGGAGTGGCAAGCGCCAACCGGTGGTCAGCAACCACCCACAGACACCGCCAGCAGCATCGGCAGCAGACAGCCAGTGGCAATCACAGACCACCTGCAGATGCCGCCAGCAATGTTGGTGGCAAGGTGAGGGGGTGGTGACAGGCAACTGCCTGCAGGTGCTGCTGGCAGTGTCAGCAGTGCCTTTTCACAGGGGGTGCACCGCCACACTCAGGGGATGCACATGCACCCACATGCACCCCCTACATGTCACCAGTGGTGGAGAGGAAAAGCAGCTCGCTTCCTGATAGCCAACAGCAAGCCTTGCTGGGACACTACTACTGCTGTTGCAGCTACCAGATCACTGAGTCTTTCCGGTGCTCTGGAAGCCACAGCAAAGCTGCAATCACCAGAGGCCAAGGTCTTACCATGGCTGCCAGAGCTCTGGCAAGAATTGGCATTCTGGCAGAGGCAGTGGCAGCAGCTCTACTGGGGTAGCGGGGGTGAGAAAAGCAGTTCTCTTTGCCTCGGCTACCCCTGCAAGAAGTGAGGAGCCGCTTTTGACAGCTGCTGCTTTTCAATAGGTGCCAGTTGATCGTTAACAACCTACCTAAGAGGGCAGGCTGTCAGTTAATGTGTTGCCCTGGAGCCTGGGGGATCTAATGACCAGCCCCTATTGCCCCTTACTAGAGAGGTCCCCTTTGAAGCAAATTTGTATTTCTCCAGTCAGGGGGTTGGAAAACCTGTTCAATCCTATAGTGCTATCTTTATAGCAATACAAAGTGCCTCAGCGCTTTGTAGTGTTACAAATGAGCAGCTATCCATAACCTAGGAGTATTTCACCTTAATGCTTTGAAAGAAGGGAAATAATTCGAAAAGAACTCCTTCTCCAAGAAGCAAATCTATTGCATAAATGCTTCTGTACTCAATCCCACTCTGAGATATTCAGCCACCCACTTTGTTGAGAGGAAACTTAGAGAAATGTGACTTAATGCCCTCTTTTGGGGAGGGTTCTTTGGGAAATCCAAGATGTGCAATGGCAGAAGGGTTAAGGAATCTTGCTACAGTTTCAGAGGCATGAGTACAAGACTTATTCTAGACCCATGCTGAAGGCTGTCCCTAGTGAATGAGTACTTGGTCAATCAGGCTGTGGAGTCAAAGGCAGCCAAATGTAGTACTAGCCAAGTAACTCCTCAGCATGTTTTTTGGCTTTAGAAACTGCTATGCCTTAATCAGAGTAGTACAATGGAGTGTTTGGGCAGGCTTTGACTACGTTTGACAAATGAAATGGGCTTATCCAGCTGTCACTTTTTGATGTAATGGTGATTTGTCCCTCTCCTGAGATGATGTCTGATAACGTGAGATAGTGGATATCATTCTATAAGCAACATCAGTTTTCACAAAAAAAATTAATTGCTTAAAAATAACTTAAAATGAGTCTTTATTTTAAGGTATACACACAAGTATCAGCATGAAATCTGAACTTTACATATCAGTTCTGAATTTTTGGATGTATGACTGCCTCGTCCTTTTTTTAAATTTCCTCTTTGCATTAGCAGTAGCATTATGTGTGGAATAAAAAATAAACTGTATGTAGTACTGCCAGTTTCCCATCTTCAAAATTCACAAGTCACCCCAAATTAGAGAACTGATTTAAAATCATGAGACTTAAAAAAAAAATCAATTTGTATTCATTTACCTTCTAAATTTTGAGAAGATCAATCTGAATACAGTGTACCTCTGCCCCTGGCTTTCTCAGCTGTTGGAGTTCCCAAGAGGGCGCTAGGATGAGACTGAGATCCCAGGAACAATAGGCATTTCAAAGTCCCTACAAGGACAACTGGACGTTCCACCTGATTAGCTCAGCCAGGTTAATCAGAGAGAGAGAAGAAAGAAGGGGATCTGGGGAAGCTGGGGCCCTTTCATTTCTAGGATGCCACATGGTAAGTAGAGGCCAGGATCAATCTGCTGTGGATTCTTGGTGGTGTACGAAGGAAAGCATTGCCAGATTCCACTAAAGCTCTGATATTTCAGAGCATGTGGAGGCCTGTATCTGAAGTAGTCAGTGATCATGAGCAACTAATTCACAAAAGGTATGTACCTGAGAGAGCAATTGCATCCCCTGGATTCTTCAGATCTGATATATACTGGTCATGGGTAGATGATGCAAGAAAGTCAGGACCATTTGTACATCTGTTAACCAGTTCCAAAGTCTCAATGGGGTAGTTCAAAAATCCATGCCAGCTTCACTTTCCCATGGGGTAAATATGGATATAAGTAGCAATTTTTTTAATTGTTCTTAAAATGTTTAAGGGGTAATAAGTCAGGCCATTAGAAATACTGCATGCTAAACAGCATTTTTGGTTTATTGTTTACATTTCTTGTATGACTGTTTTAGTTTAAAAAAAATAAAAACATTTGACAAAAACCACAGTAAAAGGGAGATACAATATATACCCTTAATTTAAGGTAAAACAGCATTATTGGGATATTACAGGTGTCCTTAAAACAAAGGATTATGAAGCTATGGAATTCAGATTTCAGATTAAAATTAAATGAAATCAACCATATTTAAAATATGAAGATACACAATTAAGGCACGCAAACAGCTTTCTACCGTGTCTGATACAAGAAACACACCTTATTTTTTTTAAGCATCAGTTTAGTCTAATCTCAAATTACAAACACTAAAATACCCTCTTAATCAAGGTTTATATTACATTATATTACATTACATTACAGTGTTTTACATCCGCTATGGGATTCTGCCAAGGAACAATAACTTTAAAGTCCATTGAGGCCTCTGTAGGTGACCTTTTAGTAGAAAATTTCCAAATAGATCTGACTCGGTGTATACTGTCTAAGTAGCATCACCCATAGTGATCTGTGTAGCTAGTGACAAACCTCCTGATGGACTATGAATGATGAGATCTTTAAATTCTGCAACACCTACACCAGTGCAGACTTTCAGCTATGAGGTGCACTGTGAAATCTGCCATCACGTAGTACTGTAGCAAGTTCATTACACGTTTCTGAAATCCACCATTCCAAAATTACTATACAGGCATACCTCGGAGATATTGCGGGTTCAGTTCCAGACCACCGCAATAAAGCGAATATCGCAATAAAGCGAGTCACATGAATTTTTTGGTTTCTCAGTGCATATAAAAGTTATGTTTACACTATACTGTAGTCTATTAAGTGTGCAATAGCATTATGTCTAAAAAAACAATGTACACACCTTAATTAAAAAATACTTTATTGCTAAAAAATGCTAACCATCATCTGAGCCTTCAGCGAGTCGTAATCTTTTTGCTTGTGGAGGGTCTTGCCTCGATATTGATGGCTGCTGACTGAACCGTGTGGTGATTGCTGAAGTCTGAAATATTGCGAGAATTACCAAAGTGTGACACAGAGACACGAAGTGAGCAAATGCTGTTGGAAAAATGGTGCCGACAGACTCGCTCAACGCAGGGTTGCCACAAACCTTCAATTTGTAAAAAACGCAGTATCTGCGAAGCGCAATAAAGCGAAGCGCAATAAAATGAGGTATGCCTGTAACTTCCATTATAACTTGACAGAGATAAACTTTACCTTTTATATAATTGTTACTATGGTATTAGCACTATTAGGGTAAATCTAGACTAGAGTTTTCAGATTTCCTGTAATGCAAATTAACTGATTGCCAATGAAGTCTACAGGGCTATAATGACTAGGTGGCATCTGAATTATTATGGGTTCCTCTCTGCTCTCCCTGAGCTAAACCTGTATGGATTCAAGTTATCACATGCAGGGTAATACTATGAGAAGATTAAGAGTATGTACAAGTGTTCAAATGAACCATGAAGGCTTGCAGTTTTGTTCTCCCAGTAGGAAAACTTACATGGAAAGCATTATACAAATGCTGCAGGGGCCGTCCAGACAAGTGCTATGCAGACAGCCTTCACTGCTGATGGCCTCCAGCCAGGACCACACCTGGAGAACTCGAGTTCACAGTCCCCCTCCCTCCCTTCAGGCAGTGAGTCTTTGAAAGGAGACCCAGAGTGTATCTCCTCTTATTAGTTGCAGCCATGTCTTTTCTATTCCAGCAGCCTACCAAAGAATAACAATGGTGTGGGGGGTCTGGGTTCTCAGAGGTCTGAGTCTCAGGGGTGTAGGGGTACAGGTATGGAAGTCAGGATCTTCCGGATCTAGGTCTTTGCAGGGGGCACAGCAGTCTCAGCACCCTGTGTCTCCTTGTAGCCCTCTATCACAGTACAGTGCTGGTAAAATGAGCTGGGCTTTCATGGCCCCAAGACAGTCAGGGGAAGGAGTTTGCTTCATGCTCAGCTACAGTGGCCATCATAGAGGACAGTCCAGCTGTCGTCTGTCCTCTATTGATATGAAACCTCATGCTGTTATGTCCTTAAGAGAAAAATAGAGAACATAAAGGTGTTGGGTTTCATATCAATAGAGAAGACAGGACAGAGTAGCAGAAAACCTGAATGTCCTCTGTGATGGCCACCTTAGCTCAGCTAGAGCAGCAGAGTCCAGCTCAAGACGAACAGTCTCCCTAAAGAAAGTATGAAAAAGGGATTGGGGGAAGGGGGGATGAAGCAATACCCTCAGGAATGCAGAAAGACATTGCTGCAGCTTCTATTGGAAAAGGAAATGTATATGCATTGGTTCTTCTGGGAGAAACTCGTCCAGAAATCACTTCTAACTGGTTTTAGTTGGATTAATTTTCTGCTGTTTTCTGTTATTTGTCTGCTATTTTTGGTCCAGGAGAAACCATATGAACTTTTCTACATTTTTGTCTGTGCACTCTGTTTTGTAAAACTGAACTGGTTCTTTGTTATAAGAAGAGATTTTACAGATATGCTGCAATTGTGTATATTACTCCAAACCTATGCACACAGAATGACTCTCTGGTGCCTTCCCAGGCACCTGTGACCTGTCTTTTTTCTCTAGCTCCTATATTGTTTATTACAGCCTTGGCTCAGTACCAAGACCATTCTTTTTGTATCACTTCTATGAGAATTGAATGACTCAACTACTTAGGTGGCTTGAAAGCCATTTATTGTCCCTACATAGCCTGTCCACCTAATTCCTACTTTAGAATATTCTCTCCTTCCAACAAAAGATGAGCTGGCATCATGAAGTAAGGGGTAGGATTTATTCCTACTTCTAGAACCAGCTAGATATCTGGGGTCCCTTTTATCTGCCCACCTTATAGCTTTGTAGAAGGGGTGGTTTTCTTTTTTCTCTGCTCTTACCTAAGGAGCAATTGATTCACATAAATTAACTAACAACTTTGTAAATGCTAACCTGAATACTAATCTCTGCTCCATGATACAAATGTTTGTAGTTTACACCAAGGTGCAGGGAACATCCCATTATAACTGATAAATTACAAATGCTGTGGTGACAATCAGTCTTTCAAGTGTGCATAAAACATACATACTAAAAAAGCAAAATAGGCATTAATCAATCTATTAGCCACCACCTATTTATACTGTGGCATGCAAAATATAACATGTCATTCCTACCAATACACTCTGATTTCTTGGAGACCACACAGAAGTGGCTGGATCAATTAAAATTCAGATAATTGTGCAAGACAAGCCAGGTACCAGAGGACCAGAAAAGGGCCAATGTATTGCCCTCTTTAAAAAAGACAAGGAAGACCTTGGGAACTACAGACCAGTTCACCTCACCTCAATACCTGGGAAGTAGGGCTGTGCAAAGCTTTGGTCCCCAATCTTATTTGGTGAAAATTAGGCCTGATTCGGTGGCCAAACCTCTGAACACAAATCAAATCAGGAGACCCTTTAATCTCCCTGCATTGAATCAGAAACCTCTTAATCAGTTAGGAGAGATTCAGAAAGATTTGGCAATTTGGACATAGACACAGCTTTAAATGTTTTTTCTACATGCGTCAAGGTACAAGGCAGCTTGTGATTGCTGTGATGCTGGGGCAGATGGAGCATCCCACAGGAGCATGGAGGGCTCACCAGCACGCTCATCAGCAGACCTGGAAGTGGACCAGGAAGCACTTCTGGTCCACTTCTGGGTCCACCTGGGAGTGTCCCCCTCCCCCACCGCCATGCCTCCCCAGCTCGGTGACTGGTACCTCCTGGGTTGGGGGGGTACCCAGGGTCCCCCCATGGCCAATCGCCGAGCCAGGGAGAACTGCAGGGAGGGCAGTACATTTCCTGGTGGATCTGGAAGTGGACTGGAAGTACTTCTGTCCTATTCTTGTGGGATGCTCCATCTGCCCCAACATCACAGCATTCATGAGCTGTGCCTGGTACCTTGAGGTATGTAGAAAAACTATTTAAAGCTGTGTCTATGTCTGAATCACTGATTCTCTGAATCAGCATTGAATCTTCAGATTTGGCCAAATCGAGTCAGGGACAAAGTTCCAAATCAATTCTTCCAGCGGGGCACAGGCCCAGCCGCCCAGGTTTGAATTGCTTTTGTTTTGCTTGTCAGTGTGGCCTAGTGGTGGGCAAATGTATGGCTGGGAGGGTTGTCACGGTGTCAGCAGTGCCGTGGGAAGGCGCCAGGTGTTGCCTTGGCCTCCTCTGCCAGGGCACAGGCCCCTCCATCAAGGGTTTGGATTTTTTTTTTCTCTTCCCCTCTCGCCTTCCTCCCAGCGTGTGGTGGTGCTGGGCAACTCTATGCCTGTGAGGGTGCTCCTCTGTAGGTGTGCCCTGCAAAAGGGGTGACCCTTGTCTCTGCTCTCTGGCTGAGTGGCCTGTGCCTTGTGTGCAGGACCAGAAGGTTATAAGTTCAAGCTGGGGAGAGTGGAGGGTCTGTGGCCCTGGCCTGGGTGCCATGCTGGCTCTTTTTTTTTTTATCCTCCACTCCAACACACAATCCCAGTACGAGTGAAAAGTGGGCAAGGAGCCAAAAAAACTTCCTTGGCTAAACAGGGAAAAATGGGGAATCCTAAGGGCAAAAAAGAAGGCTTATAGGTGGTGGAAGTGTGGAAAGTTACCAAGGAGGAATATACCCACTTGGCCCACACTTGCAGGGAGGCAGTTAGAAAGGCCAAAGCAACTACAGAGCTGAGGCTGGCAACACAAATTAAAGACAACAGAAAGTCTTTTTTTTAGGTATGTAGGGAGTAGAAGGAAGGTACAGGGCAGCATAGGACCCCTACTGAACAAGAAGGAGCAATTACTGACCGGGGGGGACAAAACTAAGCTATTCACTGATTTTTTTGCCTCTGTGCCCTTGAACAGGAGTCAAGATAAGTCTCCAAATGGGTTCTTAGATGGGCATCAAAGGGACACCAGCCCCCCAACTGTTGATGCTGGACCTGTACACATCAATATCTTCATCAGTGAGTTGGATGTGGGTGTGAAGTGTACTCTGTCCAAGTTTGCAGATAATACTAAATTGTGGGGTGAAGTGCACACTCCACAGGATAGGGAATGATTGTAGACAGACCTGGACAGTTTAGAAAAGTGGACAGTACACAATAGAATGCAGTACAACAAAGACAAATGCAGAGTGCTGCACGTAGGGTGAAAAAATATCCAGCACACCTACTGGCTAGGAAGTGACCCTCTCAGCAGCACAGAAGTAGAAAGGAATCTCAAGAGTCACAGTGGACTCCAAGATGAACATGAGTCATCAGTATGATGAAATCATCAGCAAAGCTAACCACACTTTATCATGCATCAGCAGATGCACAAGAAATAGAACCAAGAAGGTGATACTTCCCCTCTATGCTACATTGGTCAGACCACAGTTGGAAGACTGCATCCAGTTTTAAATGCCGTGCTTCAGGAAGGGTGTTGACAGACTTGAGAGAATCCAGAGGAGAGCCACTCATCTGGTTAGGGGCTTAGAGGGCAAGCCCTATGATGCAAGACTGAGGGACCTGGACCTCTTCAGCCTCCGCAAGAGAAGGCTGAGAGGTGATCTTGTGGCTGCCTACAAATTCATCAGGGGAACTCAGCAAGAAACCAGAGATGCTCTGCTCACCAGGGCGCCTCTTGGGGTAACAAGAAACAATGGTTACAAACTGACAGAGAGCAGATTTAGGCTAGATATCAGGAAAAACTTCTTCATGGTAAGGGTGGCCAAAATTTGGAATGGGCTTTCAAGGGAGGTGGTGCTTTTCCATACCTTGGGGGTCTTGAAGAGAAGACTGGCTAGGCATCTGGCTGGGTCATCTGATCCCAGCACTCTTTACTGCCTAGGCAGGGGGTTGGACGTGATGATCTGAAGACAGGAGGGGAATCCAGGCTGACCTGGACAGGCTCAGCAAATGGGCAGACAAGAACCTGATGATATTTAACACTGAAAAATGTAAGATTCTACACCTTGGGAGGAAAAACCTGCAGCAACCTTACAGGCTTGGCAGTGCTAGGCTGGCTAGCACTACAGAAGAAAGAGACTTGGGGGTCATCATTGACCACAAGATGAACATGAGCCTGCAACATGATGCTGTGGCTAGTAAAGCAACCAAAACACTGGCTTGCATTCATAGATGCTTCTCAAGCAAATCCAGGGATGTCATTCTCCCCTTGTACTTGGCCTTGGTGAGGCCGCAGCTGGAGTACTGCGTCCAGTTTTGGGCCCCACAATTCAAAAAGGATGTGAAGAAGCTTGAGAGAGTCCAGAGAAGAGCCATGTGCATGATCAGAGGTCAGGAAAACAAACCTTACGATGACAGGCTGAGAGCTATGGGGCTCTTTAGCCTGGAAAAGCCCAGGCTTGGGGTGATCTGATGGCCACCTGTAAGTTTATCAGGGGTGACCACCAGGATCTGGGGGAACGTTTGTTCACCAGAGTGCCCCAAGGGATGATGAGGTCAAATGGTTATAAACTGCTGCAAGACCATTTCAGGCTGGACATAAAGAAGAACTTATTTACTGTCCAAGCCCTCAAGGTCTGGAATAGCCTGCCATTGGAGGTGGTTCAAGCACCTACATTGAATACCTTCAAGAAAACATTGGATGCTTATCTTGCTTGGATCCTATGACCCCAGCTGACTTCCTGCCCTTCGGGTGGGGGGCTGGACTCGATGATCTTCCAAGGTCCCTTCCAGCCCTAATGTCTATGAAATCTATGAAATCTGTTGAGGTCCCTTCCAACCCTACCATCGATGAATCTATGACAGTGTTCAAATACACAGCATCATCCCTGACAAATGAGGAGTTACAAACCACCCAGGCTTATGCAGGTGGCCAAGAAAATAGACTTAAATCTGTGAACAAGGGGATGCCTGGAACAAGGAAGTTTCTGAACCCACACATTTGAATCTCTGCTAGAAAAGATTAAGCTGGACACAGTTTTTGTTACCTCTCTAATCTTCTTATTAAATTATACTTACTTATACAAAATTGTTCCCAAAACTGCATGAGATTAGCAAACCATAGTTCAGTTGGGTTTTGTGAATTTAGAGATTTGTGTAGGCGCTTTTTGGTGAGGAAATATGGAAGAGAAAGGACAGTAGAGGATATTGACTAAGTTGTTTTACCAGCTTGCAGTAACTAACATCAAGATTCCAAGATTATACAAGTATGTTGCAACAAATTAAATAAAGTTTTGTCTCCATGGAAGTCAATGGAAAATTTTGTGCTGACTTCAACATGGTCAGGACTTCCCTTGTTAATATATCATCAGTTTATATAAATTACTATAGACCAGGAGTGTCCAATCTGTGGCACATATGCCACAAACGGCACAGGCAAGCTCTGTGTGTAGTGTGACAGGCTAGCTCGGAGTGAAGTGGTGCTTGCTCCTACCCTGGGGGTCTTTAAAAGGAGGATGGATGAACACATTGCCGGGGTCATTTGACCCCAGTACTCTTTCCTGCCATGGCAGGGGGTCAGACTTGATGATCTTCTCAGGTCCCTTCCAACCCTACCAACTATGAAAATATGAAACTGGCTGAAGGTAGCATCTGGAAAAGGTTTTGGGAGTCTTGGTAGACCACAAAACTCAAGATGAGTCTGCAATATGATGCCACCACTCAGAAGGTGAATGTGGTTTTGGGATGCATCAGCAGAAGCATTCGGTCATGCAAGACACAGAAGGTAATAGTGTCCCTCTACTCGGCACAGGATAAACTTCATGTAAAGTACTGTGTCAGTTCAGTACATTTTAAAAAGGACATGGAGAAGTTGGAGAGGATGTAAAGGCAGGCAAGAAAGATGATGAAGGACTTAGAAAGCAAACCATACAAGGAGAGGTTAAAGGAGCTAAGTATGTTCATCTTTCAGAAAAGGTGCTTAAGAGGGGACATTGATAGTAGTCTTCAAATACTTGAAGGGCTACCAGAAAGAGGTAAAGCACCTGTTCTCTAGTTGCAGAGAGGATGCAGACCAATGGTTGGAAGTTGCAGCAAAGTAAGTTTAGATTGGATATCCAGAAAAAACTTATTCACTGTTAGAAAAGCGAGGCAGTGAAATAGATTGCCTAGGGGAGGGAATCTCTATCACTGGAAGTGTCCAAGAAGAGGTTGGAGAGCTACTAATCTAGAGGGTCTTGCTCATGCATGCAGGGTCAGACCAATCAACATATTTGGGATTAGGAAGGAATTGTTTCCCATGGTCAGATTGGTACAGACCATGAGGGTTTTTGCCTTCCTCTTTAGTGGGGGGTGTGGCCCTCTACCTGAGATCTCTTGAGCTGTTGGGCTAGATGACCTCTGGAAGTCCCTTCCAACCCTACTTTCCTATGTCTCTATGACTCTAAGCTCCAGTTTCAAGCAATATTTCAAATAAAATACAGTCACTTGTGTGATTGTGGAAATGTCTTTATGCAATAAATTTAAGTAAATATACTTTTACAGAATAGAGAATACTAAAAAGTGTTGCTTTGTATATAAATAAAGGTCTCTTCTTGGAACACTGACACCTTGCCCCTCAGTGTGCATACTTCCTATCAAAGTATTAGGCAATAATTCTGAGATATTTTAGTATATTAAGTACATGTTTCTTCCACAGCTTCTAGTGAAATAATCTGCTCATTTCACTTGATAGGAAAGGTTTTAAAGATTGACTTATGTCTGCAGAAATAGAAATAGAAATATTTAATTTCTCCAATTATGAAATATGGTAGGTAGATGTAGTTTCCAGTTAGAAAGAGAGAGGGACAGAGATGTATTTCCACAGATCATGACATGATTCTTCTATTTGCCATCTCTCTGATTTATTTGCAAAAATTCCCTATCATTCTTGCATCTTATGGATAGTATATTTAATCAGTGTTTTGCATACACAGAATAAAGTAATGCCAGTGATGTAATTAAATCCTCTCTATTTTTCTTGCATTTGAAGTGTAACAATTTTATATGTCCTGTCATAATATGCAACTATAATTTCTGTATATTAACTATATAATAATTGGCTTTCATTACTCACTAATGCATAGCTCTCCTGTTTAAACAATGGCTCCTATCTTTTGCAGAGAACTATTTTAGTTTCTTAAGAATAAGACCATTTTTATAAATAATTTCCTACTGTTGCGTCCGATGACCGGTGTACCCTTGACCTGCAAGCCTGGGTCGGCATGACCGGCTGGACGCGGGTGGGGTAGGTAGTCGGACAGGTGGGTACTAGTGGCGGGTTGGAGTCAGGAGATTTTAAAACGTATTGGTTATACAAAAAGTTTATTTTACTTACACCACAGGAGATTGCAGTGTAGGAAGGAAGCTGTGGTCGCGCGGTGTAGAAAGAGAAGTTGATTTATTCAGCTCAGCATACAGATATTTTTGTTGCACAGATTACAAACTGCGTGGTGCAGATTTTAAGCAAAGCATACAGGTAACTTCAGTCTAAAGACTTTCATGAGCTCTTGTCAAGAATGGATGAGCCGGCAAAAACGGATACACTTGAAAACTTTTATCATCGCTGACTATGTCTCCTGGGCGTGCGTGGAGGTCTCCATTGAAGGCAGAAATCTTTCCAAAGTTATAGTTTACAGGGTGGCCTATTACAACACGCCAGGCATGAATAATTACAGGACTGCCAATCATGACTGTGAACAGACTCTGTGTGTTCTTAGGTTTCATGCGAGATTGACTATGCATGTGTTTTACATTTAAGCTGGGGGGGGATTGGATACAGAACTATAATGACGAAATATGTTATGTTAGCCTTTGACCTTTTTGCCATCTGCTTCTGAAACCAAAGATTTTTCTTTGACACCTACTACCTTTCAGTCAGTCACCTGTATGAAGCCTAATGGACAAAACAGCGTTATTAAATTTACAGCCTTCTAATTTATTTGTAAGTAGAAGGTTTGTGGTGGGTTCATTGTGAAGTGCAACACATGTAGATTTCATAGATGTTAGGGCTGGAAGGGACCTCGAAGATCATCAAGTCCAGCCCCCTGCCCCAGGGGCAGGAAGTAAGCTAAGGTCAAAGGACCCCAGCAAGATAAGCATCCAAGCATTTCTTGAATAAGTCCAGAGTAGATGCCTGCATCACCTCTGGAGGGAGTCTAATCCAGGTCTTGGGGGCTCAGACAGTAAAGAATTTTTTTCTTATGTCCAGCCTAAAATGGTCTTTTGGAGTTTATGACCGTTGGTCCTTGTTTTTCCTTGGGGTGCTCTGGTGAACAAATGTTCTCCCAGATCCTGATGAACACCCCTTGTGTACTTATAGGCAGCAACCAGGTCCCCCCTGAGCCTGCACTTTTCCAGACTGAAGAATCCCATGGCTCTCAGCCTCTCTTCTTAAGGCCTATTCTCTTGCCCTCTGATTATGTGTGTGGCTCTTTTCTGGACTCTCTCAAGCTTCTCAACATCCTTCTTGAATTGTGGAGCCCAGAATTGGATGCAGTACTCCAGATGCAGCCTCACCAAGGCCGAGTACAGTGGGAGGATGACAGCCTGAGATTTACTTGAGATGCATCTATAGATGCAAGCCAGGGTTTTGTTTGCTTTAGCAGCTGTGACATTGCATTAGTCATCATGACCCCCAAGTCTCTTTCAGCAGTGGTGCTAGCAAGCATAGCACTGCCAAGCGTATTGGTACACAGTGGGGGGGTTTTCCCTGAGGTGGAGTACCTTGCATTTATCAGTATTGAACATCATCAGGTTTGTATCCACCCACTTATTAAGCTTATCCAAGTCAGCCTGGAGGTTAATAGACACACACGTTTAATAGTTTAATAGATGCACACATGACAATGCATGTGGGGGCAATGTAGAGGCTTATGATAAATGGTTGGAGTGGAACTTAGAGCACCAATGACAGAAGTTGCAACCCTAACATTGGTACATGTGCTTTTGATTGGGTATCATAGAAAAGTAAGGTTAGAAGGGATCTCTGATGGCCATCTATGTCACTGAGACAAGATCATTCCTATCTAAACAATCCCATACAAATCTGTGTTTGACCTATTACTAAAACTACACAATCAATCCTATCACACAACAGAAAATGTAGCACCCTAACCTGCCACAGGTAAAGCACAGGGACAGCAGTGATCAGTGTCCTGCTGCTGCAAGAGTTGTTAAAATGTGCTCAAGAGATCCAAGGGAAAGGACCATGCTCCACACTGCAGAGAAGGCAGAAACCCTGACAGCCCATATTAATCTGACCAGGTGTGTCTATACATGCACATGCTCCAGGAAATGTTTACTCTAGAGTAAATGCACCCAGGCAGGTGTCTACAAAGGTGGGGAAGCAAGAGCAGAGTTACTGCTCATTACAGCATTCTGCTTCTGCCACTGCCAGTCCTGCATTGCCCCCCTGCAGCAGCCAGGTGAAGGGTCAAGGGGCCAAGAGAAAGCTGTCTCCTGGAGGGGGCTAGGACATTCCCTGGGAGCTGCCTGCTGTTGGGGCAGGCTTCAACACCAGAGCTTCAGTGGGGACAGTGACTCCCTTCCCCAGCAGCAGGCTGCTCCCAGCAACCAAGTTGCTGAGACTGGTAGATAAGAATCTCCCAACCCTGGCCCCAAGGTCATGGATAGGGTGTTGGAGGGGGCCAGGGTACATTGTCCCCTCCCAGGCTCCAGTCATGGTGGAGCCCACCCAGGAAGCAGGCAGCTCCCAGGGCCAGGAAGCAGGCAGCTCCCAGGGCCAGGAAGCAGGCAGCTCCCAGGGCCAGGAAGCAGGCAGCTCCCAGGGCCAGGAAGCAATCTCCTGCCCCCTGCTGCCTGGATGACCAGGAGCACATTTGCTCCCAGTCAGCCATCTACACATGCCATACTGTACAGTAATTACTCCTGAGTAAATCTGCTACTTATATTTACAGGTAGCAAATTTACTCAGGTTTAGAGCAACTTACTGTGCAGTAAGTGTCTACATGTGTAGACTGTGATGCTTACTGCTCAGTAATTAGCTCTAATCTCAAGTAACGCATTTTTATATGGACACGCCCACCATGGAGTAAAATTCCTTCCTGATCCCAAACATGCTGATTGGTCAGATCCCATGCCAAGTGGTAAAACCCTATAGTTAGGAGCCTCTGGGTTTTAGTCCCAGCAGGAGCACTAGCAAACGCCAGTCAAAATTCTCCAGCTACAGCTGCAGCCAACATCCACTGCTTCTGAGGAAGACAGAAATAAAACCTGAAAGACCCTGGCACCTATAATGAGAAGTATGTGGGGTGAGGTCCTTCCTGAGCTCATGTGGCAACCTGCAAGGCCGAGAAGAATGGGAAGTACTAAAACCCTCATTCTGCTCTGCAATTTAGGGCCAACAGGCATAATTTCACACATCATACCTTCTTACCGAACAGTCAGAATTCCCTTTCATGTATCCTCTCTGTAATCTTATCCCAGCTCCTTAAAACTTCTTTTATAACTAAACTACTTCTGGAGTTCTGCTTCATTTTCCTGCTGATGAATATTGCCATCTCCAATATCCACTTCCTTTAGGCTACAGAGCTCTTCTCATTATATCCCAGCAATCCCTGTGGTGGAACACAGGGGTGCTCCTTGGCTTTTAACTGTCACTCTTCCAAAATATTTCTAGGCATAGGAATCCCTAGATCATCCCTGTCTATGCTTATCCAATCTCTTCTTGAAAACCAGAGGAAGGAGATTCCACAACTTCTACTCTACAGTCTGTTTTGCTGCTTCCCTGTTCTAACAGTGAAGACGTTTGTGGGGAGGAGGGGGGGCTGATATCCATTCTAAACTTTCTTTGTTGCAGTTGCAAGCCATTTATCCATGTGCTGCTCTCTGCAATAACAGAGAAAGGCTATTCTCCCTCTGCCTTATGGCAGCCCTTCAGACATTTGAAGACTGCTATCACGTCCCCTCTTACCTTTTCTTCAAGCTGAACACACCTATATCTTTCAACCTCTCCTCATAAGGGTTGTCTTTCAAGCCCTCTGTCATTTTTGTTGTCAGCCTCTGAACCCTCTCTATCTTCTCCATGTCCTTTATAAAATGTGGGACTCAAAACTGCACACAATATGCTGGATGAGGCTTAACCAGTGTCAAGTAAAAAAGTGCTATCACTTCCTGCATCTTATTCCTATTGAAGCAGCCCAGAACTACATTTATTTTTTGTGAGACTGTGTCACATTTCCCGGCTCATATGGAGGCTATGATCCCCAAGATACCTAGATCCTCTTCCGTGCAGCCAGGTAGCACCCATCTTGTATTTGTGCTTTTGATTATTCTTCCCAAGGCATAGCACCTTGCATCTGTCAACACTGCTTTTCATCAGTTAGCTCTTGCCCAGCCCTCCAAACTATCAAGATCCTTCTGAATTGCACTTGTCTTCCAAAGGATTTTCAGCCCTTCCCAGCTTTAGGTTATCTGCAAATTTGTTCTTTATTCCAGCATCCAAATCATAATAAACATGTTGCCAGGCCCAGGACAGATCTCTATAGGACTCCACTCAAAAGCAATTCTGACATGAATCCATTTATAATCACCATTTGCTTGTGGCTGTTGAATTGTTTCCTTGCTAGAGAAAGAAAGGCATTGCTGTGAAAGCATTACATGGATCCTTCATTTCAGAAATCATGCCTGTCACCCAATTTTGATCTAACAAATCCTGGTTTTATTAATCTCCCAGGCAGTCTACATAACTCATGTTTCCATGAGGGTTTTTTGAAGATATAATGAGTTCAGGTCTCAGGGATTTGATTTATTTCATTATCCTTTATTTCATTATCCTCATATTAGTGGTGGATATTTATTCATGTGTTAAAGAGGGATGAAAAGTTCCTCACACTGCATTTTGTACTGGGTATTGTCAATTACAGAGCAGTGCTTATCAAGGTTATTATAAATCTAAATCAAATATCATTTTAATATTGTCAGTATTGTTGAGTGCCCTGTTTTCCTGCATTTAAACTTTTCTGAATAGGTAACATATATAATTGCACTTGGTAACTGAATGAAAAGCAGTACGTAAATGCTAACGTACCACCATGTATTACATAAGAGCTCACTTAAACTTACATGTATATGGATTCCACAATCACCCATACAAAGCTATAAAAAGCAAATTACTAAAAGATGAAAGAAGCAGGTGGATAGGAACATGTCTGTGCATCTGGTTGATTAGAAGCATTATCCATGAATGCCTCTTTAAAAAGAAAGAACAAAGGGAAAATACATAATATTATGCTCCAAGTAAAATCTTAAAAGCTTCTCTCTCATATGTTCAGTCATGTATAATAGTGAAAAATTCTCCTTAATATACAATGTTGAACTGAAGCTTTTTCCTTTCCAATAAAGGATAAAATTAAAGATACATGAAACTGTTACAAACCTTATTGAGTCTTCTCTTCAGAACTGATGCAATTGTTACAACAGAAAACAGTCTCCATGTTTTGCTTGTAGAGAAAGGTCAGTAAAACCTGACTCCTTTTTCTCAGCCATAAATGAGGTACTAGGAGAAAAGTAGTGGTTTTTAATGCACTGTCCTAAAAATGGAAAAGAAAATAGTGCTATCTAATTACCCTGACTGAATAAAATGGTAAGAACAAGTAACTGTATAGATGACATTAAAAGACATTTCTCCTCTGCTTCCATCAAGTCACCTTTGGCCCAAGCTATTTTTTTTATTATTCATTTTGGTTTTTATTCTAACATATTTTAGTTAGTTGCAGGGAAACAAAATCCTACTAATCAAAGTACCATATTAGTTTCCACTGTTTTTTTTCCAAAAATCAGTCACATTCATTTAAGCTATTCACAAACCTTATCCAGGAAACCAGTCAGACATATATTGCCATAAGTTAATCCAGTTCATCCTAGTGGTCTGTTTCCAAAAGAAAACTAAAGCATTTAGCAGTAAACTTTGATGGTCAGAAGAACTGCACTGCTTAATACTTCTATATAAAACAGTAAAACCTTGTGTTTCTGATTAAACCAACACTAAAAGTCAGAGGAATATGGTTTAAAACACTAGCATTACATTCCCGTGCTTGCCAATTCTAGAAAACATGTTAATGTATCAGCAAAATAGAACAGTAGATGGCTCAAAAATTTTGATTTTAATCAAAACTGCTAACTTTAAAAAAAGGGTCTGATAAGCTAGAGACAGACATTCAAAAAGCCTGAGCCTGAATTTATTCAGTCTTCACAGGTTAGTTTATTCTGCAAAGCTTGAACCAATATGGAGGGGGATAGACATTCCCTTTTCATTCCAGAAATCCTAGCACATGCCTGTAGTGGCTCAGGTTAGAAGCCAGGGGTGCTAGAGCAGCCCTCCCTTCCCTTCTATAGTACTGAGCTGATGCGGGGCATTGCCAGGCCCCAGAAGGATGCTCTGATTAGGGAGGCGTGTAGCCCCTACTCTGTCTGCAGTCCCAGGCTTTTCCCTGCGGACTGCTCAAGGGGTGGGAGTGTTGTCAGACCCTGCATCTGTTGATACGGAGCTTTTCGATCTCCATCTCCCTGCTTCTTTGGACTGTCTGCCAACCAAGTCATTTCTAACACCTTTCTCTTTCCCCTCTTGAAGACTGACAAATTACATCTAGCAGGTTGCTTGTCAGAACAAAATTTATCAATCCATCGAGCCCTACAAAAGAAAACATCTCTCACATTAGTTTCAAGCTCTTCTTATCTGCAGGGTGCATTTGAATTTGTAAGCTGCTAGCTGTCTGCCTTTATTCCAGTGAAAC
This sequence comes from Crocodylus siamensis, assembly GCF_052110815.1. Taxonomy (NCBI): domain Eukaryota; kingdom Metazoa; phylum Chordata; order Crocodylia; family Crocodylidae; genus Crocodylus; species Crocodylus siamensis. The sequence continues at coordinate 30,440,950 of NC_143398.1, read as the reverse complement.
TGGAGACCCACACAGACATCTCTGAGCAGTAGCTAGCATGGGGGGTATGGCTAGATGCCAGGTCCCTGCTGTGAGTGAGGGGCAGGAGCGGGGATCCCTGCTTGAGCAGCCAGAGGGGAGGGAGGTTGGGGGGAGGGGGAAGCCTGGCAGTCGCTGCAGTCCTACAGTCAGCCAGAGCAGTGATAGTGCTCTGGGTGGGAAGGAGACAGGTGGGGCCAGCCTTGCTGGACTGGAGCCAGAGACCAGCCCAGAGAACGTGCCAGGATGCTGGGGGACTCCAGTTTAACTTAAACCAGGAAGGAGTCTGAAACAGACATTGCATAAACTGGTTTGACCCAAATCAGTTAAGTCTGATACTACATTCAACGAGGTTTATCTCAAACTGGTTTCAGCCATTTTCAGACTGGTTTATGTGCCCTGAATGTCTGTTCTGTTACAGGGTTAAACCAGTTTCTGACCACTTAAAGTGGTTTCTGTGTAATGTATGTCCCTAGCCACAATGGTCAGAGCAAATGATTGGGAATTAGACTGTTAGGAGTCTATTCCCTGTACAGCTTTGGACTTCCTATTTCACCTGGACTCAGACCAGCTTTATGATTTTGGAAGCAATGAATTACATGATTCATGGTCCACATGATTGTTTACAAATGAAAACAAGGCTTGCTCTACAATACATAGTTTTCTGGTGCAGGTGGCGAAAAATGCCATCCAACAGCAGCTCTATAAGGCTATGACAAAACAGGCCAAGTTAGCTGAGTTCTAGCCTGCAGTATTTGTTGGGAACTTTGCCAGGGGGTACTCAGACTTTGCTGGGGAGTACTCAGACTTTGCTGTAAATAATTCTTGTACATAGTTTCATAAGTAAGACACTTATATGCCCTTTACACCCCAGGGAGGCCTGGAGACTGCTTCCTGTTTGGCTCTCTATCACTTTGTTTCATTTTATTGGATAAGTGGTGTCCTGAAGTTAATACTAGAGTTTTGTAACAGTTTTGTTGGAAGTGTGGCTGGCTGGGCCTGAGGAGAAAGAGTGAGGCTCAGAGAGCAGAAGGGAGAGAAGGTCCCATGGAAGACATGGAGAAAAGGAATAGTCCCAGGGGTGACAGATGAGTCTGAGTGAGGGCATAGGAAACTGGAATGGCATGACAAAGACTGTTTAGGAGCAAAGTCTGTTGTGCTATTTGGGAACATCAGCTTCTAATAACCCTCCTCTTTAAAAGAAGATGACATACTCCTACCATCCTGCAAGCTCACCAGAAAGGAGCTCTCTGAAGTGGGGGTCCTACAGATCACTGGGGAAGCCAGGGGCTCAGAAGAGTCAGGGTCTCAGAGACAGAGACTTGTCCCCTTATTAAGCTATGCCAGGGTTGGCCTCAGAGTACTCTCAGGACAGGAAGGCTGAATAAGGCTGCTTCTTGGGGTGTCCTGAGGAAGAGCTTTCTCCTTTCCCCAAAAAAAGATGTTGATCCTGCATGACAAATGGCAGACTGCTACTTTTCACCAGTAGAGTGACACCACCTTCCTGGGCTAAAGAAGTTTTCCTCTGTCTCCCTGCAGCTAGCAGAAGGCACATGCAGACATGACCACGTTTTAGCAATTTCCACAATCCCTTCAGCAGCTGTGACTTCATAGGGCTACACTGCAAAATAGGTCAACCAAAAAAAGTTTAATCATCCCCTACCTGAATTTTTTCAGAATTTTTATTCTCCAAACATTTTCAATATTTAAACTTTATGTCCCCATATAGACCCACAAAAGTGCTCAATACCAACATGGGCATTCAAACTCGTAGTATGAAAATGCATACTCTAATTGAAAATAGATTATGGCATCGCCTGTAATATTGCCTGTGAGATAATTTGAATGTACCTCGAGTAAGGTAGACTTACCCAAAATTATGGACAGACTCAGACCCAAATGAATATTTGTGGATCTGGGCCTTAATGCAACACTTGATTTAAGCATGTATTTAATGCTAGCACATGATCAGTCCCATTCAGGATAATGGAAACATTAACATGCTGAAAATTAAGCTTAATTTTTGCTTAAACATTTTGCATGAAAGGATCTTTGGATGCAATACCAAATTATTTTAAAAGAAAAAAAAGAGTCAGTTATCTATACACATAAGAAAGACTAGGGCATCTAAGTCCAGGAAGTAATTTTGGGTTGTAGCGATCAACCTCATACTGACAAATAAGTCCAGAAGAGAGGCAGAGGCACCCCTCTACTGTTTTTTTCCTAATGACAGCCTTAGATGTACCTGTACTCACCAAGAGTTCCATTCCTAGATGCCCAACTGCCTCCATTTATACAGGGAACACAGGGCCTAACTCATAATTACTTCTACTCCTGAGCCAGGCACATAAAAGTTAGCTGTAGAACATTGAAGATCACCGCACCTAAATGCCTTTGTGGAACTGGGCCTTCTTAACTGCTTTTTGTTCTCACTGGCCTATAGTATGCTAAGTCTTCTTGAAGACAGTTTCAACACATTAAGAACATTTCTTTTGTAACTCTTACTGTAAATCTATGGAATTTCAGGCAGCTAATGGCATTTATATCATAAATGGGAAAGCTTCAAGGTTTAATCAGATCATTACCACTTAACAAGAAGCTCTTACAGTAGATCAAGTTTGACATTAATAAAGGTTTGAAAGTTGTTAATAAAGTTTCTCCAAGCAAAACTTCCTTCATGACACAGTTAACCTTTTGCTTAAGCTAAATGCCTCCCCCAGTCTTTCCACGACTGCAAGATTCTCTGCAAAGCACCAGAATAATACATTGGTCTATTGACATCTGCAGTTTTGGGTGATTTCATTACGTCTAACCCTGTAACAGCCTTCTAGGGCAGTAGTAAGAATTCGTGTTTACTGCATTTAATGGCAACTAGCTCCTTTGCCTTCATTTCACTCCCCATATTGAGTTTAAAGAAAGTTGTTGCAAATTCAATTAAAGCTAACAAGTTAGTATTGAACATTTCCTATTTCTATATTTTTCATATTAATGAAATGTTTTGGCTTGTCCAAGTGCACAGTGGCATTTACTGAAGGATTCTACGTATCACTCAGTTGCTGTCTAGGTAATAAAAGTTGTTAAAATGACTATTCTGAAATGCAAGTCTCCCTAAAATATCTAAGTATCCAGGTTGTTATATATTTTGTAGTGATATCTTTTTAATCTTTTCCAGGCCAAGAAACCCTCACTGATACCATCCAAAATCTCTCTCAATTTTCCTGTATGTGGCTACAGATATAACTGGAAATTGCATACAATCCGCAATCCCATCCATCTCAGTATAAAAAGCCAGGAGGTAAAGTGTATGATAGATAGATTCCTGTTATGTTTGATGATAGCATGAAACATTTGAGAGCTAATGAGTCACAAAATGATGTCAATACTGACATAACCTAAAAAACGATATGTACTCACTCTTGATAGGTCTGCCCTTGTCTGCACGTTTTAAAGAGACTTGTCTGGAATTTTTCATTGAATAGGAATCCCCTGTGCTCTACAGCTGAGCCCTAAGCCCTGAGTAATGGACTCAAATTTCAACAAGGGAGATCTAGGTTGGGTATTAGCAAGAGCTTTTGAACTATGAAGTGAATAAGTGCTAGAACAGATTACCTAAAGAGGTTGTGGAGTCTCTGTCATTGGAAGTTTTCAAATACAAGTGAGACAAATATTTATCTGGGATATCTATAGCGGGTATTACCACACATTGAACAGGGGATGGGACTGGATGGCCTCTTGAGGTCTCTTCCAGCTATATGTTTTTTACAATTCTATGATTCAACTAAATATCTCAAAAGATACTGTCAAGAGTAATTTGTCCATTTTCAAACATAGATAAGATTTAAAAAACTATCATTAAAGTCAATTACTTAATTATATAGAGAAGCCACTATACAAAAGAAGATAGTATTCATTATTACAAATGGACTGTGACCTGCATACATGATAGAACTGAATCACCATGACCACAAGACACATTGCTTCTCATTGGGCACATCTACATGAGATGCTATGGTGCAGTAGCTCATTGCTACAGCATAGTAGCATTGCTGAGCACTAGCCAGGTGGTGACAATACTGCACAGTGGCTCATTGCTATTGCACAGTAGCATCAGGAAGAAAACGTGCAACAATGGTACTGTGCAGTAATGCCTGGTACTACGCAGTCATATAGTACTTGCTTATACAAGTACTAAATGACTGCACAGTAACAACTTCACAGTCTGCTGCACATGCAGATGTGGTCATTGTGTCACAATTTTACACCTGTCCCTTCCTACTCTAGAGGTGGAGTAAGTTATTTCCTCCCTTTTCATGAAGCACCTTATTTGCAGTGTTGCCCCCAGCTAAGTATTCTGTTCAGCAAGTAGTGGGTATAGCCAGCTCCTCCCTGTAGCCCTCTGTCCATTCCCCAAGCAGTTGCTTACACTGGACCACCTGGGTGTATGTGGGTTCATAGGCATGTATGTTTGGTGATCCAGGGAGCATAAGCAGAATAAATGGAGATGGCATGCTATCAAGGAAAATAAAGATTACTTGGATTAGAAAGTTATGAGAGACTGACACTGGAAAATCCAAAGGGAAAAGTAGCATTCACAGTAGTATTATAGATGCCTACTTGGGCAAGTAGGAAAGGGTATTGGTCTGAGGAATGGATGACATCTGGCAGTCTATGACAACCTGGATATGGGCTCCAGGCAGAGAGCACACATCCCAGGACTCCAAATCTAAATGATGAATTGGTGCTTCTGTACATCACAGAAGGGAGTCACCAAACTACCATCGCTGTCCTCTCTCTTTTTGATAAAGTAATCATAGAGCCCCAGTCCCTGGGGCCCTGCACTTCCAGCTCTCTGGACTGCTGAGTCCTTTGTGTCTTGGCTGCTGATGCCATTTCCTCTGCCATTTCCTCAGCTGTTCCACCTCAGAGTGGTTGCTGACTTCAATCTGTTCCTCTTGAATTCTAGGGGCCCTCCTTCTTCCAGTAGTCACACGCTGCCATTTCTCCTCTTTTCCCTCTTTTCTCCTTTGGCCTCTCTAGTGCCAGGCTCTCAAAACTCTGGTCAAAGTAATGTTCATTTTCCTTGACAGCTCACAGTGCAGACATCTGTGCCTCCAATCTGTCAGTCTTTTCCTCCAACACAGGCACCAGCTTACATTTGCTGCAGATGAAATTGTCTTGACTCTCTAGAAGGAACACAAACATGGCACATCCCACACAAGTAACAACTGGTGATCCAGTCTCCATTTTATGTTTTCTATGCCCCCTTAATGACACCTAGACTGTAGAAACCAAAGGAAAGAAGCAGCAACCCACCTGGGCACATACACACCCACCCATATACATATTCCTCCCTGGCCCCTTTTCCCTCCTGTGGCTAACTCCCAGGAAAACTCACTCTCGGCTTGTTTCTCCTCTCTTCATATCTAGTCATGGACAGGCATTTATAGCATCTGATGAAGTAGGTTGTTGTCTATGCAAGCTCATGATTCTCTGAACCAGTTAGTCCCTAAGGTGCCACCACCTCCTGCCTTCTGCCTGGCTTCAGACTAACATGGCTACACATTTCTGTACTCACAATGTTATACTGGAACAGTTATCACACATTAAATTCACTTTGCCTAAACCTAAATTAATGTTCAAATGTAGTCAAACCTGAGTTGCTCATTTCAGAATAGCCAAAGAGCCAGATCTCCAGAAGAGGTGCATGCTCGCCACTAACTGAAACCATTTGGAACAGCTTTGAGGAAACAATATACCATGTATACCATAAACATGTTGCTAAATACCAGGCCCTAGATGTTGCAAATTAGGCAAGCAAAATTAGTGGAACTACTTGATAATGGTCTGTGTTAAAGTGGCCTACCAATAAAATGGAAATCATAATATGCCCTCACCTCAGATTATGAAGAAAAAAAATTATCTGTCCATTTGTTACACTCTGATACTACAGTGAGAATGCCACAGAAGTTACTAGCATTGGTTTTTGTTTTCCCTTCACTAGAAAACAAGAAAAAATATTTTTGATAACTTCTGCTCATTTCATTGGCATTTTAAAGGAAACTCTCTAAGGACATCAATAGAGATATACTGCCTTCATTAATGACCAATGTAATTAATTTCTTGGCAAAAATATTTCTGAAGAAATATAGTGCTGGTAATTAACTGCATGCTAAGTAAAATTTGACTTCTTATGCCAAAGGGGAAAATATGTCACTCCAAGAAACAAGGGCCCTTTTTTGCTAACCACTGCCATGGTTGGTTGGTGGGGCACTCCATTATTAAGGGAAACATTTCTCTTTATTGAACATTAACCCAGATACCATCCTATTTAAAAAGTCAAGAAATGGCAAAAGTTGAACATGGGAAAAGACCTTATGAAATAATTTGATCCATATGTTAATCAGAAAATAGCATAACATTCAGTATTGCTCATTATACCTTAAATTTGTTTAATATTACTGAACTTGGATGTATATTATCCACCTCAATTAATTCATATGAGTGAATTCATTAGTTTTGGCAGCAGAAAATGAATACCAGAGAATCTTAGACTGATTATGCTACCTGTTGAAGTGTCTCATACCTGCCAACGTATTTTATACACTTGCTTCATCCTGAAGTGTCTCAGGGAAACAGATGTGTAATCCAGGTCAGTTTCCCAGTTCAGGTCATCATAACAGTGTGGGCAGCTCATGTGTTGTATAAACTAAGGGTGGGCAAAAAGCGACCCACCAAATGATTTCATCTGGCTTTTGCAGCTACTCCTTTGAAGGAGAACTGTAGCTGAGCTGCAGATGCCCTGGCTTTCAACGCCTCTCACAATCCTCCCTTCCCCTACCAGCGGACTGCCACAGCAGCAGCCACTGCCCTCCCAGCCAGCCCACCCTGTCCCACCCAGGCCCCTGTGTACTCTCCAAGGAAGGGAGCACAGAGATCCTCTCCAGGTTTCTGCCCGGGGAGACTGTCAGTGCACCACTCTGACCCTGTGGCCTTTCGTAGACCAGACAGCCCAGCCACTATTGAGTCAAGGCTCAGGTGAGGTTCTCCCTGCTGGCAGAGGAGAGGGTGCAGGGTGAAGAGGGCCAGAAGCCATGGGTTATCCATGCCCTGCCCAGCTTGTGCCTAGTAGAGGTACAGGTGTTCCTAACATGGTGCCACACTGTGTTCCCACATGCCACTTCAGGCAGTGCCACATGGGTGCAGCTAGAGTGGCTGACATGGCTCCTGCCCAACCCCAGCACAGCTCCTGCCCGATCCCAAGTCCCTAGCATATGGCCAGGTCAGACAGGAGCTGCACTCTTGTGGGTCAAGGTGGCATGCAAGAAAACAGTATGCACAAGCCCGGCTGCATGCTGGGGACTCAGGGGGCGGGGGGATGAAGGGACAAGGGAGGGACATAGCATGTCAGCAGCCTGACCAGGTAACCCGCAGGTCCCAGCCTCCTTCTCCTGCAACCTCTCCCCCACCCCAAGTCCTCGGCACAGGGTCAGGCTAGGCAGAAGCCATGCCAGCTGTCCACATGAGGCCCAAGGTAGCATGAAGGAATACAGCGTGGCACCAGGCTAGCCACATGCTGGGCACTTGGGGTGTAGGAGTGGACGCTGACAGAAGAGAGGAACAAAGAATAGGTTCCCCTAACCTTTGTTCTCTCTGCCTTTAGATCAGGGTGGACAATTATTTGGGCCAGAGGGCCACTTAGGGAGCTTTGGTGAGCTGTTGCAAAGGGTGGGGGAGGGGATGGGGAGTGGCTGATCTGGCCCGTAACAGCTCACCCAAAATCCTGAAGTGGCCTTCTGACCCAAATATTTGCCCACCCCTGTTATCAACCTTTTCATTTTTTAATATCCCCATCAAAGGGCCTGTCATTGTATATTTGCATATTAATTGTATATTTCCTAAATTTTTGCCCCATCTACATTTTAAATGTTGCAAGAAGTAGGATTTCACTATTCCCCTTGAGATGCTATTGACTATATATCTTCTGTCCAAAATGTTTTACTCTTATTTTATTTGAGACTTACCTAAGCATTTCCTATAACTGCCCCATGTATTGTTGGTAGAAGCATCTGAAGAACAGGGTTTCTGGCTCATGGAAAATTTTGATTTTTCAAAATTTGTTTGGGTCAGAGTCAGACAAAACCCATTTTTTAAAAGTTTTCTTTGAACTTCAAGCTTCTCAGACCCTGTTTCTGCTCAGTAACATTGGCTTTACTTCCAGTTGTTTGGTAATTCAGTGTCAATATCATCACTGAACATCTGCATAGGACTCCCATTATCAGTGGCTCTATCTCAGCCTCACGAGACAGACCAACACCAAAGCTACAGATCCTGGGAAACCAGTCTGGAATTTCCTGACACTAGGTCCCAATCTTGCAGCAGGGAGCCTGGACACTCAAACCTCTGGCTTTAAGTGAGAAAGGAGGTGACAGCTGTGACTTCCATGGCTTTCAGGCTCCCAGTTTCTGGAATCCCAGAGTCCTCACGCTGAAGCATTCTGTTCTGTGCATCTGTCTTAACAATCTAGTACTGTAGATTCAAGATGGCAAGAAAGCTATATACAGATCCCACTATTTGAAGAGTGTTAAACTCACCTGGTCTCTGGGCTGGGTCTGCACCTCATGGGCCAGATCCAATCTAGGGCATGGGGTGGGTAGCTGCCATGACCACTGCAGTAGTAGCAGTAACAACCGTGGCAGTCACTGCAGCAGCAGTGGGGCAAGTGGGGTGGCAGTCACAGGGCAAGTGAGCTATTGAGGGCTGTGCTCCACTAGCCCTCAATAGCCCTCCTGCTGCCAAGTGCCATGTCCACTGAGGCCACAGAGCCCCAGATTTAGCAGCAGGCCATGCCCACTGCTAGCCATGCCCCTAACTTCCAGTAGTCCAACAGGCTGGATGAGTGGCTCTACAGGTTGGATCTAGCCCATGTACTGGTTGTTCAAAACCTCTGCTTTACACAGTAGTATCATGACTTTAGAAAATGTACCTATAGAAGCCAGCTTTGCAAACACAAGTGTGTAGTTTTTGAAAACTGTGATTTGATAAAAAAGAAGAAATGCAGCAATGATTTTATAGTTATTTTTTAAAGGCTTAATGTGGTCCTTAGGGATGTCATTAAAATAAGCAGTGGCTAAAGACACATTATTGACGCCTTCTACAGAAAAGGATGTAGCTATTTGAATGCATCTAGCCTAATAATTATTATTTATTGTTTGTTGGGTGCTGACATTGTGCTTGGTGTTTTGCCATCTATATTTTGTCATAGGCAAGTTCGAAATAATACTAGGCAACTTCAAAATTTAGCAGGAAAGAAAAATTACTGTCCACTTTATTGCCTGCAAAATATCCAAGAACTTAAGTTTGCCATGTAAAGCAGCATAAAAATTGGAATAGAACATCCAGTTTTAGAGAAACTATTATTTATCCTGGTTTTCCATTAGTAGGACATAAGCTTTCTGTTTGCTTTAATATTTAAAAGAATGCTTTTGCAAGTACCAGGAATTTTTGCTTTTTTAAACTGACTCCCTTCAGAATATACCATAAAATGAGGTAAGCTGGCAAAATTATCCTGTCACAAATTCTTCTTCTCAGAATGGTTCCAAAGGATCAGGATCAAAATCTATCGAAGAAAAATGTAAAAATCCTTATCTTCTCTTGGTAAATGCAGAGTAAAAAACTGCACAAGAATAAGTCCACATTTCCTAGATGTCTGGCTATCCCCATTTGGTAGAGCACACAGTACTGTTCTGATTGCATTGATCAGACACTGATGCAAAATAAGGAACAAAACATAATCATCATTTACTCAGACAGATAGTTGCCAGAGCAAAGCTTCCAATTAAACAGACACACCACATCTGAGCATTCCACTCATTTAAAAATAGTTTAAATCTGTATTTTGAATATTACAGATCAGACATTTCTTCTATGGAATACAAGTAAACAGCTATAGTGGGGAGGCAAGCTAGCAATAAGGAGGTAATTTGACAACAGCATGATTTAAGTGATCTAAAATATAGAGTAATGAAGGGAAATGATGTATTTAGTTAGTCTTGCATGTTTCACATTTTCAGCTCCGAAAGCTTAACAACAATTTCATTTATTTGAAGACGAGCTTTCTCACTGTGGACCCAGCACAGTCTGGATTTACTACAAGAGATGGAACTGAAATCACTTTGGTAAATGCTGAATCTCCTCCTGTCAATGGAGAGATCCATTCATATCTTTCTGGACCTCTACAGAAGTCAGCACTGCTGAGCATGAAATACTGCTCTCTCACCTGAGAGTGGTGGCAAGAATCCAGGTGGAAACACTAAAAGCCAGGCTTAAAAAATTGTTATATAGGGTTGTTGGAATTTGATAGGCTATGCCAGTAATTCAGCTGAAAATTCTTTTATTAAAATCAAAAGCCAAGCAGCACTTATACTGATTACTTTAAGCACACAGTAATATTAACCATGACTCACCTGCCAAAGAGGCTACAGACACATGATGGTATTCCCCCATCATGGATCACTGGCAGAAACAAAGAACCCTTTTCTGTTAGATTCAGATATCCACCTAAGTTTCCAATAACTCAAATACTTTGGGGGCGGGGAGGGGAGGGGGAGGAGCAAGCAAGTGGAGTTGGGGAGAAGGTTGCCTTCCATAAACTGGTCTGAACCAACTTACAGGTGGTCATTTGTTGTTCACCATGTTTATCTTTCCAAGGTATGGGTGCCAATAAATACATCCTTTTTGTCCAAGGTATCTTGAGGTCCTCCGTTATAGAAGAGCCTCCTGCTTACTTACATCGTCTTGTTGAATTTCTTAAGATTCAGTGGTACTGAGGTCCCAGAGATTATGTCACAGTCCACCAAGACATCCAGCCTTGTGGGTAGGGCTGAAAGTAGAACCAAGGATGGCAGTAGTGGGGTCAGAAGCCAAAAGTCAGGAACCAAATACCAAACCAGGGGACTAACTAGAATCAGGAAGCAAACTGAGGTCAAGCCAAAGGCCAAGGGGCTGGATGCACAATCAGGGATGCCAGGACAGAGGCCAGAGGAGTTACTAGAACAGAAACTGCTCAGGGATTGAAGACCAGTAAGATGTGCAACAAGGTTCAGATATTGGAGGAGTTTCTTAAAAGAAGGGTTAGGACCAATCAGCAGGGAACGGCTAGGGTCAGCTGGTCCTGGTTTAGGTTTACTTAGCCTGGTTAATCAGGTTGCAGGGCATGAGCCTTATGTTTAGCCTTATTCCCTTATCCATCTTTCCTAGCACATTCTAATCCAAAAAGTTTCATTATCAAACCACAAAAAATATAACCAGACTGTTAATATGGTTTAATTGGAAAGAATTCTTGTCAAACAAGTCTTATATTTTAACAAGACTTACAAGCATGGTTAATAAAAGGAACTCTGTTGATATAATACACGTGGATTTCTCCAAGGCATTTGACTTAGTACCATATGATAGCATGATTAAAATTCGCATTTCATGGATTTAACAGGGCACATATAAGGTGCATGAACAACTAGCTCCCTAACAGATCTAAAAACGTAACAGGGAGACATCAGTAAGTGGTACCATTACCAGGAGGGCCTCAGGGATCCATCTTCAGTCTAATGATGTTCAATACTTTCAAAGTGATCCAGGTATAGTCTTTGTTGATTGATTTTGAAGAAACTAGAAATGAGCAAGTTATTAAATAATGAACCAGAATGTTTATTCTTAGATTGAACTAAATCACCTGATTAGGTGGTAATCCAGCAAAACACAGAACACTGTGGTCAAGTCAATACCTATAGAAACAAAGGGTGAAGTCTACCCATAAGACAAGAAACCAAATTAGAAAGTAGTGATTCAATAACTTACTTCAGATTTATTGTAGATAACCACCTCAATCCGAGCTCTCAGTGTAATGTGTGTGGGGGACAGGGGGACTAATTTTGGATTCTTGGGGCATATCTACAGTGAACTTTACTGCAGAATTGATTAACTAGCTTCACAGTAAAGCATTGCTGTCTACATGTACGTCCATATTAGGATGCAGTAAATTAAATAACTCCACCACAGGATAGTACTGCCCAGGACAAGTACTATCCTACAGAAGAGTCATTATATGCACCAAAACCCACATGTAGAAGATGACCAGGGCTGGCTGGGGTGCAAGGATGCTACAGTGTGGGACTGCCTTCTGGCTAGCCCTGAACTGTAGCCCCACTGTGTCCCAGCCAGTTCCTTCACCACCCACCCCCTGCCAGCCAAGGGCTGCTCCACCCCAGCTCAAATGACTGTGATCCTGGGTGCACATGAAGACACTGTGCCCAGGAGCAGCTGACTCCAGCACAAACTGTGCCAGAGTTTATTCAGTCAGGGTAATTGCATGTGTATAGATGTACCCTTGGATGCATAAAAAAGGAGAATTTCAATGAGAAATAGGGAAGTGCTCTTTCTTCTGGCCACAGCATCAGTAAGATTTTTACTTAAATACTGGGTCCCATTCTGGTGTTTACAACTATAAAACGATGTGGTAAATTCAGAGAAAGGAAGAAAGAACAAACTTTAAGATGTGAGGCTTAAGGAACTTCCTCTATTCAATTTATCAAAGGAAAGTTGTGAGGCAACTCGATCACTGTGTATAAGTAGCTACACACAGAAAAGATGCCTGATAGTGGGGAAGTTTTTCAATCTTATAGACAAAGGCATAACAAGATCCAGACTTGAAGCTGAAGTTACACAAATTCAATTCAAGATACAACCTCCTCGCTGTGTGGGTAATTATATATGAGAACATCTTATCAGGAAAGATGGTAGAGTCGCCAGGACTTAGAGTCTTGAAGATCAGATTAGCTATCTTTCTAAAAGCTATTCTTAATCCAGTTTTGGAAGGAAAAAAAACCAACTGTAGCCTCTGTGTACTGCCAGTTTGACTAAGTGATCATAGTGGCCCCTTTTGGTACTTTTAATCTATGGATATAGGAAAATGGCTTGGATCCTTCCTATAGGAATGCATCGGGCAAGTTTTGAAAGGAAACCACCTCTAACACTGAAACACTGGACCCACAAGAATCAATTCTCTAGGTGAACTAGTCAAATAGCCTAGCCTGTAACAGCAATTTCCATATGGCATATGCCTTTACATGTATTTCACCATAAATAACTACACTGCTCCCATCAAGATGAGATCACATGGCCAAAACTGAAACAAGGTAGAGAGGTGATACTGGTATCCAGCAGAAGACTTTTGCACCACATGCAATCTTCTTTCAATTAAAGTACACACCGCAATTGGTCAGGTTAAGAGTACTTCGGGATTCTGCATTGAACTGAAGCCTTCTCATAGCACTATTCACAAATGACACTTTCTGCCATCCCTGACTGGCTAATAGGCTCCATCTCAACCTGGCAGATAGCGTTCTGGTCTCAGTTCCTCAAGCTTCCATCACTTCTTAGCTGGATAATAGGGTACACAGGGTACACAGTGCTGAGGAAATGCTGATGAGCAGAGTATACTGAAGCTCATCTCTTCAGTGACAGAAGCTATCATCATAACACATCAAACTTGTCCAGACTACATATGGACTACTGAATCTAGCTCAAGCTCCAAGTCTCAGTAGTGCAAGGAGTGCCAGGCCTGCATACAGGATATTAAAAAGAGAAAAATGTAAAGCTCAGAAATGAAAAGCAGATGTGACAACTCTGTTTCTATGGCAAAATGGAACTCAACAATCATAAAAGTGAAACTTGTCTTATTTAAATGTGATTTTAGAATATGGAATGAACTCCAAGAATTATGGACCAAGACAAACCTCACCATTTTCCATTGCAAGTTCAAGATGCGTTTCTTTGAACTCGCCTTCTTAGCAACATGCACATTTAAAGAAAATAAAGGGGGGCAGGGGAAGAAAAGTAAAACTCTCTCAAAAGCAAAATTCTCCTGAGTTGCCCATGTTCTCTCCATTGGGAGAGGATGAGAAAGCTGTATGTGGCTGTTAAATTAATAGAATCATAGACAATTAGGTTTGAAAGGGACCTCAGGATGTCGTCTAGTCCAACTCCCGGAATCATGTTGGCTCCAAGATTAAACATTTGCCTTTCATTGGACCCAAATCCTTCCCCAAAGTATTATTTACCTTATCCAGAAAAAGGCAATGGAGCCTCCACATACTAGATCCTACATGTTTCCAAAGTGATTCCATTCCTGGCAGTTTTCAAGTAAATGTTTCACTTCTAATTTACTAAAAATGTTCTTTTTAAATAGCTGCCTTCTGGACAAAGGCATTCAATACCTTAAGTTTCAGTAAAGGTTTATAGTAAGCATGAGAAGACAAACATAGATCTTCTAGTCACTGACATCTTTGATAGCCAAGACTCTAGCAATAGGGAAATGGTATTTGATCTAAAAGAATCAAAAGCTATTCCAAAATAACTGAGTAAACTGTGTGTGTTTATGTATCCTAACCTTAACAAACCTTGTTGCTGGGAACTACAAGAAGTTGTTTTGAAGAGCTATTGATTTATCTGTCTCTTTTTTGGTCATTCTCTGTGATTTTATTCCAGTTTTTTGAGCAACATTGTTGTTCTTTGTCCCAAGAGGTCTTCATGTGTCTTTCACTGTCTTTAGTGACCTGAGTCCACCTCAACATAGAAATGATGTGACTGCACTTAGGGTATGGTCCCTGGGATCCCTGCAAGTAATATGTTTTCAACATGCTTCTACTTATGTACACTGTGAAACACGTTCTACCTCTGGATATTTTCTGTCCTAAAAAAGAACATTTTGCTATCTGTTTGCAACCCTATCCAAAATTATAAAATACCTTTTTGACTTTATGTTTCCTGGTAATGTTCTGACAAGGCAGTCTTTTGGGACGTTTGGGACCAATTTTAGAAATAAGAACTGACTTAATATTGCTTAATGATTGGTATAAAGCAAGCAATAGGAAAATACTTGTCAAATTAATTTTCTTCATTATTGTCATGGTGTCCAAATTATTTATTAGTTAAGATTGGATTTAGTGTCTTGATGGATGACTTATACCAATATAATACAGATTAGAGGCAGTCATGATTGACTGAATGCACCAGGTATTTACATCTACACAACTCTGGGCCTGGCTGGTACTTAGAAAGGAGACCACACTGTAATCCTAGGTGCTGTAGATATATGCCTAGGAGTTGTGATCAACCTTATGGGAAATTCAAGACCACAGAAACCAAATGAGTTGCAAGACTTTCTTCAGTCTCATAATTGCTGATGAGCAAAGTGACAAAAGTAAAATGAAGGAAGGAATACACAACAGAATGTCCCTTTTATTAATACCACTCTTCCCACATAATTTTAATAGGGAAAAGAGAAATAGCTATCTTTAGTGACATATGGCTTGAATGTGTGTGTGTGCGCGCTTCTTACATTGAGCAAGAAAATGGATTCACAGACTTCATTATAATCATTAAATAGTCAGATTTTTCAATGAAGCCACATTTGGACAGCAAAATCAATAGCAAATAACACTGTTGGATAGATGGATATGAGATCATAAAACACCCAAAGCGTTTAGTTGGAAAGACAAGGGAAAGAAGGGAAAAAGAAAACAGTAAAAGTAAAAATGCATATAAAGGAGAGAAATTAAGTCAAAAGAAAAGTTTTTGAAGAAAAGTCAGCAAAAAAACACATATATAAATGCATAAAAATATAAAATTAGTCAATGGGAAAGAGTTACTGAAAACATAGAAGAAAAACAGAAATGGCAAAAAAATACCACCCTAGCATACAGGTTTATATTTTATTATAGAGAGTTTGCTTTAAATCATAGTTTTCAATATTGTATAAGTTATTTGACTATTTCTAGCACATAAACAAGTTTGACTATTTTCCCCATTCAGTCACAAGAGATTTCTCCCTCTTTGCTTACTGGAACCCCCACTTTGGGATAGTACATATCATCTTCATTTTCATTTGTAAAAGCTGACAGGTACTTTAGCTGCAAGAACACTGTGGTCCTGATTCATCTTTCATAAGCAGGCTTCCAATGCTCTTAGGCATAAAGGAAAAATTTGACTGCCCTTTTTTAAAGCTAATCAGGAGTTGTTAACTCCCAAATTGTCTGATTGTCTTATCTCATGGTTCATATTAAACCTATCTAAAATGTCAGATACTCAGGCTGTTGAGAGGATTATTGATCTAGTCTTTACAGTCAAAAATACTTAGATCACTCAAAATGCAACAGAGGTTTAGGCAGACAAAATTCTTTGGGTAAATGTGATATCTTTTATTATACCAACTAAATAGTTGGAAAAATTGTTCTTTGCAAACTTTGGGCACAAACATCCTTCTTCAGGCACAGGGAGAATCTGCTACTGTTTTGTGTTTTCCTGGATGGAATAGAAGCCAATTGGAAAGACTCTGACACTTTAAATAGGTTCTAAATCCATGTGGCTGCATTTCCAGAATCAAAAGTAAATTTCTATTCACCTACTTGCCAGTTCAATCTACACAGATTAAACTAACCGCAAAGATTGAATTGACTCAGGCTCAGGCTTTCTGAATGTCTGTACTTAGCCCATATGTCCTTAGACCAACACGGCTACAACCAACACCCCCGAAACACAGTGGTCGAGGACTTTTCAGGCAAAATTAGAGCAAAAATCAGTGTGACAATATTTTCACATTCTTCTTCAATTTCTGTTCATAAAGGTTAAAAAATTGTACTGCCATTAGTTGGGCTGTATGAAAATCTTTTAAAAAATAAACCCTATAGTCTCATATTTGTAATAAATAAACTAAGACATGCAGTTCAAATATTACTAAATTAACACAATATTCAATATTGGCATTATTAATCAAATGAATTATTTGACAAGTAATAGTTCATGATTATACAGTTGATGAATACTGGACAATTTGTCAAATAGTGTATTAACTGACTTATTGAAAACATTGATAAATAGCATTAGACAAGTTTTAAACATAATTTTAGCATAATATATTCAGGGTTGAAACTTCAGCAGCTGATTTCAATTGCTTTTTTATTCCTATTTTTCTATCAATGTTTATTGAATCAGGATTTGGACAGGAGTTGACAGGAACCCCAGATTAATTATTAGGTCCTCTTATGCAAGGCATCCTACAGTGAAGTAACAAACATAGTCTCTCTCAAGTAGAGTTTACAATTTGGACAAATCTAATCTAACTCTCAGTGTTATTAAACTTCCACTTATTTCCATGTTCCTAAATAAGTATTGAAACAAAAGAATCATTTGAAATTGGTTTTAAAGTTTAATGAGTGACAAAACAAATGTAAGAAGTTATTCTGCATCTACGAATAGCTTTGAATTAAAAGAAAATAAAGAGAAAAAACAGCCTCACTGCTTTTAAATGGTTTCTCTGAAATAAAAACTTCAGCTGCTTGAAATATTTAACTTGTAAATGTATCTAAAGCACTAGCTAATTTTCTTTTTAATGTGCACACTGAATATGACTTTTAAAAATTATCTAAATATGTATTTACAAGATGAGTTTTCACAGTTCAAAAAAATCCATTATGATCTATATACATCAATAAAACATTTTTAAATGACTAAGTACTTATTTACAATGTCAATCATAATAGTATCCCAGCTGTAGACCATTTTGTATTATCTAGTCAATAATTTATATTTTAAGTAACTTAGCACGTATTGTTATGATCAAATCCTGAAAAGGCCAGAGAAAATGTTGAGAAGCACCAAGCCCCACTTATTTCCTACTGACAGTGGGACATTTCTCCATAAAAGAAGATCTTATAAACCAAAGATAGATGAATAAATTGAAGCTAATGGGCCTAGGTAAATCAACTGAATCTAAAAAGAGTTAAGAACATTCAGCATCTTGTAAGATTAAGTCTTATCATCATGTGACTCATGTCTCACCCACATCCTGTCAAAACTTTAGATAGGAGCTAAGCAAGCAGGCTGGCCAGCTACCCAACCCAGGTCCAACATCTAATAGGCAGATGGCCTCACTGCCTACCTCAGTAGTATGCAGATTATACAAATTCATACTGATAGTTGCAACAGATCATAGCCCTAACAGTTCAGATTTTTCTCTCCCTTTGTCTCTCTCTTCCTCATGCCCTGAACAACAAATAGTTTTAAGCACATGTACACACATATTCATACACACTCTGTTTGTGTGTGTAAAAAAATGCATTATTTGCACCATGCTTCCTTCCACAAGAATCTGAAGAACTTCACTAACAGAATATAAACAAACTATAGAGTGAATGTTGACAGCCACCTGGAGCATAACTCTCAAAGATAAGAACGGAGATGAGATATTTGCTCAGTTAATGATGCTTGTGGTATATGAAATGTACCTTTAAGGGTCAGTTTTCCCCCTAATGCCATGTAGGCGCCGTTTGGTGGTTCTCCCTGCAAGCTGGAGTATGTGTGTTGCTGAATCCTGTTTCCTAGTAAAGCTGAAGCTGTTTTATCATCCCACCGGTCTCTGCTGAATGCTGACTGACTTGAAGACAGAAATCCAGGGGCATGGAGGTCTGAGTGAGTGCCCATCACTGGAACCCAAGGTTCTAGGGAAAACACTATAATGCTTACTTACCTTTGTGATGAACTTTATGATGCCAACATGAAAAGCTACATGGGTCAAATATTAGCTGTTTCACAAAAAGCAATATAGCACTTTAATGTCAATGCAGAGAAACCACAACCTCATTTTACAAGTATCTTCAAAAGATTCACGTGTAATAGTTGTCTACCTGAATAGAAGTAAGAGGTTGGTCAACCACACTGGAATTTGAATGTCATTTCTAGTGTTGTTTCCTGCTGATTGGCTGATTGGAATGAATAGCCCAATGATGGTGGGCACCACCATCATTGGCACATTATCCCCAGGATGCACCATTCTGGCATCCCTTCTAAATCAACACTTGGGGCTAGTGCCCCCTCACCCGCCCCTAGTTGTGTTACTGACTTGTGGCTGCAACTGTAGTCAAGCTGTTGATATACAAAGAATTATATCATGTAAGTAGTCTGAAAAATCAGGTCATACTCATCTCAAATTTGACACCCAAAATTAATGACTGTTTTACCTTAGTAACTGTGCCTCAGTTCCCTATTTGTGAAATGGGACAGAAAAGAGGGTCTGAGGCAGCAATATAAAGGGTTTCTGAAGGCAACAAAAGTAATTATTAATGTTTCAGTTACTTTAACTTTTTTACATTGTACATAAATAGCCTGTGGAACTTATTGCTATGGGATATCATTGAGATCAATAGCTTAAAAAGAAAAAGCAGTTTTTCTGGATAACAAGATTATCCAGGGAGATTACTGTAATTATTAAATGAATAAACAAGCATTTTGGCAAGGATATAAACCCTTTTGCTTCAAGATGCAACCTAGCTAAGAGGGAATTTCCTCTGAGGGCAGGCTATCTCATATTTATCTACTGCAGGGTAGTTTTGCATCTTCTTTCTGAAGTCCATAACAGAATGCTAGATCAGAAGGAAAGCAAATCCTTTGATAGTCAAACATTTCTTAACCTCTATCACATAACATTATTTGCCCTGCATAGCTTACTCAGTTAATAACCCAGCTGAATAAAGGCTTCAATTCTAGGACATAAATGACTCAGTAGCTAACTCAATAGCAAAATGCAAGCATATAACCACATTCTAAGCTCTTACATATAGCAAGGATTAGAGTGAAATTCCACAGGAAATGTGCTCCTGCAAGAAAATTTGAGGCTAGAGTTTATTGTGATAACAGTAAAACTCTGCCCCTAGTCCACATAGAGTGAATGATGGCTTTCCTATTCATACACAGAGTGACCATATGTCCCAGTTTGGCTGGGACAGCCCCAGATTTCATAGGCCATTCCAGCATGCCAATCCACCCTGTTGGACTGCACACTGTACCCCTGCCCACCTGCCTCCACCACTGACTTGAGAAGGGTAGGAGTACAGGGACCAGTGTCCCAGATTTCCTTAAACATAGTATGGTCACCCTGTTTATAGTGTCCCGGGGCACAGGCCCAGAAAAGGGGGAAGCCTCGCTCAGAGGCAAAGCCCAGGCAGAAAGAAGAAAAAACAATGACTTACCTGTTGCAGGGGCCGGGAAGAGTGGGAAAATGTGCAGCAGGGAATCCCCCGTGCAGTTCATCACCCGCACCTATATTCAGCTGGGGCCAGATGATGTCACAGGGAGACGCCACCTGGCAGAAATAAGAACTGCCCCCAAAGGCACAGGAGCGGAGCCGAGGAGCAGAGGAGCCGTGGGAGACTGCGGCGTGTGGCAGCAGCGGCAGCAGCAGAAGTGGTGGTGGAGGCAAAGGCGGCCCAGGGAAGACATCAGCAGGGGGCAGCTGCAAAAAGGATTTGGAGGCCCATCTCAAAGGTTGGTGCATGGCTGGGGTGTAGGGAAGGTTGGAGCCCCATGAACCCCCTCTGAGATGCATGACTGCACTGGAGGCATCCTCAGAGGGGACCCCCTCCACTGAAGTAACTCTCAAAGTCATGGCAGGCAAGTTTGGAGGTCACCCTGAAGACAACCGAGGTACCCTCCGGGGCCTACTCGAAGACCCCTAGTGAGCCAGAGCAGCAGATCAGGCAAAGGCAGCATGACAGCCTACCATCAAAAGGAGGCAGGCACAAAGTGATGCATTAGCCGGGAACATGGACAGCCTCAACTTGGTGACTTACGCCAATATGCAACCAGTGGCCATGGCCCCTGCAGACATTGTCAGATAGAATCTACAGGTTCTGACCCAGATTCTGGACTCGCAAGAACAGAAGATGGACCACCAGCAAGAATGGTTCAGGCACAGTCTGGCGACTTTCAAAATGCCAAATATGACCTGGGATGATGATCCAGACGCCTACATTGAGGCATTTGAGTGGCACGCCCTCATGACCGGACTCAACACAAGATATTGGGCCAGCCAACTGGGAGTGAGGGTAGTGGGCAAGGCCCAGGCCACCTACCAAGCCCTCCTGAGAGATGATGCCCAAGACTACGAACGTGTGAAGAAGGCCATTCTATACAGGTTGGAGATCAACCTGGAACATTATCGCCATATGTTCTGTGCAAAGAAAGGGCCCGATGAGAGGCGATTAAGGGTGCTGTTGCAGCTGCTACGGGATCTACTGGACAAATGGGTGAGTCCAGCAGGACATGATAGAGAAGCCCTGGTGGATCAGATCCTCCTTGAGCAGTTTCAAAACAATCTGGAGGAACAGACACAGCACTGGGTCCACCAGCACTCCCCGCATGCATGTGAAGAGGCCGGCGGTTGGCAGAGGCCTTCACTGCCTCAGAGACCAGTTACCCTCGGGAGAAGTGGAACCCAGGGCCCCTAGTGGTAGCACCAAAAGAGCCCGAATGTAGACGTCCGCCCAACTGGGGGGCAACGCGGGATACTGTGTGCTTCTGGTTTGGGCGGAATGGTCATTTTTCAAGGGAGTGCTCTAGTCAGGCCACAGAGTGTTGGCTCCCCATTACTGGGCCAAGGGCACAAACAGAGAGATGGAGAGATCCTGAGCCTAGTGAGCCAATGGATAGTAGCTATGGAGTCGGGGAAGAGAATGTGACTTGGAGCCGCCCTATCGTTAAAGCCTGGGTAGAGGGACATCCCATACAAGCTACTCTGGACTCTGGATGCACCCAGTCTTTGGTAAGAGCTGACTTGGTGCAGCCTCAGAGCAGACAAAGGGCCATCCCAGTGAAAGTGGCATGCCTCCATGGGGAGACAAGGTGATTGATCGCCAATGGGTACACCTCTGTGTAACGGAGCACCAAGGAGACCTTCTGGTGGGGATAGTGCCCCAGCTGGCCTGTGAAATGCTACCGGGCCATGACTGGGCACCTCTGTGTGACACCCTGGACAGGGTATGTGACGCTGAGGTGGTGCGCAAGAAAATTTGGAACCACAAAGGGTGGTTGGGTGAAGTGGAGTAGAATGAAGGGTGAGCGGGCAAGGCCGAGGACATAGACCTTAGCAACTTTTCCAGCAGCCTGCAGTTCCGGGAGGCACAAGAAGAAGACCTGGAACTCAGGACACTCCCAACATAAGTTTGTGATGCCGGAGATGACCAGACCCTGCCACCCAATAAGCCTCCACACTTTGAGGTAAGGAACCAACTTCTTTACCGCATGCATGGGGAAAGGCAGGATGGGACTGAGGGTATGCAACTAGTGGTCTCTGCCTGGTTCCTTCATATCATATGGCAGTGGGCACATGCTAGCCCCGCAGGAGGGCATCTGGGGTGAGACAAAGCCTTTACAAGGGTGGCCAGATAGTTTTTCTGGCCCAGGATGGGAAAGGAGGTGGCCTGCCAATGTGCAGCTTGCCCTGAGTGTCAGAAAATAAGGGTCAATCACCCTGTGTGGCAGGGTGGCAGCACATTCCCCACCACCTCCTGGAAGCAGTCATAAGGAGAATGACTCAGAGTTGGAACAGGGGGTCATACAACCTTCAAGGAGACCCCGGAGAAGCCCCCTGGTCCCAGTGCACAAACAAGATGGGTCTTTGAGGCTATGCATCACTTACAGACAGCTGAATGCCTTGGTGGTCTTCGACGCTTTCCCATGCCCCACGTGGCTGGTGGAGCACATCAGGAATGCCCCATACATCTCGACCCTGGATCTCAAAAAGGGATACTGGAAGATCCCCGTAGCCAAGGAAGACCAGCCAAAAATTGCATTCAGAACCCTGCGGGGACTCTGAATTCATGAGGCTGCCCTTCAGGCTGCATGGCGCTGCTGCAATATTTTAGTGCTTAATGGACCGGGACTTAGCCCCCCACACTGAATACACTGCGGCATATATAGACGATATCATCATATTCTCCTAGACATGGGCCCAACATAGGAGAGCCCTCAAAGCCATCCTGTCTGAACTAAGGCAGGCCAGACTAACAGCAAATCCTTGAAAGTGTACTCTTGCCCAAAAGGAAACCAAATATTTACCTTTGGCAGACAAGGAGGAAATAATCCGTAACTTTGCCACGCCCCAAAACTGCTGCCAGTTCAGATCCTTCTTAGGATTAGCCAATTATTATCGGTGGTTTATACCCCATTTTTCAGAGCTGGCTGCGCCTCTGTTGGAGGCCCTCAAAGGACAGAAGACAGGAGCTGTAAAGTGGACGGAAGAAATGTCCCAAAATTTTGAGCTGCTGAAGTGGGCCCTAAGTGAGGATGTCATAATACACACACCTGACTTCCGGAAACCTTTTATCTTACAGACCGATGCTTCAGAGACAGTGGTAGGAGCCAGTCTCACCCAGGAAGACGAGGGGTCTGAAAGACCAGTTGCTTACACTAACCACAAGCTACTACCAGCTGGCAATCTGGTGGGCGGTGGACCATTTCAGGTATTACCTGATGGGTAGAGTGTTTAAACTGGTGATGGACCACGCTCCCCTAACATGGCTGAGCACAGTTATAATAGACAATGCCCAGATCACACGGTGGGTTTTGGCTCTCCAACCATATAAATTCCACATAATCCACTGGCCAGGAAAAGCTAATGTGGTGCCAAATTTTCTATCCAGGTGCAGAGACGAGGCCCGGACAGGTGACCCAGAAAGCCAGGCCAAAGAGAGCACCAGCCCGGCAGGTATGGCCCAAAGGTGGGACAACGAAGTGCCCCAAGGCATTTTTGGGGGGTTGTGTCCCAGGGGCACAGGCCCAGAAAAAGGGGAAGCCTCGCTCAGAGGCTAAAGGAAGAAAAAATGACTTACCTGTTGCAGGGGCTCGGAAAAGCGGGAAAATGCACAGCAGGGAACTGGCCGCGCGATTCATCACCTGCGCCTATATTCAGTTGGGGCCAGGTAACGTCACAGGGAGATGCCACCCGGCGGAAATAAGAAGCACCCCCAAAGGCACAGAAGGGGGCAGAGGAGCCACAGGAGACTGCAGCGTGTGGCAGCAGTGGCGGCGAAGGCAAAGGTGGCTCAGGGAAGACATCAGCAGGGGGGAGCTGTAAAAAGGATTTTTTGGCCGCAGCAGGCAGCAATGGTGGCAGCAGCAGTTGCAAAAGTGGCGGCAACAGCAGCAGCAGAAGCGGCGGCGGCAGCAGCAGGAAAAGCAGCAGCAGAGGCAAGGCGGTAACGGCAGCAGTGGAAGCGGTGACTGCAGCAACCAGCACTGTGAAGAAAGCCCCACCAGGAACAGAGGTCCGACAGGGATCGGGGGGCTGGCTGGGAGGCTGATGGGGGCTGAGATGGCAGGAGCTGCAAGTTGTCCCTGTGGTGGGAAGGACCAACAGGGGACCAACAGGACCACCAAGGAGGGCAGTAGTGACCACACCAATAAGCAGCACGGGAGCCCTCATTAAAGGCAACAGGTGCCGTGGCTCCAGGGTAGAGGAGGATGCTGGAGAGAAGGGGAGAGAGACCCTGCTTGGGGGTGAAGGCCGGGATCTAAGCCCGGGGTGGGGGGCGCTTGAGACTAGGGGCATTAGAGCCCAGAAGGGTGTGGCACTCCCTCCTATGGGCATTCCCTTTCTCATTTTTTTTTTCCTGTTGTCGAGTTCCCCTGGAAGTTGTGGTACCAGCATCTTGATTTTGGTTTCATGCCAAGTCACCTTAGGGTGAGCAGCTTGCAGTGAAGGTGTTACTCATATTCCCCTTTAGGGTAGGTCTATTTCCCCCCCCCCAGCAAGAGTGTGTTAGCGTAGCTCTTAGCGCTAGGCTAGGGCAGATGGGACATCATCTAACAATGAGAACACAATGGCATGGGGACCCAGGTCCAGCGAGGGCCCAGGGGTCCTCATCAGCAGGAGGACCAGCAGAGGCCCAGGGAAGACATCAGCAGGGGTTAGCTGCAAAAAAGGATTTGGAGGCCCATCTCGAGGGTTGGTGCATGGCTGGGATGTAAGGGGGGTTGGAGCCCCACGAACGCCCACTGAGATGCGTGAACATGCTGAAGGCATCCTCAGGGGGGACCCCCTCTACTGAAGTAACACTCAAAGTCTTGGCAGAAGAGTTTGGGGGTCATCCTGAAGACAACCGAGGTACCCTCCAGGGCCTACTCAAAGGCCCCTGGTGAACCAGAGCGGCAGATTGGGCAGAGGCAGCGCGAGAGTGTAGCATCAAAAGGAGGCAGGCCCATATACATATGTAACAATTTTAAGTAGTCTTTGACTTTTGTATAGCATTATTGAAGTGATGACTCTCCCATTCTTAATTGTACTTCATCATCATCGTTAACCATTGCATTGCTTTGAAAACAGTAACGACATAAACTTTTTATCTGACATAAGGAAGAATGCCAACAAAAAAAAATATGCCTGATATGCAATAGATGCATGCGATTTACTAGCAAGACTTCTCAGACAAAATATTAACTGATTCCACACCTCCCTCATTGTACAGTCTATCACTCTGATTTGTAAATGAGAAGGATAAGAAAAAACATCACTAACAAGTCATTCTCACCAGCCAAT
Organism: Crocodylus siamensis; assembly: GCF_052110815.1. Taxonomy (NCBI): domain Eukaryota; kingdom Metazoa; phylum Chordata; order Crocodylia; family Crocodylidae; genus Crocodylus; species Crocodylus siamensis. The sequence goes on along the minus strand of NC_143398.1, from coordinate 30,415,509 downwards.
GGGGATACAAAAATATTCTTTAATTCAGGTGTGTATACATCACGTTATATATATGAATCAGGTGGAGTATGCTATACTAGATGCAGTAGATAGCATATAAATGAGTCATTTCTCTTGAGGAACCAATATTTGTCATAAGGAAAAATTTTCATACACATAAAGGTAAAATTTTACAACTTATTCTTGCACCAGAATGCTATTTTTAGAATTGTTGTCACTAGGCGATATCTCATGCTACTACCCACTTTCCCGAAAGCATAATTTCATGAAGCATTTCTTAACAATTTCACTAAGTAATGTATTTTTCTTGTGCTTGCAATAATGGTCCAGTACAGCACTAACATGCTGAAACTGATTCATAAGAAAAGTAGGCAAGCTTACTGAAGGACCTGCTAGAACAGCCCAAAAATGAATATGCAGTCGCCTAAAAAAAAAAAAAAAAATAGAAACAAATTACAAAGGGAAAAAAGGTTTCATTTTTGGTTTCCTGTATACCGAGAAACAAAAACAAAGTTTACCTTTACAGTAACTTAAGCCAAAAACAGACAAGTTGCATTATACTGTAATCGAATTTTAAAAGGCCAGTTTTAGAGATCCGTTTCAGTCCTGGCTCAACAAGCAGCAGAAAGTATGTCTGGGTGACGGAAATAAGACCTCAGCACATTGCAAATACATTCTATCTATGGAGGCTCTGCAGCTGAATGGCAATCAACAAAATTGCTAGTAAAAAAAAGATCTGACGGTCCTGTGACTTAATCAGACTTTTTAAAGGGCAGGTTTGTCAGTATGCATGCGCCCAGGCATTGTTTGAAAAATGCCTTCAGAGTAGTTTCTAGTTGTCACTTACCTCTATCAGAATGAAACTCAAGGCTCATGTTGCTTTTTAGCAATCATTTCTGATATTATCTTTATTGACATTCATAAACCTACCTGTTTTGTTTTCTTGCAAGTACATGGTATCACCAGTTTTTCCTGGATGTTTATCGCTTACAAAGAAAAGCATGCATCTTTTTAAGTGAGAAATGATCAATCACATGAAAAGTTTCTATTATAAATTCTCATCAGAATTATCCATCTGCTTTCTCAATACAGAAGGATGAGATAAAAATCTTATATACTGGTGCAAATTGGGGAATACAGTTCCATTTTTTCTTGAGTTAATTATTTTAACAGTGCAAGTTCACAGCTTTCACTTCCTTTTAGTGATTCTGAATCCCAGACTGCTGACTTAATTCCACCAAATTCAGACCCAACCATATTACACACACACCCCATATCACATATAACATAAGCAGAGTTTATGGTGGATCTAGGATTTTGAAAAGGAGGGTACAGGTAGTGTGGTGTATCATCACATAATACAACATATATTTTTTCTCCACATAAAAAACCTAGAAGCTTTACTGTCATTCTAGGGGTTTAGTTTTACATTATTCAGTTTACAATCAAAGCAAAAACAAATATAACATCATTGGAATGTGTACTAATTTGCTAGCTTATATATTGTTAAAAAAACAAAACAGACTAGGCAGAAATAGTCCCAAGAGATTGTGTTATTAGTCCTGTAGTCACAGCTCCTCATCCCTCTCCTCCCCTGCACCACTTTTAGCTGGTCTGCCAGAGCCAGAGCTGGAGCCAGAGCTCACTGCAGACTCTCACCACCTGCCTGCAGCCTCCCCCCAATACATGGCTGCAAGCGCAGGCTCTGCCGGGGCTCACTGCAGACCCACCATGTCTTGGAGGAGGCTGCAGAGAGCCCTGGCAGAGCCTGTGCTTGTGGCCATGTCTGCTGCAGGCGGGTGGTGAGAGTCTGTGACGAGCCCTGGCTCCAGCTCCAGCTCTGGCGGCCATGCCCAGCAGAGCCCACACTTGCGGCCATGTCTCAGGGGGTGGGGAATACATGGGTGCAGGGAATACACAGACTATTTTATGAAAATACAATTTTCCGCGGGTTATACATGGGTGCAGGTTATATCAGTGTGCAGGCTATATGTGTGAAAATACAGTACATCTCTATCTTAGATTTAGTAAACAAAATCTAGCTTTCTTGAGCATTTGGACAATGCATCCAGCACTTCACTGTCAGTCACTTCCACATATAAGTTAATGATTCTCTGAGTTAATAAGTTTTGAGCTAGAACTACTTCACAGTCCTGCAGACCTATTTTTACAAGGGAACTATTACCAGGAATAGCTAACAAACAGCAAAATTGCAGAAGAAAGGTTAACTTGATTAATGGAACATCAAGACCATTACAAAGAAGAGAGTGTCACTAACCCCTACAGAGTGAAGAGAGAGTAACAGGAATCAGGCACGTTAAAATGAGCTATGGAGTCAATCAATTCTCTCACTGCTGCCTGAATAGAATGTGGCTGGCTCTCCTGAGCGGTTGCCTTTAAAGTTTAGGTAGAGCAGGATTCAGAGTTAGAAAGGGGCAAATGCACACCTCCCTCTGTTCCCCTGCATCCACCCCTGTACACACACACTTTTACATACATAAGAACATATATAACTTTTTCCTCACAAAGAATAAAAAGGAACAAGCAGTCCCCAGCCCTCCAAGCATGATAGGAGTGCTGGGGCTATAATTTGTAAGCGTCTAAATATAAAGGGCCAGGAGGACCAGATCTTTGTGTCCACAGTCCCTCCCTTCCAAAAGGAGTTTATAGGGCCATAGATGTTGCAGAGTAAAGTTGTGCAAAGATCACCAAGGAGGTCAGCACTTCCTGTGACCCATACAAGATGTGCAGTGGAGTGGCCCTCGTGATCTGAAGTAAGGTATGGAGGAAGCTCCACATAAAGTTAACAGATGACATTACAGCCTGCCATCAATCCTCAAAAGAAAAAGTATCTTATAGTACAAGTCCCTATAGTGGCTTCAGGTTCAGATTGGGTACCCAGTAATTTCCAATAGGGTGAAAATGCCTGGGCTTGCTGCCAAGCACCTCACGGTCTAGAAGTGCTGGGGTTGCATAAGCAACACAAAGCGGAGCAGCGGTGATTTCTTGTGGCAGTGATAAGCAGTGGTAGCTGAGCAGTGATCCCTAGTGGCATCAAGAAGAAGTCTCAGTGACAATCCTCAGCAGCAGTGGCGGTCCCTACTAGCAATTCCCAGTGCAGTGAGGAGTTGTGGCAGCTGAGTCAGGAGCAAATGCCAGCAGTGCCCCCACCATGGGAAGGAGTGGCAGCAGCTGAACAGTGACTCTCAGTGGTAGCAAAAACAACTGCAGCAGCAATTCCTGGTGGCAGTAAGAACAGCAGCAGTGGTGACCCCTGTCCACAAAGAGAAGCAGAAGTAGCAGCGGTGATCCCTGGCAGTGATCCTCAGCAGTACTGAGTGGTGGTGGCAGTGAGCAGTGGTCCCCAGCAATTACCAGAGTGCAGCGAGAAGCAATGGCCACTGACCTGAGTGGACCAGCAGCAATCCCTAGCAATGACCTTCAGCCTGGCAGGAGGATCAGCAGTGGCAAGGAATGGTGACAGTGACAAGCCCCAGCAGGATCGAGGATCGGCAGCAGTGGCAATCCTAAGTGCAGAGAGAAGTAGTGGCAGGGGTATTCCCCAAGGGTAACACCAGCAGTAATAAGGATCAGTGACCCCTAGCAAAAACCTCTGACAATGACAATGAGCAGTAGCTCTGTTCTGAGCAGGGCTCCCCTGTGTGGGGAGGCATGGTGGCAGCAACCATCCTCAGCAGTGTCCCAGTTATGATGAGGACTTATAACAGATGTGCAGCAATCCCTTGAAGCACTGAGGAATCAGAAATGTAGGAATGCAAACAGGTAGCCAGGGCACAGGTGCAGCAGCCATTGTCAGCTGCCGCATGATTGCACAGTGCCAGCAAATAGCCACTTTTTCTTGGACCTCTTCCTCCTTGAGTGGGCACCCAGGGCAGTTTCCCTTTTTTCCCCATCTTAGTTACACCACTAGTGATGATCCCCAGTAGTGAGGAGCAGCAGCAATCTCTAGTGTGAAACTCCCCACCCAATTGATAGAACTCCCAGGCAGCAGTGGTGACCCCTGGCAGGGAAAATTAGCAGTGAGGAGCAGTGAGACCTTTGGAGTTGGCCTTTCTCTCCAGCACCTGTCCCTTTTGGGTGGTATAGATGATACAACCCCTAGACAGGAGCCCTAGGTTAGTCTCCCTTCTTAGCAACTGGGCTAGGTAGTAGGGCTCCTCTGTGTTTTTTTGGAATAGGTCAAATGAGTCCCCTACTGTAGGACTAGCACCCATTTCTAAGGATAGGGACAGACATTACACATAAACTGGTTTAAGTGATCAAAAACTAGTTAAAACTTGTAACAGAACAGATGTTCAGTCACATAAACCAATTTGAAGATGGCTGAAACCAGTTTGAGATAAACCTGGTTGAATGTAGTATGAGACTTAACTGATTTGACTCAATCCAGTTTATGCAATGTTTGTCTCAGACCCCTTGCTGGTTTAAAATAAACCAGATTCCCCCAGCATCCTAGCATGCTCTGTGATCTGGGCAGACCTCTCTGCTCCACAGCAAACCTGGCCCCTCCCCTTTGCTCCCTGGCTGTAGCTCCAGCAGAGACTGCAGGTACAGCAGGTTCTGCCTGGCTTCCCCCTGCCCTACCCCACTTCATTTTTTGCTGAACAAGCAGGGACCACCACTTCCTCCTATCTCCCATGAGAACAGACCTCAGCCCCATGGATCCTAGGCATGTGATGTGCTAGCTAATGAGAGGTGTCTCTGTATGTGTGTGTCTCCAATTTCACTGGGACAGGCAGATAGCACAGTGACTGCTTAGGGCTTTTGGAGCTATTGTTTTGCTAATGAGGTGATAATCACTATTATCGGTCCCCTGCTGGCTTGCTCACCTGTCAGTTTGCTGCAGACAGCATAAAGAAGCAGGGAGGGAAATTGAAAAGCTCCATATCATCAACAGTTGCATGCACTGCACACACCCCTTGCCTCAGAGTGCTTCCAGGGGCCTGGGGGCTGGCAACACTCCCACCCCTTGAGCAGCCAGTGGGGAAAAGCCTAGGATGCTGCAGACAGACCTCCCTAATCAGAGGCCCTGCCAAGGCCTGGCCATACCCCTGCTCAGCTCAGTACTGTGGAATAGAAGGGAGGGCTGCTCTAGTTCCCCCCAGCTTCTAGCCTGAGCCACTGCAGGCATGTGCCTGAATTGCCTCAGTCCAGAGAGAATGTCCGTCCAGTTACAAACTGACTCAGCCTAGCCAGGTTAAACTAAGCTGCAAAGATTGAATCCATTCGGCTCAGGCTTTTTGAATGACTGTCCCTAGCCTAAGGAATTAACAATCACAACTCAAAATGGCTAGGGAAGAAGCTGGTGTTAGAAGCTACCCTAGCTACTAAGAGCCACGATGTTTACCTTCCATAGCACTGAGAAAGAGCTCTGTTAGCACTGACTGTGGTTTATAGTTTTGGGCTTTGACTTCTATTTAACAACTAAGGTTTTATTAACATGGTGTATTTGTGCCTTTTTTTCCTTGAATAAACCCAGTAGTACTTTTTACTATTTGTTCTGTGTGGGGAGGTTTATTCACTTTGGAACACCGATGTGAGATTTATTTTCCCAGGTTTCTGAGAGGGAGCTTGAGCCAAGATAGAAAATATGTGTAAAACACTTAAATTTGAACCTAGCCCTTGTTACTGCTCTCTAGTGCCTGACAGTACATGTAATGCCATCAAAAACTATGCATTAATATAATTAATATAGCATGACAATTCACTCAACAGTTTTAAAAAAGATCTTTTGAGCACACACACTATGATAGTCTTTAAATACATCACATAAAGTTTTATAAAATGTATTAATAACATACCTTTATCATGATATGCCTATTTTTTTATGCAGACAAACTAAATCAAAGGAAGGCCAATAAAAGAGGAAGAATGAATAAGGCAAGAACTCCTGCAGAGTCTGCCTTAATCAGCCCTCCTTAAGCATGTACTTCTAAATGCACTCATCTTAAAAATCTGCATTGTATGAGGTTGGGCTCCACACTTTATGGGCACCCAAAAGGCCATGCATGATTGTCAGCAAAGGGATGCAGCTGCAGAAAAACAAATGCAACAAAGTCAACTGCAGTTTTGGTCTGCATCAACATGAGTGTTAGGTGTAACACCAGAGAGGTGATAGTGCCACACTGCTGAGTGCTGGTTAGGCCTCAGCTAAAGAATTATATGCAGTTACAGACTCTACTTTTCAAGTGGGATATAGAGAAGTTAAAGAGGGTCCAGAGGCAAGCAAAAAAAATGATAAAGGGGTTGAAAGGAAAGCTCTGAGGAATGCTTGAGATAAACATCAAGGAATGTTTATCTTGAAGAAAAGGCAATGATGTGGATACACAATAGCTGTCTCCAAATTTTTGAAAAGCTTCCATAAAGAAGAGGGAAAACAGCTGTTCTCCCTTGCCACAGAGGACTGGACACAAAGCAATGGCTTTATATTTCAACAAAGTAGATTTAATTTACATATCTGGAAAAATTACCTTAGGGTTAGAACAGTAAAACAGTAAAATAAATTGTCCAGGGAAGTTGTGGCATTTCCTTTGCTGGAGGTTTTCAGGAAGAAACTGGATAAGCATAAAATGGGGATGAATTGGGAGTAGTATGCTTGCACTTATGCAGGAAATTGAATCAGATAATCCTTGAAGTCCCTTCTAACCCTATGATTCCATAATTCTAATCTCAGGTACTGGGCTCATGCAGATTTTACAAACAACTGGTACAACGCACAGACAGGAGAAAGCTGGGCATACATAAGAAATCTGCCTCTACCCCTATCATTTCTGACAACTGTGAGAAAATCCTGTCAACTGCACTATGCATAAATGCAAGCTTCAAATGCTCAGAACTGCCATATCAAAACCAAATAGTTTCCACACTACACCAAAGCACTTCTCAGAGAATGCCATCACACTCCAAATTTGTACCATTTTATTACAAAGATTGTTTTGAAAAGGTGGCAAGATTTTTTTTCCTATGAAAAAGCTTGTGGGGGATGAAAAAGAATTCCCCCCACTCTTCCTATTGTGATTTTTCTTCAATATTTTCACAAACATTCATCTTCAGGCAGAAAACAAGCCTGAAAAGCTAGAGTTAAAGTTTTAGAATGCCTGAATACTGAGTGGCAGAACTTGTAATGAAAACTTTTTAGGGACCCTTAACTATATCCATCTCAAACGCTCAACCTATAATGACAACACATTTCCCGCTTTATGCAAACCAAGTTGGTAGGTGGAAGAAGTGCACTCTGGATCCCTAAACCTGTAGCAATTTTACATAAACATTGACATTGACCACTTGACTTTAGCGCAGCGCAAATGCTTGACTTTGACTTTAGGAAAGCCAACTTCAGTGTGCTCAGGGCAGTAGTCAGGGAGGCACTCAAAGCTCAGGGGGTAGCTAGTATGGGGGGAGGGTCCAGGAAAGGTGGTCCTTCCTCAAGGAGGCTATCCTTGGGGCGCAGCAGAACGCAATTCCTCTGCGCAGGAAGTCGGGAAAAGGGTCCAAGAAACCTTCATGGCTGAGCACGGATATCCAGGCTGGCCTGAAGGCAAAGAAAAAAGCGTACTGCTGGTGGAAGCAGGGGGCAGGGACAAAGGAGGAGTACACCTCCCTGACCCAAGCTTGTAGGGATTTGGTGAGGAAAGCTAAAGCAGCACTGGAGCTTAGATTAGCGTCTGGGATTAAGGATAACAAAAAGTCCTTTTTCAAGTATATAGGTAGCAAGTAGAAGTCTCGGGGTAACATTGGACCCCTATGAGGCAGGGCAGGGCAGTTGGTGATGGACATGTGAGAGAAGGCAGAACTCTGAAACAAGTTCTTTGCCTCCGTGTTCCTGTCTGCTGACAATGGGGTGCTCTTGGGTGACAGCATAGAGAGGCCGAAGAAGGATGCGAGTCCCCTGACAGTTAGTTCAGACCTAGTTAAGGATTACCTGGAGGCCTTAGAAGTGTCCAAGTCAGCAGGCCTGGATAAGCTTCATCCGCAGTTGCTGAGGGAATTGGCTGGTGTCATTGCAGAGCCTTTGGCACGGCTGTTCAAGGACTCCTGGTGCTCGGGCCAAGTCCCTGAGGACTGGAAAAGGGCCAATGTGGTCCCTATTTTCAAGAAGGGGAGGAAGGAAGAGCCTGGCAACTACAGGCCAGTCAGCCTCACTTCTATCCTGGGGAAGGTCTTTGAAAAAATTATCAAGGGCCACTTTTGTGAGAGCCCTGCAGGGGAAGTGATGTTGAGCGGTAACCAACACGGGTTCGTGCAAGGCCGATCCTGCCTGACTAACCTGGTCTCTTTCTACAACCAGGTAACAAAGAGCTTAGATGGGAAGGAGGAAGTCGATGTCATCTTCTTGGACTTCCAGAAGGCCTTCAACACAGTGTCCCATGCAATTCTGCTGGGCAAGCTGAGGGACTGCGGCATTGATGAATGCAGTCACATGGGTGGCAAACTGGCTCCAGGAGCGCACCCAGAGAGTGGTGGTGGAAGGGTTGATGTCAACCTGGGAGGGTGTGGGCAGCGGAGTCCCCCAGGGCTCGGTCCTTGGGCCGGTGCTGTTCAACATCTTCATTAGCGACCTGGACAAGGGTGTGGTTCAAGTTCGCTGATGACACCAAGCTGTGGGGTAAAGTGAATACACCAGCAGGCAGGGACCGCATCCAGGCAGACTTGGATAGGTTGGATAGGTTGGAGAAGTCGGTGGATCTGAACAGGATGTGGTTCAACAAGGACAAGTGCAGGGTGCTGCACCTGGGGAGAGGGAACCAGCATTATGGTTATAGGTTAGGGGTTGACCTTCTCGGCAGCACAGAGGCAGAGAGGGATCTTGGAGTCAGGATTGACTCCAGGATGAATATGAGTTGCCAATGCGATGAAGCAATAGGCAGTGCTAACAGCACCCTGTCCTGCATGAACAGGGGCATCACTAACAGGTCCAGAGAGGTCTTGCTCCCCCTCTATGTGGCGCTGGTCAGGCCACAGCTGGAGTCCTGTGTCCAGTTCTGGGCGCCACACTTCAAGAAGGACATGGAGAACCTGGAGAGGGTCCAGAGGAGGCCACTCATATGGTTGAGGGCCTCCGTGGCCAGCCCTATGAGGAGAGGCTGAGGGACCTGAATCTCTTCAGTCTCCGCAAGAGGAGACTGAGGGGGCATATTGTGGCTGCCTACAACTTTATCAGGGGCCAGCAGGAGGGATTTGGGGACAGTCTGTTCACCAGGGCCCCCCTTGGAGTCACCAGGAACAACGGCCACAAGCTGAGGGAGGATAGGTTTAGGGTAGATATTAGGAAGAACTACTTCACAGTAAGGGTGGCCAGAGCCTGGAATAGGCTTCCCAGAGAGGTGGTGCTCTCACCTTCCCTGGAGATCTTCAAGAGGAGACTGGATAGGCACCTGGCTGGGACCCCTGCCACCCCAAGTGCTCCTTTCTGCCCATGGCAGGGGGTCAGACTAGATGACCTGTCTAGGTCCCTTCCAACTCATTGATTCTATGAAACTGCCACCAAGCGTAACCTTTATTATTAAGCCCTCTCTCCTATCCCCTTGATTGTTGAATTGTTTCTTGTCAATGACTTTCCCTTGACATTGATCACTTGCTTCTGCCAGCTGGGGGAGTTTGTAACAAAGTACTTTCATGATTCATCACTGACTCAGTGACCATAACTTTCATCTAACCTAGTTTAATCAGGCACTTGCAGATCAAGACAAATTCTGGGGACTCCAAAACCACAAAAAGGGTGACTCTCTTATGTAATGAAGAATGCTGCAGCAAAGAGGTGGTCATTCAGATAGGCAGATCCCAGGGAATGTACTGCACAATATTACAGGCAATATTTTAACAATGCCTAATAATTTGGCCAAGAGTTGGGGATAACAACACAGCTGTACAATTGCTTTAAACAAGGCATAGGTATTATTGTCTAAATATTAGACATGTTTCTCTGAATAATGAGTGCTTTTCCTGGAAAAAATATATTTACTGCCTCACTATATTGTTTCCAAAATTTGAAGCAAGTATACCCCCTACTAACTCCCTATTTTTATATATCCATTAACACAGTTTGTTTCATTTGTTACTATATATCCCCAAACACAAATGTAAATATAAATACATCTATATGAAAAAGAGTATAGTTTGACCATTCACTTTGTACCAAGTGAAAGTTAATTGATAATCTTTCATAGATTTTACTGGAAAGGGGGGATGGAGGGGGAAGACCAGAAAATACATATTTTATCATATATAATGCCTCAAACATCCATGTGACATGGCTAATGCTAATTCACAGCAAAAGCATCTCCCCCACAATACCAAAATAAATTATTTCCTTACATACATAGTTCAGGAGTGCACAAAGACAATGGTAGCCGTCAAAACTAAATGCCTCCAATTTTGATTGTGGTAGATAGTTAAGAATACCTCAGAATGTACCATTCTTCCAAATGTACTTTAGGAAATGCCTTAAATACTGAAATTATAATGATCTGTCTGTCACTTAGCAAGTGTTAGGGGTCACTACTGTAACAGTAAGTTTTGTTCAGCAGTTTTCTTTAAATGTTTTATATAAGTTCTTAGTTACAAGCTATAAACCAGTTATGCCAACTGGTTTCCCCTTTCATTGTTTGGTCTGATATGATGAACACACTATTCCATGCTTGTAATATACCCTTAAAGAATTCATTTTAATGCAATATTTTGTTATTTGTTAGTCAAGTGTTTCACATTCCTTTTAAAAAGAATCATGATACTAAATATCATGCCGGGATACTAATATATTCTAAACTATTAGAATTATAAATTATCCACATAGTTTTGTGCTTATTCTTCCTATCTTTGTCTTATGTGAGCATCATCTTTTGAAGCTTGTCCCCCTGGCACTGACTGAATCACCATGCTGGACGTGTTAGAAGATCTGGCTCACTGCTTCCTCTCCAGATATGGAACATATTACCTCTGGGATATGTACAGATTCTGTTAGTGCAAAGCCTGAGGCCTGACAATATCTCACTGAAATGACTGTCTCTTGTGAGTGAATAGTTAGCCACACAGATTTAATTAACAGCAACAGTAGAGAATTCACTATTATAGAACTGTGTGGTAAATTACTAATCAGAACTCCAGGCACACTGGAGGGAATAGAAAAGAAAAGAAAAGATGAGAGCAGCCTTATACAATATGGAACAGGAGGAGTGAGCAACATTAACATCTTTAATATGTAATAAATACAGAGATAGGTTGAGGCTGAAATGTCCAGCAGGCTACCACCTAAATCCTCTCAGTCATTTTGCCCATTTAATACTAGAAGAATCACTGCAATTTCTTCATCAGCTATTATATATAGGCCAAGTACAGACACTGAAAAAGCCCAAGGAGGAATCAATCCAACTTACACAGGTTTCTGTAAGTGGCCTAGGTTAGACTGGTAGCAAACAAAACACATGTTCACACTTTGGTAGTGGGGCATGGGACACAGAGCGAGGCCAGTAAGTTGAGAGTGCTCCTGCATGCCTCCCAGCATGTCCCACAGGCTCCCTGGACTGCCGGAGACTGCTGAAAGCAGTCAAGTATCCAAGCCAACCCTGATTGGCTGCCAGGCATGGGCAAGCACACCCCCCATCTGTCTGTCTCATCACAGTGGATCCCCCCCTGAGCTGAGCCCTAGGTTTCCAGAAAAAGTCCCAGAGTGAATGCCCTTCATCACGAGTGGAATCAGAACTCATGGTAGAGGTGATATCTTTTATTAAACTAACTGGATGGTTGCAAAAAAATTCTTTATTCCTCATCAGCCTGTATCCCTTCATTTTGTGTTGACACATGCCTCCGTGTCCCAGCCTGCAGCACCATAACATGTAGACCCAGGAGTTGCAGCAGCATGTCACCATGCACAATTCTACAGAGGCTGCAGGACATCACACATGCTCACCTGGACATGAACCAACAGCTGGTCACCAAGGCATGCAGCTTCATGCCCCAGAACCAGCAGCCAAATGCCTACATGGGGCCACCCACTGCACCCTGCTCCCACCCAGCATCCTGGACTGGGCCACCAACTTTCACGTGGCAGAAGACAAGGGCATCCAGGATGCCATAGATGCCAGGGTGTTCTGGCACCACCTCCAGACCATTGAGCACCAGTTCTGTGCCCATGCCACCTGCAGTAACCGATAAGAGTGGAGTGTCCTGGGATGATGAGCTGTGGGCCCAGAACTTCCATATGCACTCAGCCAACTGCCTTGATATCATCACCCAGTTGCCCCCCCCGCCCCCATCACACGCAAAGATGTCAGCATGCTCCCACCCCTCACTCTGGAGAAGTGGGTGGCCATTGCAGTCATGAAGCTGGCCATCTCCAGCAGTTCCTGCTACATTCCCAACCAATTCAGTGGGAGCAAGACCACAGCCAAAGAGGCCATCTGAGATGTGTGCCTGGTCATCCAGGACATTCAGGCCAATCGCTTCATCCATCCCATCAACCTGCAGGAGGTGGTTGCCAGCTTCTGCTGCCTGGGCTTCCCCAGCTGCATGGGGACTGTGAGCTACAACTACAACCGCATCCTCTGCCTGGCCCAGGCCAGCCAGGTGTCAATCAATCACGAGGTTGCCTAGTAGGGTGTTATTAACCAGTGGGACCACTTCACCCACATCTTTCCCAGCTGAGCAGGCAGCACCCATGATGCCTACATCTTCCACAATTCCCCACTCCCCAGACTGTTGAAGAGTGGGTCTGTGCTCCTAGGGTCCCCAATTTCAACATTAGCTATGTGATCACCTTCCCCCACCATCATCGGAGACCTGGTTTATCCCCTCTTATCCTGGCTGATGAAGCCCTATGCAGGGCACCTGATCACTGGCAGGAGCATTCCAACTACTGCCTGAGAAGGTACCATATGACAGTATAGTATGCCTTCGGTTGCCACAAGGTACATTAGCGGGCTCTCACTGTGCCTTGAGGTAGCCTAGGAGAACCTGCTTATGAGTCACTGGTGCCACATCGTGGTGGCAGCCTTGAGCAGTCTGTGTTCACAGGGAAGAAGAAAGGCTGCATAATGGGCCTGTGATGGGCTTGTATGTAGAGGGATGTAAGGACGTTTTTCCTCCACACATCCTGATCTGGGCAGGTCATAGCTTAGTTCTACATGTATAAAACCCTGTAGAAAATATAAGGAAAACATGAGAGCTCTGAAGAGTAAAGTGGGAAGAACATCACTGGGAAGACCAGCACCTTTTCTTTGTATTGGTTGTATAATTTTGGTTGTTACAGATCTAGAACACAAAGAATTTCTTCGCATTTACTAAAATAGCAACCTCATAAATTCTGGGTATCACTATTCAATATGTTTTCATAGAAATGTAATTGTTTTTATTTGTTCATTTATTAGATATTTTTATGCCTTCCTTCCCAACAAAGGCTCAGGACTGTTTACAGTAAGAGACAGAAATAACATATAAAAGCAAACAGAATAGAATATGAAACAAGATTGTTCCTTCATATCTCAGCCTACCCTGACTTGCTAAACATCTGACGAAACAGGAAAGTCTTACATGTTTCCAGAACATGTGATGGGAGGAGTTCCAAAGGGCGAGAGGGGGTTGCCCATGAAGCACAGATTGAACCAATCAATTCTAAATGGATTTTGGTCTCAGCATTTTGCTTTCAGTTAAAAATCTTTCTAAAAGATAATCTCTAGCATACCTAGAAGTTAATGGATTTAAGGCCCCATACCTGCGTGATATTCTGTGGTTTATGATATGTCATAGATTTTAGGGCCCTAAAGCACTGACAAATTTCTTTGCAAGCAATTTGGATTCTGTTTTTCCTTTTTTCCTCTTTGAAAGTCCCTGAACTGTTAGTAAAACAATTTGCTCTTTTAATAATCCATTAAGCATGAGCACAACCATTATCCTCATGCTGCGGGAGCAGAAAGTTCATTCTGCTGAAGTTTCCTTGGGTCTGATCAAACTACTTGACACAGAGATGGATCCAGGACTCTCTTCCCTGCACTAACATATGCCACTAACTCCCTAAAACAATTTTAAAAAAAGAAAGACTTAGCATTTCAAGTCCTATAGACTATATACCACAAACATAATACGTCATTGCCGTTTCTAACTTGGATGACTTCCAACCACAATGGCTAAACATATTAGCCTGGCATTTCTGGTAAAATGATCAACTACAAAGTAGTTAAGAATGCTGGTGTCTGTACCCTCACCATTTGGCTTTAGCATGAATGTATTCAAAACATAAAATGGTCTAGAACACTCCTCTCAGGCTGATTGCTTCAGTCTATCCATTGACAGACTTAGGAAGAGAACTTAGTCAAATTCAGAAGGTTCCTTCACCACTCTAGTAGGCAGAAATATTGGGCCAGATCCTCAGCTAAATTAAATCAGCACAGCTCTGTTGAAATCAGTGGGAATTTGCAAATTACTATAAAGAGACATTTTTAGCCATTCTTTTTTAAATGCTGTAGAAACCTTCAGGCAGCCAGTATGCAGTGCTGTAGCAACAAAGTTTGACACCAGGGCAAAGCCTGCATTGGCAGCTCACCCTTGCCCCGCACACAGAAGCAGGGCCCCATGCTTGCCCCAGAGCGCACACAGTGGTGGGAGCCGCCCTTCCCCAATCCCCAAACCCCACTACAAATGAGCCAATCATGGCTCTGTCCCACGCCCTGCCCCAGTTCAGCAGTGTTGGTTGGCTCCCCTTTGCTTTGGTTCCCACAGCGGTTGCCTCCCCCTTGCTATGGCATTGCCAATATGCCGCCTTAAGAAATGACCACAATGCCCACAGAGCTTCAGGGTAAGCCGTGGAAGATACTTAGGTTTCCAGTTAACCTGAAGTGTGGGAGCTTTTTTTTTTTTTTTTTTTAAACAGAGGACCAAAATCCACACAAACACATTAATGTAAATCAATCAGTACCATAAAGAAAGCAAGGGGAAAAGGTATTCACGGGTAGTTAGGCAACTAGAATTTTAGATGCTTTCCTTCATAAACTACCAAAATAACACTATACCACCACAATATGCAAGTGAAATTGGGAGCTTGAGGGTCATTGAACACTTTGAATTCCTCCAGTGCATTAAAATTACAGAACCTGCACTCTAAAACTTTGTGCTGATCCACTGTGAAAATTCCCAGTGCTCATTGACACTGAAAATATTTTTCTTACCTGTGGTGGTTTAATAAACCACTGGCAGCACATTAAACTGAAACAAAGTACAGTATGCTTGGTTCAGTACATCTAAGCAGGCTATTTTCCTAAAACACTTCTTGCGTGATTTGCTTGGAATCCCTTACTTACAAATGGTTATTTTGCTGCATTGAACAAATTGAAAATGGGCAAAATAAACAACATGCAGTAAAGGCCCTAGACAGTATTAATAGAGTTTAAAGAAGCCAGGCAAAGATTTTGAAAAAACAAAACAAAACAAAACATGCACACCTAGCAGGAGTACATAACATGGAAAAAATGAAAACAGGATTGCAAGGGCTATTGTAACAGAGAGGATCAATAGATATCTGGCTAGAAGTGTGTTAGTACTTTTGTTTTAGGTTTGGATACTTGAGCTATTACCATGAGCAAGCACCATAAAATGAAACAGTCTCTGAAAGGAGAAGTTAAATTACCAAAGGAGAAGGTACAATATGTTTTGGGGAGAGCACTCACCACTTCTGCTTCTTTCTGAAAGCTGAAGTTCCAGATCTGCTGCCAGGCACCTTTTTCCTTCTCTCTTTCTTGCACTTCCTGTAGATCCCTTGTCTTTTACCTAATCTTTTCTTGCCTTTTTCCATCACTCACATAGCTTTGGCTCCTCAGCTAATCTACTTTTCAGGGCCTCCAATTAATCCACTCTGCTTTTTGTGAAGCATGGGAACAGAGCAAGGAGATAAGCATGGATCCAGGAATCACATCCGAATTCTCTTTATAACCAAAAAAATTCACCATCTAATAGAGGACTACCAGAAAAAAAAAATTAAGTCTAGAACTATTCCATTTAATTAGAACAGATCATTGTATAATTCTCTCAAAATTGGGATAAAATACTTTCATATATCCACAAAACAATCCAGTAAACATTACAAACACAACAGATTGGCTGTCAGAAATGCCTGTACGGGCTGTTAGGTAAAGTGACAAATCCAAGCCCCAATTTTTCAATGTTTATGTTTGTAGAAGTAATGCTTAATCACATTAACTTTCTGTGGGACTCCTCATATGAGTAATCATTCCTATCATAGGTAAGGGATGTAGGATTAGGATGTTTTAAAACTAACTTTATATACATTATTACTGAAGAGATACAAAGAAACAGTTGTTTCTTTATAAATAAAAAGAAAGAATTTGCTTGGAGCATCTTATTTTTGCATTACTTCTCCAGTTTTAACATGAGGAAGAGGTCCCAAATTACATAAATTACCTTCATCTTGCTCATGCTTTCTGGTCCATTATGCTTAATATTCTAGATTTAGAAAACTCATCAGAACCTTAGTTGAGGATTAGTTAACCTCCATTTCCTCTTTGGTCATTAGGAATCATTAATCATTCACTGAAGAATCAATAAAAAGAACCATGAAATATTTTGTCTGGTTCACAAGACCCATACAGGGACTAAAGATTTTTAAATATGATTAGGAAGAGGGTAGGGTTCACTCCCCCTAGATTTTTGTCTGAATTGTTGCAGCAAATTACAAAGATGAAAAAGCATTCACATTTGAAATGAAGCACAGCAGGTAGAAAGATTCAGCACAAATTTCAAACAGATAGTCCATGTGCTTATGGGCTAATTAAAGAACCTTTTTTTAGTTTTAAGGTTCTGGGATCATTACAAGATCCAATCCATCTTCACTCTAGCTAGCCAGCTAGAAAGAGAAGTTAATATTAGCAATACCGTTGCTCTCTCAGAGTCTTCGCTACAGTATATTGAAGCCAGCTGACACTCAGCTTTAGAAGCAGCCTCAGGACAATTTTCCTTAAGCTGGTGGAGCTGAAGCATATCACAGAGGTGACACACTTCTGTTTGAGGGCCTAAAATATGGACATTCACTCTTCTGAATGCTTTGCTCAGCATAGGGTTTTCTTTGCCCTTTCTGAAGGGTGCCCACATTGGCTCTCTAAGAAAGAAGGAATAGAGATGTGTTGACTACATCAGTGATAGCCAATTAGTAGAAATGTAACCAAAAAGAAGAAATGAGAAATTTCAGCTGAATTCTGTGTCAGCATAAAGTGAGTTGAGACATAACCAGTTCCTGGATATTTTGATAGAAGGGACCTACACTGCAAAAAGTAAACAACAAAAGAAAAGAATCAGATACAATACTGAATATAATGCAATGCAATGCAATACAATAACTAAAACGAAGGGAAGAAAATAATGAAAATGAATTCATAATATAGTGATCAAAATGATATATTTCTATGCTTTTTACCTCAAAGACATTATCCGGAAAGGTCTATATACCATTTAAAAATACATATATGTGGCAGAAAAGAAAGGATTAGAATTATAGGAGTGGGAGAATTGTGACGCTGACCCATTGTCTTCATTGCTAGTTATATGGGAGAGTTTTTAACCATATGATGCATTAGTTCCTAAAAAAAGTCCTTTTGCTGTGGTACTGAAAACAAGCCTAGGGTAAATTATGCTATACTCTTTCTATCCTTATCCTGTGTCTGAGCTGGCTCTGTACGCTACCTTTACTTCAGATGGCCTTTAGCACTTCAACAAATCTCTGCCTGTGATTTTCACATCCATGTTCTCTTGATGTTTTTGTGCCGATTTTTCCCTAGACAACTTCCCTTCTTTGCCTTTTGATTGTTCCCTGAAGAATTATGCTTGCTAGACCTCTTGCTGTGGTCACATGGCCAAAGCACTCCAGCTTCTGTCTTTTTACTGCTGCTAGTAGAGGCTCATGGGATCCAATTATTAAGGTTACTGATTCTCTATAATAGAGTTGTTAGTTCTGTGTGCTGTATACAGTACCATAGAATTCTTCAGAGAGATCCGAATTCAAAGGCTTGAATTCTTCTTTTCTGTTGCTGCTGCTAAAGTCCTGAGTCGCATCCATATGGTGTTCTTAAGAACACAATCAGTCCAAGTTTTATCTTGGATGTGCTTAAGTTATTCTTGTCTTTCTGTATTCTGTCAAGTTTTGTAAGGGCTGTTATTAGGGCAATTCTCCTGGTTCCTTTTTTGGTTTGACCAACTTTTGTGGATGTAACTTCAGGGTATCTAAATGGATCCACCTGATACTGTCCTTCTGTGTTTTGAAGGACTTCTGACATAATACCTTCAAAGAACAATCCTTGTCTCACCCTAGCTATTGTCACACAGTGTGTTGCCTACCAAAGACTGCAGTCTTTACATTGTTATAAAGGGCTTCACTGGCTGCCACTATTCCTTTACTAATGTGCTGCTTTTTCAGAATCCATAACGTTCACTGCCATACATGAACAAATACTTCCCTAAAGTTTATGAAGTTGGGATGTTTCGTTTTAGGCTAGGGACAGAAGTTATACATAAACCAGTTTAAGCGATCAAAAACTGGTTTAGACCTGTAACACAATAGTTCAGTACACATAAGCCAGTTTCAAATGGTTTAAGATAAACCTGGTTGATTGTAGTATCAGACATGACTGATTTGGGTCAAACCAGTTTATGAAACTTCTGTCCCAGACCCCTTCCTGGTTCAATTTAAATCACAGTCCCCTGGCATCCTAGCATGTTTTGCAGCCCTGGGCTGGGCTGGGCTGTCTGCTCCAGAAAGCAGGGCTGGTCCTGCCCCTCTGATCCCTAGCTGGAGTGTGAGGGCTGGTTGACAAGGGGTGAGGATGGCAAACCCTGTTGGGGATACAGCCCAGTCTGCAAGGGAGAGCAGGACTGCTCCCTGTCCCCCAGGCAAACATGGCTGGGTACTAGAGCCAGGGAGGGGGTGTTAAATACCCCTTTCCCTGCTCAAATTTACTCTGGCTGCAACTGTGGACTACAAATCCCAGAAACACCTAGAAGCAGGAGGAAGTGATAAACAACCCTGCAGAGTCCTGCTGCTGTGATTCTGAACTACAAATCCCAGAGACCTGGGGGGAAGTGGGAAGAGGAAGTGAACACACATCACAGGCTGGCTACATGCCAGAGACCCATGCTCTAGCACCCCACAGCTTCTGGCCTGAATTCTTGATGTAATACATTTACTTGAGGCATTATGTATTCTTGATGCAATACAGTTACTAGAGGCACCAGAGTAACATTTTGTATAGTAATAACTTTCTTTGGTAACTAATTAGGCTGATGTGATTGGGAGAAAATATTCCCTTTCTTGGGGCCTGGGAATACAATCTGTTCTGCTTATAGGATTTTGTCTCCTTCCCCGTTTCATTGCCACTCTGTAGAATAGTTGGCTATAGCAGCTGTTAACAGTTTTAAGGGTTCAAGCTACTGCTTAAGCTTTTTGTCCAAATGTAGACAAATCTTCTCCCCTGTTGTTCATTCACTAATCTTTTGATGTTCACAAAGTTGTGGTTGCTCAGGCCTTCACAGTACTCCTGCCATTTCTCTGAAACTGCTTTAGCTTCTTTTTGAAAGTTTTTTCCTCAGTCACAAATGTTCTTTGTGTTGTCAAGCTGGTAATAAATTCCTTTAACTCCTCTCACCATGATCTGTTGTCAGTACAGAGAACTGTAAGATTGCAATATTTGTAGGTTTAGTGGCGAGACAGATATAACTGAATCTACTTAAGATAGAAAGGCACTCATCCCATTGTGTCATGAGTCAGTTGGCTCACTTCCCCTATAGAGTCAGTCTCCTGATGTTTTTGTGTGCCTGTGGTAAAGCCTTAGAATTTTAAAAGATCTCTCTTTCTTCTCTAACACTTGCACTTTGGTGAAGACCAAATAAGAAGCACAGATGTTGCTAAACTCTATCCAAACTGGTACAGGATTTCTACTTGCAGTCAAACCATTTCAAAGAGTAATACCCATCACCTTTCAAGATAGCTGCTATCAAACAGCTATAATAGAATAATGGCTGCCTAAAAAACTAATCTATTTAAGAGTTACATTCTGTCTGTGATCAAGGTGTATAAATCCCTTTGATGTCAATGTGAAATCAGCAAAAGTAGTATGGAAAAAAATCATAAAGTCCCTTTCACTTCCCTAAGTACATAAACTTTCCCAATAACAAATAATGAGAGTTAGAATTCAACTGTACCATTAGTAACAGAATACTACTTAGTATGTTGTTTTCAAATTCCTTATTTTAATCATCTCTAAGACCAAAACCATTGACATAGTAATTATAAAACACAAGGGGGTTTTTTATTTTGAATTACCAGTGCAAATAGCCAATTGTCTGTGTGCAGACACACTATGGTATATATCTGAGTGTATGTGTGGGTGATTATATGCAAAAACCATTTCCAGGAAAGCTTCACTCAGAATGTTCTTTCACTCTAAGTAAAATAAACAGGTCTGAACTTATTGGAGTTTTCCATTTGCTGTCCAGTAAAACCTTATAGCTTCTGGGTTTTTATACAACTAAGATTTATAGTATCTATTCTCACTGTGCAGAGTCCCAAGATAATGTTAATAGATGGCTAGTATTTCCAATAAATCCCTAAGGGAGCAGAGAGAAATATCTATGTCAAATGCATTGTTCAGAACTAAATCCACATTCCAAATGGCATACAGTACTTAGGCTTAAGAGATTCAGGTCAAATAATGTAAAGGAATTTCTCTCCTGATTCCCAACAGAGAGGGGGAAAAAACCAAAGTAAAGCATATGACTCCCAATTTCTAATGTGTTCGATAATCAAGGGTGAGAGTTCTAATTTTCTTGAAAGGAATCTGAACCACTTTGTGAGGCCCAAAACAATAAATTTTCCAGGAATTTTGCCACATTTTCTTCTAGAAAGGTTGGAAAGGTCCTGTCAGAAAACCCAATTGGGCTGTCATAAATACCTAAAAATATGTCAGAAACACTTGATTGCCTGAGAACTTGGATATTATCCAAACACTGTGTGCACTATTTACAATGAGACACAGAGACATCTTTAGATGAGTGCTCCAGAACAGAGACACGAGGAGGGGAGGGGAAAGCAACTCCTTGTTAATGTAATTGTGTACTTTAAACTCGATTTCTTTAGAATCTGATCCAAAGTCATATGAATTAAATGGGAGTTTTGCCATACATGAAGAGCAGATTCAAATTTCCTTTCCTACTTCAGAGCTGTAAAGCTGATAATCATCCTTATTTTCAGTGGGTGGATCTATATGAGATGCTATGGCACAGTAACGTTGCCAGGCACTACCTGTGATGCAACACTACTGTGCAGTAGTTACGAGCTATTGTACAACAGTAGCTCGTTGCTACTGCTCAGTAGCATCAGGAAAAAAAAGCATGTGGCAACAGTACTATACAGTAATGCTGGCTACTGTGTAGCAAAACCCCCAGTTTTTCTTTTTTAATACACACATACATACATACATACATATATATGATAGATATGCATTCCCTTCCTCAATTATTTCTGGCTTTTCTTTCTCTCCCTCTCTATGCCCTATAAACAACCATAAGCAAGCTCAGATTTAGAATAAGCTTTAACATATTTATTTTGTTAGCAAGTTTTTGGTTTTGCATATCCACTGCTTTATATTATATTATTATTAGGCTTGCATTGATTCTTACTGTTGTATATTGTATTATTATCATTTTTGTATTGATTTTAATTGTTTCATATGGATATTGTATGGTTTAGGCCTGTGTTTGTAAGTGAACCAAAGTCATGTCAAGTTTCCATTTTGTATGTCAAGTCTCCACCTTGTGTCCTCTGCCTGGGCATTCCCTGTGTTGCAACTGTATGAGAAACATACCCCTCCCATGTAAATTGGTTCCCGGATGAATAAGAGTGATTGGGAATGATTGATTTATCAATGCAAATAGTGTACCTCACCCAGGAACAGAGCCAATAACCCAGAATTTGAAAGACAAAAGACCCTACAGAACCAGCAACTCTACCATTGTACCCCACCATTACAGACACCCGAAACTGCACATCCTTGCATGGAGCACACATGCTCAGTATGCCAGGGGCTGACCCTTGCCTGGGCATGCCTCCTGTCACTAGGGTCACACAAGGTCTGCCCCTAAAAAAAGGGGGCAGTGAAGATAGACCCAGTGAGATGCCCTCTCCATCTGGACCAGCACCATGCCACACCACCTATCCACCCAGATACCCTGTCGGTGACCCCGCTCTGGACAAGGACCTCTTTCCAGCCCAGATAGGTAGCTATCACCCCCTACTTCCTCTTCAACCAAGGACTTGGACTCTGCTTCTCTTCCCTACCTGAACTCCAGCCCTTCCACTGAGTCTCTTTCTCCTGCTGCCATTGTGAGTACTTTTGTGCGTGTGTGTGAACCAATAACTTCAAGGGGCTGTGTAGTGTGTTGTCTGCGTAATAAAACTGTAATTTGGACCCCTAAGTTGTGTTTCGCTTTACTATGGTTGGGCCCTGCTCCAATCTCTGCTCCTCACCCCTCTAACTTCTGTCTCATTTCTCCCTCTCCTGCTTCTGGCTCACTGCCGCCTCCAACACCTGTCCTGAGCTCCTCTCTGCCTCCAACCCCCCTGTTTCTTTGCCACTGTCTTATCTCCACTGCCTTTTCCTTTTCCCCTGAGCAACCAGGTTTCTGCCTTAGTTTCTTTCCTGGCTGTCTCCTCCTTGCCACCACTTATCTGCACTCTACCCCCCAATAGCTCATCTGTCTGCCTCAGTTTCCAGCCCCATTCTACTTTAAGTAAACCCAAGCCTCAGTTCTTCTGCTAGCTTTTCTCTAGTCCACTGGTTCTAATCCCGGTTCCGGCAACTTTCACTCCCTACATTTCAACACTCTCTCTCCCACCTGAACCTTCCCCCAAGTATCCCAGGTATACCCCAAGCACACACATATACACTGTAGCATCCAAGTTAGGAACTTACCAGTGTCTATGTGTAGGTGGCTTGTATGTGTGTGAACTGGTGTGTCTGTGTGTGTCATTGTGTGCATTATATATGAATTAGTGATCTGTGTCTAACATTTGGGGTGTATAGCGTATGTGCTTGAATTGGTGATAGGTATGCACGTGCCTAGGCTGGTTTGGATGAGTATGTACCTGAGCTGGTAGTGTATATGTGTATGCACCTAATTGATTTGTGTGTTTGTATATGTACAATTGTGTCACACCCACCTGTCTAACACTACAATATTGAGATCCTGAGAGTTGGCCTGACCCCACAGGGCAACAACTGCACAGTCTGCCTCTTTTGTAGATGGGGCCACTAGGTGCATGTGGACCAATTTTGAGAGCTCTCCAAATATGCTGGGTTTGCTCTTTGTTCTGAAAGCTGGTCTTGTTATTTAAAAATATCTTAAGGGAATGTTCATGAGCTGTCCCATTATATCTGTGTTCCCAAAATTTCTGAGAAAGTTAACAGTGGTAACCCCTTAAAGCCTTTAAACTGTCTGGAGGTCATTGAAAGTGTTGTTTGCAATACAGTTTTTTCTCACTTTATGCAGGTTCAGTATATGTGAATTCACTCTTATGCGATTACCCTTTTTACACCCAGATTTTGTTATCTGCAAGGTACATTTGTTATATGCGAGGCAAGTCTGTAAGGGAAGGAGTCAGGGGAGGGGTGTGGTGCACTTCAGTGGCTACAGGCAGGTTGTGTCACCAGCTCCAAAGTGGAGGGAACTATCAGTGGGCTGTGGCACTGGGCTCCAGGAAGAGCATGAGGAGAGGCAGACCTGGGGGCATGTGCCCCCTGGGAAGAGCACAATGCAGCCCCTCAGCCCACAGCCCTTCCAGGGTGTATATAGCACAAAGAGCACAGTGCAGCCCCCATCCCACACCCCACACCCACTGACAGTTCCCTCCACTTTGGCCCCTGCTGCAGCCCTGGGAGTGGTCAATGCCACCTGCCTACAGCTGCTGGGCTGTGCTGTGTCCCTCCCCCACCCCTTCTCTAGCCTCAGCCCCACTTCCTTCTTACCTTACCACCATCGGAATGTATTCCTATTCGTTACCTTATAAACTGAGTTCCCTTTATGCAACTTTGATTTATTCAGTTTTCTGGGAACACATGTACCACATAGAGCGAGGAAAACCTATATTTTTTAGTACTGCCTATCCCAAATGGGTATAGGCTTTAACATATTGTCATGCTGCACTTACACCATTTTCTATAGTTTCTCATATTTACCAGTTTCATTTTAAGTTTATAAAAGTATCCATTCTAGATTTTCTTGGTTTCATGTCAAATATAAACCAGCTTCCTGAATGGTATCAGTTCTTGAATTTTTCTACACTACAAGTCACATTTCCACCACTCTTTAAAAACAAAAAACAAAAACACACCTCTTAAAAGTTATTTTTGCAAGCCTAGAGATCTGCTCTATGCCTACAGTGGTCAAAGTCCACCTAAGCCTGTTAGCCCAACATGGTTAGGGCACCCTAGTTTTTATTGCCAACAGCACAAGGGAGTGATGTGGCTAATTCTACATTCAGCCACATTTAACCCTGAATAACCAGTAACCATTTATAGCTGTGCCAACTGAGGGCAGGCTTCAGTATAAGTCTAGAATAGGGCTCAAATTTTATACCTATGAACCACTGTGAAATACCTTGACAATTCTGCCAACATACCCTACTACAAGTAGGGACCAGAACAGCCACCTCCCTGCTGGGCCCCCCTCGGGCCCCAGGGGAGGCACACCTGAGCCAAAGTTTAGCGAGGAACTAGTTGGGGAGCTTCTGGAGGGGCTGGACGTATTCAAGTCAGCCGGTCCAAACAATCTCCACCCTAGAGTTCTAAAGGAATTGGCCGAGATCATTGCAGGACCCCTGGCATGGCTTTACGAGAACTCGTGGTGCTCTGATGTGGTGCTGGAGGACTGGAAGAGAGCCAACGTGGTTCCCTTCTTCAAAAAAGGGAGGAAGGAGGACCCAGGAAACTATAAGCCAGTTAGTCTTACCTTGATCCTAGGCAAGCTGTTTGAGAAAATTATGCTAGCATACATCCATGAGGGGCCAGCAGGGGACTGCATGCTTAGGGGCAACCAACACGGGTTCGTCAGTGGCAGGTCCTGTCAGACCAACCTGGTAGCCTTCTATGATCAGATTACCAGATCATTAGATGCAGAGGTAGCAGTGGACATAGTCTTCCTGGACTTCCAGAAGGCCTTCGACACTGTCTCTCACCCCGTTCTCATTAAGAAACTGGGGGACTGTGGTGTTGACACCCACACAGTCAATTGGGTTGCCAACTGGCTGGAGGGCTGCACCCAGAGGGTGGTAGTGGATGGGTTCTTCTCAACCTGGAAGGACGTGGGTAGTGGGGTTCTGCAGGGCTCGGTCCTCAGGCCCGCACTGTTCAACATCTTCATCAGTGATTTGGACGAGGGGGTAAAAAGCACCCTGTTCAAATTTCCTGATGACACTAAGATGTGGGGGAATGTGGGCACACTGGAAGGATGCAACAGGCTTCAATCAGACCTAGAAAGGTTACAAGGGTGGGCGGATGTGAATAGGATGGGATTCAACACAGACAAGCGCAAGGTGATGCACCTGGGGAGGAACAACTGGCACCATACCTACAGGTTGGGGAACTCCCCTCTTGTTAGCACGGAGGCAGAAAAGGACATGGGCTGGCAGTGTGGGGAGGCAGTCAGGAAGGCCAACTGTACCTTGTCATGCATCCACAGATGCATCTCAAGCAGGTCCAAAGAGGTGATCCTCCCCCTCTATGCAGCACTGGTTAGGCCACAGTTGGAGTACTGCGTCAAGTTCTGGGCACCGCACTTCAAGAGGGATGTGGACAGCATGGAGAGGGTCCAGAGGAGGGCCACTTGCATGATCAGGGGACAGCAGGGCAGGCCCTATGAGGAGAGGCTATGAGACCTAAGCCTGTTCAGCCTCCAAAAGAGAAGGCTGAGGGGAGGGATCTAGTGGCCTGTTATAAACTAGTCAGGGGGGGATCAGCAGGCATTGGGGGAGTCACTATTCCCCCGTGCACTGCCAGGAGTGACCAGGAATAACGGTCACAAGCTGGCAGAGGGCAGGTTTAGGCTAGATATCAGGAAGCGCTACTTCATGGTCAGGGCGGCTAGGGTCTGGAACCAACTTCCAAGAGAAGTGGTGCAGGCTCCTACCCTGGGGGTTTTTAAGAGGAGGTTGGATGAACATCTTGCTGGGGTCGTTTGACCCCAGTATTATTTCCTGCCATGGCAGGGGGTCGGACTAGGTCTACTCACGTCCCTTCCGACCCTAGAAACTATGAAACTATAAGCATGGCCAGACACATAAATTATGTGTTAAAAGGTATGGGTGGGACTTAACATATCAGCTGTTCTGTGCATCTGCTCCTATCCCATAGAAAATCAAAGTTAAACTACTGTAACTATTTTAGCTTTCACTTACTTTGGGATAGGAGCAGACACATGAAACTGTTTCCAGTAGTTAACATATAGTAACTTGATATAATTTTTTCATCTCTCCATATCTCAGGAAATGCTTTTTATGGGCATTTCTAAAACTAGGCAAACACCTCAGATATTGTCATGAACAAGAAAGGAAAAAAATTTGCTGAGAACTACTTTGTTCCATCTCATTCCTTGAAGACACAATAATTACAGCAACTATGGCTTGCTCCAAGTTTATACTTTACAAACAAATGAAGGAGTGATTGTAACACAGGTAGACATACATCTTTAGATTTAGCAGTGATTTAACCATAATAGTGAAGCAGTACTAGTAGAAATTTCAGGCTTATGACCAGGCTATTTACCCAGGTTCCCAGAGAAGTTTGATTTGCCCACACTGAAACCTGTGCAACTACCACACTGTGCAACAACAACCCCTCTGCTGATATTACCGTCCCTTTA
This sequence comes from Crocodylus siamensis, assembly GCF_052110815.1. Lineage (NCBI taxonomy): Eukaryota > Metazoa > Chordata > Crocodylia > Crocodylidae > Crocodylus > Crocodylus siamensis. The sequence continues at coordinate 30,388,587 of NC_143398.1, read as the reverse complement.
TTATTGCTCCTTGTCCCAGATTCAGTGGAAATGCTCTCTCCCTTGACACCCCCTCCCCCGATAATGCTGTATAAAGACTTAGAAAGGCAAAACCCTGTGCTGTAATGAAAGGTAGATAAATTTAGAATGCCTTGGGAGAAAAAAAAATATATTTCAGCTTCACTAGACTCATACCCTGGCAGGAATCAGACTGTGGTAATTATCATTAGTAATGATCTACTGTGCAGGAAACACGGTATATCACTGACAAAAATTGATAAAAATGAATATGCCTTCAGTGTATTGTTTTCTTATTGCTGGAAAGTGTGAGGATCTGTAATCAGAATGAATTAAAGGAATAACCAGTAAATCTTACAGATAATGCCCACAAGTTCCTGATCATAATGATCAAGCTTTCTCTCTCCTACATCATAAAAATGTTTTATCAGTAGTATAGCTAAATAAATTTGGAGCTGCATTATGAAGGTAGGGCATGACGGCACCTTCAAATATGCCACCATGCATGATCCTTGATACAAATGAGCCACCAAGAAGTTCCATATTTAACCAATAAGAACTTTTAGGCTGGTTCACCATTTTTGGGACTTATTCACCATTTTTACTGCATGATAAAATATCTTGATCATCTGGGCATATTACCAGCCCTACCTTCTACTAGACAGGTGTAATATGCAGTGTCCAAAGTATGGTGTTGCCTAGATATTAATCTCCAGACATTTTATTTTCTACTTTTTTGATGTCTAAGGGTCTGATCCAAAGCCTACTGGAAACAAAGGAATGCTTCCATTCACTTCATTGGGATTTAGATTTGTTCACATTGAATTAAAATTATAAATTATATTTAAAAAGACATTTAGGATACTAATGGGTCATTAACATCTCCTTACTAAAACTTATGAACTTATAAAAGGCTAAACTTCCAAAATAATCCTTTGGAATAACCTAGACCTTTAGATTTTGTGTGTTTATTTTCCATGCACAAGTCTAAAAATATATCCCAGTCTCTAAATGATATTGTATCCTCAAACTGCACAGAAACAAAATTTGATCAAACTAGCTATTTGAAAATGTACTCTTTTGTTATAGAAATCTTAACATCCCTCCTGGGTTATGCCTTATACAGCCAAAAATTTTAAAAGATAATCAAAGAGCATGATCCTTCTCCTCACAACCATTATGAAATAGCATAGCATAGCTATGCTCATTTTGTACAGGCAATGATCCATTCAGTTATCAAATGGGCACAGAAAGATTCTGAAGAAATAAACCTTTAAGGGGAAAAAAGTGTGTGTCACAAATTACTTTCAGATTTACACAAAATGTTCCCAGTAAACCCTAAAACAAAGCTTTATTTTTTTTTGGTTGCAGTAAAGATGTATTGATAAATTAGTATGGTCTATTTAACACGTTTCTGGTTTGTAGTTTTGTAATGCGAAACTCATTTTGTTGTTCATTGAGTTATTTCATGAATACCATAATCAGGGTCAGAGTGTCATCCAGTATTCAACAAAAGGAAAAAAAAAAAAAAAAAAAAGAAGAAGAAGAAATACTTCCCAGAACTATAAAAATTGTATCAATCAGCCATCTGCCGACCTGACTTGTTGTCTTAGGAAATCTGCTGCTTGCCTGGAGCCTGGATCCAAGATGTCATGGGGGGATTATTGAGACTCATTCGGCCCTCTAACTACTACCCCATGCTGCTCATCCATTTGGGCACCAATGATACTGTTGGACCAGGACTTAATTGATGTCTAATTAACCATCCAATTAATGGTTGACTCGTTAGTCCAGTTTCCAATTGCAGTGATTTTGGCCCCAGGCTGATTAACAAATTGATCAGGGCATATCTGTCACCACCCAACCAATCTGGTAATTAATTTTCCTGTAACTAATGAAGGACACCTGCACAAATGTATCAATTAACTGAATTAAGTGGTTTATTAATGATAATGTTAAAAGAGAGAACACACACTTCACACAATAACTTTAACAAACAATAATAGTCTATATAAATATATATACACACTTATTCTATTAAATAACAGTACAATCAAGGACAGGGACAGGGTTTAACTTTATTAAAAGGGGAACACTTTATTAAGCTCAGGAAGCTCCTGCTTCAGATCACTTGAGCACAGTCCAAGCCCAGTCAGCTGTTCGGTGGTGGTTTACCTCCCACATATAAGCAGAGGAAAGGAATACCCAAAACCAGGAAAGAGAAAGAAGGGAGGATGGGTGATACTTACAATAAAGAGAGTAGAGGGCTGCTGCCATATAAGTGTTGTGCACTCCTGGAAGGTAAAGAACCTGGGGAGCCAACTCTATCTACGTTCACCAGTAAACTGGACATCAGCAATGGTGGAGACTGATGAAGTCTCACAGGCCCAGAAGTTCAGCTCCATGCTTCTCCACAGTCCACTCACCAAACCACTCAGTCATTCAGTCTTACATGGAATACCATGCTCTTTCTTTCACTCTCTCAGTAAACCAATCAGTTCCTCACAATACACTTTCCTGCTACTACTTCTCACACTCTCAGTAATCACAGACTTAAACCTCACCACATACACCTTCTGACATCCACACACACACACAGACTTTGGACCTCCTGGCAATCAGAGGTTTATAGATGTAGCACACCACCCACTAAGGCTCTGCACACGGGATGTGGATGTTCACATGGCACCTAATTCCAGCATCTTCACAGGCACTTGCAACAAGTAGGTCAAATAAAGGTCATCTATTGACTCATTTAGAATTAAACATCCTTGCTATGATCTTAGGTCCAATTTTGACCTCTAACAATACTGCCAGGGGAGACGCTGAGTGGAACAAAAGTGACTATAGGGCTCTGGTACAAGGGTGAAGGGGCCTGGGGCTCACGTCATGTTTTTGTCAATCCTTCTGGTCAAGGGAAAGGGTCTGGAGCAGAAATGGGTGCATCCTGTAGATCAATGCCTGGCTGCAAGGTGGTGCAAAGATGCCAGCAGGAATTTGGCTTCTTTGACCATGGGATGTTCTTCCAAGAAGAATAATTTCTGGGAAGATAGGATCAACCTGACAAAGAGAGAGCAGAGCATCTTATCAGACAGGCTCACTAAAAGCTCAGAGAGCTCACAGAGAGTAGTAGATGGCAACTTGGGCAGTAGTGACCATGAGATGGTTGAGTTCAGGATCCTAAGGAAAGAAAGAATGGAGAGCAGCAGCAGAGTAAGGTTCCTTTCAACCCTAATTTTCTATGATTCTATCTGTTCAAGCAATGGCATCTATCATGTTATCCACAGGAAAATGAGCCTAGTCTACTTCTTACATATCACAGTCCACCAGACCAGCCACTGTAGTGGATGGAGCCGAGTATGGAATTGGGGGTTACACGGGTAAGGGTCTGTGACAGGAACACTGCCGTGAATAAAAACTTACCTTGGGGGCAGGAGCAGAGAGAGACCTGAAGGTGGCGGGACATTGTGGAGGGCCGGAAGTGTGGCAGGAGAGAGACTGCCATAAGAGGATAGGCCATGCCAAAACTGAAAGAAAAGCCAAAGTGGCCACAGTGGGCCACAGGAGAACCAGCGCATGTACTCACACCAGTGTGGGCATGCTTTATGGCAGCATGCCAATGCCGGTTCGCTGGCCGGCCCTTGGAAGTGGAAATAAAAATCTTGCAGTGTGACACTTGGGGAGGACAGGAAATGGGTCCTCTGGAAGTGTCAGAGTGGCCAGGATTGATCAGAATCCCTGACGGGGGCGAGTGGTGGCAGCCCCAGGAGGGGGCATGCCCAGACAACGCTGGCTCAGCAAAGCCTGAACTCATACCTGAGATGGTACTGTGAATCCCAGATAGAGCCAGTGTAGAGTGGAACAGTGGCGAGCCTTAAAAAGAAAGAAAGGAGACGCTATCAGATACTGTGAGTTAAAACTGGGAGAACGGGGAGCGCACCTGGGAGCAAGGCAATCAGGGGTGAATAGAACTACAAGTCAGGCTTACGTGAGACCTGAGGCTGGGCAGTATGCTGTCTGAACTGGACTGCGAACCTATAAGGGCTAAAGCCCTTACCGTGGCAAGCGAACTTTGTCTCGGCCACCACCAAGAAGCAACATCTTTGGTTGGGGCAAGGCAGGGTGTGAGGGAGATAGAGCCCTGATATGGGAAGCCGGGTAAGAGTACCGAAGGATGGAACCAGGAAAGGCAGGACTTAAAAACACCCTCCCAACAATAACCAATACCAATAAGACATGGCAGGAAAGAATCCCTGGGGATCTTTCGAGGTATCTGCCCGGAGGACAAGCTATCGACCCAAAAAGAGACAGTGGCACCCAAAAGGCGAGAAAAAGTGAAGCATGCTAGTGAACAACACAGGAGGTTACAGGGTCAGAAGCCACAAGTCAGGAACATAAATGCCAAGCCAGGAATCAGAAACCTAGTTAACAAGTCCAAAAAATAAATCTACAGTGCAAAGTCCAAGAGTAAGCCAAACTGGGGTCAAGAGTCAGGAAATAGTTCTGCAGAAAGAATCCAAAGCCTGAAATCCAGAAGCAATCCAAAGGCAGGGTCAGGAAGTAGGAAAGCCAGAGATATTGCTTGGACAGAAGCCGCTCAGAGACTGAAGACCAATGTGAGCAAGACTCAGATATTGGAGGAGTTCCTTGAATGAAGCTTGAGAACCAATTGGAGGGAAGGGGCCAGGGGTCAGCCAGCCTTCATTAGTAATAACTGGTTCAGTGCACTTAACAAGGGCAGCAGGGAAGGAGCCTACCTGAGCATTACAGTGCTGACTCAGGCTGCAGTATAGAAGCCTTACATTACAGGCCTATTTTGATGAGCTACTTTAGAAAAAAAAAATGGGAGTGGAGGGGAGAGGAAGAGGGGAAGCCACAGCACATTGTAATAGCAGTGCAATGACCAAAGCTGTACTTAGGCCAATGAGAAACTACATCTCTTCAGTCACGTCTAGTGGCAGGCCCTGCCTGTACTATCCAAGAATGGGTCAAGTCTTCACATTATGCTTAGAGCATTAATGGGAGAGGGTGCGATTAGAAGAGAGCATCCTTTTTGGGCTGTTTGGATCAAGGACTGTAGTTCACATCCTAGTACTGTTGGATCCCTAAAAATTATATCTATGTATAATTTCTGAGAAGTCTATTCATTAGAGTATCCAGAATTACCTCCCCTTCCAGTATTCTCCTTGTTCTGGCCCCTATTCAGTTACTTAAGTTCTTTACTAGATAGGGATGGACTCCTGAATTCTGGTCTCTGAGATGAATCTTCCACAGGAAAATGTACAGCAAAATATAGATACAGTGTTTTCTTTTCATCCATTGGTATCATTATTATTTTAGCACTGTGTACTGAAAGGGTAATGCTATGCAGTGCATTATAATAACAAAGGAAACTCTTCACTTCATCTCCAATGATTTATTTTTACTTCATTCATCCCTAAGCATAGGATAGCAAATTGCATGTGACAGATATAGAAAAAAGTCAATTGCATATACTTGGATACTTCTGTTGCCAAATATGAAAAGAACTGAGTCTACAGATGGTTTGCATTACTATGGATTTCTCTACCGCTGAGAAAAAAAGGCAGAAGCTTTCTTGCATATTATAGGATCATAGGAAATTAGGGCTGGAAGGGATCTGACAATGTCATCTAGTTAAGCCTCCACACAAGGTAGGATTGTCCCTGATTAAACCATCCCAGCCAACTGTCTGTCTAACCTCCTTCTGAAAATTTCTAGGGATAGAGATTCCACAGCTTTTCTAGGTACAGGTTTCCCTCTAATTATGTGGGTTCTTTATATGCAAATTCACTCTTATTCAATGACCATATTTAGACCCATAATTTGTTATACCCGAGGTATGTGCTCTTATATGATCAGCATAGGCACCTCCCCCCGCCCCAGCAAGTAAGTCTGTGGGGGGAGGGGAAAGGGCCATGGCCCCACTCACCCCAGCCCTGGCTGCAGTGGCCCTGGGAGTGGCCAGCGTCAACTGCCTGCATTCACTGGGTTGCACCATGCTGTTTCGCCTGTCCCCACCATGCCTGGGCTCTGCTTGTCTGCACTCACATCTGCTCCTAGGATGCATGGTGCCCTTTGCAGGCAGCTAGTGTTGGCTGCTCCCGAGTTCAGACAAGCAGAGCCCCAGGTGACATAGGGCGCAGCGCTCAGCTCAGTCCTGGAGCAGCTGACACAAGCTGCCTGCACCAGGGCACAGTACAGCCCAGCAGCTAGTATTGGCCATTTCCAGGGCTGCTGCAGCAGGAGCTGGAGTGAGTGGGGACCAGCAGAGCCCTGGGGGGCTCAGGGCACCATGCAGCCCAGCAGCTGCAGGCAGCTGGTGTTAGCCACTCCCAGAGCCAGGGTGAGTGCTGCGCCCCATACTGCCCAGGGCTATACTTGTCCACACTCACCCTAGCCTGTGCTGGAACAGCCCCAGGAGTAGCTGACACCAGCTACCTGCACCAGGGCATGGTGCAGCTCAGAAGCAGAGGTGAGTGAAGACAAGCAGAGCTCAAGTGCACAGGGCAGACAGAGCATGGTGCAGCCCAGCGGCTGCAGGCTGCTGGCACTGGCCACTCCTGGGGTTGCAGCAGCCAGGACTGGGGTGAGTGCCACTCCGTTCCCTCTGCTTTGCTGCCTTGTGCACCCCTCCCCCCGCTCCTTCCCAGCCTCACTCCCTAGTCCCAGCCTCATTCCCTCCCTCCCCCCATCAGTACCATGGGAACATATCCCTATTCGTTGCACTGTAAAGTGGGTTCACTTTAAGCAGCATTCTCTGGGAACGCATGTACCGGATAAATTGAGGGAAACCTGAAGCCTGTTTTAGTGCCTGACCACCCTCATAGGTAGAAAGGTCCTCCTAATCTCCAGCCTAAATTTCCCCTGCTGCAGCTTGAAGCTGTTTCTCCTGGTCCTGTCTCCTGTAGCCGTTGGCATGACCTTGACAGAAAAGCATGGGTCAAACTGAATAGACTGGATGTAGACACTTTGAAACAATGCTTCACAAGATGAACATCTTTGAGAGCCCCTTCGTGAATGTGGTCCAACAATCAGCACAGAGCTTAATCAAAAGCTGCAATCTTAACCGGTGCCCAGACAGAAGAGATGGAATCCGCACATTGACTGATAATACCAGACAGGAGCTCATAGATTTGGAAGTTGATATCTGACTTCATACAAAATAAATAGTATGAAGTGTTATCATTAAGAGAAATCTTAGATTCCAGTAGTTGTAGGTTACTGCGCATATGCTCCTGTTAGTCACTATGAACATATACAAACATATTCTAGGACAGACTAGCTCACTCCTACAAATGAACAGCTAATGAAGCAGTGAAGCTAATTGCCAAAAGGCTGTATAGTGTAATTTGAAATCCCAGTAGTTGGCATTGAAAGCAGATGATTTAATGTTGGTATTTCACATAGGCATTCACAGGAAGCACAACTTTTACCAAGGGCAAAATCAGTTTTCTAGGTAGTGAAGTGTGAAGATCCAGATCTTCTCAGTTATGCCATGGTCAGGAACTAAAAATGTGTCCCTCAGGATTCCTCTTTCCAGTATATTCTTTATTTTTTGTCCCTCTTTGGCTTCTTTCACCTGGATTTGAATGCTCTGGGTTTCTAATTTTTAGAAAAATATTCTTAGAGACTACTGTACATCTTTCCTGTTATAAAAATCTGGAGAAAAATATTCTGGAAGAAATAAATAAGACTTATATACGAGTCCTATCAAAACTTTTCTTTCAGTTGGGTTAAATAAACTAGAATGAATATTTATCAGCTGAAAAGAATCACTGCAGGAAAGATAAGTACATTATTTCTTTAAGTAAGATGATAAAACTTATGGCTTTCCCTAGGTGCACCCAAATACAGAGTGTGATCAAGAAGCAAGCAGTAAATGTCTTCTGCAGTTTGTCTGCTTTATCTTGTCACAAGGAAAACACTCTCCCCTTTAGTTAGGTTAAGATAATGAAATTGATCTGCACAACTCAGTCTCAAGCTACATGCTTTAAACTTTATTTCCAAGAGTTAGCCTGGGTTGTGCTGCTCAATTCCATTAAGTTAAATGACTTGCCATCTTCAGTTCAATGCAAATTCCTAGGAGAACACAGACAGCAGACGGACACCATTAAATATTTCCTTATTACACAAAACAAACACAGCTCTAGCTGGGTTGTGAATGCAGAATGAAGTAGACTCAGCAGTCTAATAAAGTTTTTTCCCCCCTGACACATTAAAAAAAGACTAAACTGAGCTGCAACTTGCTTAGATACAGTGGATCAAATTTTGCATCAACTTGTATCCTGTGCAACCCAACTGATATAAGAAGCGTTCAGATACATTCAAAATTTGGCCTCGTTAATATCTTTCTACACAAAAGAAAGATCTTACCCCTTCTTGCTGAACTTATGTCAAATTTCAATGCACCGTTACTCCAGTTCATCCTTATGGCAATCCCCGAGTCCATTCCTAGCATCTGACAAATTAAGCTGTTGCCTATTAAAGGTCATAGATCTTGGAATCAATGGGTGGATTAATTTTAATACTGTCACGGGGCAGGGCCCAGGAGTGGCCGTGATCTCTCTAGGTGCGCCACTACCGTGCCAAGTTGCCCTTCTAGCATCCTCGTCTCACCCGCCACGTCTTTGCTGTTTATATAATATTAATGAGAGGCTGCCTTTCCTGGGCTTCTCGGACCTGGTGCTCTTGCCCTCTTATGGATATCTCTTGGTGCACCCCCCCCCCACCAGGGCGTCGCGTGGCTCCTTCCGCCCCCAATACCACGCCCAAGCCTCGCCGGTGTTCCGGACGTTCTCGTGTCTCTATTTACGCGCCCTCTCCAGGGCCTCTCCGGTATACATGCCCTCTCCAATGTATGTACCCCCTCTGGGCTTCTAATCACGTGCCCGCCCTTCTCCGGGCTTCTAATCGCGCGCCCGCCCTTCTCTGGGGCTTACTCATGCACTCACCCTCTTCTGAGGCTTCTTGATAGGCCCACCCCTTCCTTCTGGAGTTGCCCAATACACTCGCCCTTACTGAGGCCTATGCCTCGCGCATCCCGCGCTCACCCCTCACTGAGGCCTATGCCTCGCGCTTGCTCTCACACTTCCCGCACCCTTTCGCTTGCCCCCTCTGGGGCCTATGTCCGCACTTCTTGTGTTTCCCGTGCCCTTTCACGCTCTTGCCCCCTCTGGGGCCTATGTCCGCGCTCCTCGGGCTTGGGGCTCAGGTGGCCCGTAGCCGTGCCTGGCCCCCGACCCTTCTTCTGGGTCGTTCGCCCCACTGGGCTTTACCAAATACCGCCCTCACAGGGCTGGGGTCACAACACCCCAAACGCAGTGCCACCCCGGTGCCAAACTGCTGTGCCTTGCCTCTGGCACCAATCACTGTGCCCTCCCTGGGCACACCCCGAAACGCAGCGCCCTCTGCGCCGCCAGGAACCCCCCCCCCCGTTCTGCTGGGGTGCTCCCCTGAGGCCTCCTCCTTCCCCTACAGCCTCACCCGGTCCTCCAGTAACACAATCACCATCAAAACCAAACTCAAAGCCATGCCAACTGGCGGTAACCCAAAAGTCAGCCTACCGGCTATAACATCCCATGCCACCCTGGCTCTCCATCGAGCCTCCCTGTCAGAGGCCTCTCCATCTCATCAGCACGTGGGTGCTCAAGCTCTCAGGCAGCTCTGCCTTGCTCTGCTCCACAGCAGAGCTCCTGCCTCTCAGCCTGTCAGAGGGGAACTGCCTCTGGCCTCGGCCTGTTGCTTATAAAGGCCATGCCCTGCCCCTCTTTCAGTCAGCTGACCCACTCAGTTGCCTAAGCAACCTTCAGCTGTGCTGCCCTGCTGATTGGCAGCCAAGCCCTATTACCAATGCCAGTAGCAGGCACCCTAGTGCCCTGCTACACATCTCTCCCTTCCGGGGTTGAGCCTCCTTAGGAGTGGGGCGCAGGTGTGCCCCGTGACAAACACATATGCACTGCTGCCCCATCCCCTGACTCATGTTGCTGATGGGACAACAGCGCAGGTCAATCAATGGGGCAACAGCATGTTTGTGGGGTTGTGGCAGCAGTATGGGTCAGGAGATGGGGAAACACCATTTGCTGCTGCCCACCCCCTGATGTGCCCCTGCCCCACCCCTGGCTTCTGCTGTTGACCCGGCCACATTCAGGGTATGGGTACATATGCAATATGTGGGTTAGCCTTCACATTCAGTGTATCTCTCTACATCAGTGAGATATATTGATATCAGCTGTCTCCGTTTAAATACTTCCTTAAGTACAAAATGATTAATTTCCTTATAGACTTTTATGGTACCATTAATATAACATGAGTCTTCATATGTACAAATATATTTACTTTTATAATATCTCTGTGAGATTAGATGATATTGCTATTGTCCTCATTTTCCCAACTATTAATTCCTGGGCATGACAACACTTTACCAACTATAAGGAGCAATTACAAAGACTGCTACATTTACCTCCTGCAGTTGTAGAAGTATTTCAGAGAATTTAGCCACTAAACTCTGATAAATCTGTACAGAACATATGTTAACTGCGATTTTTTCAGATGCTTAGGATTTGACCAAATTTTCCACAGAATGGGAATAGACTCATCCCTCACACTACTACAACATCCCAGACAGAATTCAAGTTTTTGCTGGGAGACAAAGGAGCACTAGAGCTTTGCAACAAAAAGGGCATTTTTACACATGCTCCAACGTGTTCCGATTAGAACATGTTGGAGCAGACTTAATTAACTGAATTCTTCTACAAACTCGATTAATCGAGTCTGCTGGAGTGTTCTAACCACAATGCTGCAGTGTGCAGCAGTGTCTTGTGTATTCAGCATCCCACATTTCAAAATAGTAGCAGGACCGCTTTAAATAAAGGTCAAATGAGCTTTAGTTATATGTGCCTCCACTGCTGCTTTGGCAGGTGGGATGCTGAATACACAAGTCGCTGTGCGAGTTTCAATTAGAATGGCCCCCAAGAACTGCTCTAATTAAAACACTGCCCTCTCCCCGCCCTTGAGTTCATGTACAGGCACCCAAAGGTTGTAAGAATTTAACACAAATTAAACAGTGTGTTTTCCTTTAACTTCTCTCTCAGGTGCTATTTTAGTTCAAATCCTCCAAAAATATTTGGCATGAGACAGGCACCTGGCATGGGAAATTTCTTCCCAAATATTTTAAGTCTGACAAAGTTAAAATGGGAAATGTCAAGTTAACTATAGGTGGTACTAACAACCACTCTGTTATACTTCCAGTTTTGGTTCCAAACCCATAAGATTTGGAATTCCCCTGCAAACCACTCAGAACTTCCAAGCTGATATCAACTGATATCAAAGGCTAAAGTTCAATTACTGAGTTAGTGCTGCCTTTGCTTCAGCTTCCAACTTTCCTAGTTATAAACAGCAAGAAGTCATTCATATCCCACCTGTGTCTCTCTGCAGAGTTATCTGAACTTCAGATAAAGACAGAATTGGGCATATGACTTTGTGATGTTAAGCAGTCTACTCCCACTGAAAATGCAGGCAGAAAAATGAAGTAAAAGGAATTTTGGTAGCTCAAGTGATCTGCATACATCAGGAGAAAACAGCTGGATGAAGCCGAGTTGTTGGGCAGGAGAATCTGGAAAGGATGGGATGAGCAAACAACTGCACTTCCTGCCATGCCACATGCAGCTGAGAGTCAGTGATATGAACTCTCAGCTGTGGTGGGGGATACCCTGGGGTCCCACAGCTTGGAGCTCCATCAGCTGGTCAGGGCTCCCAGCCAGGGGAGCTCATTGTGCTCTCCCATCTAGGAACCCCAATCAGCTGACAAGTGCTCCCAGTCTCTGGAGCACATGGTGTAATAACTTATTATTGTGGAATAACTTACTCTGTTGCTTATTTCTGGTTTTATTATGCCATTGATTGAATGAACATGCAGCTAGGTCACTACTTAAGATGCAGTTAATCAGTTCATCACATTTTAAGTGTAACGTGTCAGGGGCCTAAGGAACCTTAGGAAAAAAGAAAATGAAAAAAACCCAATCCAGAATTTCTACCCAAAAAACATTCATTTTTCTTTGTGCAACAACCTCGAACAAACCACTTAATGGGTAATGGAAAGTAAAGGCATATCAGCAAGAGTACAGTAGATATGCAGAACTTATTGAAGCCTGGACTTGAGCCCACAAGTGGCTGTGGGATTAGAATAAGATTCCTTAGATAAAAGCCATATAAAATACAATAGAAATGATCTCCTTTGTTGAAGTTAACCTATATAATGGTCAGACAGAATATAATTCTCAGTACATTTGTATATGCTGCTAAAACTTTGCACAAGCACAAAAAAATATATAGGATTGTAATACTGACCTCTTTAAATACAAAGTTTGGTTTATTATTTATATTTCCATGAGCAAGAAAGAAGAGAATAAAAAAGAAAATTAAAAAGATCTCATGGAAAATATGAAAAATGTGCAATGATATTAAAAAAAACTGAAAGAAAAGACCAGTTTAGAGTGATTGTCAGGGAGAGAAACTGTAGACAACTTTCTAATAGCTACTACAAATGGAGAGTTGATGGAAACTTTGGTTAGACTAGACTAGGTTAGAGCACTAGACTTCAGAACCTGGCATTCACACAGAAGGAAAAAAGCCTAGGCAGAAACCCATATCTGAAGTAAGCGTGGGCGAAGTAAACAACATACTGCACACACATACAAAACTGGATACCTATTACCGGTAGAGGTATTGATAACATGTCATATGAAAAGTAAGAACAAGTGAAAATGACTATAGATGAGTCAGATGCTCAAACTTGCCTTTCTACAACCAGGTGATTTATTGCCAGAAAATATATGCTTAAAGCTCTTTTTTGGTAGAGTAACAGTAACATCCAGTGGCCATTTAGGATAAACCAAATGCAGTACATATTTCTTACCAATCCCTGTAGGGGAATATCTACTTAACTGTTTTCATATTTAAAATGGGCACATGGAGCTAATTTAGTTGGGGTGATTTCTAACATTGTCTTCTGTGTCCAGCAATTATGCTGCTGTATTTCCATTGTTCTTTCATTACAATCATAGTAATTGAACTCAAGGTATCATTAATATGTTCATTTAAAAATGTTCAGGTTAGATGGCCAGTTAACTTCCTGTTATAATAGTACATAACTGTGTTAGATATTTAGAGAGAGGTTTTGCCTTAAAGTCAGAGCTCTGTTCTTCTGGATTCATGAATGGGTTATGTAGCTAAGAAGCACACCAAGAAAAATTATGTTTTACTCAGTGAGAATCCGTTGTGTGGCTTAAGGGGGTGTGCTGCAACAGCAATTACACTGGTCTTGAAATATGCTCTGCCTGACTTTCCCCCAGTCACCGCTTACTTGACTGTCAGGAAATCAGTTGTTGATGAAATACTTCCTGAAAAACATTTGCATGCAGGTAGTTGCTGGATTTCTCCAAGTGTGAATAGCTGAACGTAGAAGCTTGGTGGCACATTTTTAGATGCCAACAATAATATGCTGTACAATTCATTCTAGGTATCAGAAAAGCACAAAGCCAAAAGCCCAGAGATTCTGAGTACCAGTTATTACCGCTGAATTATCTTCCAATACACTTGACTTGTGCTGTTTGTTATCATCATTATGCTTCTTCTCATTCTTAAGAATGAAGAAACTGAAGCTAAGTGGTGGACTTGTGTCTGTGGCAAAATCAGAACTAGAATCCAAGGGGGAAAATGAATGTGTCTCTACATTCCTATCCTGTACCTACACGAATTCTATCCTCCTAATTCCCTCTACTTCAATACTAACTCTTAAATAACTGAGTCTCTATTTCTCATTCGATGAAGTAGGGATAACAACCAGGATCCTCCTACAGATGGCTGTGGATTTCTTAGATTCCCTACCATGCTTGTATATCCCATAGAAATATCATTAACAAAATGTGACATTCTTTTCCATCAGAGAGTCTTTTTGTGGCCATCTGCTGCCAGGCTTTCTGTATTGCACTGTGCTATCAGTGTGCATGTGTCTCCAATCTATGTCCCTTGATGTCACTCTAGAACTTGTAGATATAGTTCACAGAAGAAGACCTTTGAGGTGTCCATTAGTATCTGGGTAAAACTCAATGCCATACTAAATGCTCAATAGTCAAGTACAGTCAATTTTAGCTCATTCTTTCTTCCAGATCCAAGAGAGTGTATGCAATATTCTTCTCTTAGTATCACCTTCCAAACTGGTTATGTGATCATTATTTTTGAAGCTGCTCTTTTGTTACGTCAACAATGCCCAACATGAATCTAAGGAGAGACATAGTTGGACCATTCAGTAGGCAGAACCTCATTCTTTGGAAAACATATCACCACAATCTATTCATTCAGAAATGATGTAAAAGCTCAGACCTTTACAAAATTATACGTCTCCTGTCCGATGTGTTGGAATGATAAGGTCTCTTTGAACTGCTCAGATGGCACAAAGCAGCTCTGGCTCTGATTTAGCTAGCCCCCAGAGGATTACCTCAAACTGAAGTTCAAGGGGAAAGAGGTATAGCTGAGGCATCTCTGGACCCAACTGATTATCATTTACTTCAATGGCTTCTAGGACACCAGAAGAGGGGAGGGCATTACCTTCAACAAATTAGAGATCCCACAATCTGCTCTAATTTCTGCTTGACACCAGACTAGTGCTCGACTGGCCCCAGAATCAACCAATTTTCCAATTGCTTCCCTCCTTAAAATGTACAACGCCCACTTTTTTTAGCTGGCCTCAAAAATTTGGGTTCGTAAATCCATCAATCTACCATACACACGTCATGGGGCTTTTTTCTGAGCATCTTCTAACACGCATATCCTGTGGCTTTCAGTGAAAAGTAGCTGGCAGGAGCTCATTATCAGCAAGAAACATTAAAATACAGGATAGAAATCCACTCAAATACTGCATTTCATATTTTTCTATAATGTCTCAGATTTAAAGTCACTTTTCATACAGCCCACATAGGAATATTACTAGAAAATTTTCCAGCTATTTTGAAATAACAGTAAAAATAGCTACTAAGGAAAATTTTCACCACTTAGAACAGTTCCTAAATCTTTCTGAACTAGTTCTGTTCTTGGTGGTGGTAGTGTTACTGAAATGGAATATACAGAGGCATAATGGTAACATACATGACTTTTAACTGAAGCAAAATTTTTTCAAGAAGATCTGAAGTTGTAGAGACTACCAGTGAAATTAGCCTGATGCAACAGGAAATGTTGCTGCAATAGGGAATGAGAAGCATAGAATAACAATACCATAAATTAACTCTACTATCTTGCTTCTTACATTAAAAAGGTCTAACTCAGCAAATGACAGCAATACAAAGAAGGAGCACTTCATATTTGCTTAGGAAATAAATATATACATTAGTGGTGAAATGCTGAGCCCCATCTAGCCCATGGGAGTTTTGCCATTGACTTCACCTTGGAGCTTTTCTAACCTTATCTGAGAAACAATTCCAACAAACAATGTAACATGGAGAAATTTATCTCAAAGATGATGAGTCACACACTTTGTTACTTCTGTAAGCAGAGGTCATTGCACACCTGCAGTTATTTATATTCCACTCCACAGGTCCCTATATTTGTCCATCCCATATCTTTCTGTTTCAGCGACTTCTTACAATTCACCTTTCATCTCTTCCCATATGTTAGGCTTTTGGGTAACCTCCATCCTCCTATCACTGACATACTAAGACGCCCCTTTTCCCCTTTGGCTTTGGGCCTCACTCTCTTTTTTTTCCACATGTTCCCCATTCTTCCCTTCCCCACCATAAAGGGGCTATCAGTGTCCTTTATATGGCACTTCCCACATACCATTACAACCCATTCTCTTTCCATGTCAGATTCTGTGTGCGCCCCCTTCCCTCCATATCAGGGCCTCTGTTCTTCTCCTGTCAGGAGTTATGTGCATCCTCATATTCTCCATTTCTCAAAATTTCTCTGCATTTTGATAGTCTGTGTTTTCAAAATTCCTCTCTATGACATGGCAGGTGCTTTCTGTATCCCCAGTGTTCACTTCCCCATAAAATTGCTCCCCATTCTTTCAGCATGCCAATCACTCTCTGTAATCTCCTGCAGGCCCCCAATCCCTCCACTGCTTCACACCTGTCCTTCATACTAGATTCTCCCTTTTGTCTCCCCCATGCTAGGGTTTTTTTATTTCTCATTCCACTTCTCCTCACTCCTTTCTTCCTATAACTGGAGTAACTATACATCCCGAGCAACCTGAGACAGTCCCGACTTCCATAATCCAGTCCCAAGCCGGTTGATCAAAAGTATCTGATCAAGGGTTCATGCTGGTAGAGTTACCAAGCCCATGGGTTGAAAGCAGACAAGATTATTTTTTGAACATGCCACGTGGTGCTTTACATGTGTATATTTAAAGAATTGTGTGAATTGTGAGATATTTGCTGATGACACTAAGATGTGGGGGGACGTGGGTACATTGGTTGCTGATGACACTAAGATGTGGGGGGACGTGGGTACATTGGAAGGATGCAACAGGCTACAATCAGACCTCGACAGGTTACAAGGGTGGGCGGACAAGAATAGGATGGGTTTCAACACAGACAAGTGCAAGGTGATGCACCTCGGGAGGAACAACCGGTACCATACCTACAGGTTGGGGAACTCCCTTCTTATCCGCACGGAGGCGGAAAGGGATCTGGGGGTCATCATTGACTCCAAGATGAACATGGGCTGGCAGTGTGGAGAGGCAGTAAGGAAGGCCAGCCGCACCTTGTCATGCATCCACAGATGCATCTCGAGCAGGTCCAAGGAGGTGATCCTCCCCCTCTATGCGGCACTGGCCAGGCCGCAGCTGGAGTACTGCGTCCAGTTCTGGGCGCCGCACTTCAAGAGGGATGTGGACAGCATGGAGAGGGTCCAGAGGAGGGCCACTCGTATGATCAGGGGACAGCAGGGCAGGCCCTATGAGGACAGGCTGCGGGACCTGAACCTGTTCAGCCTCCAAAAGAGAAGGCTGAGGGTGGATCTTGTGGCCTGTTATAAACTAGTCAGGGGGGATCAGCAGGCATTGGGGGAGTCACTGTTTCCCCGAGCACCACCAGGAGTGACCAGGAATAACGGTTACAAGCTGGCAGAGGGTAGGTTTAGGTTAGACATCAGGAGGCGCTACTTCACAGTCAGGGCGGCTAGGGTCTGGAACCAGCTTCCAAGTGAAGTGGTGCTGGCTCCTACCCTGGGGGTCTTTATGAGAAGGCTAGACAATCACCTTGTTGGGGTTGACCCCAGTATTCTTTCCTGCCATGGCAGGGGGTCGGACTAGATGATCTGCTCAGGTCCCTTCCGACCCTACAAACTATGAAACTATGAACTATTTTGCATATATACTACCTACCTTCCCTTAGTGGAATATTTTCACAGTTTTAAATACTTAATATTGTTAATGATAACATCCTTTGTGATTCTTTCATATTAAGAAAAAAGCAGCCTTAACATGCAGACTTCTCTGATAGCATATAATAGAATTACATAATTGAGTTAATTTATGAAGAATGTATGTACTTTCTTGGCAGAATTTCATCCAATCAGTGTAATTAGCATCTACTGTTTAGCATGTGTAGTTGACCTCTTGTTCTTGGCCATTTGCTGACTATGCAGTATTGCTCCTGACTATATTGTCTACTTACTGATTTCTATATGACCGCTTGTATCCCATCTGTTCCCCCTATTGCACTAAAGTTATCCACTCAACCTTCTGCTCATTGTCCGTTCCTTGAACATTCTCTTCCAACATGCACTAATTTTTATTAGAAAGGACTCTTCTCTGGACCATCCTTTAAAGTCAGGTATTATATTATGCATTTCCCCTGGGTTTGACTGCTTAGTGATGTTTCTGCGTTGCTTGAAATGAGGTTTTAATGCCACTCTGTCAACTTTTACTTTGTAGTGGACTGGCTTCATCCAAGAGCTAATTGTATTGACATTAACCTGTTTTAACAAGCCTAAAGTACCAATAAATCATTTCTTTAGTAGCTCTACTTATTGTACTACTTTGTTAATGAACTGTACTTGAAGTGACAAATAGGCTGAAAAATCTTTCCTTTCCTGTAATATACTTTGCTTTCCTAAGCAACTCTTTCCCTAGAAAAGAAGGTGCTTCAGATGAAGCATGGCATGTGTGCCACAGGCAGCCTCT